>NC_143578.1:27661544-28321544 GCF_048544385.1 Mastigoproctus giganteus | reverse complement strand
ATATGAAAACTATTTTTTATTAATATATTTAACAGAACTCTTCAGCGACACTTAAGAGATCTTTATTTTTAATTTTATCCTTAAAATTTGCACAGTTTAGGTCCCTCAAATTAAAAATGCAGGTGTAATAATTGCATTAACTGTACTTTATCTCTAACGTATTACGCTCATCAGTCCATTGTATTTCCAATAAAGAAAATATTCAATCGTACCAGTCGTTGTGGCCCCGAATTGCAAATAAATATGAACATAATCTAATAAACTCGCTCTTTTGTTCAAGGAATTAGATTTTTTTTTAAAGTAATCTTGTCCATTTTTCAACACAACTATATTCTAATATTTTTATTATTTTTGATTTTGTTTATGGCAATATTTTTTTAAAACTCCAAACTGATCATATAATAGATTTTCATCAAATTTAATTTCAATTTTTTCAAATGATTCAAGAGAATTTGCTATATCCTCCCATTTTGGAATGTTTTTCATTAGCATCCAAGTTTAAGACTGGAATTGTTCTAGGGGTTTTGACGAATTTTCTAAATATTTTTAGCCGTCGAATAAAAATCTATAATTTCATTTTTAAACTAATGAACTGTTTGGTTTTCTATATCACACTGAATAATTTTATAGCCTCAAATGTCAGAAATTAATCAGATATTCTATTATCTAACACAGTGGCCTCCAAACTTTTTTGGTTGCACACCTTTATTTTACTTAAAAGGACCAGAGCAGATAACAGAATAAAAAATTAAATATGTTTAATATTTTTTTTTATATTTATAAATCATTTACATGGAGGGCATTATATCTAAAATCACATATAATTTTAAAAGATCACAAATAAAAAAATACAAAACAAAATTAAATTGAAGTTCAAGCACAAAATGATATGAAATCAATAATGTAACAAGTGTAGTAAATGTAATGTAATACTATTTGTTTTATTTATAAGTAGTTTACATGGTATGCATTATTCCCATAATTTGAAAAGATCATAATCTAATTCGATGCAAAAATACAAAACAAAATGAAATTGAAATTAAAGTACATTTATACAAATTACATTTGATTTATACAAAGTGGTATAAATCAAATCAACAGCATTTTTTAGTGGGAACAATGTGCTTGAATATTTTTCATTATTGCTGTGTATCTTGGTTTCATATTTTGGGACACAGCTACCCGAAGATCTGGTTCGAGTTTAAGTTTATTTCTAAACGTGGTTTTTATAATAGTCATTGCAGAGAAAGTCACCTCACATAGGGACATTGATCCAAATGGAAATATAAAACAATTATAATATTCAACAATTATTTTAACCTCTAAAATAGTTTAGTTTTTTTTTTTTTGTTCTTTTTTCAATTTTTAGTATCTGCTTATTGAAGAAACTGAAAAAGCTGTGGGCAGTCCACAAATATGCTCCTCCCAATGGATGATAAAAAAAATGTCAATAAAAATTAGGTTTCCCTTTGGATAAAAAGAAAAAAAAGATTTTAAACCTTCGAAAAATTTTAAAATGCATTCGATGGCAGTAAATAATGACAACAAATGAGTTTTAGAGCGAGAGAGTAATATCTTATACTCGATATCATTGGTAGCACAAAATTCCTTTAAATGTCCTGTTTGAACAGTATAAGTGTGGAAGTAAGAAAATATTTTTATAACTACTAATTCCATGTCAACTGCTAGTCTTCTTGTTCCCAATTGAGCGGAATTATAAAATGTGCGCTAAGACATCTGACATATTTGATATTGAAATTAACCAAATTTTGAAGTTGAGAAAATATGTTGCATTGGCCTCTTCAGTTGATTACTCCAAAATTAACATTAGTACTGTCAGCTCCAAATGCAATACACTTATTTGGGGATGTTATATTCCTTCAGAGAAGTAAGAATGCAGTTAGTGATGGTTTCTGATGTCTCATCGGATAAACAATGCATCTTAAGTAGTTTAGCTCGAATACAATTTTTCTCATTGAAATAATGCAATAACAATGGAAATACTTTCTCTGATATATGGTTGTTTGCATTGGCTGAAATTCCGAACAATTCACTACTACTGACATCTTTTAAAACTTTAGTGAAAAAGGGGCCAGCACATTCTTTATTACTGCAATTGTTTTCATTCGTGCAGTAGAAAATTTTTGTGCGATTTTTGAGTCATCAAAAAGTTGACTGAAAAGGCTTGAGGAACAATCAGCACTTCTAAATGACTGATGATGTTTAATTAAATTATACAGCATTGTAAGTTCAGTGATTTTGACTTTATTTGACAAAGAAGTGTTCCAATTTGGATGATGATGCAGTTGCTTGAAATTTCATTGAGTGTTTTTTATAATTAACGTGATCTTTGATATCACACCTCCCGCCGTGACTTATGTTTATAAAACATGAGCATATTCTGTATGCCTCATTTTCAAGTCTTCCCTTTTTCTTATAAAACTCCACTCTTTCTGGAAGTCCTCTTTGAAAACAAATTTACGTTTAGCCATTTTTTTTTTATTATTTAGCTTAAACTAATTAAAAAACTTACAAAAAATTTCACTTATCTTTATCTATACACTGATCGAACCATGTACACTGAACACAAACCGGTGGTGAACAGGCAACGTACAGGCTATGACTGACGACACAATGGAAGGCAATGCTACTAGTCTTTGATTGTGCACAAATACACTTGTACAAAAATGTTCATAACAAGAAACTGGGACATTTAAGCATCCAAAAAAAAAAAAAAAAAAAAAAAACCCTTTTCACCGTCCAGGAAAATTTTTAAAACCAGGATGTATGGACACCCTACCTTATGCCATACTGCTCTATTTGTACAGCAGTTATCTTTTGTGGAACAGTATCAAAAGCTTTTCTAAAATCTAAGTATATGATGTCAAAGTATATTTTGCATCTAGTTCCTTCGTTACTATAACATCCAATACAAAATTGCTCCTTAACAAATCCATGCTGTGACAGCAGCAAAACTGCATTCTCTCTCTCTAGATGGTCCTGCATTATTTTCCCTAGAAAAGAAGTCATGCTAACAGGTCTGTAATTACTCATGTCACCCTTGATCCTTCATTCTGAATTGGGGATAATTTGTACATCTCTAGTCCATAGGGACCTCTCCTGAATCTATACCCTGGTCCTACTCCACCTGACCTTTCTGCACATATATTGAGCATATATATTATATATATTTGCACATATATTTCATCCCCTAAATAGGGGATGAAAAGTTTCACTATGGTATGTACAATGAATTTAAGGAAGGATGGGGAAGGTAAAGGGTGGTAGGATCATGCTTCTTAACAAAAGCAGCCTGAGCGTTACAAAAGCAGTCTTAGCTTCAGAAATTACGCATGCTAGTACAGAATTTGTGTACCGAGTTATTTCGAAGCAAAGGTATAATGAGAGTAGAGGTAATCTCTAGATTAGAAGATTATGATGAACATCCAAATGGGATGGGTATGCAAGTGTAAATGTATTATTTATGGGCAATTTCAATTTTCCCCAGCTAAGTGGACCAAGTGGGAGGGAAACTCACCATGGAGGGAAAAATTTTTAAATCAACTGGATGATTGTTATTTGTATCAACACATTAGGAAAAGTACAAGGCAAAAAATATTCTAGACTTGATCATCTTCTATGTTTGTTTGTTTGTTATTTGGTTTTTAGGAACATTAACAACTAAGGCCATATTGCTCCGGGATATGCGGTAGTCATTCCCTGACTTTCCGCATCCTCTTCGAGCCCGTCACCACCATGTATTTGGTGGTGACGGGCTCGAACCCCGGTCTAATCAAGAAGCATGTGCTACGCACTGCTGCTCCTTCCCACCTGGCTACGGAGGCGCCTCATCTTCTATGAACCAGATGACATTATATGGCTGACAGCATAGGACCTATTATTATTATATTATTTCTCCGACTGAGGGTGCCACCTCATGATGGGTATTGCTACCAAGTACACAGGGTGGTTGTTGTTATGTCTGGTGTTACTGTTGGTCGAGGAACTCTCTGACTACCTACAGGTATGCCACATCTCTTTGATCTCCTGTCTTAGGTTCGTGTATATCCTGATTTTTTCCCCATGGGTTTTCTGCAGGTTGCCAGTGTTGCGTACCGCTATGTCAATCAGATAGGTAGCCTTTTCCTTCTTGTCCACAAGGGTTATGTCCGGTCTGTTGTGCGGGATTATCCTATCCATTATGACACGGTCCCAGTACAGCTTGTGGGTTGGGGTCTCTAGTACTGCCTGGGGTTCGTACTTTTAGTACAGTACAGTTTCTTCAACCAACTGGTATTTCTTTGCTAGCTTCTGATGTATTATCCTGGCTACCTGGTCTTGTCTATGAGTGTATTCAGTCTACGTGATCACCTTGCATCCCGCAGTGATGTGCTGGATCGTTTCTGAGGCCAGGTGTCATCGGACACTCCGGGTTCCTTGGAGATGTATTTTTGTATTTTCTATAGTTCCCGTTATTGATTATCTGGCCTTGGATGGCGGGCATGAATCCTTCAGTCTCAGGGAAGAGCGTCCTGCTCATGAACCATGCATTGGAAGCAATTTTATCTATGTGATCTTGATGGAGATCATTGTATTGTCTGCCATGGAGTGCCTTCCTTGCCCATCTTTCTAGCTTTGTAGCTGGTTGGAGAGGGGGGGGGGTGCCTCGCTAAGGTTGAGTGGGGGTATACCGCTTGTCTATCTTCCTTATGGCCTGGTGGAGTGCTGCTGTGTGTTTCTGGAAGTAATCCTTCAGGTTAACTATCGCTCTCTTCTGTTGCTCAATGAGGTCCATCAGCCCACTTCATCCTTCTTCCCGGGCAATTGCCAGTCTCTCCACGGCAGATTTCGGGTGGTGTTGGCAGCTCTTGGTCATCATTGTCCTTGTCTTTCTCATGATATCCTCCAGATCGGTGTTAGTCCGATCTATGACCCTGAAGGAGTATGTTAGCACTGGGACTGCACAGGTGTTTATGGCTTTAACTGTGTTCCCTCCATTCAGCTTTGCTTTCAGCAGGCTTCTGAGTCTCTGATGATATTTTTCAGTCAGGCAGGCCTTAATTTCCTTGTGCTGTAACTGCTGAGCTTGCATCATCCCCAAGTATTTGTAGGCCTCTCCCTATGCCATGGCTTCGATCTCTTTATCACTCTGCAGGTAGTTTTGGTTGACTAATCTTCCCTGGCACAATCCGTGGGTCTTGTCTAGACCAAATTCCATCCTGATGTCCTTGCTGAATTCTTTGGTGATCTGGAGTAGTTGCTGAAGGTGCTTCTCGGTTCCCGCATAGAGCTTTATGTTATCCATGTACATCAGGTAGGTGAGGGTGTACAGGTTCTTCCTTCCTTCTTTGAGGTTATATCCGTACTTGCTATTGTTGAGCATGGTAGATAACGGGTTAAGTGCTAGATAGAACCACAATGGGCTCAGGGCATCTCCCTAAAAGATTCCTCTCTTGATGGGGATTGGCCTAGTTGTGATGTTTTCGACCTTAATGGTGGTACTCCATTTCGCCGTGGTTTCTCCTAGAAAGTTTGTCACTATCGGATTGGCTTTGTAGATGTTCAAGCGCCTCTATTAGCCACGAGCTATGAGGCATGGAGTCGAATGCCTTGCGGTAATCGATGTAGGCTGTGTACATGTTGCAGTGCTTCTTGTAGGCTTGCTCCATAATCACGGGATTTATGGTTATTTGCTCCTTGCATCCTTTCTGCTGTTCGGCCATTATGTTCTGGCTGTCTAAGTGGTCTGATATCTTCCTGGTTATGCAGCTGGTGAGGATCTTGTACATTGTTGGGAGGCAGGTGATTGGCCTATATTTCGCCGGGTTTCTTGTATCTTCGTTTTTAGGCTTCAGCTATGCGATTCCTTGAGTGAGAAACTTCGGGATTGTCTCTGGGTGCCTTATCATTCAAGTGAGTGGCTCTGCCAGGTGCTTGTGTGTGCAAGTGAGCTTCTTGTACCAGTATTATTATTATTATTAGCATATGGTGCAAGGAAGCCTGAGCCTTATGCTGCACCAGCCAAAAAAAAAAAAAAAATGTTCTGAATTACCCTGAGAGAGAGAACAGGAATCAGAAATAGAAGGTATCACCAAGAAAGGGAAGAGCGATGATATCCAGCTCAGGACCCTGGGTATGTCAAGCCCATACTCACCAGATATGAGCCCCTGGGGTATCTGGGAGTAATCATAGAATTCCGTGATTGTTAAAGACAAAGGGATGGGATTCATTTTCAGGAATGAAGATTATGACAATTTAAGGTACTATACAGCCTCTATCAACCGGGGAGTCAGAGGCGGATCAAGCCAAGTGGTGGCCCCAAGCGATAAAAATTTCTGGGCCCCTTTTCCTAATTATGATCATTTTTCTTACAAAAAAATCTCATGAAAAATAGCGGCCTGTCAGGGCAATTTGCTTTTAAACTAAAAAAAATTATAAACCTCAAATTTTTATTTTATACGTAGTCCTCTTTCCGCATATCATAAATCATATTTAAATTTAAATCAAATTATTATTTTGGGAGGGATCGATTTTTTTGTGTAATTAAAAAAAATATATATTTACTTAATTTGGGCCTATTTATGCTATACGAGTTTCATCCCCTGATGTCCAGTTAAAAGTTAGAATCCCGCCAAAACTCAAATAAATTCCCTTCAAAAGCTTAAATAATACCGCGTTATAGGAGGGTTGATTGTATAAAAAAAAAAAATTTTCCCCGAATCCTAATGAAAAGACATTTTAAGACCTCGGGCCCCTTAGTATTCCGGGCCCTACGTGGCCGCTAAATCCGCCTCTGGGGAGAGGCGGATTTAGCCATATGTTATTGATCAGTTTGAATTTATTCAAACTGATCAATAACATATGAAGTTTGTTCCAACAGTCAACCACCCATTGATTGAAGGCAAAACTCCTTGCATCTATTCTGCAACCAACCTTCCTTAATTTGAATTTATGCTCCCTCGTATGTGCAAATATATTATGAATAATGTATTATCACAATCCATACTATATTACGAATTATGATATAACATTAAAGCTTTAGTCACAGAAGCCTTAAAAGCATATATACCATTAAGAAAATGCAGCACAAGGAGGATTCTGAGAAGGAAGAACAATGACTTCAAAACATCAATACAGAACTCTTTATTAATTGTTTGTTCCCCAGAAGCATGTAGCGAACAAAATCCTCCCAGTCAAAAAGTGCTAGCAATGCTGTCTTCTTTGAAATGACCCCAGTAAAAGTTGGTTATAGCTCATTGCAGATTCCCCATATACTATTTTAAGATCTAATGTTTCACTTAAAATTTCCCAGATTTTAAAGTAAAATTTAACATGCACATTTTTCAGTGCACTCTGCCATTTTGAAATATGATTACATATGAAAATACCTTTTTGTTAAAAGCAAAAATAAAACTCTCACAAGTGAGGAAACAGCTTACTGTATAGAAAACTGATAATCAGTAAAAATGTACTATGCTTATTACACTAGTTATTATTATAACTATGATAATAATAATTATTAGTGGCATGTAATACAAGGAAGCAATCTTATAAAGCATCAGCCAAAAAAAAAAAAACCTCCCATAATATGTCTAGTTCTTCCTTGAATTTATTCAAACTGATCAATAACATATGAAGTTTGTTCCAACAGTCAACGACCCATCAGTTGAAGGCAAAACTCCTTGCATCTATTCTGCAACCAACCTTCCTTAATTTGAATTTATGCTCCCTCGTATGTGTGCAGTCTGAGCAAGACTAAAAATGCCATCATCACTGGGCTTCCTCAATCCATTCAAAGCCTTAAAAACCTCAATCAGATCACCTTGCAAGTTCCTAGTCTCAGGATGCTGCAATTTGCAGAACTGAAGCCTGTCTTGGAACTAGCATAATCTGGATACTTTTTGAACAGAACAACACATCAGTAATAAGTAGTAAGCAAATTACCATCGGGCCATTTCACAATGGAGAAATATCATGAGCAAAAAGGCACCTTGCAATGATAGGTGATTATTACTAGTTACTTCAGACAGAGAGCAAAACTCAATATAGGAAGAAACGTTTTTGTGGAAAAAACATTTCCAGAACCTAGTATTTAATTATAATGTAATACTAGGAGGCTTTGCTCCCTTGCTTGCCAACCCTCCCGTACACACTTTAGTAGGTAAAATGTAGAGGTATGACGGAGTAAGTCTTTTCTATGTAAAAGACACCTGTCGAAATGTACTGATCGACATCTAATCAGGAAATAACCTATGTAATTATTTACTTGTGCGTTTGTAGTGATTGCCTTGCCCACTTGTACCACATGCCTCTTCTCCCATTGACTACCCCACCAAGTGGCATTCTCAAGGTGGAATAAATATTACTATATAATTATTTACCTGTGCTTACATAAGTCACTTAGGAAAAGGCCTTTTGCTTTGGATTCCATAATGCATGAGGAATATTGCTGCATCCAAAAGAGCAGGACTAAAATATTTACAAAATACTAAACTATATCAGGTCCCTTCATCAGCTGATGTTACAATGGAACATAAAATGATGCTGGGCGTGGTCATATATTAGACACTGAAGCACATGCACAAGGTTGGTGAACATTATGGAGGCAGCTGTCTTTCAATGGAAGACAACAATGTAATTATTTACCTGTGCATTTGTAGTGATGTAATTGCCCTGCCCTCTTCCCCCATTGACTCAAATAAATATTACTAGGAGGAGAACGTTTTTAATGTAGTGAGATTATGTGCTATCTACTAGCAGTGTTTTTCAACCATTTTGCATAATGACACACTTCGGAATCCTTTGCACGTGTTTCCAAGATGTTTTGTCCATCAAGGTTAGTGATATTCAAAGGAAGCATCTACAGTAACTGAGATCTGTAGAAGAAGCATCTACAGGAACTGAGATAGTTTATAGAACCATGATTAGGGTACTACTGGCTTGGTCCCTGATATGTTCTTTAATATAATGCTGTGAGGTTTACAGAACAGTCAGTCAGAAACTGATATGAGTGGTAATACTAATAACTTCATTTGCATTCCTTGTTTCAGGTCATAGCTGTGTACCAAGTAAAACTCATTTTCTTACTTTTTGGTCAGTTATGTTATTCTTCTACAATGCATTTTCTTTCTGCATTTCAAGATTTCACAGACTAATAAGCTGGATCTTGTAATTATCTTAAAGTGTGGACAGACTAGAGTTTGTGCTGAGTGTTTTTCCCTTGAATTCACAGATTGGTCATACGAGTCCTCTGTACATGCTGTTTGTACATGGCCAATTACTGGCACTTGAAATACATGATAGGATTAGGGATATAATATTGTATGTGACAGTTCAGATATCCAGCTTTAACGGGCAATGAAAGAGCTGGCATTGAAAATGCAAGTAAAGTGCATGCAAACACAAACTGACATCTTTCTTGATTTCAATTCTCTTTGCCTGTACAAGAAACTTATTCTTATAGTTCTTGGACTAGTTCTTCAGAAATGTATAACAAGGATACAGGGGAATATCTCCATTACTTTCAAGAAGCAAAGATATGAGAGTCAAAAACACTGATAGAAAACTGATATTCAGGTTCAAAATGCACCAAATCCTCTGCTCGCACCTTCATGATGACAGGACTCTGTTAGTAACTGGGAATACATGCAAGGCCTGAAATGCTGAACTTATTATAGTGGGGGGTGACTAGCCAGGTATGAATCAACATTACTAGGAGTCGAGGCATAGCATTCATACCACATCAAGGAATGTGACCTCTCTGTCACCAGGACTAGGTAGTACACGGTGAAGATCGTGTACTACCAGGACTAGGTAGTACACGATCTTCACCACCCACTGCAATAGCACCAGTTTGCTTATTGGAAGCTGAAGTGGTGAAAACCATGTTTAGTCTATGGCAAAGCCTGGCTAACATCCATCTTTTCTATCATGCAGTATGAGTGATGCCTTTTGAGGTTATGTTTCCTTGCCAAGATCCAGTATTCTTTATGTTTCAAAGGTATAGCCATAAAATGGTATTTGCAGGCTGGTTGCTAGACAGTCCAGACCAAACCTACTAGATATTTGCCAACTTTTGACTTTCAAAAAAAAAAAAAAGCTCACATAAAGTTGGAAAGAAAAAACAGGTGATTGAGTCAAAACATGCAAAAAAAAAACAAATTTATAAACAAGAATAATGACCACCACCACTGTACAAGAATGTTTACATTTGTAGAAGAATAAGAGAAATTTACTTCAATATGATACTTAGAACTCTAGAAATTAAAAGGAATAAAAGATTAATGCAAAATGATTGCTGTGAAAAATCAATTGAACACGATTCAAAAAAATTAATTAAAACTCGATTATAAAGTTAAACAAATTTTTAAAAACAATTTCAAAATTTATGCTTAACTTTAATTGATTTTTTAATTGCATTCAATTAATTTTAATGCAATTAAAAACTCAATTTTAATTCAATTAATTCCTTTAGTGACTTATTGAACATATTCCTTAGAATGTATTGAGCACCATAGCTCCGTTATATACTAAGGAATATGTTCAATAAATCACTGATAAGTCACTAAAGGCCTTCCATGGGTGGTAGATGGCTTTCATCAACCGGTGAAATACCACCAATTTGCTTATTGGAGGCTTGAAGTGGTGAAACCCATGTTTAGTCTCTAGAGCAAAGTTTCCGGAATCCCCCTCCCCCCATACTTCTCCTTCAACCCTAGCCCAAGCACGGTACTAAGTACTATAGGTTCTAATACCTCTCGTGGTTGGGGTTCACATAAAAAAAAAAAAAAAAAAAAGTAACTATCTACATTCCTCAAGACTTCGTGTCTATCCATACTGTAACTCCCAAATCCACTATTTCTTCCACTACTATTTTTTATACAACCCCACAAAGTGTATTAGTTATACTGGAGCTGTTATTGTACAGGTACAAGACCTTGCATTTTGCTGCATTAAAAAACAGCTCCACCACTTTTTTGATAATCCTTGATGCCTATTCAAGTCATCCTGAAGAAGCAGCACTGCTTGTTGCTGATCATTAACTACTCGGTCCTTGAGGCTGTCACAGACATTCTCTCAGATATGCCAGACAAGCTGTTCTTGCTACCTGTGAGTCTAAAACGCTGATGGAACTGATATTCGGGTGACACTCAAGTCAAAGTGGACCTAATTTCGGCGAAGTCCGGACGGTCTATGACAGCCAAATCCTCTGCTTGCACCTTCACGATGGTGGGACTGTTAGTAATCCTGGGTATAACCCTCATGCACAAGTACATGGTGGGTGACCACCCAGGTGTGAACCAACGTAAGCAGGGGTCGAGGTGTGGCGCCCACACCACATGGAGGAACGCCGCCCCTCTATGTTACCAGGCAGTACTAGGTGGTAGATGACTCTCATCAACCGGTGAAATACCACCACTTTGCTTATTGGAGGCTTGAAGTGGTGGAACCCATGTTTAGTCTCTAGAGCTAAGTTCCGGCCAACCCTTCCCTATCTCTTCCACCATGCAGTATGATTGATGATTTTTGAGGTTATGATGAATGTCGTGGCGAGATCCAATATTCCCTACATTTCGAGGGTACAGCTCTAAAACGGTGTTCGCAGGCCGGCCGCTAGTTAGTACACCGGACTGAACCTATTGGTAACTCTCTAGGAAGCTTCCGGATCAGCTAGTGTATAATCTTGCTACCTCTACTCTGCCAGATAGTGACTGGAGGGAGTCCGAGTAGTGTGTATGCGGGGAGCATTGTCGAGGCCACGTTATGTCAAGGATCTGGGTATATTCTTACCACATGTACGCCATATCCAAAAATTTCATTACTTCATACAGCATGTCCCACCCACTTTTTCTTACTATTGAATACACCATGAATTGTCAAAATAATAGAGCAAGCTTATCTGCGAAAAGATCTAAACCTCCCAAGGACTTCCTAATTCATTTCACAAATATACGTGGTCTCAATTCTAATCTCAACGATGTCCATTTCCACTTGCAGTCTTCCAAACCCCATGTACTTTTTCTGACTGAATCTCAGTTATCAGTTGATTCAACTACTGCTCATCTCAGATGTCCAAATTATTTGCTGTATGATTCCTTTCGCCTCAAAGGTGGTACTTGTGCATATGTCCGTTCTGATATTCCCTGTCAGAGACTTGGCAATTTGGAATCTCCTCTCTTTGATCTTCTCTGGCTTAAAATCTCTCTACCTCATTGTGTAAAATTCATCTGTTGTCTCTACCGTTCTCCCAACTCCACTAATCACTTGGAGCTCTTTGACATCCTCTCTTTGCAACTTGACTTTCTCCAGTCCAACTTTCCTAACAGTGAGGTAATTTTCCTTGGTGATTTTAACGTTCACAACTCCAGCTGGCTTCCGTTTTCTAGTCACACCGACCCAGCAGGTCGAGATGCTGAGGCTTTTGCAATTACTAATGACCTAGCACAGATTGTTCATTTACCTACAAGAATACCGGATAATCCTAATCATACAGCCAATACGCTTGATCTTTTTCTCACAAACAACCCTTCTAAGTACAAGGTTGAAGTGAGAGGTCCTTTAGGCACTTCAGATCACAACTTGGTGATTGCCTCTTCTCCAATGGAACCTTTATCTCATGGCTATTCCCAACCTCGTATTGTTTGGCATTACAAGAATGCAAAATGGGATGACCTGCGAGACTTCTTTTCTTCTTTTCCTTGGTCTGATTACTGTTTCAAAACTTCTGATGTCAACGTTTGCTCAGATCGTGTCAGTGAAATTATTCTTGCAGGAATGGAATCCTGTATCCCACACTCCACTTTAAAATCTCGTCCTTTATCTAAACCTTGGTTTTCCAATAAATGTGCTAAGGCTGTCCAAGAGAAGAATGTTGCATATCGTAATTGGCTTGTTTCTAATTCTTCAGTTTCATTTTCTGCCTACACCAAAGCTCGCAACAATTGTAAAGCAGTAATTAATCAGTCCAAACTAGAGTTTGAACAGGCTAAGAGTAGAAAACTTGCTTCTTGCCCTAATGGTAGCCGAGCATTCTGGTCTCTTGCCAAAGCTATTGGCCGCAACTTTTGCCCATCTCTGCTCCCACCTCTGTCCAAACCAGATGGTTCTGTTGTCACTTCAGCCAAGGATAAAGCTGACCTGCTAGCATCCCATTTTTCTTTGAGCTCATGTATTAATGATCTTGGTAAAACACCTCCCACCATTCCTAACACGCTCCATTCAATGCCTCCTGTGGTCTTCCGTCAAAAGGATATCAGAAGGATTTTGATGAATCTTGATGCTAAGAAAGCTCCAGGTCCTGATGGTATTTCTCCACTTGTTCTCAAAACCTGTGCTCCTGAACTTACTCCTATTCTTTGCCGCCTTTTTTCACTTTCTTATTCCAAAGGTGTTTTTCCTTCTGCTTGGAAATTTGCTCATATCCAGCCAGTTCCTAAAAAGGGTGACAAATCCCTCCCATCCAATTATCGTCCCATTGCAATTACTTCTACTCTTTCTAAAGTAATGGAGAAATCAATTAACCGCCAACTCTTAAACTACCTAGAAACTTTCCGTCTGATCAACGATCGCCAGTATGGATTCCGTCAGTGTCGATCCACTGGTGATATTCTGGCTTATGTTACCCATTTATGGACTAATTCAATGGAAAGGTTCGGTGAAACACAAGTAGTTGCTCTTGACATCTCAAAGGCTTTTGATCGTGTTTGGCATAAAGGTCTTCTAAACAAGCTTCCATCTTATGGTTTGCCAACTGTTTTTAGTAATTGGTTATCCAGTTTTCTCTCTGATCGCTCACTGAGGGTGATGGTAGATGGCTCTCTGTCTTCTAACTTCTCCACTAATGCCGGTGTCCCCCAAGGTTCAGTTCTTTCCCCCACTCTTTTCCTCTTGTATATCAATGACCTTCTTCCATTGACTGGAAATCCTATCCATAGTTTTGCCGATGATAGCACATTGCATTCAACTTTCCATTTTGAGAAACCTTGTCCAGCTCAATCAGCTTTAAGTTCTCGAAAATCTGCTGCCAATTCCTTAAATGCCGATCTTCAGGTAATTCTCCAGTGGGGCAAAGACAACTTAGTTGATTTCAACCCTTCTAAAACTCAATCTTGTCTTATATCTCGCAAAAAGGATTCTTCTGCTCCTATGCTTATCTTTAGTGACACTCCGATTTCTAGGCAAAATGATATATCTCTTTTGGGGATTACCCTGACTTCTAATCTCTCTTGGCACAAGCACATTACAAATATTGCTTCCTCTGCATCTAAAAAACTTGGTTTTCTCTTTCGCTCTCGGCGTTACTTTTCTCCCAAACAGCTGCTCACTCTGTATAAATCGCAAATCCGCCCTGCCATGGAATATTGTTCCCACATCTGGGGTGGTGCCCCCAAAACCTCTCTCAGGCTTCTTGATTCCATTCAGAAGAGGGCAGTTCGGTTAATTAATGATTCATCTCTAACAGAGTCTCTCCACTCGCTGTCTCATAGACGCACTGTTTCTGCTGCATGCCTCTTCTACAGATACTTCCATGGGCACTGTTCTTCTGAATTGGCTTCTATAATTCCCGCTCTCTCTTTCAAAACAGTCCGAACACGTGCCGCCACCAGCCAACATCCATTTACTGTCCAAATTCAAACCCACAGAACCAACTTTTCATCTTCCTCATTTATTCATTCAACTGCCGTTTTCTGGAACAACCTTCCTTCATACGTATTTCCTGAAAATTACAATCTACAGAAGTTCAAGTCCAATATCAACAAATATCTTCTTTCGTCTTCTCAACCTCCAACCCAAGCACGGTACTAAGTACTATAGGTTTAATACCTCTCGTGTTTGGGGTTCTCATAAAAAAAAAAAAAAAAAACTCACCCAATCTTTACAACTGCTATTTTGACACCACATCCTCCCTCTTCATCAATATTTTAGAAAATCAAAAACAAGTAGTCACAGAAAAAATCATTGGGAGACCTGACTTGAAATGGTAGACCAATCCTAAGGGTAACCACTAATTGCAATTCCATATCTTCTGCAATCCATCTAAGAATCTTAACTGTGATCCAACCATTTTCCAGATTATACAGTTACTTCATAAGAGGGACTGGGTCAAATGCCTTGATAAAATCAAAATAAACAATGTCAAAAATATTTCATAATTCTAAGACATCCAGTTCATGAGTGACTATCAAAATAGTTAACCTAGTTAGTTAAACATGAAAATCATGTTTAACTAACCTAGTTAACAAAACTGCATTATGTATATAGAGAGGTTATGTTCTTAGTTAGGCACATAAAATCTAAGGCAGAGCATTCAGTTGACATGGATTGTTGTTGTCATGGGAGTTTGATGGCGCATAAGCTACTTTGGCTATAATGTACCTATTAATTTATTATATAAAGAAATGGAGTTGACATGGGTGGTCAGTGCAATGTTGAGTCAGTTGGGTCAAACATAAGCACTGGGAAAGCAAAAATGAGGGTAGGAGTGTATTATAATCGTAATGACTCTAATGAGTACAATGAACTGTAGAGAAATTGAGTGGGCCAGTAAATCAGAATGTCTTATATTGGGGAATTTTAATTTTCCAGATAATGAGAGAACTTGTGGGTTGGTCACTCATAGGCTAGCAAGACATTTGTGGATTCATTGGAGTGTTTTCTACAGGGGCATGTTAGAGGAAACAAGAGGAAGTAATACTTGATCTGATTATCAGCAGTGATTATTCAGTGATCACAGTGTACTGATATAAGATTTACTTAATGTAACTACCATCAAAGGTAAAGGAAAGGGTTTTTGCTTTCGTAAAGGTGACTACAGTGGTCTCAGACAGTTTTTAAATTCTATACAGTGGGATCAACTGATGATGTTACCATCAGCAAACTCTAAATGGGAAGCATTCAAGGAATTAATCATAGAGGCTACTAGTCTTTTGCACACCACTAAGAAATATTGTTCAAGGTTTTGCCTAAATGGAAGTCAAATGAACTAATGAGACCCATGGGATGCATATAAATTATCTGGTGATACAGAAGCCTATGGTAGATATAAACTAGTCTGTAATAAGGAAGTTAGACGAGAGAAGGCAGATCATGAGAAATCTTTGGCAAAGGATGCTAAAAAAAAACAGCAAAGATTTCTTTACTTACGCAAACACAAGAATGAATCAAATTGATCAACTTTATACAGTAATACCCCGAAGTTACGCGATAGGTGGGTCCGACGAAAATCGCGTAAGTCAAATTCGCGTAAGTCGGGGTACAACTTTGCATATAAATACATATAAATTTTGCTTAATTGGGACCAAGGACTAACATAAACACTAGTTTAGAAAAAAAATATTAATAAAATTGCAGTTCTTTATACATATTAATACAAAATATGTATTAAAAACCAAATTACTTACGTTAAAAAGTTATTTCGATGTCGATGGCTTCATAAAATCTAACAAATTCGTCTGACGACACAGCGCATTCTTTTTTTCACGCAGAATTTCTTCGTAGCAAGCTAATAATTTTTTTTATTCCTTGCTTTGTAGCTATAACGCGTTCTACGTTGGAGTCTATGTTTTCTAAAATTTTTAAGCCCTTGACAATTGAGCCCTTTTCAATTTTCAACCTGTCAAGTTTGCAATTGTCATGTGCTTTTCGCCGTTGCTTCATTTAGGCCTGTAGCACGTGCAATATCACATGGTCTTTCATTTTGCTCAAAGCGTTTCACAATTTCATATTTGTTCTCTCGACAGAGGCGGACTGGCCATAAGCCTTACCGGGGAAACCCCGGTGGGCCAGTGTGATTTTGGCCATAAACCATAGTATGAGGCCACTATAAATTTTCCCGGGTAAGAATTTTTGATCCAGTCCGCCTCTGTTTATCGATAATTGCTTTTCTTTTTCTCTCTGAATCTGCAGTGTCTTCACCAAGACGCTTCCTTTTCATACCTTTTAAGTATTTTACTCATTTTTAGGGAATAAAGCACAATTACAAAACGAGGAGGCACGCTTGATACGCATAAACAAAGCTGCGCGCATGTAGCAACTGAATAAACAACACCATAAAGGCAGAGATACACTATTAACACCTCACATTTCTAGGGGTTACTACCATAAAACAATAAAAATCCAGTTGCGTTTCTGCTAGTGAAATCTGTTATAAACTGGTAGTAAACTCGATCTAATTGCATTTGCGATTATACCGATAGTTGGAATTGTGTTGGTTTTTACGTTATTATGGTGAAATGTGTTTCCCCTTCACTGATATAAAAAACATAAAAGCAGCAAAGTTGAATTTTGTTCATCTTTCGCTCTCATTCTCCGCCGTCGCACCGTATATCGATAACATATGAAAAACGACCTTGAAGATAGTGGGCGGCAGCATTGCCAAACGAAAAAATCAAGAACCGCGTAACTCCGAGTTCGCGTAAGTCGGGGTAGCGTAAGTCGGGGTATTACTGTATTGAGGGTTTGACTATTGATGATCCTGCTCAGGTTCCTGACAAATTGAATGAGTATTTTGCATCTACATTCACACAGGAGGAATTCTTTAGGGAAAGGGATGGGATGCCAGAACTTTATCAAACTCTAAGGGAAAAAATAATTTTGTAATAACTGAGAGGAAAGTGGAAGGGAAATTGTTGAAGTTAAATATAAGAAATGCACTGGGGATGGATTTGATCTATCCAATTATATTTAAGGGAGGCAGCAAAGGAAAGTAAGCAAACCTTTAGCCATAATTATGAGAGCATCACTGGATTCAGGGAAGGTTCTCGTGGACCGCAGATGTGTGAATAAATCCTCAATTCACAAAGGGGGGACCAAAAGGTGACATGAATAATTACAGATCTGTTAGTTTAACTTC
The DNA here is from genome assembly GCF_048544385.1 of Mastigoproctus giganteus. NCBI lineage: Eukaryota > Metazoa > Arthropoda > Arachnida > Uropygi > Thelyphonidae > Mastigoproctus > Mastigoproctus giganteus. The sequence continues at coordinate 28,303,693 of NC_143578.1, read as the reverse complement.
TGTTCCAGGAAAAATAATGGAGTCACTGTTTACAGAAGGAATGCAGAACCATCTAGATGAGGCTGCAGTCACAGCATGGGTTTGTAAAGGGGAAATCTTGTTTGACTAATGCAATGATTATGTGGTCACAAAGGAACTGGATGCAAAAAATAATTTCGATATTATATACTTGGATTCTAGGAAAGCATTTGATACTGTTGCTCATAAAAAATGGCTGTACAAATTGGAGCAGTGTGGCATTAAGGGAAAGTTGCTGCTGCTATGGATAGAGGGATGGTTCAGTGGGAGAAGACAGAGACTGGTAATCACTGCTCTTTGCTAATGTTATTAGTAGAGTTCCCCAGTGTTCGGTGTTGGGCCATTGTTATTTTCTATATTTATCCCTTCTTGTTTTCTATATTACCCTTGTCTGGTAAAGAAAATCAGAAACCTTTTGCAATTAGCATCTACAGAAAATGAAACGTATGGTATCTAAATTTAAATTGTCACATGGTATGATCACAAGTTTCTTGTATCAGATAAATGCTGTACACTTTGATTCACTTTGTAGTGATTGTTCCAATTTACAGAAAGGTGTTATTGCTGGAGTAAGATCGTTCATCGGTGAAGACAGGATATTAGAGCTGGAAAAGGAATTAGAAAATGTGAATTGGAATTTCATCGGTTTGGCTGAAACAAGAAGAAGAAATGAATCACTTATAAGTTTATCAAGTGGAAATCTTGATAAACTTATATATGATTTCCACTTATAAGTAGAAATAACCAATGGAAACAGTGAAAGGAGTGAAGGTGGAGTTGGGTTTCTGGTCCATAAAGATTTTAAAAACAACATTTTAGAATTCAAAAGTACATCACCAAGGGTGTCAAGACTAATACTCAAGATTTCTAAGAGGTACAAGCTAAAGATTATAATGATTTATGCACCAACATCGAGCCATGACGATGAAGAGGTTGAAGAAATGTACACCGAAATTGAGTCTTCTAGACGAGCAGAAAACCCACTACACTATTATTATGGGGAACTTCAATGCTAAGATTGGAAAAAGGCAAAACAGTGCAGAAAGAGGAACTACAGGAAATTTTGCAATTGGTGAAAGAAATAAAAGAGGTGAAAGACTTGTGGAATTTGCAGAATCTCAAGGACTGTCAGTAATGAACACTTTTTTCAAGAAAAGGGTGAACAGAAAGTGGACATGGAAGAGTCCAAATGGATTAATAACTAATGAAATCGACTTCATCCTCACTAACAGAAGATATACTGTGAATGATGTTACCGTCCTGAATAAGATAAATGTTGGAAGCGATCACAGAATGGTAAGATGTACACTTGATATAGATGTAGGAAAGGAAAAAACTGACTCGAGTAAATAATACAAAGGTCTTTGAGCTAACAGAGGCAGAGAAAAAGCAGTATGTACTGGAACTTAAGAACAAGTTTAGGTTCTGCAGATTGCTCAGGACCAAGATATCGACGAGGAATATTACAACTTTCTGAAAGTGATAAAGCCCAAGAAACTTATAGGGAAAAAGAAATCCAAAGAAAAAATTAGTCAAGAAACACTTGGCATGATGAACCGAAGACGACAAATGAAGAGCAAGAAAAACACTGACAGGGAGAAAATTGAGTATACTGAGTTATGCAAAGCCATTAGAAAGAGACTCAGAGAGGACATAAGAAGATTTAACACAAGAAAAGTAGAACAAGCATTAAGGGAAAAAAAAGGATTTAAATCAGCAGCCATGAGCAGCAATACAGAAAGACAAATGATACTGAAACTGAAGAATAGCGATGGTGTACTGTACTTATAAACAGCAGAGAAGGCATAATTCAAATAGCAGAAGACTACAATAGAGAATTATACAAGGAGCGAGGGAATGATGCCAGCAGTGGGGAAGATGGATTGCAAAGTAGCAACACATACGACATACCCGATATTCTTCCTGATGAGGTAGAACATGCATTGAAGAAAATGAAAAATCAGAAAGCTCCGGGGGAAGATGAAGTTACTGTACAGTTGTTAAAATTGGGAGGAAGAGACATAACACAAAAACTGGCAAGGCTCTTCACAAAGTGCATTAGAAAAGGTGTGACGCCTAAGCAGTGGAATAATGCAATCATAGTTTTGCTGCATAAGAAAGGAGATAAATCAGAAATTGGAAATTATAGACCAATTAGCTTGTTATCCCACATCTACAAGTAGTTCACAAGGGTCATTACTAACAGATTAGAAAGAATATGTGATGAGAATCAGCCGAAAGAGCAAGCTGGCTTTAGGACAGGATTCTCAACTATGGATTACCTTCATGTAATATCACAGCTAATGGAGAAAGCAAATGAATATAAAACACCATTATGCCTGGCATTTGTGGATTATGAAAATGCTTTTGACTCCATACAGCATAACGCAATGTTTCAGGCATTGGAAAGACAAGGCATTGATACCCCATATATTATAATTTTGAAGAAAATATATGAGAGTGCTACCTCCTTTATCAGACTAGACAAAGACAGTAGGAAATTTAAAATAGAGAAAGGAGTTTGACAAGGAGACACAATATCTCCAAAGCTGTTTACTGCTGCCCTTGAGGAAGCTTTCAGAAGATTAGACTGGTCGCAGAAAGGAGTCAATGTGAACGGAGAGTACCTAAACCATTTACGATTTGCAGATGACATTGTGGTCATAAGCCACGATCCCAAAGAATTAGAGAAAAATTTTAATCAGTTATGCAGAGTTAGTAAGGATTTTGGACTAAAGATGAATATGGCTAAAACAAAAGTAATGATGAACAAGTATGCCACGGAAAGGGAAATAATGATTGAAGGAGCAGTAATTGAAAAGGTGGAGTCATATACTTATCTGGGACAAGTTATTAGCTGTAATAATGATAAATGGCTGGAAGTCAAGAGAAAAATAAATTTTGGATGGATAGCATTCAGGAAATATAGTCACATACTGAAGAGCAATATCCCAGTTTGTCTGAAACGTAAAATAATGAACCAATGTAAACTCCCCACCATGACTTATGGAAGTGAAACTTGGGCACTCACCAAAAGAATGGAAGAGAAGCTGAGAACCACACAGTGAAGAATGGAACGAATTATATTGGGAATCAGGCTGTTAGATAAGAAGAGAAACACATGGATTAGGCAGCAAACTCAAGTAAACAACATTCTTATCAAAAATAAAGAACTAAAATGGGCAGGACACATAGCTCGAAGACATGATGACAGATGGACTAAGAAAATAACAGAATGGTACCCAAGAGGAGCTAGAAGAAAACCCTGTAAGACTAAGGCAGAGATGGATAGATGAAATTCATGAGTTTTTGGGTAGTAAATGGATGGCCAGTGCTCAAAACAGAAGGAACTGGAAAGATGCTGGAGAGGCCGTCATCCTGCAGTGGATTGAAAGTGGCTGATGATGATGTTATTGCTGGAGCCACAAATGAAAAAAAAAAAAAAATAAAATAAAAAAATAAATAAAAAAAGGAAATCATTGGTGTGTCAAAATCAACCATCTCGAAAGTATACAATGGTTGGAAGATGAAAGGAGAATGCAGCAGAAAGTAAAGCAAACTTTGCATCAGAATAGATGGTCTGGTTGCAGCAAATAACTGAAAAATTCCATTTAGACAAAGAAAGACCCGTTTCCAACCAAACTAAGTGGTAAGAGTTTTAGAATCTGGAATTTGGTAGTCATGTACCTATAGGAAAGCCTATCTGATAATATTGGTTAAATTTGATAGTATAAACCAGAGCTGTAATGCTCAATACGTTCTACGTTGATATCAATATTTGTAAAATAATAAGAAGTTTACCTCAATATAATATGTAGAACACTTCTGTATGATACTCTCCAGCAATTAAAATGAAAAAATAAAAAATCTTGCATTACAGTACAAAATTTAAGTTGTCAGGTTAATAAATGACCTGGTATACATTTCTTGCCGAGATTTCAACTCATCGTAACAAAGTTCTATGCGTTTTTTCTCTGAACGTTCGTGTTAATCAACATGCAGCCTCAGTTCATGCTTCTCATTCAGCAGCGTCAGAATTAAGCCTTTCATGTCATTAACGAAAAATACTTTCTTATTTAGTGTCCAACATAATTATACCAGACTTAATTGAAGAAACTGTCAAAATTAAATTACATGAGAATTCTGTTAATGTTTGCCGGCCATTTCTAATCTCCGATTCATGGGCTTTTAGTAAAAGAGCATGCACAAAGATAAATAATCCCTATTTAAATTTCATGCGCACCCCTATTCGGTAATTTTCATTCGTGATCACGACATATGGTCGAAAAGTGTTATGGGCCTTTATGAGAGCTTGAAGGACAGGGTGGATGCCCTCGAAGGAAATAAATTGAGGGGCCCATCAAGCTCTCAGCTGCCCACATCAACGCCAGAGCTTGCACTTGGTCATCAGGCAACACAGAAGCAGCCCCCTAGGCAGAATGCGCTGGTCCCACAGGAACTAGTAGTTGTTGGTGACTCTATTGTCAGGGAAACGGGGAACATTCTTTGTAAAAAGGATAGGTGGAATAGGACCAGGGTATGTCTGCCAGGGGCAAAGGTTGATGACATTGTAGAGCGGATATCATCTTTTAAGGGCACAAAAGGTGATATAGTTGTACACGTTGGCACGAATGATATTAAGAGTAGGAGACCGGCGGAATTACTTAGCAAGTACAGGTCACTGCTGAAAAAAAGCCGTGAATTAGGGTTGAACTTGAAAGTGTCTGCAATTCTGCCCAGACACGATAGGAGGGAGTATATGATGAGAGCCTTGTCGATCAATTCGGCCCTGGAGGGATTGTGCAAGGCTCAAGGGGTAGAATTTTTTTCAGCCTGGACTGTACTTGTTAACAGGAGAGATTGCTTCTACAGGGATGGGATACACTTAAATAGAAAGGGTGCAAGAATTTTTGCTGATGCTGTCGAGGCAGTGTTAGGTGGGTCGGAAAACTGCTAGTTGGGGGGGATACAAGGACTAATAGATTAACAGTAGCCACTGGCAGAGGTGGAAGTGATTCTTGCACTGCTTCTATTGAAATGAGCAGAAGTCTGAAAAACAAGATGCAGGATATTTCAGAGACTGCTGGTAGTCATTGCGTTACAAGTAAACACATGGGTTGTGTTAGGGTAGCTAAGAATAGAAACAGGTGCATGTATACCTGCGTGTACACCAATGCTAGGAGTTTGGTAAATAAATTTGATGAATTTGAGGTATTGCTCAAAACATCAAAGGCAGATATTGTTGGGATATCAGAGACGTGGTGTCACACAGATATAAGTAATGCGGAACTGGAATTTGGGGAATACAATGTGTATAGAAAGGATAGACAGGACAGGAGGGGAGGAGGGGTTATGCTATTAATTAAGAAACACATAAAGTCCAAGGAAGTGAAGCCAGTCGACATCGATGGACAGGGCAGTGCCGAATCAGTTTGGTGTGACATAAGCATAGGGAAATCAAAATTGAGAGTAGGAGTGTGCTATAGGCCTAATGACTCTGATGAGTATAATAAGATATTGTACAGGGAAATAGAGTGGGCCAGTAAATCAGAGAGTCTTATAATGGGGGATTTTAATTTCCCAGATATTGACTGGAATTTGTGGGTTGGTCACTCGCACACTAGCAAGGCTTTTGTGGATTTATTGGATGATTGTTTTCTACACCAGTATGTTCGTGAGGCAACAAGAGGGAGCAATACTCTTGATCTGATTATCAGTAGTGACTCTTCATGCATTAAGAACCTGCAGATAAATGAACCACTAGGTGGCAGTGATCACAGTGTGTTGAAGTGGGATTTACTCAAGGAGGTAACTACCATCAGAGGTAAAGGGAAGGGTTTTTGTTTTCGTAAAGGCGACTATGATGGTCTGAGACAGTATTTAAATTCTATACAGTGGGACCAACTGATGATGTTACCAACAGCAAACTCAAAATGGGAAGCATTCAAGGAACTAATCTTGGAGGCTACCAGGCTTTACATACCAACTAAGAAATATTGTTCAAGGTTTAGGCCTAAATGGTTGTCAGATGAACTAATGAGACATGTGGCAGAGAAGAAAAATGCATGGGATACATATAAATTAATGGGTGACATGGAAGCCTATGATAGATATAAGTTGGTCTGTAACCAAGTCACAAAGGAGATTAGGCAGGCAAAGGCAGACTACGAAAAATCCTTGGCAAAGGATGCAAAGAAAAACAGAAAAGAGTTCTTTACATACTTGAACTCGAGAAGGAAAGGGATGAATCAGATTGGTCCACTGGATATTGATGGTTCAACAGTTGAGGATCCTGCTCAGGTGGCTAACAATCTAAACGAGTATTTTGCATCTACATTCACGCATGAGGAGTTATTCAGGAAGGAGAATGATGTAGGTAAAGTAAACATTGGCAGTGAGCTGGATGATTTTGTAATAACTGAGAGGAAAGTGGAGGAGAGATTGTTGAGGATAAACATAAAAAAGGCACCTGGGGTGGATGGGATCTATCCAGTTATATTAAAGGAGGCAGCAAAGGAAGTATGCAAACCCCTAGCCATAATTATGAGAGCTTCTTTGGACTCAGGGGAGGTACCCATAGACTGGAGATGTGCAAATGTAACCCCAATTCACAAAGGAGGATCAAAGGCTGACACAAGTAATTATAGACCTGTTAGTTTAACTTCTGTTCCAGGTAAATTAATGGAGGCACTGGTTAAAGAAGCACTGCAGGATCATCTAGACAAGAATTCAGTTATAGCTCAGACGCAGCATGGTTTTGTTAAGGGCAGGTCTTGCCTGACCAATTTGATTGGATACTATGATGTAGTCACAAAAGAACTGGATGCAGGGAATAACTTTGATATTATATATTTGGATCTTAGAAAGGCTTTTGATACTGTTGCACATGGAAGACTGCTGCACAAATTGGAGCAGTGTGGCATTAGAGGCAAATTGCTGCTATGGATAAGGGGATGGTTGAGTGGCAGAAGACAGAGAGTGGTAATCAATGGACACTGCTCAACGTGGACTAATGTTATTAGTGGAGTTCCTCAAGGTTCAGTGTTGGGTCCGTTGTTGTTTTCGGTGTTTATGAATGATATTGATGATGGGATATCAAGTTTAATGTCCAAGTTTGCAGATGATACAAAGGTTGGCAGGGTCGTCAAGGACACTACTGACGCTATGCTGCTGCAACAGGATCTGGAAAGGTTGAACAGATGGGCTGAGAGGTGGCAAATGAAGTTTAACATTGACAAATGTAAAGTACTGCATATGGGAAACAGTAACCCCAGAGCAACGTATCAACTCTGCGGTACCACACTGACAGTGGTGGAGAATGAAAAGGACCTGGGGGTAATTGTGCAGGGAGATATGAAGTTCTCTGAGCAGTGCAGACGAGCTGCAAGAGTAGCTCATGGTGTCTTGTCAATGATATACAGGAATTTTTCTAGCAGGGATAAGGAGGTGATTATTCCCTTGTATAAGGCAATGGTTAGGCCACATCTTGAGTACTGTATACAGGTCTGGAGGCCTCATTTCAAGAAGGATGTAGAGCTGCTGGAACGGGTACAGAGAAGGGCAACAAGATTAGTAAATGGAACAAAGGGTTGCTCTTACGAAGAAAGGCTTAAGTTTTGCAAATTACAGAGTCTGGAGACTAGGCACCGGCGAGGTGATCTGATAGAGGTGTATAAGGCCTTGAATGGTTTGAGCATGCTCAATGCCAATGGGATTCTTCATCTTTCTCAGAATAATCACCTCAGAGGGCATAAATTCAAATTGAGGAAGGACGGATGTCGGATAGATGTGCGGAAATTTGCCTTTGGCCAGCGGGTGGTTGGTTGGTGGAACCGACTTCCATCAGTTGTTGTTGAAGTTGATAGCCTAAACAAATTTAAAGCTCAACTGGACAGGTATTTCGAACGAACGGAGGGGTGAAATGGGAGAGGGTTTTTTTTTTGGGCTGATGCTGAATAAGCTTGCTTTCTTGCATCGTATGCCTCTACTAATGCTAAAAGTGTTGTCAGCTTCAGGAAGGAAAATTGTTTTGCAATGTTTTTGTTAAATTTCTTTTAATTGTGTTAATTGATTTTTAATTGTTTTTTAACGTAATGTAAGATTTTCGATTTTTTCATTTTAATGGCTGGAAAGTATTATACAGAAGTGTTCTATGTATTATACTGAGTTAAACTTCTCTTATTATTTTACAAATATTGGTTAAAGTAACACTTGCACATATTCTTGTTTGTTACCGCAACAGAACATATTAGCAAGATAATCTGAGGGCAGAAAAGTTTCGAATGAGCGGATATCAAAGGGAAGCGAGTTTAAATAACTTTAAGGTGTGTGTCAGGGTAGTTAACTCTATAAGAATACTAAGTCTTAATTGTTTATACAGTAATGTAGTCAATAAAATAGTGAATTCGAGCTGCTGGTTAGGACAAGTAACGCTGACATTATAGGGCTTAAGGAAATGTGGTGCCACCCGGAGATAGGGGATGATGAGTTTCCGAACGGTATGTATAATGTATTTAGAAAGGATAGAAGGGTTGGTAGGATCATGCTTCTTATCAAAAGCAGCCCGAGCATGACAAAAACATTCCTGGATTCAGACATTTTTCATGCTAGTATAGAATCTGTATGATGTGAGATAGTTGGAAGCAAAGGTATAATGAGAGTGGGAGAATCTACAGGTCAGCTGATATTGTGAAGATTATTATGATGAGAGTCTATACATGCAAGTGTGGGCAAGTAAGCATCAATGTCTTATTATGGGTGATTTTAGTTTGCCTCTAATTAATTGGCGCAAATGGGAAGGAAACTCGACAGTGGAACAAAATTTTTAAATCAACTAGATGATTGTTATTTGTATCAACGTCAGGGAAAGTACTGGGAAAAGGAATATTCTAGACATCATCATTGTCCACGAACAAGATGACATAATAGGGCTGACAGTACAGGAGGTGATCACTGAGTTCTACGGATGATGTAGAGAGAGGAAGCAGTAGTTGAAGGCAAAGGAATGGGCTATAATTTCAGGAAAGGAAATTACAATGGCTTAAGATGCTATAGTCACAGAGAGCAAATACAATTGAATTATGGCATACCTTTAAAACATTAATCACAGAAGCCTTGAATGCTTAAATAGCATTAAAAAAAATATTCCACAAGGAAGATTCCAAGTCAGATGAATACGGAAGTTGCCAGATTACTTGAGTAATAAAAGATGGTATGGAAAAGTTAGAGCAATAAAAAGTACTGAATCTTATAACAGTTACAAAATTGATCTGTTATAGTGCAACAGAAAGGGTTAGGTTGGCAAAAGCAGATTATGAGAAATCGCTGGTAAAGAGAGCAAAGAATGGGGGATAAGGCACATTAGCATTAGTAGAGTCATTTGATGCAAGAAAGCAAGCTTATGCAGCATCAGCCCAAAAAAAAAAAAAAAAAAAAACCACTTCCACTTCACCCCTCTGTTCATTCGAAATACCTGTCCAGCTGAGCCTTAAACTTATTTAGGCTATCAACTTCCACGACAAGGAATGGAAGTCTGTTCCACCAACCAACCACCAGCTGGCTAAAGGCAAATTTCCGCACGTCTATCCTACATCTGTCTTTTCTCAATTTGAATTTATGCCCTCTCAGGTGATTATTCTGAGCAAGAGGAAGAATCCCATCAGCATTGAGCATGCTCAAACCATTCAAGGCTTTATACACCTCTATCAGATCACCTCGCTGGTGCCTAGTCTCCAGACACTGTAATTTGCAAAACTTAAGCCTTTCTTCGTAAGAGCACCCCTTTGTTCCATTCACTAATCTTGTTGTCCTTCTCTGTACTCGTTCCAGCAGCTCTACATCCTTCTTGAAATGAGGCCTCCAGACCTGAATACAGTACTCTAGGTGTGGCCTAACCATTGCCTTATACAAGGGAATAATCACCTCCTTATCCCTGCTAGAAAATTTCCCATATATCATTGACAATACACCATGAGCTACTCTTGCCGCCCATCTGCACTGCTCCGAGAACTTCATATCTGCCTGCACAACCACCCCCAGGTCCCTTTCATTCTCTACAACTGTCAGTGTAGTACCACAGAGTTGATACGTTGCCCTGGGGTTGCTATTTCCCATATTCAGTACTTTACATTTGTCAATGTTAAACTTCATTTGCCACCTCTCAGCCCATCTGCTCAACCTCTCCAGATCCTGTTGCAGCAGCATAGTGTCAGTAGTGTCCTTGACAACCCTGCCAACCTTCGTATCGTCTGCAAACTTGGCATTAAGCTTGATATACCATCATCAATATCATTTATAAATACAGAAAACAATAATAGACCCAACGCTGAACTCTGAGGGACTCCACTAATAACATTAGTCCACGACGAGCAGTGTCCATTGATTACCACTCTCTGTCTTCTCCCCCTCAACCACCCCTTTACCCATAGCAGAAATTTGCCTCCAATGCCACACTGCTCCAAACTGTGCAGCAGTCTTCCACGTGCAACAGTATCAAAAGCCTTTCTAAGATCCAAGTATATAATATCAAAGTTATTCAGTTCCTTTGTGACTGCATCATAGTATCCAATCAAATTGGTCAGGCAAGACTTCCCCTTAACAAAACCATGCTGTGTCCAAGCTATAACTGAAGTCTTGTCTAGATAACCCTGCAGTGCTTCTTTAACCAGTGCCTCCATTAATTTTCCTGGAACAGAAGTTAATCTCACAGGTCTATAATTACTTGTGTCAGCCTTTGATCCTCCTTTGTGAATTGGGGGTCACATTTGCACATCTTCAGTCTGTGGGTACCTCCCCTGAGTCTAAGGAAACTCTCATAATTATGGCTAAGGGTTTACTTACTTCCTTTGCTGCCTCCTTTAATAACTGGATAGATCCCATCAACCCCAGGTGCCTTTCTTGTGTTTATCATCAACAATTTCTCCTCCACTTTACTCTCAGTTATTACAAGATTCCCTAGCTTACTGCCAGAGTTGAATACACCTCTGGCATTCCCCTCGCTGAATAACTCATGTGTGAATGTCGATGCAAAATATTCATTTAGTTTGTTAGCTACCTGAGCAGGATCATCAACAGTTGACCCATCGATATCAAGTGGACCAATCTGATTCATCCCCTTCCTTCTAGAGTTTACATAAGTAAAGAACTCTTTGGTCAGGCAAGACTTCCTTTCTTTTCTTTGTGTTTCACAAAGAAAAGAAAACTTTGGCAAAAGAGATGCAAAGAAAACTTTGCATCTCTTGCCAAAGATTTCTCGTAATCTGCCTTTGCTGGCCTAACCTCCTTTGTAACTTGGTTACAGATCAACTTGTATCTATCATAGGCTTCTGTGTCACGTGTTAATTTGTATGTATCCCATGTATTTTTCTTCTCTGCCATATGTCTCATTAGTTCATCTGACATCCATTTAAAATATTCCACAAGGAAGAACCCTGAACCCTGAACAATATTTCTTAGTTGGTATGTAAAGCCTAGTAGCTTCCAAGATAAGTTCTTTGAATGCTTCCCATTTTGAATTTGCTGTTGGTAACATCATCAGTTGGTCCCACTGTATAGAATTTAAATACTGTCTCAGTCCATCGTAGTCTCCTTTACAAAAGCAATAACCCTTCCCTTTATCCCTAATGGTAGTTACCTCTTTGAGTAAATCCCACTTCAGCACACTGTGATCACTGCCACCTAGTGGTTCATTTATCTGCAGATTCTTATTGCATGAAGAATCACTACTGATAATCAAATCAAGAGTATTACTCCCTCTAGTTGCCTCCCGAACATGCTGATGTAGAAAACAATCATCCAATAAATCTACAAAAGCCTTGCTAGTGTGTGAGTGACCAGCCCTCAAATTCCAGTCGATATCTGGGAAATTAAAATCCCCCATTATAAGACTCTGTGGTTTATTGGCCCACTATTTCCCTGTACAGTTTCTTATTATACTCATCAGAGTCATTAGGCCTATAGCACACTCCTACTCTCAATTTTGATCTCCCAATGCTTATGTCACACCAAACTGACTCGATACTGCACTGTCCAGCGATGTCGACTGGCTTCACTTCCTTGGATTTTGTGTCTTTCTTACCTAATAGCATAACCCCTCCTCCCTTCCTATCCTTTCTGTAGACATTGTCTCCCCAAATTCCAGTTCTGCATTCCTTATATCTGTGTGACACCACGTCTCTGAAATCCCAACAATATCTGCCTTTGATGTTTTGAGCAATACCTCAAATTCACATATATAAATGCAAAGAAGAGAAGGACAAACCAGATCAGAAGAACCCTATGTAATAGATGTGGGAAATATTAGATACCACAGCTGAAGTTGTAGATGAAATCAACAGTTACTTTGCATCGATATTTACAGAAGAAAAACCCTTTGCATCAATGAGAAATTATGGGAGTGAAGTTGAAAAAAATGTAATTAATGATGTTGAAATTTCACGTTTATTTAATGAAAAAACGTTCAAGCCTACAGGCCAGGTAGGCTCCTGAGGTTAAGGGCATGTACCCTATAATCTTAAGGGAGACGGCAAGTGAGTGCAAATAATCTAATTATGAGAGCATTGCTGGACTCGGAAGTTTTTAAATTGGATTGGAAAAGCACCAACGTATCTCCAATACATATGGGCAATTCTAAGAGTGAAGTGGGAAATTACTGGTCAGTCTAACTTCAGTAGGGAAAATCATGGAGACAATGATCAAGGGTGGAATTCTAGATCATTTATATAGAAATAGAATTCTGAAGGATACTCAGCATGGTTTTGTAAAGGGAAAATAATGTTTAACTAATCTGGTTAACTGTTTTGTCCCACAGGAGCAGTTACTTTATAAGCTGGAACATGTTGAAATCAGGGAAAATCCTTAGATGGATAGCTGAATGGCTTCAGGGCAGGAGGCAGAGGGTTGTGATAAATGGTCATTCCTCATATTGGGTTGATATAAGAAGTGGGGTTCCCCAAGGATCAGTATCAGAACCACTGTTGTTTTCAATTTTTATAAATCACATTGATGAAGGGATAGAGGGCATAATGTCTAGATTTGCAGATGATGTAAAGATTAGTAGAGTAGTTAACGATCACTGACAAGTGGACCTTCTTCAGAGTAACCAAATAGACTTCAGGGATGGTCAAGTAAAAATGGCAGCTATGCTTTAATCCAGCAAAGTGTAAGGTATTACACCTGGGGAACAGTAACCACAAAATAACTTATACACTTGATGGAGTTGAACTAAAGCCAGTAGCAATAGAAACGTACTTGGGTGTTACGATACAGTCAGACATGAAGTTCTCTGAGCACCATAGAGAGGTTTGAACTAAAGCCAGTAGCAGAAGAAAGGGACTTGGGTGTTACGATACAGTCAGACATGAAGTTCTCTGAGCACCATAGAGAGGTTGCAAGGAAGGCCCATGGTATCCTATTGATGATTTATCGAACAATTGCTAGTAGAGACAAGGACATTATAATCCCATTATATAATGGCTACTGTTAGACAACACTTGGAACGCTCTGTTCAAGTATGGAGACAGCACCTAAAGTAAGATGTGGGCCCTTTCAAGAAGTAAGACTTCTTGAAAGGGTCCAAAGATGGGTAACTTGCCTGGTGAGATCGGCAAAAGGGCATCCATATATGAGGAAGGACTTTGAATATGTTAGTTGCAGGGCTTGGAAACTAGGCACCTTAGAGGAGACTTGGTTGAGGTATTTAAGGCTCTGAGGCATATGTAAAATGACTGAGGGCAAAATTTTTGTGGTTATAAATGATTCTAGAATAGGTACCATAAATTCAAGTTACAGGGGATGTTCAGACTGGATTGCAGGATGTTTTATTTTAGCCAGTGAGTTATAAATTACTGGAATAAGTTACCTACGTGGGTGGCAGAGGCTGGCGTTTGGAGTAAGCTGCATAATTACCTACAGGAGGAAGGAAATGCATAGGTTGTCTATTTCCTTTTCTCTTATTAATAATTATATTTTTGCTGGTGTAGCATAAGCCATAGGCTTGCTTGCAACACGTGGCCATTGTTAATACTAATACTAAATGATTTTATGATACCTGACAGGAAAGTTAAAGAAAATTTTTTTAAGCTAAACATAAACAAAGCAGCTGCAGTAGATAGGAAATATATAAATATACTAAGGGGAGGCACCAAAAGAGGTAAGCAAACCTCTAGTCACAATTATAAGAGCAACGATGGATTTAGGGAAGGGTCCTACGGACTGCAGCTGTGCGAATGTGTCTCCAATCCACAAAGGGTGACGTTGACTTGAGTAATTACAGATCTGTTAGCTTGACTTCTGTTCCAGGGAACATAGTCACTAGCTGAAATAATATAAGACCAGACCATCTAGATGGCAATGCTGTTACACTGCAGTTGCAGCCTGGATTTGTTAAGGGAAATCTTGTCTGACAAATCTGATTGGATACTATGATATGTAAGAGCAGAATTGTACCTTGTCAGGCATAACCCCAAGTGCAGTATTAATTTTTTGTATTTGTAATGTAATTTAACATTCCATTTTGACAAGTCAGTGACATAACCACATTTTACCTTTGTAGGCATGTTATGATTTTTTATCTTTACAGTGCCAGGTTGATTCTATTTATTTTATATAAATCTAAGTGAATAAAATATGTATGAAGAATACTATGTTACCACACAAGTGTTTAGTGGAGTGGAGGACCATATCAAAAACTTTATATTATATATTGCAAAGCTATTGTTTTGCATACAAACATTTTCTACTCTCATCACAATAGTTAGCCAGGAAAGACTTCTACTTCACAAAGCCATGCCATGATGCCTTTAGGATTCTTTCTTATCAAAATGGTATAGAATTGTGTCTTAACAATTGACTTCATGCCCTCACTGATCAAAGGGATTGTTATAGAATCTAATGATTGATTTTCAATAAAATGCTTAACTTTGATATGCTCATTAACCCCAGAGGCTCACATCTTGTGAGTATGGGCTTGGCAAACCTAGGGTCCTGAGCTGGATATTATCATTCTTCTCTTTCTTCGTGATTCCTTTCTACTTCTGACTCTCTCCGGGTAACTCGGGAAATTTTTTTGGCTGGTGCAGCATAAGCCTCAGGCTTCCTTGCATCATATGGCTAATAATAATAACATGTCACTTATTTTTAACAGCAGTCACATGATGTAAGAAAACAAGCTTATAAAGCATCAGCAAAAAAAAACAAAAACATTCCCACATCACCTGTCTAGTTGTCTGTTGTCATTAAATATAATGTATGTTGGCCACTCATGGACTTAACTCTCCCTCATCTTTCCTATTGATGTTTCTCAAAGATCATTTATATCCTTTATTTTGCAGAAAGCTGACTTATTTTTGCTATTTCCTCCTGGTTCAAGGATGTTTTCAATTGTAACACTATCAGCCAAATGCCAGTTAAAATCAGAGATCCTGTATCTGGATTCACATGCTAACTTTAATTATGCTTACAATATTAATAAATCTTACAAAACAATGGCACAACCTGCAATTTATTTGAAATAAGCTGGGAAAATGCTGACACCTTTGATGCATTCAGCAATGTTTTGCAAACTCTGAGGCTGATACAATCAATATATGAATGTTTGATGTCATGCAATTTTAGGCATAGAAACTGAATGGTGATTATTAACTTATACAGTTTTACAGGGGGAACACACCAATTAATTTCTGCATATACTATTTTTGATCACATATTTCATTTATAATAATGAAGCGAGTTACCGTAAGTTGTATGATATTCCTAATGTAATATCAAACTATTTTTGCTATTTCTAAGTTTTATTCGGCATAATCGTGTAATATACGAAACTGTTCCTAAAAAATTCCACTCAATATTAAAAACTTCATTACCTAAATACTGTTTATGTAACGGCCTAATGCATAAACAAACCCAAGAGACGTATATCTAGCAACCCGGCAGCGGCGGAACTAGTAGGGGCGATTGCACCCCCAGCCTAAGTAAATTGGAACAAAGTGTTTCTTGATATTAATTCAATTACTGTCAATCATGTATATCATCGTTGTTGTATTGCTGCCTAATTAAAAAAAAAAAAAAAAAAAACCGGATCCGACCCTTCATTCTACACAAGTAAATTATGACATAAAAAGACGTCAACACAGAGATGTTAACATGGACGCATAAAAATACATCAAATGTGTATTTACAAAGTTGCAACTGTTAGTTTCTTAAAAAATACGTTGCGCTACGTACTGTAAATAATAATAATTACAAAAACACGTGTATAAAAGTCAACAATGTCAAAATACACATTTCCTCATTTAAAAGTTCCAGGTTGCACTTTTATGTATACAAAAGTCGAGTGCCATTTATAGTGACCCAGTAAAGGCAAGAAACAACAAAAATACACAAAGCATTAATTTAATACTCAAAAATATTGATGTGGTACCAATCATAACAAGGCAGAAAACACACTGTAGCTAACAACAGAGTGCAGAAAATTACACTTGCCTATCAATACTACCTCCTTTCTTCAAAGGTAGTTTTAAATGGCTGCTAACCTCTACCACCACGTACTTATAAAACTCGGAAATCACTACAGAGGACACTTGCATCGATAGCTTAATGTAAAACACTGTTACCGTTGGTTTTCTACGCACAGATACATATACATTTGTATAATTTTGGCTATAACTAAAATGAAACTTTGCACTAACATACACAACGATGCACTACATAAATATTGTAAAACACCGACCTGCATTTGTCATAAGTTGAACACAGCAGGCAGTTGTTGATCGAAGTAACTTTGTATTATATTTCTGTAATGTCCTTATATCGGTATGATTTTTACTACGTATATTTTCGTAGTCCAACAAATTCGATATTTACATGCACATCACATAGCAAAGCAGAAGGAAAAAGCAAAACGGTTCTTCAAGAACTTTGCACTACATTCGATGTTATCTACCTGAACTCAACTCTTCCTACTCCTTTGGTGATATGGATAAACCACTCCTGGTTTAGTCAAGTGAAACGTCTGGGTAAATGTTTGCTACCCTGACCTCCCAACACTTGGAAGCTTGATGACGTATTTATCACGTGATTCGCCATTTATAATATAATACGGGTTATAGTAAAACCTATCTGTTTGTAATAAGTAAACAAATATACGTATATAAATAAAAAAAATATATATATAAAGTTATAGTTAAGCATTATTTTATGGCAGCAACCACAGTAAAATCTTTTTCTCTGGCCTAAGCCATCATAACAGAAACGACATTGCGTTTCTGCAACAGATCACTCTGTTAGATGGACGACGTATAATTTGCAACGGTAAACAGATCCTGAATATCAAAGGGGAAGGAAATACTAGTTTTAAATAAGAACACTAAAAGATGATGGGGGAAAATGGTAACTAGAAATAACTACCCAATTACTCGTTAATTATTATGCGATGTAAGAACTTTATTATTGTCAGTTTTTTTTTCCCCTCTATAGTCTTCGTAGTTCAATAAAAAAAAAAAAAAAAAGGTTAAATAATACGTGGCAGTACGGCTTATAGGACACTGGTACTGCGAGATCGAATCTTCAATTTGGTTGCATATGAACACCACTAGATTATTTTTATCTTGTAACAATTCACTTTCAGTTTGACCTACTTTAAAAAAAAATTCGAGGTGCGAAATTATAATTAGTAATAAAAATAGAGGAAGCCTCAGGTTAATTATTGCTAGATAAAAATTTTAATTCACCCATTAAAATTCCCTACCTGGGAGGGGAAGTTTTTCTTTCTCTCTCTCTATATATATATATATATAGTGGTACAACTAGTGCAATATATTTTTTTTTGTTCTTTTTTAAGCGTTGTGATTTTTCACTACAACTTATTATTATTAATTAGCATTAGTAGAGGCATATGATGCAAGAAAGCAAGCTTATTCAGCATCAGCCAAAAAAAAAAAAAAAAAAAAAAAACCACTCCCATTTCACCCCTCCGTTCGTTCGAAATACCTGTCCAGTTGAGCTTTAAATTTGTTTAGGCTATCAACTTCAACAACAAGTGATGGAAGTCGGTTCCACCAACCAACCACCCGCTGGCCAAAGGCAAATTTCCGCACATCTATCCGACACCCGTCCTTCCTCAATTTGAATTTATGCCCTCTGAGGTGATTATTCAAAAATTATATAATATAACGCCAGGGGCTCTCATTTGGTGAGTATGGGCTTGGTGCACCCAGGGTCCTGAGTTGGATATCATCATTCTTCTCTTTCTTGGTAATTCCTTTCTACTTGACTCTCTCTCTGACTCTCTCTCTCTCCCTCTCTCTCTCTCTCTCTCTCTCTCTCTCTCTCAGGGTAACTCGGAATTTTTTTTTTTTTTTTTGGCCGATACAGCATACAAGAGGAATGAGAAATGAGCATACAAGAGGAATGGCTTCCTTTCTGCACCATATGGCTAATAATAATATATAGTGGTGTGCATGCACACACCTGACAAAAAAAAAAAAAATCATTTAGAAACCTATTCACAAAAATTCTACTTGTTATCCAACTCAGAATAAAGCAGTGCATATTTAACACTTGAAATACTATATTCATGACTATTGAATTCTACTTGTTATCCAACTCAGGTATTTCCAACACAAAATAAAGCAGTGCATATTTAATACTTGAAATACCATATTCATGCCGACTGACAGTTCTGTAGACTGTTGACAAACTGAATAATTATTCTGCGTCTACATTCAGATGTGGAGTTATTATGGATAGCAATAACAAAATCACACCTAATTCTAAATGGGAATTAAATGATGTTATGATAACTGAAAGGAAGCTGGAAGAGAAACTTTGAACCTAAAAGTAAATAAAGCATTTGGGGCTGATGAGTCTATCAAATTATATTAAATGAAGCAACAAATGAGGTAAGCAAACTTTTAGTCATGATTATGACTTTATCCTTGGATTCAGAGGATATTCCCCACAGACAAGAGATGTGCAAATGCCTCTCCTATTCATAACTGAAAAATTCAATTTAGAAAAAGAAAGACCTATTTCCAACCAAACTAACTGGGGTAAGAACTTAGGAATTTGTTATTTGGATTTTAGGAGCTTATAGGCGGTGGTCATTTCCGGTGGATAAATATAGGACTGTGCTGAAAAAGTGCTGCAAGTTAAATCAGAATGTGTGTATGCAATTCTGCCCAGAGAATCCATAGGAGGGATAATAAGCTGAAAGCATTGTGGATTAAGTCAAGAGTTAAGGAAATCTGAAAGGATCTTGGGGGGGGGGATTATAACATGGCCTGCATTTGTAGGCAAAAGGAATCTGTTTTGTAGAGATGGTATTCATCTGAACAAAGGCGGTGCAAGAAGTTTTGCCAGTATCATTGAGGATACAGTAATGGTTCAGGAAACTGCTAGTTAGTGGGGGAGAAGGGTAATTTAGATCCACATTTATCTCATAATATGGGTCAACTTATTGTTTGCACTCAACTTCAAGAATTCTTGTTTGCTGCCACATCAGCCAATGTTGATAAGATGTTCTGAGGGCAGCAGCATTTCAAATGAGGGGGCAGATAAAGCTTGGGACACAAAGCTAAATAACTTCAAGCAGTGTGGTCAGGGTAGTAAACTATAGAAGATTACCTTAGTCTTAACTGTGTCTTCAGTAATGTCACGAGGTTGTCAATAAAATGACCGAATTTGAAGTCCTGGTTAGGACAACTAATGCTGATCACAGGGCTAACAGAAACAAGGTGCCATCTGGAAACTGGAGATGAAGAACTCCACTATGGTATGTATAATACATTCAGGAAATAAAGAAGGGGTGGAGGGGGTCATGCTTCTTATCAAAAGCAGCCTGAGCACAAAAAGAGCTTTTGCTGAGTCTGAGGTTACATCTACCAGCATAGAATCTGTGTGGTGCAAGTTAGTTGGAAGCAAAGGAATAATGAGAGTGGGAGTGATTTACAGACCAGAAGATTGTGAAGAATATGGCAAGAGGCTTTACATGTAGATGGAATAAGCAAGAAAGCGTGAGTGCCTTATTATGGGTGACTTTAACCTGCTCTAGATTGATTGGAATAAGTGGAAGGGAAACTCACAATGGGGGAAAAAAAAACTTTTTTAAATAAACTAGATAATTATTATTTGTACCAACATGTTAGAGAAAGTACTAGGGATGAGAATGCTCTTGACTTCAACATTACTGATGAATCAGATGACATCACAGGACTTAAAAGTACAGGAATTGATCATGCAATTGCCAGTGAAGATGAAGAAAGATTTTGCAGGAGTTGAAGGTAAAGGCATGGGGTTTAACTTCAGAAGAGGAGACTTTTAAAGTTTAAGGTGCTATATGGCATCTATGAATTGGGTGGTTTACCAAGGGAGGGCAAATATATTTGAATTATGGAATACTTTTTAAAGCAAAAATCAGAGATGCCATGAACACATACCTACCATTAAGAAAATACTGCAGGAGGAGGATGCCAAAATGGATGACTGTGAAGCTGGCTGGTGAAATAAAGCAGAAAAAGATAGCATGGACAGTTACGGAGTGATGAAAAGTACTGAAGCCTACAACAAATACAAGTTGATCTGTAACAGTACCACAAATAAGGTTAGGGCAGCCATGGCTGTGTAGGGGAAAGCATTGGCTGAGAGAGCAAAGAATGAGGATAAGGAATTTTTTATGTATGTGAAAATAATGAAGAAGAAGGCTAATTAAGATTGGACCCTTGCACTGGTGTGGGTGTCTTAGATGACCCAGCCGATGTTATGGCCAAATTGAATAGGTACTTTGCAACGGTCTTTACTGACGAAAGACTTTCATGGTGAGAAGAGGCTAAGCCATATGAAATTAGTGATTTCATAATTCTTTGAGCATAAAGGCAAGTATGGCTCCCAGAATTGTTGGCATATACCCAGTAGTTTTGAAGTAGACCACCATGGAGTCTACTGAACCATTGAGGTTAATTATGAGGGCATCTATGGACTAGGGTGGTTTCTTTGGATTGGAGAAGTGCCAACATACTGCCAATACATGCAGTTCTAAGAATGAAGTTGGTAACCACAGACCAATTAGCTGACTTCAGTGGTAGGAAAAATCTCAGAGGCAATGATTAGGAGTGCAATTTAAGATCATGTAGATAGATATGGAATTCTGAAGGTTTGGTTTGGTTTTTTTTTTTAGGAGCATTAGCAATTAAGGCCATATTGTTCCAGGATATGCGGTAGTCATTCCTTGACCTTTCCGCATCCTCTGTATTTGGTGGTGACGGGCTCGAACCCCGGTCTAATTAAGAAGCGTGTGCTGCGCACTGCTGCTCCTTCCTACCTGGCTACGGAGGCGCCGAATTCTGAAGGACACAGCATGGCTTTGTTAAGGGAAAATCATGTTAAACTAACTTAGTATGCTATATTGGCACAGTTACTCATGAGATGGATGTAGAGAATAATTTCAACATAAGTTTATTTGGATTTTAGCAAAAGTATTTGACTTGGTCTCTCATGAGAGGTTACTGTATAACCTTGAACAGGTTGGGATTACTGGTAAGATTCTAAGATGGATTGTTGGTTAGTTGCAGGGCAGAAGGTTGTGATTAATCGATATTCTTCAGATTGGTATAATGTCAGGAGAGGGGATGTTTATGTTCAGTGCCAAGCAGTGCTCCTTCAGGATGACTTGAACAAACAAGTTAGCATTAGCATTGGTAAATGATGTGAGAAAGCAAGCTTATACAGCATCACCCAAAAAAAAAAAAAAACACTACACCTCCCATTTCACCTATTCACTCCCTCCAATAGTTTGCCTAGTCCTTCCTTGAATTTATTTAAACTACCAACTTTCACAACAAATGGAGATTTGTTCCAACAATCAATCACCTGTTGGCTAAAGACAAACTTCTGCACATTTATTCTGCAAGACCTGCCTTAATTTGAATTTTGCCCCCTTATGTGTATAGTCTGAGTAAGAAGAAAAATCCCATTAACACTGAGCTTGCTCAATCTATTCAAAGCCTTAAACATCTCAATCAGATCACCTTGGAGGTACCTATTCTGAAGATGCTACGGAACTGAAGCCTTTCTTGGTAAGAGCACCCCTTTGTTCTGCTCACCAATCTCGCTGCCCTTCTGTTCTCCTTCCAGCAGTTCTGCATCCTTCCTAAAATGAGGCCTCCAGACCTGTATGCAGTACTCAGGATGTTGTGCCTGACCTTTGCCTTATACAATGGGATAATCACCTCCTTATCCTTTGTAGCAAAATTGCTGTATATCATTGACAAAACCAAATAATCTGTCCTGGGAACCTGTCTGCACAATTACCCCTGGTTGTTTTCATTTTCCATTACTCTGTGTGTAGTACTACACAGTTGGTATGTTACTTTGGGGTTATTATTATTTATTATTATCATTAGCCATATGGTACAAGGAAGCCAGAGGCTTATACTGCGCCAGCCAAAAAAAAAAAAAAATTCCGAATTATCCCAAGAGAGAGAGAAGTGGAAGGGAATCACCAAGAAAAAGAAGAATGATGATATCCAGCTCAGGACCCTGGGTGTGCCAAGCCCATACTCACCAGATGTGAACCCCCGGGGTGAAATTTTTGCTACCTATATGCAATACTTTGTATTTATCAATGTTAAACTTTAGTTGCTATTTCTCAGCCCATCTACCTTCTCTACATCCTGTTGCAGTAGCATACTGTATCATCTGCAATGACTTCATTAATATCACTCATAAATATAGAAAGCAACAATGGGCCTCAACACCAAACACTGGGTGACTGCACTAATAACATTAGTCCACAAAGAGCAATGTTCATTGATTGCCATTTTCTCTTTTCCCACTCAACCATCCCTTTATCCAAAGCAGACACACTGCTCCAATTTGTACAATAGTCTTATGTGCAACAGTATCTAAAGCTTTCCTGAAATCCAAGTATATATCAGAATATATATTTTTCTTTTTTTTTTACATCCAGTTCCTTTCTGACCACATTGTAGTAACCAATCAAATTGTTCAAAAAAGATTTCCCCTTAAAGAACATGCTGTGTTTGAAGTATAACTGCGGCCTTGTCTATATGATCCTGCATTACTTCTTTTACCAGTGACTGTTATTTTCCCCAGAATAGGAGTTAAACTAACAAGTCTGTAATTATCGTGCCACCTCCTAATTGCTCTTTTTGAATTGTGGATATATTCACACATCTCCAGCCAGCGATGATCTCCTGTGAAGAAGACTTCAAAGATCGTTAGAGAAGTGACAGCTAGGTTTCAATGCAGCAAAATGCAAGGTGCAAGGTTTCAGTGCAGCAAAATGCACTTTGGGAATAGCAACCGCAAAATAAATTATACACTTTAGTGGGGTTTAATTAAAATCAATAGAGAAAGAAAGGAATCTGGGAGTTATAATATGGACAGATATGAAGTTTTCTGAACAGTAAATAGGCAGCCAGGAAAGCCATTGGTGTCCTATTGATGATTTATCAAATGTTATCATGTAGAGATAGGGAGGTCATAATCCCACTGTAAAAGGCAATTGTAAGACCACATTTGGAATACTGTGTTCAAGTATTAAGACCTCATCTGAAAAAATACACTGAGCTTTTTGAAAGGATCCAAAGATGGGCAACTCAAATGGTGAGATCAGCAAAAGAGCAACAGAAAGTTTCCGGCATCCCCCCCCTCCCTTCTCCCATGCACGGTACTACTAGTAGTAATACTAACTAGTACCACTACTAATATTAATATAAAATAGCACTAATACTACAATACATTAATCTAATACTAACACTAGGCTGGTGTTTCCCAAACACTAGTGTTCCGTGAAAAATCGTAATTAATAATTTAAAAAATAATAATAAAATAAATAAATTTTGCATATTTGTAGCGTACACCGTTTTTATATCATTATAATTTTTTTTAAACTTTTTTTTCAGTTATTAATATACTAGTATAGACTAATAATCAAATAGACCACGGAACACTTTATTTTGGCAGCTTTTGCATAGAGAAGTATGCTTAGAGGTAGTGACATCTATGCAGAAAAAAGTAGCAATGTAGTGATCTAATATGCCATTCATATGCGATTTAGCCTGGAGTACACAGGTTGAAGGAGGGGGAAGCGAACCGATATCATAACTAAACTCACTTCCTTGTATAAATTTTTTTGAAAATTATCAGTATTTAAAAATATAATTATTAAAATAAATGACCATGGATTTATGGTTGAAAAAAAAAAAAAAAAAAAAAAAAAGGAACTTTGAAATGAGAAGCAAGTACTTCTAGTATTGCAACTGTGGTCGATGAAAACGAACACAATACTGCCACACTTATATCTGCCTCAGAAGCCTATGGCAGATATAAGTTAATCTGTAATCAGGTCACAAAGGAGGTTCGGCAGGCGAAGGCATATTATGAGAAATCCTTGGCAAAATATGCTAAGAAAAACAGCAAGGATTTCTTTACTTATATAAACTCTAAAAGGAAGGGGATGAATCAGATTGGTCCACTTGACATCGATGGTTCAACTGTTGATGATCCTGCTCAGATAGCAAACAAACTGAATGAGTATTTTGCATCTACATTCACACATGAGGACTTATTAAGGTTTGAAAATGACAGAAGGTTATCAAATTGTAGCAGGATACTTAATGATTTTGTAATAGCTGAAAGCAAAGTGGAGGAGAAATTGTTGAAGTTAAACATAAGAAAAGCACCTGGGGTGGATGGGATCTATCCAGTTATATTAAAGGAGGTGGCAAAGCAACTAAGCAAACCCTTAGCCATAATTATGAGAGCGTCCTTGGACTCAGGGGAGTTTCCCACGGACTGGAGATGTGCAAATGTATCCCCAATTCACAAAGGGGGATCGAAGGGTGACACGAATAATTACAGACCAGTTAGTTTAACTTCTGTTCCGGGTAAAATAATGGAGTCACTGGTTAAAGATGCATTGCAGGATCATTTAGACAAGACTGCAGCAATAATTCAGACACAGCATGGGTTTGTTAAGGGAAAGTCTTGTCTGACAAATTTGATAGGATATTATGATGTGGTTACAAAGGAACTGGATGCAAAAAATAATTTTGATATCATATATTTGGATTTCAGGAAAGCTTTTGACACTGTTGCGCATGGAGGACTATTGTACAAATTGGAGCAGAATGGTATTAAGGGTAAGTTGCTACAATGGATAAAAGGATGGTTAAGTAGGAGAAGACAGAGGGTGGTAATCAATGGGTGCTGCTCTTCTTGGACTAATGTTATTAGTGGGGTCCCACAGGGTTCAGTGTTAGGTCCACTGTTGTTTTGTATATTTATCAATGATATTGATGAAGGTATATCAGGCTTAATGTCGAAGTTTGCAGATGATACAAAGGTTAGCAGGGTTGTTAATGGCAGTGTGCTACTGCAACAGGATCTGGATAATTTGGGCAGATGGGCTAAAAAGTGGCAACTGAAGTTTAACTTTGACAAATTCAAAGTACTGCATATGGGTAGAAGTAACCCCAGAGAAACGTATCAACTGTGTGGTACTAAACTTAAGGTGGTAGAAAATGAAAGACCTGGGAGTAATTGTGCAGGCAGATATGAAGTTTTCTGAGCAATGCAGACAGGCTGCCAGGGCAGGTCATGGGGTTTTGTCAATGATATATAGGAATTTTGCTAGCAGGGAAAAGGAGGTGATTGTACCTCTGTATAAGGCAATGGTCAGGCCATGCCTTGAGTACTGCGTACAGGTCTGGAGGCCTCATTTTAGGAAGGATGTGGATTTACTTGAGTGTGTACAGAGAAGGGCAACAAGATTGGTGAGGGGAATGAAGGGATCTTCTTATCAAGAGAGGCTTAAATTCTGCAAATTGCAGTGGCTGGAGACTAGGCACCTGCGCGGTGATCTGAGTGAGGTGTATAAGGCCTTGAATGGGTTCAGCACGCTGAATTCTGATGGGATCCTTCCACTTGTTCAGATTACGAACCTAAGGGGGCATAAATTCAAATTAAGAAAGGACATATGTAGAATAGATGTGCAGAAATTTGCCTTTAGCCAGGGGGTGGTTAATTGCAGGAACAAACTTCCATCTGTCATTGTGGAAGTTGATAGGTTGAATAATTTAAGGAGGAACTGGACAGGCATTTGGAGGGAATGGTGTGATTTTTTTTTTTTTTTTTTTTGGCTGATGCTGCATAAGCTCATACACTTGCTTTCTTGCATCACATGCCACTACTACTTCAAAGTGAGATGAACCATCGCAGCCTTTTGTTCCCCAAAAATCTGAAGTGACAAAACAGGAACCAATTAATAAAAGTATGATGACAGTTATTTGAATTTTGTCTTTACATGTGTTGTAAATAGAGATGCTCCTGGTGCACAACATGTCATATGTAATAAAATATTAGCAAGCAGTTCTTTGGCTCCTCCTAAACTTGTGTTTTGCATGTGTTCCGTAAATATATTACAAGATGGAAACTGTTCTGTAACTAAAAAAGTTTGAGAAACACTGCTAGTCAATAGATGACTCTCATCAACTGGTGCAATACCACCACTTTGCTTATTGGAGACTTGAAGTGGTGAAACCCACGTTCCCGCAGGGATGCGGGAAGCAAAGCAAAGCTTCCCGCATCCCTGCCTCCCTCCCCATCTCCTCCAACCCATGCACATTACTAAGTACTATAGATTTTTTTTTTTATTATTATTATTATTATAATAATAATAAAAAAAAAAGTGCAGCAGGAAAGGCTCTGATTAAGTGGGCTATGGAGCTTGGCAACCAAGCACATCAGTGGTGACTTGATTAAGGCTTTGAAAGTGATTATTAAAATGAATAAAGGTGGAATTTTCACTGTTATAAAAAATTTCAGAACTAGGGCCATAAATTCAAATTACAGGGGTTGAGGTTTAGATTAATTGTAGAAAGTTTTCTTTTATTCAGTAAGTCACTGGTTGCTGGAACAAGTTGCCCTTGCTGGTAGGCGATGCTGACAGTTTGAATAAATTCAAAGGTCAACTAGATGGTTACTTGTGTGAGGAGGGAAGCATATAATTTGTATTTTCTGATCTGCTTGGGTTTTTTTTTTTTTTTTTTTGCTAGTGCAGCAAAATCCTGTAGCTTCCTTGCATTATATGGTGAAAACAACTTCTATCCTTATCAAACCTCAATTCACATCATCAGCTTGCCCATAATCCAAATATACTCCAGCTTGTGTAACAATCTCCCATGTGGGATCATGTCAAATGCTTTGCTGAATTTACTAATATCAAATTTGTTTCTTGCATTCAATTTCTGTGTGGACATGTCATAATAGTTTATTAATTTGGTCAAATAGAATTTTTCCTTACAGGTTTTAGTATGAGATCACAACAGCACTTTTTTTTGAAAAACGAACAACTGTATATACATTAGATCTATCGTTCAATACTGTTCTGGAGCTGGTTGCTTTAAATAAAAATGTAATTTGCCAAGCACCACATTAAGGAGAACAAATAATACGCTAGACTGGGTACGACAGAAAGGTGAATCTGATGCAGTACTGAAGTGTGTAATGTGTCTGTACATCCTATTCATAGTTTTGAAGTATAACCTCTTCCTTTCCATTTTACTAAATCTGTTACTGATCCATGCTTTCAGTTATAAGGATTCTATAGTCTGTAAAAGGAACTTTAATCAAATAGGTGGTTGTCATGTTTTCTTATTTGTTGAAAGGCCAAAATGGTACTGACAAAGTCAGAGAATGTGATGCTATTGGAAAACTGATAGAGTTCTACCGATTGTAGGTCTGGAATGGAATTCTGCAATAAAGATTATTATTATTAGCCATATGGTGCCTGAAGCTTATGCTGCACCAGCCAAAAAAAAAGAGAGAGAGAGAGAGAGAGAGAGAGAGAGAGAGAGAGAGAGAGAGAGAGAGAGACAGAGACAGAGACAGAGAGAGAGACAGAGAGAGAGAGAGAGAGAGCGAGAGAGAGAGAGAGAGAGAGAGAGAGAGAGAGAGTAGAAAGGAATCACCAAGAAAGAGAATGATGATGATATCCAGCTCAGGACCCTAGGTTTGCCAAGCCCATGCTCACCAGATGTGAGCCCTTGGGGTATCTGCTTTCTAGAGGTAATTAGTTGGTGTTTATGGAGCATGGAAGAAGAATAGCAACACTAACATTGTTATTTTTGGAAGTATCAGTACGTAAGAATCATATTGAACAGTTAGTAATTTATGTTTGATATTTTGTTAATACAGAGAGAATCCTCCCCTATTCTTAAACAGAGAAAAATATTGGATGCTGGTGAAAAAGGAAACTCAGAGAGGACTGTTAAACCAGCAATGGTGGTGTGGGACCTGTGAGGTGCCACTCTAAAACAACTATTCCATATTAAGTATTATTTAATGATTAAAAATTTTTCTCTCTTCCTAAATATCAACACACTTTTATTTCAACAGTCTTTCAGGTTATTTCTTACAGTTTTTGCAATTTACTGATCCTAACCATAGGGTGCTGATTTAACAGTTTTGAATTCCATGTGTTTGTAATTAAGGTTATTTGCTTTAACTCTCCAACTAGTATAAATATCCACAGTCTTACATGAGTTGTCTTTGAAAGAATTGCCATTGGTTTCACTTAATAAAAATGAAAACATCAAACATGATATTCAGTTGGGACAGAGGTAACAACATGCGTAATATTCAAATTTTGAATTATTTATGGTATGCCAAATTTGCAAATGGAAGTAACTATGGTATCATATATATGTACAGTGGAGGACAAATAAACTGCATCACCTTAAAAAAAACAATAGTTGTAGCGAAACGTATAAGATATTCTTTGATTACAGTCATTTCGTTTGCGCAAAGCAAAGGTACTCATCACATAATGATGCTATTGGGCAGACAGTAATTGCAAGGTATTGCATCAGCCGTTTCTATAAATAAGGCATTGGAAAGGTATACATGCTCGTTAGTACCCTGTTTTTCAGACGTGTAAGCATGGCTCCATATGTACAGTTGACACCAAGAAAAAAAGTATAGCTATCGCTCTGTCCCAGGAAGGGCTTTCTATGCATGCTATCGCTGATAAAATAGGCTGCCACCAGTCAACAGTATCCCAGGTGCTGAAATTAAAGCATGAAACCGGTGATGTGAAGAGAAGACCTGGATCAAGTCATAAGAGAATGACTACGCCTTCCCAAGATCGATATTTGAAACGGCTATGCCTTCATAATTGTCATGCTAATGCTCCTGATCTAAAACTGGACTTGGAGATGGCCTCTGGTATTGAAACAAGTGTACGAACTATCCAGATGAATGTGGTCTGCATGCCTATCAGCTCAAGAAGAAGCCTTTTTTGACCCAACAAATGAGGAAGAAGCGACTTGCTTGGGCTAAAATGCATGTTTCATGGACAAAAGAGCAATAGGACACCATCATCTTTTCTGACGATTCGAAATTCACCTGCATGGCTTGGATGGGAAGCGATACGTCAGAAGACAAAAATCGGAGGCATACCACCCTGCCTGCATAACACCGATTGTAAAGTTCCCCGCCGGTCGGATGGTCTGGGGATGCATAACAAGCAAATGGGGTGGGGTGAATTAAGTTTATTAACGAACGGTGATTGCAGAAACCTACACTGCTATCCTGGAGGAGTGCCTGAAACTCGTTATTAGGGATCACCACACAGACATCCAAAACTGCATTTTTCAACAGGACTCAGCACCTTGCCACACAGCAAAATTGGTAAGTTTTATGCTATTTAGATTTAATGATGAAATTGTCTTCTTGTCTCACAAGGCTTAAAACATACTTACACCAATGTTTTTCTCCCTTAAGGTACAGTCATACCTCAGAAATGCTGGCATTACAGTGTTGAATGGACTGTCAACAGTGCACATTTGAACCCTTTTGAAAATTGCTGTACATAATGTCATCCAAAATTGCTCAGAAGAAACAATCAACAAGTAAGATTCAGCTGCAGGAGAGCATTGTAATAGTGTGGTACCACGAAATTGCGCAACTGTATATCCAGAAGTTGATAACTCTATGCCAGATCGTTTCAAGGCTGCAATTGCAGCTCGAGGAGAAACAACAAAATATTGAGGGCTTATTTTGCTGATTTACAGTACATAATACTATTACGTTAACTTGACATTTCAGTTTGAACACATAAATGCAATAAAATTTATGTGTGGTTGTCATTATTTCCATTTGCATGGTTTCTCATATTTCCATTAATTATGCATTTTACCCTTTGGGAAGATATTTATTGCATAATATTAGGTATACCAGGTGGAGTCTTTTTGTTGGATTTCATTCACAGAGATATATATCCCATCTAACAAATGCGTTTCAAACATTTCTGCAACCCACAATGCAGCACAAAACACATTTGCAAAATTCACAAGTGATGCAGTAGTATTTTTGTCCGCCACTGTGTATATTATATTTGCATATACAGGTGGAGCCTCGCAATTCGACGTACCACAATTCGACAGTCTCGCAATTTGACGTACCGCTATTCGACAGTCGGATTTCGCGGGCCGGCGAAAACGCTACATGATATTACACGATAGAATTGTTTGCTGGACTACATAACTGCGTTTAACGTTACTAAATAGAACTAAATAGTGACGGCTGCTTCATACATTTTAACCAATGGTATTAAAGAGCGGGAGTAACATTTAACCAATGATATATAAAGCGGGAATAGATGCCTCAATCGTTCAGCTACGTTAGCTGCCCTCAAAGATAGCTACAGGTATGCCTTCAGTTCTTCCTCAGTTATGAGACAACATCTCGTTAATAATCGTAGTCTGAGTTCACGTTTGCTCTAGTTGTTTGTGTTAATTTATAATTCTGCATTTCTCATAAAGTAAAAAATTTTGTGCTTTGGCAGTTATTTATTTTTTGAGTGAAATTTGATAATGGGTCCAAAGAGAAGTGAACAGCGGAATAATTCAGGAAAGAAACACACTTGGTTGAGCATAGAAAAGAAGAAAGAAATTATAGAAAAAGTGCAGAAAGGTAAAACAATTACAGATGTAGCTCAAGAGTATGGCGTCTCTAGGTCAACCGTGGCAACTTTTTGGCAACAAAGAGACAAGATTATAGGTGCTAGGGTGTTCGTTGGAGCAATGAAAATTTCTGACAGAAACAGATCTTTAATCAATGAAGAAATGGAAAAGCTGCTTCTTACCTGGATTAGAGAAAGACTGATGAAAGGAGATCCAGTAACTCAGGCAATGATCTGTGAGAAGGCTAGGTTGATTTTTGAAGAATTGCAGAAGAAAATTCCAGGACGTATCTCAGATCAAACTGATGAATTCAAGGCAAGTCGTGGGTGGTTTCACAGATTCAAAGGTAGAACAGGTATCCATAGTGTTCTCAGACATGGGGAAGCGCTAGTGCAGATAAAAAGGCTGCAGAAGACTTTGTGAAAAAATTTGAAGATTTAATCATGAAGGAAGGCTACTTGCCGCAGCAAATTTTTAACGGGGATGAAACTGGGTTATTTTGGAAGCGCTTACCAAATTGAACGTACATCACGCAAGAAGAAGTGACGCTCCCAGGACATAAGCCTATGAAAGATAGGCTTACCTTGTTATTGGCAGCAAATGCAAGCAGAGACTTTAAAGTAAAGCCACTTCTCGTTTACCACTCTAAAAATCCTCGCTGCTTTGAGAAGAAAATCATCAAGTTCAAACTGCCAGTGATGTGGAGATCCAATGCAAAAGCCTGGGTCGACCAGAAAGTCTTCAAAGATTGGATTTTTGAGGAGTTTGCCCCGAGCATAAAAAAATTCCTCATTGACAACAATTTACCTTTGAAAGCACTGCTGATTCTTGACAATGCTAGTGCCCACCCCCAAGACTTGGCAAACATTCTTGAAATTGACTTTGATTTCATCAAAGTCCAGTTTTTGCCTCCAAACACTACATCACCGATCCAACCCATGGATCAGAAGTAATTGCCTGTTTTAAAAAAAAAAAACTTTACACCAAGGCTTTGTTTTCACAGCTTTTTGACGTGACTCTTTCTTCTGATAAGACACTGAAGGAGTTCTGGAAGACTGAGTTCAATATTCTTCACGCCATTTCCTTTATTAAAACTGCCTGTTAGGGAGTGACACAGAGGACCCTTCGTGCATCATGGAAGAAACTCGTTCCTTCCTTTTTTCGGGATGACAACAATGCAATCCAAGCCACTGAAGAATCAGAAGCAACTGCGGCCATGCGAGAAATCATTTCGACAGCGGAGAACCTCGACATAGAAGTTGATGAGGCTGATGTGGAAGATCACGATGACGAACCAACCGTGGAAGAACTCAAAACACTCAGCGAACAGGAAGCAAAAGAGAGAAAAGGAAATTTCACTTGAAGAAGAAGAAGACAGGGAAAAGGAATGATGCCAACAGCTGCCATTAAAGAAATTTTATTCCATTGGGAGAAGGTGCAGTCTGCTTGTTTAAAATGGCACCCCAACACTGCTGTTGTAACTAGAATGACAGACTTGTCTAACAACACTACTATGCATCACTTCAAGGCTATCTTGAAAAAGAGGGAGAGACAGTCCACCCTTGATCAATTCCTCATCCCCATTCAAGCCAAGAGGAGAAGAAAAAAGGTAGAACAAGATAAATAAAACATCCTTCCAACATCTAAGGCTCAATGAAATGTATGTACTCATTATGTATTTTGTAATTTCGTTTGTTATATGGTAGAATATAGTAAAGTCAATAATACTGTGTATTTCTCTCCGACAACAAATTAATCAATTTTCCATAAACTTATATGGAAAATATTATAAGTCGAACTGACCCTCAATTCAACTCTAATTCGGCGACGGATTATAGTCGAATTGCGAGGCATCACTGTATATAGTTTTTTTTTTTTTTTTAATTTTTTCAAGCACTTTATGTAATTTAAAAATAAGAAAATTATGGGAAAAAATATATATATGAACTTTTATTCATTTTCAAATCTGGCAGCCTTTATTTCAAACAGCAAGTGTGCATATGCGAGTGTGCTGTGCACAATGCAATCTATGAGGAGTTTTAGTGCAGTTTAGCATTAGCATATGATGCAAGAAAGCAAGCTTAAACAGCATCATCCAAAAAACAAAAAAAAATCCTATTTCATTTATCCATTCCCTTCAATAGTTTGTCTAGCTCCTCCTTGAATTTAATCTATCAACTTCTGCAACAACAGATGGAACTTCGTTTCAGCAACCTGCTGACTAAAGTGAAACTTCTGCACATATATTCTGCAACAGTCCAGTTTTAATTTATGTGCCACAGCTGCGTAGTCTGAGCAAGAGGAAATATCCCGTCAGCATTAAGCTTCCTCAATTCATTCAAAGCCTAAAACAATCAGGTCACCTCCCAGGTGAATTTGTCTCCAGATGCTCCAATTTGTAGAACTGAAAGCCTTCTTGATAAGAGCCCCACTTTGTTCTGTTCACCAATCCCCTTTGCCCTTGTCTGTGGTCGTTCCAGCAGCTCTACATCCTTCCTAAAATGAGGCCTCCAGATCTGAATGCAGTATTAAAGACGTGGTCTGATCATTGTCTTATACAATGGTATAATCACCTTTTCCTAACTAGCAAAATTCCTGTATATTATTGACAAAACCCCATGAGCTGTCCTACCAATCTGTCAGTACTACTCAGAGAATATCATATCTAACTGCAGAATTAACCCCAGGTCTTTTTCATTCTCCACTACCCTGGGCATAGTACCACACAGTTGGTATGTTACTCTGGGGTTACTGCTGCCCATATGCAATACTTTGCATTGGTCAACATTAAACTTCATTTGCCATTTCTCAGCCCACCTGCCTAACTTTTCTAGATAATGTGTCAGTAGCATACTGTCATTAATGACCCTGCCAACCTTTGTATCATCTGCAAGCTTGGATATTAAGACTTATATGCCTCCATCAATGTCATGGATAAATACAGAAAATAAAAATGGGTCCAAAACCAAACCCTGGTAAACTCCACTGGTCCACGAAGAGCAGTGTCCATTAATTGCCACTCTCTGTCTTCTCCCACTCAACCGTCCTTTTATCCCTTGTAGCAGCTTGCCCTTAATGCCACACTGCTCTATTTTGTAGAGTAGTCTGACACTGTCAGACTACTGTACAAATTGCAGCAGTGTCAGTGTCAAAAGCTTTACTTTCATCCATGTATATGATATCAAAATTATTTTTTGCATCTAGTTCCTTTGTAACCACATCATAATATCCAATCAAATTGGTCAGACAAGACTTGCCCTTAACAAACAAAGGGGAACAAGAGTAGCTTCGTGCAGGCAAAGTTTTTACGGCTCCAGCTAATAGAGCAGTTTTCTTAAATTTTTGCTGTTTTATTGACTTATAAATTGGCATATTAATTTATTTTCTAGTAGCTTTATATTCCTAGTTACAATACTTAGTTATTTTGTACTTAGATAGAGAGTTTGTAAGTTATTACTTAATATCAGTAAGGGTATCCACCAATCCAAGTGTTG
Source organism: Mastigoproctus giganteus (assembly GCF_048544385.1). Taxonomy (NCBI): domain Eukaryota; kingdom Metazoa; phylum Arthropoda; class Arachnida; order Uropygi; family Thelyphonidae; genus Mastigoproctus; species Mastigoproctus giganteus. Next base: position 28,269,201 of record NC_143578.1, on the reverse strand, counting down.
GAAAAGATTTTGCAGCTCTGGCGAATGGTAAGTTTTTAATTACATTTAGCCATTTTATTGACTTAATTGTTATATTAAATTATTTTCTATAAGTAGCTTATAGTCCTAGTCAAGCTCCTTGGTTTATTTTGAATTTAGATAGTGATTTTGAAAGTTAATACTTAGTGTCTGTACATTTACCTTTCATAACTTGCTGCCGTTGTTATACGATACATCGTATATCCCGAACTAGATAGCGTAAGGTTTAATGTAAAACTAGATAATGAAACACATAGCACTGTATTAGAAATCTGTTAGCTTAGTATAGTATTATCAATTAATCAGTAAAATTTATTAACCGTATTAAATTTTGTTGTCAATTAAATTGTACTTAAATGGAATCATGACCCAGACTAGGACAGCAAAGCAAAACTCACAGATTAGCTAGGGTGCTGTGGCTCAAGGGAGAACTGAAAGTGGCAAACCTCCAACGCATCAGTCTTAAAAAATGAGTGAGATGTGAAATAACTGCGGACCTGTCTAGAACAGTTCATGATCTACCCAAGGAGGATGTCTTTGTGTGCGCTATATGCAGAGACTGTGAGGAAATTAGATGCCAACTCAGCATTCTGAATGGCATCTATGAGAGTTTGAGGTGTAGGGTGGATGCCCTCGAAGAAATTAATAAGAGGGGCACACCAAGCTCTCAGTTGCCTAATAATGCCAGAGCTCACTCTGGTGCATCAGGCAATAAAGCAGCAAACACAAAGCAGAATGTGCTGGTCCCAAAGGAACTAGATATTGTTGGTTACTATTGTCAGGGAGACGGGGAATATATTATGCAAAAAGGATAGGTGGAACAGGACAGGGGTATGTCTGTCAGGGGCAAAAGTTGATGACGTTGTAGGGCAGATATATTTTAAGGAGTGCAGAAGGTGATATTGTTGTACATGTTGGCACTAATGACCTTAAGAGTAAGAGATCTGCAGATTTACTTAATAAGTACAGGTGAATGTTGAAAAAAAGTTGCAAACTAGGGTTGAATTTGAAAGTGTCTGCAATTCTGCCCAGACACGATAGGAGGTAGTACATGATGAGAGCCCTGTCAATCAATTCGGCCCTGGAGAGATTCTGCAAGGCTCATGGGGTAGAATTTTTTTTCAGCGTGGTCTGTGCTTGCTAACAGGAGAGTGCTTCTACAGGGATGGGATACATTTAAATAGAAATGGTGCAAGAATATTTGCTGATGCTAGTGGGTCGGAAAATTACTAGCTTGGGGTAGGGGGGGGGTATTCACAGATTAAAATATTAACAGTACCCCGCAGGTAGGGGTGAAAGCTATTCTTGCACTTCTTCTATTGTAACAAGCAGCAGCCTGGAGGGCAAGTTGCTGGGAACTTCAAGAGCGGCTGGGAGTCATCATGGAACAAGTAAACAGACGGGCTGTGTTAGGGTAACTAAGAGTAAGAACAAGTGCATGAACACTAATGCTAGAAGTAAAGTAAATAAAATTGATGAATTTGAAGTGCTGATCAAGGCAACAAAGGCAGATATTGTTCGGATATCAGAGACATGATGTCATACAGAGATAAGCAGTGCAGAATTGGAATTTGGGAGTTCGACGTGTACAGAAAGGATAGACAAGGGACGCGGAAAACACAAAAATCTAACGAAGTGCATCCAGTTGACATGGGTGGACAGTGCAATGTTGAGTCAGTCTGGTGTGTCATAAACACTCGGAAAAGGAAAATAAGAGTAGTAGTGCGTTATAAGCCTAATGACTCTAATGAGTACAACGAAAAATTGTGCAGAGAAATAGTGGGGCCAGTAAATTAGAATGTCTTGTAAAGGGGGATTTTAGCTTTCCAGATATTAACTAGAACTTGTGGTTTGGTCACTTGCACGCTAGTAAGACATTTGTGGCTTTATTGGAGGATTGTTTTCTACAGCAACATGTTCGACGGGGCAACCAGAGGGGTTAATACTCTGATCTGATTTATCAGCAGTGACGATGCATGCATTAGGTATTTGCAGATAAAGGAAGCACTTGGTGACAGTGTACTGATGTGGGATTTACTTAAAGATGTAACTACCATCAAGGTTAGGAAGGAAGGGTTTTTGTTTTAGTAAAAGTGACTACAGTGGTCTCAGGCAGTTTTTGAATTCTATACAGTGGGATCAACTGATGATATTAAAAACAGTGAATTCTAAATGGGAGACCTTCAGGGAATCAATCTTGGAAGTTACTAGGCTTTTCATACCAACTAAGAAATACTGTTCAAGATTGACGCCTAAATGGATGTCAGATGAATTAATGAAGCTCGTGGCAGAGAAGAAAATCATGGGATGCATATAAATTAGCAGGTGACACAGAAGCCTACAGCAGATATAAGCTAGTCTGTAATCAAGTTAAAAAGGAGGTTAGGCAAGCGAAGGCTGATTATGATAAATCCTTGACAAAGGATGCAAAGAAAAACAACAGACTTTTTTACTTATGTAAACTCTAGAAGGAAGGGGATGAATCAGATTGGTCCACTTGATGTTTGTGGTTCGACTGTTGAAGATCGTGCTCAGATAGCTGACAAATTGAATGATTTTAATTCCCTGTTATTGAATGATTTAATTCCCTGTTAGAGTTTGATAAACATCTGGCCTTCTCCTCCTTGAATAACTCCTTATGTGTGAATGTAGATGCAAAATACTCATTTAGTTTGGCAGCTATCTCAGAATGATCATCTACAGTTAACCCATCGATATCAAGCGGACCAATCTGAATCATCCCCTTCCTTTTAGAGTTTATATAAGTAAATTAGTCTTTGCTGTTTTTTTTTTTTTTGCATCTTTTGCCAAAGATTTCTCATGATCTGCCTTCGCTTGCCTAATCTCCTTTGTGATGATTACAGACTAGTTTATATCTACCATAAGCTTCTATATTGTCGCTTGATAACTTATATGCATCTCATGCATTTTTGTTTTCTGCCACGAGTCTCATTAGTTCATCTGACATTCATTTGGGCCTAACCTAGAACAGTATTTCTTAGCTGGAACAAAAAGCCTAGCAGCTTCCAAGATTACACTCTTGAATGCTTCCCATTTTGAATTTGCTGTTGGTAACGTCATCAGTTGGTCCCACTGTATAGAGTTTAAAAAAATCTCTGAGACCACTGTAGTCACCTTTCTGAAAACAAAAATCCTTTCCTTTACCCCTGATGGTACTTACATCTTTAAGTAAATCCCACATCAGTACACTATGATCACTGCCACCTAATGGTTCCACTATCTGTAAATTCTTAATGCAGGAATAATCACTGCTGATAATGAGATCAAGGGTTTTACTCCTTCTGGTTGCCTCTCTAACATGCTGCTGTAGAAAACAATCATCCAATAAATCCACAAAACCCTCCCTAGTGTACAACTGACCAACCCACAAGTGCCAGTCAATATCTGGAAAGTTAAAATTCTCCTATTATAAGAAATTTTGATTTACTGGCCCACTCTAGTTCTCTGTACAGTTGTTCGTTGTACTCATCAGAGTCATTAGGTCTATAACACACTCAGTCTTAATTTTACTTTCCCAGTGCTTATGTGACATCAAATTGACTCAACATTGCACTGTCCATCTCTGTCAACTGGATGCACTTCCTTTAATTTTGTGTGTTTCTTAACTAACAGGATAACTAACCCCTTCTCCTTTCCTATCCTGTCTATCATTTATGTACACATTGTACTCCCCTAATTTCAATTATTCATTCCTTATATCTGTGTGACAGCATGTCTGTGATATCTGCCTTTGATGTCTTGACCAGCACTTCAGATTCATCAAATTTATTTACTATATTCCTATCATTGGTGTACATGCAAGTATACGTACACTTGGTCTTACTCTTAGTTATTGTAACACAGCTCATGTATTTTCTTGTTTCACAACTCCCAGCTGTTCCTAAAATCCCCAGCAACTTGCTTTCCGGGCTGCTGCTCATTCTAATAGAAGTAGTGCAAGAATAATTTCCACCTCTGCCTGAGGCTACTGTTAATCTATTAGTCTGTGAATACCACCAAGCTAGCAGTTTTTCAACCCACCTAACATTGCCTCGATAGCATCAGCAAATATTCTTGCACCCTTTCTATTTAAGTATATCCCATCCCTGTAGAAGCAATCTATCCTGTTAACAAGCACAGACCACTCATTGAGGAAAATTCTACTCCATGAGCCTTGCACATCTTTTGAGGGCTGAATTGTTTTACAAGGCTCTCATTATATATTCCCTCCTATCATGTCTGGGCAGGATTGCAGACACTCTTAAATTTAACTCTAACTGACGACTTTTTTTCAACTGTGACCTGTACTTGTTAAGTAAATCCACTGATCTCCTACACTAAATGTCATTAGTGCCAATGTGTACAACGATATCGCCCTTTGTGCCCTTAAAAGATATCTGCTCTACAATATCATAAACGTTTGTCCCTGACAGACACCCTGGCTGATTATTCATTCAACTGCCGTTTTCTGGAACAACCTTCCTTCATACGTATTTCCTGAAAATTACAGTCTACAGAAGTTCAAGTCTAATGTCAATGAATATCTTCTTTGATCTTCTCAAGCTCCAACCCAAGCATATTAATAAATATTCTAATACCTCTCGTGTTTGGGGTTTTCATAAAAAAATATATATATCTGCTCTGCAACATCAACTTTTGCCCTTGGCAGACATACTATGGTCCTTTCCAAAGGATAGGTCCACCTATCCTTTTTAAACAAAGTACTTCTTGTTTCCCTGACAACAGAGTCATCGAGAATAGCTACCTCCTGTAGCACCAGCACATTCTACCTTGGACGTTGTGCTGTGTTGCCTGATGTGCAAACTGTGGCATTGAGGTGGGCAGTTAAGAGGTTGATGGACCCATGACTTAATTCTTTCGATTCGTCCATCCTGTTCTTCAAGCTCTCACAAATGATGATCAGAATGCTGAGTTTATTATTAAAATTTATTAAAAATTTGAATTAAATCTGATATTAACAGTATGTATCACAAGGCTTTTCTTGAAATTAGAGCTTGTACAATTTTACTACCTATTAAAAAGAACAAACTTTAAGCTTATTTTGTTCTATTAGTAGTAATACCCATAGGAAGACCCTTGCTTTGTGCTGCACAGTGCTTTGATTTCTCTATTTAAACAAGGGAACTGCAGCAACAAAATTTCCATTATGTATAGTCAAGTACAAAGCTCAGAACTACATAAATTATTACAACCAAGAAAAGTGATAACAGCAACAAAGTCCACTGCTGAACTTTCAATATATTTCACAAACCCAAATAAAATTTAAACAATTTGTAAGGCTCCAGTCTTTGCAAACAAGCATATATATATATATATCTTGAGTTAGGGTTAAATTTGAAAGTGTTTGCAATTCTGCCCAGACACAATAGGAGGAAGTACGTGAGAGCTTTGTCAATCAATTCGGCCCTGGAGAGAATGTGCAAGGCTCAAGGTTTAGAATTTTTCTCAGCCTGTTCTGTGCTTGTTAACAGGAGAGACTGCTTCTACAGGGATGGGATACATTTAAATAGAAAGGGTGCAAGAATATTTGCTGATGCTATTGAGGCAGTGTTAGGTGGGTCGGAAAACTGCTAGTTTTGGGGGCATTCACAGACTAAAAGGTTAAAAGTAGTTGCAGGCAGAGGTGAAGGTGATTCTTGCACTACTTCTATTATAATAAGCAGTGGCCTGCAGCGAGGGGTGCTGGGGGTTTCAGGGACTGATGGCAGTCATCGTGAAACAGATGAGTATATGGGATGTATTAGGGTAACTAAAAATAAGAATACATACATTTATACTTGCATGTATACCAATGCTAGAAGTATGGTAAATAAATCTGATGATGTTGTTATTTGGTTTTTAGGAGCATTAGCAACTAAGGCCATATTGCTCCGGGGATATGCGATGGTCATTTCCTAACCTTTCCGCATCCTCCATATTTGGTGGTCATGGGCTCGAACCCCGGTTTGATCAAGAAGCGTGTGCTACGCACTGTTGCTCCTACCCACCTGGCTACGGAGGTGCCAGATTTGATGAATTTGACATCAAAGGCGGATATTATTCGGATATCAGAGACGTGGTGTCACACAGATATTAGGAATGCAGAATTGGAATTTTGGGGAGTACAATGTGTACAGAAAAGATAAGACAGGATAGGAAAGGAGGAGGGGTTATCCTGTTAGTTAAGAAACACACAAAATTAAAGGAAATGCATCCAGTTGACATAGGTGGATAGTGCAATGTTGAGTCAATTTGATGTCACATAAGCACTGGGAAAGCAAAATTAAGACTATGAGTGTGTTATAGGCCTAATGACTCTGATGAGTACAATGAACAACTGTACAGAGAACTAGAGTGGGCCAAGTAAATCAAAATTTCTTATAATGGGGAATTTTAACTTTCCAGATACTGACTGGAACTTGTCAGTTGGTCAGTTGCACACTAGGGTGGCTTTTGTGGATTTATTGGATGATTATTTTCTGCAGCAACATGTTCAAGAGGCAACCAGAGAGAGGGTAATACTCTTGATCTGGTTATCAGCAGTGATCATTCTTGAATTAAGAATTTGCAGATAAAGGAACCACTAGGTGGCAGTGATCACAGTGTACTAATGTGGTATTTACTTAAAGATATAATTACCATTAGGGGTAAAGGAGAGTTTTTGCTTCTGTAAAGGTGAGTACAGTGGTCTCAGACAGTTTTTAAATTCTGTACAGTGGGATCAACTGATGTTACCAACAGCAAATTCTAAGTGGGAAGCATTCACGGAATTAATCGTGGAAGCTACTAAAAGTTTCAAACCTATTAAAAAATATCGTTCAAGGTTTAGGCCTAAATTGTTGTCAAATGAACTAATGAGACTCGTGGCAGAGAAGAAAAATGCATGGGATGCATATAAATTATCAAACAACTCAGAAGCCTATGGCAGATATAAGCTAGTCTGTAATCAATTCACTAAGGAGGTTAGGCATGCAAAGGCAGATTACGAGAAATCTTTGGCAAAGGATGCTAAGAAAAACAGCAAGGATTTCTTTACTTATATAAACTCTAAAAGGAAGGGGATGAATCTGATTGGTCCACTTGAAATCAATGGATCCACTGTTGATGATCCTGCTCAGATAGCAAACAAATTGAATGAGTATTTTGCATCTACATTCACACATTAATTATTAAGGTTTGAAATTGCCAGAAGGTTATCAAATTTTAGCAGGGTGCTTAATAACTGAGAACAAAGTGGAGGAGAAATTGTTTAACTTAAACATAAGAAAGGCACATGTGGTGGATGGGATCTATCCAGTTATATTAAAGGAGGCTGCAAAGGAAGTAAGCAAACCCTTAGTCTTAATTATGAGAGCATCCTTGGATTCAGGGGAGGTCCCCACGGACTGGGGATGTGCAAATGTATCCCCAATTCACAAAGAGGGATCGAATGGTAACACAAGTAATTACAGACCAATTAGTTTAACTTCTGTTCCGGGTAAAATAATGGAATCACTGGTTAAATATGAATTGCAGGATCATCTAGACAAGACTGCAGCAATAATTTCAGACGCAGCATGGATTTATTAAGGGAAAGTTTTGTGTGACAAATTTGATTGGTTATTATGATGTGGTTACAAAGGAACTGGATGCAAAAAATAATTTTGATATCATTTACTTGGATTTCAGGAAAGCTTTTAACACTGTTGTGCATGGAAGACTACTGTACAAATTGGAACAGAATGTATTAAGGGTAAATTGCTACAATGGATAAAAGGATGGTTGAGGAGAAGACAGAAGTTGGTAATCAATGGGTGCTGCTCTTCATGGACTAATGTTATTAGTGGAGTCCCACAGGGTTCAGTGTTGGGTCCACTGTTGTTTTGTATATTTATCAATGATATTGATGAAGATATATCAGACTTAGTGTCAGTTTGCTGATGATACAAAGGTTGGCACGGTTGTTAATGACAGTAATGGCAGTGTGCTACTGCAACAGGATCTAGAAAATTTTGGGCAGATGGGCTGGGAAGTGGCAAGTGAAGTTTAACCTCGACAAATGCAAAGTACTGCATATGGGTAGAAGTAACCCCATAGAAACATACCAACTGTGTGGTACTACACTTAAGGTGGCAGAAAACGAAAAAGACCTGGGAGTAATTGTGCAGTAGATATGAAGTTTTCTGAGCAATGCAGACAACCTGCCCTGGGGTTTTGTCAATGATATATAGGAATTTTGGTAGCAGGGAAAATGAGGTGATTGTCCCTCTGTATAAGGCAATGGTCAAGCTAAGCCTTGAGTACTGCGTACATGTCTGGAAGCCTCATTTTAGGAAGGATGTAGATTTGCTTGAGCGTGTATAGAGAAGGGCAACAAAATTGGTGAGGGGAATGAAGGGATCTCTTACCAAGAGAGGCTTAAGTTCTGCAAATTGCTGTGGCTGGAGACTAGGCACTTGCAATTTGCAGTGATCTAGGCAGTGATCTGATTAAGGTGTATAAGGCCTTGAATGGGTTGAGCACCCTGAATTCTGATGGGATTCTTCCACTTGTTCAGATTATGAACCTAAGGGAGCATAAATTCAAATTAAGGAAAGACAGATGCAGAATAGATGTGTGGAAATTTGCCTTTAGCCAGTGGGTGGTTAATTCCTGGAAGAAATGTCTATCTGTCGTTGTGGAAGTTGATAGGGTAAATAAATTTAAGGAGGAACTGGACATATGTTTAGAGGGAATGGTTGTTGTATGAATTTTTTTTTTTTTTTTTTGGCTGATGCTGCATAAGCTCATATCCTTGCTTTCTTGCATCACATTGCATTGGAACAGGACCAGGGTATGTCTGCCAGGGGCAAAGATTGATGACGTTGTAGAGCGAATATCATCATTTAAGGGCACAAAAGGTGATATAGTTGTACACGTTGGCACTAATAATATTAAGAGTAGGAGACCGGCAGAATTACTTAACAAGTACAGGTCACTGTTGAACAAAAGCCGAGAATTAGGGTTGAATTTGAAAGTGTCTGCAATTCTGCCCAGACACGATAGGAGGGAGTATATGATGAGAGCCTTGTCGATCAATTCGGCCCTGGAAAGATTGTGCAAGGCTCAAGGGGTAGAATTTTTTTCAGCCTGGACTGTACTTGTTAACAGGAGAGATTGCTTCTACAGGGATGGGATACACTTAAATAGAAAGGGTGCAAGAATATTTGCTGATGCTATCAAGGCAGTGTTAGGTGGGTCAGAAAACTGCTAGCTTGGGGGGAGACAAAGACCAATAGATTGACAGTAGCCACTGGCAGAGGTGAAAGAGATTCTTGCACTGCTTCTATTAGAATGAGCAGAAGCCTGAAAAACAAGATGCATGGTATTTCAGAGACTGCTGGGAGCCATTGCGGTACAAGTAAACACATGGGTTGTGTTAGGGTAGCTAAGAATAGAAACAGGTGCAGGTATACTTGCGTGTACACCAATGCTAGGAGTTTAGTAAATAAATTTGATGAATTTGAGGTATTGCTCAAAACATCGAAGGCAGATATTGTTGGGATATCAGAGACGTAGTGTCACACAGATATAAGGGATGCAGAACTGCAATTTGGGGAGTACAACGTCTACAGAAAGGATAGACAGGATAGGAAGGGAGGAGGGGTTATGCTATTAGTTAAGAAACACATAAAAACCAAGGAAGTGAAGCCAGTCGACATCGCTGGACAGTGCAGTGTGGAGTCAGTTTGGTGTGACATAAGCATTGGGAGATCAAAATTGAGAGTAGGAGTGTGCTATAGGCCTAATGACTCTGATGAGTATAATAAGGAACTGTACAGGGAAATAGAGTGGGCCAGTAAATCAGATTGTCTTATAATGGGAGATTTTAATTTCCCAGATATTGACTGGAATTTGGGGGCTGGTTACTCACACACTAGCAGGACTTTTGTGGATTTATTGGATGATTGTTTTCTACATCAGCATGTTCGGGAGGCAACTAGAGGGAGTAATACTCTTGATTTGATTATCAGCAGTGATTCTTCATGCATTAAGAATCTGCAGATAAATGAACCACTAGGTGGCAGTGATCACAGTGTGCTGAAGTGGGATTTACTCAAAGAGGTAACTACCATTAGGGGTAAAGGAAAGGGTTATTGCTTCCGTAAAGGCGACTACAATGGACTGAGACAGTATTTAAATTCTATACAGTTGGACCAACTGATGATGTTACCAACCACAAATTCAAAATGGGAAGCATTCAAAGAACTTATCTTGGAAGCTACTAGGCTTTACATACCAACTAAGAAATATTGTTCAAGGTTTAGGCCAAAATGGATGTCAGATGAACTAATGAGGCATATGGCAGAGAAGAAAAATGCATGGGATACATACAAATTAACACATGACACAGAAGCCTATGATAGATACAAGTTGATATGCAACCAAGTTACAAAGGAGGTTAGGCAGGCGAAGGCAGATTACGAGAAATCCTTGGCAAGGGATTCAAAGAAAAACAGCAAAGAGTTCTTTACTTATGTAAACTCTAGAAGGAAGGGGATGAATCGGATTGGTCCACTTGATATTGATGGGTCAAGTGTTGATGATCCTGCTCAGGTAGCTAACAAACTAAATGAAAATTTTGCATCGCCATTCACACATGAGGAGTTATTCAGCGAGAGGAATGCCAGAGGTGTATTCAACTCTAGCAGTAAGCTACAGAATCTTGAAATAACTGGGAGTAAAGTGGAGGAGAAACTGTTGAAGATAAACACAAGAAAGGCACCCGGGGTGGATGGGATCTATCCAGTTATATTAAAGGAGGCAGCAAAGGAAGTAAGCAAACCCTTAGCCATAATTATGAGAGCTTCCTTGGACTCAGGGGAGGTACCCATAGACTGGAAATGTGCAAATGTGACCCCAATTCACAAAGGAGGATCAAAGGCTGACACAAGTAATTATAGACCTGTGAGCTTAACTTCTGTTCCAGGAAAATTAATGGAGGCACTGGTTAAAGAAGCACTGCAGGATCATTTAGACAAGACTTCAGTTATAGCTCAGACACAGCATGGTTTTGTTAAGGGGAGGTCTTGCCTGACCAACTTGATTGGATACTATGATGCAGTCACAAAAGAACTGGATGCAGGGAATAACTTTGATATTATATACTTGGATCTTAGAAAGGCTTTTGATACTGTTGCACATGGAAGACTGCTACACAAATTGGGGCAGTGTGACATTGGAGGCAAATTGCTGCTATGGATAAAGGGGTGGTTGAGGGGGAGAAGACAGAGAGTGGTAATCAATGGACACTGCTCATCGTGGACTGATGTTATTAGTGGAGTCCCTCAGGGCTCAGCGTTGGGTCCATTATTGTTTTCTGTATTTATAAATGATATTGATGATGGTATATCGGGCTTAATGTCCAAGTTTGCAGACGACACAAAGGTTGGCAGGGTTGTCAAGGACACTACTGACACTATGCTGCTGCAACAGGATCTGGAAAGGTTGAGCAGATGGGCTGAGAGGTGGCAAATGAAGTTTAACATTGACAAATGTAAAGTACTACACATGGGAAACAGCAACCCCAGACCAACGTATCAACTCTGTGGTACTACACTGACAGTGGTAGAGAGTGAAAGGGACTTGGGGGTGGTTGTGCAGGCAGATATGAAGTTCTCTGAGCAGTGCAGACGGGCTGCAAGAGTAGCTCATGGAGTATTGTCAATGATATACAGGAATTTTTCCAGCAGGGATAAGGAGGTGATTATTCCATTGTATAAGGCGATGGTCAGGCCACACCTAGAGTACTGTATACAGGTCTGGAGGCCTCATTTCAAGAAGGATGTAGAGCTGCTGGAACGAGTACAGAGAAGGGCAACAAGATTAGTGAATGGAACAAAGGGGTGCTCTTACGAAGAAAGGCTTAAGTTTTGCAAATTACAGTGTCTGGAGACTAGGCACCAGCGAGGTGATCTGATAGAGGTGTATAAAGCCTTGAATGGTTTAAGCATGCTCAATGCTGATGGGATTCTTCCTCTAGCTCAGAAAAATCACCTGAGAGGGCATAAATTCAAATTGAGGAAAGACAGATGTAGGATAGACGTGCGGAAATTTACCTTTAGCTGGCGGGTGGTTGGTTGGTGGAACAGACTTCCATCCCTTGTGGTGGAGGTTGATAGCCTAAATAAGTTTAAGGCTCAGCTGGACAGGTATTTTGAACGAACAGAGGGATGAAGTGGAAGTGGGTTTTTTTTTTTTTTTTTTTTTTTTTGGCTGATGCTGCATAAGCTTGCTTTCTTGCATCATATGCCTCTACTAATGCTAATGCTAATCACATGCCACTACTACTACTAAAAGCATATATGCAAAAAATGGACACCAAACGAGTTTTAGTTTAGGTTAGTTCCCAGGATATGTCAGCAGTGTGACTTACTAGCCTTCAGAAAGCTATGCAAAATTATTTTAATTATAAGATCAACAAGTGTAGTAAACTAAAAGAAGCCAAAATCTCCACAAAGGTATACACAAATCACTAAACCACTTAATACTTAAAACTATGAAATTATAATGCATATTCAGAGAATTACTTAATTTACAGAACAAAATTTCAAACTATTACTAAACTTATATAGCAATATTGCACAAAAAATTTTTTTTACAATAATTTGAAAAACAATGTCATGGCAAGTACAAAATTCAAAACTGAAATAATCATTAAGGCATCTTATTTCTTTGCCGGAATATAAACATTAAATCTCATTTCAGAAAGAAATGATAATGTGCTCAAAGTAAAACCATCCTCCCAAATGTAAGTTGTTGCACATATGAAAATACACAACAGATGAAGCTAAATAATGATGGGCATATAACTTCTAAACATTGACAAATGTCGCTGTAAAAATGATAGTATTTTTTCCCCCGCTAAGCTCTCCAAGTTCTAGAAACTTGGTTACATGATTAATACCATTTATTCTCATACATGGGATAGTACACTGTTATTAGAAAGTGTTCAGTAATAGGTTAACTTGAAACATTTAGCAAAACCTGAGGTTCTGCACTTCATCTTGGTCCATTGCTTAGCCCTGATCCATGTATGAGTAATTATAGACCTGTTAGTTTAACTTCGGTTCCAGGAAAATTAATGGAGGCACTGGTTAAAGAAGCACTGCAGGATCATCTGGACAAGAATTCAGTTATAGCTCAGACACAGCATGGGTTTGTTAAGGGCAGGTCTTGTCTGACCAATTTGATTGGATACTATGATGTAGTCACAAAAGAACTCGATGCAGGGAATAACTTTGATATTATATATTTGGATCTTAGAAAGGCTTTTGATACTGTTGCGCATGGAAGACTGCTGCACAAATTGGAGAAGTGTGGCATTGGAGGCAAATTGCTGCTATGGATAAAGGGATGGTTGAGTGGCAGAAGACAGAGAGTGGTAATCAATGGACACTGCTCAACGTGGACTAATGTTATTAGTGGAGTTCCTCAGGGTTCAGTGTTGGGTCCATTGTTGTTTTCTGTATTTATAAATGATATTGATGATGGTGTATCAGGCTTAATGTCCAAGTTTGCAGACGATACAAAAGTTGGCAGGGTTGTTAAGGACACTACTGATACTATGCTGCTGCAACAGGATCTGGAAAGGTTGAGCAGATGGGCTGAGAGGTGGCAAATGAAGTTTAACATTGACAAATGTAAAGTACTACATATGGGAAACAGTAACCCCAGATCAACGTATCAACTCTGTGGTACTACGCTGACAGTGGTAGAGAATGAAAAGGACCTGGGGGTAATTGTGCAGGCAGATATGAAGTTCTCTGAGCAGTGCAGACGAGCTGCAAGAGTAGCTCATGGTGTCTTGTCAATGATATACAGGAATTTTTCTAGCAGGGACAGGGATGTGATTATTCCCTTGTATAAGACATTGGTCAGGCCACACCTTGAGTACTGTATACAGGTCTGGAGGCCTCATTTCAAGAAGGATGTAGAGCTGCTGGAACGAGTACAGAGAAGGGCAACAAGATTAGTGAATGGAACAAAGGGTTGCTCTTACGAAGAAAGGCTTAAGTTTTGCAAATTACAGAGCCTGGAGACTAGGCATCGCCGAGGTGATCTGATAGAGGTGTACAAGGCTTTGAATGGCTTGAGCATGCTCAATGCCGATGGGATTCTTCCTCTTGCTCAGAATAATCACCTGAGAGGGCATAAATTCAAATTGAGGAAGGACGGATGTCGGATAGATGTGCGGAAATTCGCCTTTAGCCAGCGGGCAGTTGGTTTGTGGAATAGACTTCCATCGCTTGTTGTTGAAGTTGATAGCCTAAACAAATTTAAGGCTCAGCTGGACAGGTATTTCGAACGAATTGAGGGGTGAAATGGGAGTAGTGGTTTTTTTTTTTTTTTTTTTTATATTGGCTGATGCTGAATAAGCTTGCTTTCTTGCATCATATGCCTCTACTAATGCTAATGCTAATGTGAGATATTCACATTTTACATTAGAAAGTTCAGAGTTTTCAGAAATACATAGCATGCAGCAAAATGTATACATGTATCTCTACTTCTTGATAAAAAAAAGTAAAAGGGGAAAAAAAAAAAGAAATAAAGAAAGAAGTCCATTTGACTGTTGAAGAGAAAATAAGCCGTGACAAGGCTGATAGACACCTGACTTAACCTGGCCCAAAATGTTTTACTGGGTCTATAGAAGTACACACTTTCTTCTAGGATTTGGTTCTGGAAGCTCTAAGGCAGCTAATATTGCCTCACCAAAAACGTTTTTCAGCCTTTTCTGAATTAAAGCGGAACACTCAACATATCTGACAGCTTTTAGCTCCATAGCCAATTTTTCTCCTTGCTCATAAGTTATAGGTTTCTGTTTATTTTTGGCTAATTTCTCAATAGTTGAAGCATCATCTCTCAAGTCAATCTATGTACCGACTAATAGGAATGGAGTTTTCTGACAATGATGAGTTATTTCATCATTTATTAATGATGAGTTACCCACTTTACTTTTACGTTTTCAAATGATGATGGCGACTCCATATGCCTAATATCTATATTTTTTATTTATGCCTAATTATATTTATTCATGCCCTACAATATTTATGAGCCGACCAGGCTAGCCAGGTGGGTAAAGTGCCTGCCTAGCAACCCAAAGGTCGCGGGTTCGAATCCCGTCTCGGGCTTGGATCAAAGTACTGCAAAATCTTGGGAGGTGCATTATGGCCACAGAAGCCGATGCGCCAACAACTACCAAAAAAAAAAAAAAAAAAAAAAAACAATATTTATGCCTAATATCCTCACACACTCTACTTCAAACAGCCCCTAAGACATTCTTCATGGCTGTATATTGTCCTGTTTCATATAGATCTACAAACATCAAACATGTAGTACCTTCTTAAGGCCGTGATACCACCGCCTCCCTCCTCAGTTCTCCTGAGTCATAGCACTCTCACTACTTTGAGGCCCTTTGCTTTGCTGCTCTGGTCTGGTCTGAGGCACGATTTCCATTGAGACAATTTAAGTGAGTTTGTTGGGTTTTATTGGTGCATTAGCAACTAAGGCTATAATGTGCCAAAACCAGATATATAAAAATTTAAACTTTCACTGACCAGGTTTAGTCCACACTAACCTAATATAGTTAAATGCAAAAATAATGCACCAGTTATGCACCACTAATACGTATTATACTATCAAGTTTATGTTATTGAGTTTACATTATATCTTTATGCTTGTAAAGTTATAAGTTAATTATAATAGATAATATAATTATCTATAAACACCAATCTACGTGATTCAAACTTTCGAGATAATTCTATAAGCAAGCTAAAGTACTTAGCAGTGCTTTTTATGAGTTTAAGGTTTTATCAAACTGGCAGTTCGTTACAATGAATGCAAGTTAAGTGATATTTGGTTATGGAAAATGTCCAGAAAAGATCAACAATTCTGAAGTTAGTACAGAAGTATAGGAAGCAATTATTTGTAACCCAAGAGAATCTGCAAAATGATTGTCACCACAGTTAGGTTTAAAACAGACTAAGTTTTGTTCAGCAAGAAATGCAAATGGAGCAATCACTGATTGGTATTAACAAAGAAAGGCAAATTACCTTTTACAATTTATTTCATCAACACATCAACAGTGTAACAGTTTTTCACATATATGGAAGTATCTCCATCAGTAGACACATGTGTCCACTGATGGAGATATTTCCACTTTAGTGGCTACATTAATAAACAGAATATGCATACTGGGGCAGTAAGAATTCACACAGTCACAGAGATGCCTTTGCATCCTGAAAAATGCATGGCATGGTGAGCAAGTTCATCAGGTGGAATCATCAGACTAGTCTTTCTGATGAACAGTTACAGTGAAGAACTACCAAAAACTTTAGCATTAGCATTAGTAGAGGCATTTGATGCAAGAAAGCAAGGTTATGCAGCATCAGCCAAAAAAAAAAAAAAAAAAAAAAAAACCCACTTCCACTTCACCCCTCTGTTCGTTCAAAATACCTGTCCAGCTGAGCCTTAAACATATTTAGGCTATCAACCTCCACCACAAGGGATGGAACTGTTCCACCAACCAACCACCTGCTATCCTACATCTGTCTTTCCTCAATTTGAATTTATGCCCTCTCAGGTGATTTTTCTGAGCTAGAGGAAGAATCCCATCAGCATTGAGCATGCTTAAACCATTCAAGGCTTTATACACCTCTATCAGATCACCTCGCTGGTGCCTAGTCTCCAGACACTGTAATTTGCAAAACTTAAGCCTTTCTTCGTAAGAGCACCCCTTTGTTCCATTCACTAATCTTGTTGCCCTTCTCTGTACTCGTTCCAGCCGCTGTACATCCTTCTTGAAATGAGGCCTCCAGACCTGTATACAGTACTCTAGGTGTGGCCTGACCATTGCCTTATACAATGGAATAATCACCTCCTTATCCCTGCTGGAAAAATTCCTGTATATCATTGACAATACTCCATGAGCTACTCTTGCAGCCCGTCTGCACTGCTCAGAGAACTTCATATCTGCCTGCACAACCACCCCCAAGTCCCTTTCACTCTCTACCACTGTCAGTGTAGTACCACAGAGTTGATACGTTGCTCTGGGGTTGCTGTTTCCCATGTGTAGTACTTTACATTTGTCAATGTTAAACTTCATTTGCCACCTTTCAGCCCATCTGCTCAACCTTTCCAGATCCTGTTGCAGCAGCATAGTGTCAGTAGTGTCCTTGACAACCCTGCCAACCTTTGTATCGTCTGCAAACTTGGACATTAAGCTTGATATACCATCATCAATATCATTTATAAATACAGAAAACAATAATGGGCTCAACACTGAGCCCTGAGGGACTCCACTAATAACATCAGTCCACGATGAGCAGTGTCCATTGATTACCACTCTCTGTCTTCTCCCCCTCAACCACCCCTTTATCCATAGCAGCAATTTGCCTCCAATGTCACACTGCTCCAATTTGTGTAGCAGTCTTCCATGTGCAACAGTATCAAAAGCCTTTCTAAGATCCAAGTATATAATATCAAAGTTATTCCCTGCATCCAGTTCTTTTGTGACTGCATCATAGTATCCAATCAAGTTGGTCAGGCAAGACTTCCCCTTAACAAAACCATGCTGTGTCTGAGCTATAACTGAAGTCTTGTCTAAATGATCCTGCAGTGCTTCTTTAACCAGTGCCTCCATTAATTTTCCTGGAACAGAAGTTAAGCTCACAGGTCTATAATTACTTGTGTCAGCCTTTGATCCTCCTTTGTGAATTGGGGTCACATTTGCACATTTCCAGTCTATGGGTACCTCCCCTGAGTCCAAGGAAGCTCTCATAATTATGGCTAAGGGTTTGCTTACTTCCTTTGCTGCCTCCTTTAATATAACTGGATAGATCCCATCCACCCCGGGTGCCTTTCTTGTGTTTATCTTCAACAGTTTCTCCTCCACTTTACTCCCAGTTATTTCAAGATTTTGTAGCTTACTGCTAGAGTTGAATACACCTCTGGCATTCCCCTTGCTGAATAACTCCTCATGTGTGAATGTCGATGCAAAATATTCATTTAGTTTGTTAGCTACCTGAGCAGGATCATCAACAGTTGACCCATCAATATCAAGTGGACCAATCTGATTCATCCCCTTCCTTCTAGAGTTTACATAAGTAAAGAACTCTTTGCTGTTTTTCTTTGCATCCCTTGCCAAGGATTTCTCGTAATCTGCCTTCGCCTGCCTAACCTCCTTTGTAACTTGGTTGCATATCAACTTGTATCTATCATAGGCTTCTGTGTCATGTGTTAATTTGTATGTATCCCATGCATTTTTCTTCTCTGCCATATGCCTCATTAGTTCATCTGACATCCATTTTGGCCTAAACCTTGAACAATATTTCTTAGTTGGTATGTAAAGCCTAGTAGCTTCCAAGATAAGTTCTTTGAATGCTTCCCATTTTGAATTTGCTGTTGGTAACATCACCAGTTGGTCCCACTGTATAGAATTTAAATACTGTCTCAGTCCATCATAGTCGCCTTTACGAAAGCAATAACCCTTCCCTTTACCCCTAATGGTAATTACCTCTTTGAGTAAATCCCACTTCAGCACACTGTGATCACTGCCACCTAGTGGTTCATTTATCTGCAGATTCTTAATGCATGAAGAATCACTGCTGATAATCAAATCAAGAGTATTACTCCCTCTAGTTGCCTCCCAAACATGCTGATGTAGAAAACAATCATCCAATAAATCCACAAAAGCCCTGCTGGTGCGTGAGTCACCAGCCCCAAATTCTAGTCAATATCTGGGAAATTAAAATCTCCCATTATAAGACTCTCTGATTTACTGGCCGACTCTATTTCCCTGTACAGTTCCTTATTATACTCATCAGAGTCATTAGGCCTATAGCACACTCCTACTCTCAATTTTGATCTCCCAATGCTTATGTCACACCAAACTGACTCAACACTGCACTGTCCAGCGATGTCGACTGGCTTCACTTCCTTGGTTTTTATGTGTTTCTTAACTAATAGCATAACCCCTCCCCCCTTCCTATCCTGTCTATCCTATCTGTAGACGTTGTACAAGATCACTTTATTCCAACTCTTCAGGACATGAAGAAATATTTTCTCAAAGCAGACCAAGAAAGCATATGGCAAATGTATTTCTTAATTTTCTAAAAGAACATTTTAATGATAGGGTCATCTCTAATTGATGGGATTCGACAGTCTTGGCGCCACTGTGCTGGATGGATTTGAATCTCCAATTACTCCTGACGGATGACATTTATTGGAATAATTCACATACCAAATAAGAATTGAAATGTGAAATCACAACTACTGCAGATGATATATCTGAAGAATAACTAGCACAGATGTATTGAATATGTTTCTGCTTGAATAATAAATTCTCATGTCTTATGTATATGAAGACAAACTTATGAATGTTAGCCCAATACATCAAAAAATATAGACATCCAAAATGTTGAATCTTTTCTTGATGAGCTTGTATGCAATCTAGATTGTTGGATATGTTTCTTTATTTTAAATCCATAGTTTCTGACTACCTTTCCATGTATCTTTGAAAGCAAGGCTGGAAATATGTGGAAGTGTTATCATCAAGTAGGATGATTCTTTCTGTCAGCTGTACAAGTCATATGCAATTAATGCTGAGCCTGTAAACAGTTCAAAGTTTTGATTCAATTTGAACCCACACCTCTCCAAATGAGTGAGAAGTGGTGAAACTTCTGTACTGTCATAGAGGACTATACTTCATTTTAGTTTAAAAAAAAATAGCCAATTTTTTTTTTTTTTGACAACCATCAAAGTAGGCAGTTGACGTAGCTCAGTAAATTAGCTAAGGTGACTGCATGCTTGATAGTTGTATCACAAAGGAGGTGACTCTTTTCAGGAGCAAGAGCAATTACCTGATATAACACTTTTTTATATTGGGATCAAACTAAAATGAAATAAGTGCATGTAGGTTAAATGTTAATGCTTATATTTGTCTTAGTCATAATATGCTGCACTGAGATTGAAAGGAATTATTTTAAAAGGTACTAAAAATACTAAAAGACAAATTATTAATTTCAGTATTGGTAGTGACAAATGATGTAAGGAAGCAATGTTAAAATTTTGGATAAAATTTTTTAACATTGCCCAAACATACTCAATGGCATTGACGATGCAGTGATATGGGGTTAAAATCTCAAAACTAGAAATCTTTCTATGCATCTGCTGTATCAAATGTATATGCTTTATTTGGGGAAGTATTTTGTCTAACTAAAAGGTCCAGCTATGGTCTAGTGGTTAGTGTGCTCAGCCATGAGTAAAGAGTTCAGCTTGTGGGTTCAGCTTATTATGCTGCCATGAAAACTGCATGGCCCATTGTGAACTGTGGTGCTAAAAACTAGGCTACGCTTAATTCAGCATGTTTGTAGTCAAAATGAATATGCCAATTCTTCTGGCTTCAGCCATATCAAGAATAAATGGAAATTTATTTATTTAAAAGTACAACCTTTGTTAATTGATTCAATGTTAATTGATCCAATAGCAAATTCAAAATGAGAAGCATTCAAAGAATTAATCTTGGAATGCTACTAGGCTTTTCATACCAACAAAGAAATATTGTTCAAGATTTAGGCCTGATTGGATGTCAGATGAACTAATTAGACATGTGACAGAAGAAAAATGCATGGGATACATATAAATTAACATGTGACACAGAAGCCTATGATAGATATAAGCTGGTCTGTAACCAAGTTACAAAGGAGGTTAGGCAGGCAAAGGCAGATTACGAGAAATCTTTGGCAAAGGATGTAATGAAAAACAGCAAAGAGTTCTTTATTTATGTAAACTCAAGAAGGAAGGGGATGAATCAGATTGGTCCAACTGTTGATGATCCTGCTCAGGTAGCTAACAAACTAAATGAATATTTTGCATTGACATTCACACATGAGTTATTCAGGGAGGGGAATGCCAGAGGTCTATTCAACTCTGGCATTAAGCTAGATAATCTTGTAATAACTGAGAGTAAAGTGGAGGAGAAATTGTTGAAGATAAACACAAGGAAAGCACCTGGGGTGGATGGAATCTATCCAGTCATATTAAAGGAGGCAGCAAAGAAAGTAAGTAAACTCTTAGCCATAATTATGAGCGCTTCCCTGGACTCAGGGGAGGTACCCATGGACTGAAGATGTGCAAATGTGACCCCAATCAACCAAGGAGGATCAAAGGGAGACACAGGTAATTACAGACCTGTTAGTTTAACTTCTGTTCCAGGGAAATTAATGGAGGCACTGGTTAAAGAAGCACTGCAGGATCATCTAGACAAGACTTCAGTTATAGCTTGGACACAGCATGGGTTTGTTAAAGGGAAGTCTTGTCTGACTAATTTGATTGGATACTATGATGTAGTCACAAAGGAACTGGATGCAAAGAATAACTTTGATATCATATATTTGGATCTTAGAAAAGCCTTTGATACTGTTGCACACGGAACACTGCTGCACAAATTGGAGCAGTATGGCATTGGAGGCAAATTGCTGCTATGGATAAAGGGATAGTTGAGTGGGAGAAGACAGAGAGTGGTAATCAATGGACAGTGCTCTTCGGGACTAATGTTATTAGTGGAGTCCCTCAGGGTTCAGTGTTGGGTCCATTGTTGGTTTCTGTATTTATAAATGATACTGATGATGGTATATCAGGCTTGACGCCCAAGTTTGCAGACGATACGAAGGTTGGCAGGGTTGTTAATGACACTAATGACAGTACACTGCTGATGATGATGATTTTGGATTTTATTGGCACATTAGCAACTAGGGCTATAATGCGCCAAGACCAGGTATATATAAAAATTAATATATAAATATAAAACCTAATTAATTAGGCCACCATGAGTACACTGCTGCAACAGGATCTAGAAAAGTTGAGCAGATAGGCTGAGAGGTGGCAAATGAAGTTTAACATTGACAATGTAAAGTACTACGTATGGGAAGCAGTAATCCCAGAGTAACTGTGGTACCACACTGACAGTGGTAGAGAATGAAAAGGACCTGGGGTTATTTGTGCAGGCAGATATAAATTTTTCTGAGCAGTGCAGATGGTCTGCAAGAGTAGCTCATGGTGTCTTGTCAATGATATACAGGAATTTTTCTAGCAGGGATAAGGTGGTGATTATCCTCTTGTATAAGGCAATGGTCAGGCCACACGTTGAGTGCTCTATACAGGTCTGGATACCTCATTTTAAGAAGGATGTAGAGTTGTTGAAACGAGTACATAGAAGGGCAACAAGATTAGTGAATGGAACAAAGGATTGCTCTTACGAAGAAAGGCTTAAGTTTTGCAAATTACAGTGTCTGGAGACTAGGCACCGGCGAGGTGATCTGATAGAGGTGTATAAAGCCTTGAATGGTTTGAGTATGCTCAATGCTGATGGGATTCTGCCTCTTGCTCAGAATAATCACCTGAGAGGGCATAAGTTCAAATTGAGGAAAGACAGATGTAGGATAAATGTGTGGAAATTTGCCTTTAGCCAACGGGTAGTTGGCTGGTGGAACAGACTTCCATCCCTTGTTGTGGAAGTTGATAGCCTAAATAAATTTAAGGCTCAGCTGGACAGGTATTTCGAATGAATGGAGGAGTGAAGTGGAAGGTTTTTTTTTTTTTTTGGCAGATGCTGCATAAGCTTGCTTTCTTGCATCATATGCCTCTACTAATGCTAACACCACAGCAAAGGTCACAGTCACCCTGCAGTCGATCAAGCTGTGAGTTCCCAAACTCAATTAAGTGTTCATCCTCATCTGGCAGCAGGAAGAGTGTGAAACCCCTGTATCCTTTCCTATTGAAACTCTTATTACCAAGAGGTCATATCGATCCCCAGCAATGAATGTGCATCCTGCCGTCTCTCTCTCACAAACAAAAAATCTGTGGCTCCTGTGACCGATTATTTTGTTCTTGTGTATCAAAATGTTCGTAGTGCACATAACAAGATTGACTCCATGGAGGTGATCCTCCTTGCAAGCAAAATCGACATTCTTTTCATTACCAAGACATGGTTAGTTAGAACCTGATCAGGGGTGCATTGCCGTTGCTCTGCTTGCAGGTTTTCAAGTTGAGTTTCTCTAGAGTTTTGATAGGGTGGTAGGGTCACAGCCTTTTTTAATCAGTCAAAGTTCAAAACTTTGACTGAAACACTCATCTTAACCCTTGCTCACAATAAAGCCATTATTGACATCTTCACAGTAATGTTCCTCCAATGCTCGCTCGGGATATTATTACTGAAGTTGCTAATTGGATCTTAAATCACCTCCACTCATCCGCAGCTCATGTTGTGATGGGAGATTTCAACATATCAGCTCAGTGTGAATCTCTGAGGGAGCATGTAATTGAAGATATGAAATCTGCTCAAATCCTCCTCGTCAATGACATGCCCATGAGAGGAACTAACCAGCTCAACCTTATGTTCTCATCCACACAATGCACACTGTATGAACCCCGTGAAACATCTTTTAACTCCGATCATAACCCTCTTGTTTCGCAAATTTTACTACCTCCATGCAGAGAGACTGTCCATAAGTCGTGAATCTGTTTATAAGCCAAGTAAAACATCCACAAGTAAGCCCCAATTTTCTAAATACTGAAAAATTCCTTATGGCTGCCACTCATTCCTTGGCATGTCCTTGAAGGGCATGAAGTCATGCTTGCAGCAACCATTTTTATGAACTGGATTAGTACTTTTCAAACTTTTCTGCCCCCAAGGTTAAAATCACCTCCCCACTTGAAAGCATCTGGAACAAGGATCTCAAATGTAGCTTTTAAACTGAAAACAACAACAGCACTAAATTTGGAAGGAGACAAATAATGTTGGTGATTGAATCTCGCACTCAAAGGCATGGGCCCACTTCAACAGACAAAAATCATCAGCGATTGCTAATTTCTTCAATGCTCAGCCTCATATGGGAAAAATTCTTTATTGGGATAGGTGCCTTAGCAATCAAATCCTTGTTGATCCTGACTAATGGATGGACCACATTATGAGATTTCAACCATCATGTGTGCTGCTCCCCAAAACTTGACATACCAGATTACGTCTTATCTGGATATCCTTCACAGTTATAATTTCACTTCACATCAACTGACAGAAGCCATCAATTCATTGGCTCTCTGTTGCAGGAGCTGATAATGTTCCTCGATTCATCATTAAGTGTCTGAGCCCTTTTATTATTCAACCACTGCTGTCTATCTACAATGACATTCTGAATACCAATTTCTTTCCAACTTAGTGGACTGCTATAGTGTGTCTGGCCTATACCCAAGATCCGTAACTCACACTAATTAAACATTACCACCCAATCTCTAAAGCCTGAACACTTCTGAAGTTATTGGGAAAAAATGCTGCTACCAGTCCTCACCAAACAAATACTTGCAGATAAGCCTCCCCAGATTCACTATACTCTCTCATAGCGATCAAAGGCTACAAACCTCCTTGCAACCACAAATGCCATACTAGCAGTGTTCGAGAGCAATCACAAACTTGTCATAACTTATTTAGATAGTGAAGCTGCATTTGTTGCCATGAATATCCCTTCTCTTTTGTGGCTTTTACAATCATACTTCCACATCGAGGGAGATATGCTGTGCTTTATATCTGTTCTCCTTAGCAAGAGGTTGTTGCAGCTTGATACTGGAGGAAGATGCTATTGGAGGATTGTTACCACTGGACTCCCATGGGGGGGGGGCATCCTCTCTGGATTGTTATTCACAGCAATTATTTCCCCACTGGTGTGGAATAACCAAAAAAATCATCTCATACACTGATGACATTAAGATTCTTACTCCAATTGGGTGTACCCCCCAACCACTAACCACATTACAAATTAACAAACACTGCAAAGATCCTAGCTGATAACACTTCACTACTAACCACAGCCACTTGTCAAATAGAACAACTGATTACTTTCAACAACTTTTGGATTCACAAGACAAACAAAAATTCACAACAAAAAGGTTTTGAGAAGTAATTATCAGTGAAAAGGCTCAAAAAGCAAACTATTTAGTAGCTGAAATACTAAATAGCACACAATTTTACAAAAAATGAAAAGTCGCACCACTGCTGAATAATGCTTGTTTGTAAAATAGTGAAATAATGAGGCAAAGATGTTGAAAGTGAAATTGGCAGAGATCCTGTTTCTAATGTTATTCTTAGTAGGCGTGTGTGGATGACATTGTCACACAACACTTATATCTTGTCCAAAATATTTAAAAAATACTAAGTTTGCATCCTCACACAGTTGTTTGGTCAACAGACATAACAAGGAAAGCTCAGCTGTTGGCATTCATATAATTTTAAAACGATGGTGACATAATGGAAAATTGCTGTTATTGCAAAATACCATAAGAATGATCAAAGACCAAGACATTTTCAACATCTTGTCTTATTTGTACAGTAATCCTATAATCTGTCATAGAGCTCATGTGATGGAATTTTCACTCACTGATGGAATTACAGACTTCTAAATAAGCTTCCATTTTATGGTTTGCCAACTGTTTTTTGTAATTGGGTAACCAGTTTTCTCTGTGACCGCTCACTGCATGTGATGATAGACCTCTGTCTTCTAACTTTTCCACCAATTTCAGTGTTTCCCAAGGTTCAGCTCTTTCTCTCACTCTTTTCCTCTTTTATATTAATGACCTTCTTTTCTGATGATAGCACATTGCATTCCACCTACCTCTGAGAAAACTTGCCTTGCACAAACAGCTTCAACTTCTCAAATATCCAGAAAAGGATATTTGAGATATTAAGGAAATCACCAATTCCTTAAATCCCGATGTTCAGGTAATTCTCCAATGAGGCAAAGATAACTTAGTTAATATCAATCCTAAAACACAGTCCTTTCATATCTCACAAAAAAGGATTCTTCTGCTCCTGTGCTTTTTCATCAATGACGCTCAGATTTTCAGAAAATCACATCTCTATTAGGGTTTATCCTGACATCTATTCTTACTTGGTATAAGTACATGGGAAATATTGCTTCCTTTACATCTAAAAAACTGGGTTTTCTCTTTCACTCTTGGCATTACTTTTCTTGTAAACAACTACTCACTCTGTACAAATCTCAAATCTGCCTTTCCACAGAATATTGTTCCCACATAACGTCTCTCTCTCTCTCTCAGGTTAATTAATGACCCATTTCTTACATCTCACCACGCTGTCTCTGCTGCATGCTTTTTCCATAGATACTTCCTTGAGCACTGTTTTTCTGAATTAGCTTCAATGATTCTCCCTCTCTATTTCAAACTGGTCCAAACACCTGCTACAATCAGTTAGCATCCTTTTACTGTCCAACTTCCAACTCACAGAAAAAACAATTCTTCTTCTTTCACATTTATTCCTTCTTTGATTTCTAGAACAACCTCCCTTCATGCATTTTCATTTTAATGTATTGAAAATTACAAGCTACATAAATTAAAGTCTAATGTCAACAAATATCTTCTTTCGTGTTCTCAACCCATGCACAGTTGAGAACATGAAATCAAAACACAAAGTAGCAATTACTTGAGTGTCATCAAACTTTTCCAATGAATTTGTTCATAATGAGTAATATAAGCAAGTATTTTATTAGTGGATTGACACTGATGGAATCCATACTGGCAATCATCGATCAGATGGAAGGTTTCTAGATAGTTTAGGAGTTGGCGGTTAATGGATTTCTCCATTACTTTAGAAAGAGAAGTATATGCAATGGGATGATAATTAGATGGGAGGGATTTGTCTCTCTTTTTAGGAAGTGGCAGATTGTGAGCAAATTTCCAAGCAGAAGAAAAACACTAGTTTTTTTTTTTTTTTGGGTAGTTGTTGGCGCATAGGCTTCTGTAGCCATAATGCACCTCCCAAGATTTTTGTAGTACTTTGATCCAAGCCCGAGGCGGGAATCGAACCCGCAACCTTTGGGTTGCCAGGCAGGCACTTTACCCACCCGGCTAGCCCGGTCAGCAAAAACACCAGTGGAATATGAAAGTGTAAAAAGGCGACACAACAGGAGTAAGCAAAGCACAGAAGCATAGTTTTGAGAACAAGTTTGACCATCAGGATCTGATAGTTTCTTGTTATTAAGACTGATCAAAATTCTTCTGACATCCTTTGGACAAATGACTACAAAAGACATTGAATGGCATGTACTGGGAATGGTAAGAGGTGGTTTACCAAGTTCATCAGTGCAAGAGTTGGAAGAAAAGTAGATGCTGGCAGGTTGGCTTTAGCTGAGGTGGCAATAGAACCATAAAGTTTTAAGAGAGGTGGGAGAAGAGATGGGCAGAAGCTGTGGCCAATAACTTTTGCAAGAGACCAGGATACTAGACTACTATTTGGATAAGAGGCAAGTTTTCTACTCTTAGCCAGTTTAAAATCTAGTTTGGACACATTAATAACTGCTTTACAATGGTTGCAAGCTTTAGTTTAGGAAGAAAATGAACTTGGAAATTTTGGATGCAAATCAATTGCAATATGCAATGATCTTATCTTGAATAGCCTTAGCACATTTTATTAGAAAACCAAGTTTAGATAAAGGATTAGATTTTAGGTGGAATAAAGGACTTCATCCCTAAAAGAATAATCTCACTGACATGATCAGAGCAGACATTGACATCAGAAGATTTTAAACAGCTCAAATAAAAGAAGAATAGAAAACAAGAGGATGAAAATGGTCGTGAGAGAAAGACTCCATCAGCAAATTGCGATCTGACGTACCTAAAGGACTACACACCTCGACCATATACTTGGAAGGGTTATTTGTCAGAAAAACATAGAAACAGTTTGTCAGAAAAACAGATATTTCTGATAGGTAAATGAACAATATGTATGGCATCATTAGTAATTGCAACAGCCTCAGCATCTCAACCAACTGGGTCCATGTGACTAGAAAACAGAAGACAGCTGGAGTTGTTCATATTAAAATCTCCAAAAGAAAATTACATCACCATTAGAAAAGTTGGATTGGAGAAAGTCAAATTTCAAAGAAAGGAAGTCAAAGAGTTCCAAGTGATTAGTGGAATTGAGAGAATGATAGAGGCAATAGATGAATTTGACAGAATGAGGTACAGAGTTTAAGCCAGAGAAGACAGAAAAGAGGGAGATTAGTATTAGTAATGGCTGCATGATGCAAGAAAGCCTATGGCTTATGCTGTACCAGCCAAAAAAAAAAATAAAATAAAAAACTCAAATAAAACAGTGATAACAAAAAACCCCTAATAATCAATAAAAGAAAAGGAAATTAAACCTATCATCCTATAAGTTTCCCTCACCCGAAGGTACTATCCTGATGACCTTTGAATTTCCCAAACTGTCGGCCTCTACTACCCATGTAGGCAACTTATTCCAGTAATTTATAACTCGCTGGCTAAAATAAAACTTCCTGCAGTCCAATCTAAACATCTCCCCCCCCCCCCGTAACTTGAATTTATGTCCCCTAGTTCTAGCATTTATAATCTTGAAAATGATGTCCTCATTCATTTTACTGATGCCTCTCAGAGCCTTAAACACCTCAATCAAATCTAGTTTCCAAACTCTGCAACCCACATATTCGAAGTCTTTCTTCATAAGGATGCCCTTTTGCCGATCTCACCAGGGGAGTTAGGTGCAGTCTCCATATTTGAATACAATATTCAAAGTGTGGTCTAACAAAAGCCTTATATAATGGGATTATCGCGTCTCTATCTCTACTAGCAAAAGTTCGATAGATCATCGATAGGACACCATAGGCCTTCCTTGCAACCTGTTTACAATGCTCAGAGAATTTCATGTCTGACTGTATCGTAACACCCAAGTCCCTTTCCTACAGTATTGGGTTTAGTTGAACTCCACCAAGTGAATAAGTTATTTTGGGATTACTGTTTCCAAGGTGTAATACCTTACACTTTGTTAGATTAAAGCACAGCTGCCATTTTTCTGACCATTCCTGAAGTCTATCTAGGTCTCTCTGAAGAAGCTCAGCTTGACAGTGATCATTAACTACTCTACCAATTTTAACATCTGCAAATTTAGACATCACGCCCTCTATCCCTTCATCAATGTCATTTACGAAAATTAAAAACAACAGTGGTCCTAATACTGATCCTTGGGGAACCCCCACTTCTTACATCAACCCAATCTGAGGAATAGCCATTTATCACAACCCTCTGCCTCCTGCCCTGAAGCCATCCTGCTAAGATTTTCCCATTGATTCCAACCTGTTCCAGCTTATAAAGCAACCGCTCATGTGGGACTGAGTCAAAAGCTTTGCTGAAATCTAAATAAACAATGTCAAAATTATTCCCTAAATCCAGCTCATGAGTGACCCTTTCAAAATAGTGAACCAGATTTGTCAAACATGATTTTCCCTTTACAAAACCATGCTGAGTATCCTTGAGAATTTCAATTCTATCCAAATGATCCTGAATTCCACCCTTGATCATTGCCTCTGTGATTTTCCCTACCACTGAAGGCAAACTGACAGGTCGAATAATTTCCCACTTCACTCTTAGAACCACCCTTATGTATGGAAGATACGTTGGCACTTTTCCAATCCAACGGAATCTCCCCAGAGTCTAGTGATGCTCGCATAATTAGCCTCAATGGTTCAATGCACTTATTTGCCGCTTCCCTTAAGATTATAGGGTATATTCCATCAACTCCAGGAGCCTTACTGGCCTGTAGGCTCGAAAGTTTTTTCATTAAATAATCTTGCGAAATTTCAATATCATTAATTACATATTTTCAACTTCGCTCCCACAATTTCCCATTGCCACAAAACGTTTTTTCTCTGTAAATAATTGAAGCAAAATAACTGTTGAGTTCATCTGCAGCGGCAGCTGGTGTAATTAATACTATCCCCTTTCCCTTACGTAAAGGTCCGATCTGGTTTGTCCTGCTCTTCTTAGCATTTATATATGTGAAGAATTCCTTATCCCCTCCTGTTTGCTCTGTGTGCTAGCTATTTCTCATAAACTGCCTTTGCCTATTGAACCTTTTCTTTGGCTCTATTACAGATCATCTTGTAGCTGTTATAGGCTTCAGTACTTTTTATTGCTCTGTAACTTTTCCATGCCACCTTTTTCTGCTCAAGTAATGTGGCAACTTCACTATTCATCCAACTTGGAACCCTCCTCGTGGAGTATTTTTTTTAATGGTAAATACACATTCAAGGTGTCTGTGATTAATGTTTTCAAAGCATACCACAGTTGAATTGTATTCATTCTCTGTGCAATATCTACCCAGTTAATGGAGGCCATGTAGCACCTTAAGGCATCATAATTTCCTTTTCTGAAATTATAACCCATTACTTTGCCTTTTACTACTGCTTTTTTCTCTCTCTTCATCATCCACTGTAAAACTCCATGATCACTTCCTGCTACTAGTTCCTCTAATGTCAGTCCTGTTATGTCATCTGATTCATGGGTGATAATGAGGTCTAGGGTATTCTTTTCTCTAGTACTTTTCCTGACATATTAATACAAATAACAGCCATCTAGTTGATTTAAAAATTTTGTTCCCCATGTCGAGTTTCCTTCCCATTTACTCCAATCAATTAGAGGCAAATTGAAATCACCCATAATAAGACATTGACGCTTACTTGCCCATTCCATTTGCATGTAGAGGCTTTAGTCATAATCTTCACAATCACGTGGTATGTAGATTACTCCTACTCGCATTATACCGTTGTTTCCAACTATCTCACACCATACAGATTCTATACTAGCACGTGAAACGTCTGAATCCGGGAAAGCTATCATCGCACACAGGCTGCTTCTGATAAGAAGCATTACCCCACCACCCCTTCTATCTACCCTATCCTTCCTAAATACATTATACAAGCCGTACTGAAACTCGTCATCCCTTATTTCTGGGTGGCACCACGTTTCCATAAGCCCTATTATGTCCGCGTTACTTGTTTTAACCAGCAGTTCGTCGCTCATTTTATTGACGACACTTCTGACATTACTATATAAACAATTAAGACTTACCGTTCTTGTATATTTAACAACCCTAACACACCCCTTGAAGTTTTTTAGGCTCTCTTCCCTGACATTAGCTACCCGCTCGCTTGAAATGTTTCTGCCTCCAGAACATTTAGATAATACGTCCAGTTGAGGTAACAGATGAGAACTGTTGAGGTATGTGCAAGAGTTACTTTGACCAATATTATCAGATAAATGCGTGTCAGTATTACCCACATTCCCCCTCACTAGCAGTTTCCCTGAACCTTTAAGGTATCCTCAATAATACTGGCAAAAACCTTTGCACCACCTTTGTTTAAGTGTATCCAGTCTCTACAAAACAAATTCCTTTTACCTACAAGCTGATAAAAATTTCCCCCCTAAAGCCTTGCAGAGTCCTTCAAGTCGTGAGTTAATCCACAAGGCTTTTAACATATAATCCCTTCTATCGTGTCTGGGCAGAATTGCAGACACAGACATTGTGGCCTAGCTCGTGGCATTTCCTCAGCATGGTCCTATATTTTTCCAACAAATCGTCAGATCGTGTACGTTTAATGTCATTAGTCCCCACATGAATAATAATAATATTCTCTTTACCCCCCTCCCTTAAAATCTGACAATCTGTTGGTGACATCATTAATAGTTGCTCCCGACAGACATACCCTGGTTCTACTCCACCTGTCCGAATTACAATGAATGTCAGAGCAGAGACATATGCATAAATATCACCTTTGAAGCAAAAGGAATTGTACAGAAAATAATTAGGAGAACTGAGATGAGCAGTGGTTGAATCAACTGATAATTGAAATTGTCAGAAAAAGTACATGGAGTTTGGCAAACTGCAAGTGTAAATGAACATCGTTGAGATTAGAACTGAGACCATGTATATTTGTAATATAAACAAGATAATGTTTAGAAGGTTTATATCTTTTTGCAGATAACTTTGTTATTTTAGTATGAGTATTCATGATGTATTGAGTAGTAAAAAGTGGGAAAATGTGTACAAAGTAATAAATTTTTGGATATGGTGTACACATGGCAAGAATATACCCAACTCAAATGTAAATACATATATCCAGTAAAAATTTAATACACATTTAATTACAAATGGTTTGCAGCTTTCGAGGCTAAATAGGCCTCTTCGTCAGCAAATACTAACAGGATGGAGAAATTAGAGACAAAATTTTAAAGGATACAGTTATGCACGCAATGAGGTGTGTGTAGGCACGAGGTAAACCAATCATCTACTAGATTGGTGTTCATTGTTGCTGCATGGACATGTGTGGTTATGCTTCCAGCACCTAATCTACCCTCAAAACAGTTGCCTCCAAGATAGGATGTAGTCTCATTTCCTTGCTGCAGTCCATAGTTCTTGAATTACATGATATATTAAGTGACTCTAGCCAGAGGCGGTGACAAAAGTGTCAGGACTGGTCAATCACTTCGTAGTCATGCTTGGGATTAAGGTCATGGTGGGTCGACCAGAAGTGTTCCGTGATTGCGGATTGGTCAGTCCTTGCAAGGCGGTCTTGAAGGCATTTCGAAGTCTCTCCTATGTAGCAGTTGTTACAATCTTTGCAGGTTATGTGGTATACTACATCACTGCACAAGAGAAAGGGGCAACCGGAGTCTTCACGTTACAAACCAGAGAACACAAGTTTCTACCAAGTAGCTGCACACATTTTATGTTGTATTCCTGAAGGATTTTTGAAATCTGGCCCGACATGCCCAGACAGTAGGTATCTTGTCATGAGTTGATGGCGGTCTCAGGTTGATCGCAAGCTCCTGTGCTTGCAATAAGCATTTGTGCAATATGTGGGTTAGATAGTCACAACTGACTATCTAACCCACATATCTGTCCTCACTCTGGAAATCTTGTTGCACCTAGCTTCATCTGTGCTGGAGTGGCTCGAAGCCCGGGACAACAGGGTATGAGTGGTGCTGTTGAGGTGGCTAGCGGCATGGCCAGATCTGTAGTTGGTCAACTGACTGCACCACATTGGCTTGCGGTATACTGAAGTTTCTAGGTGTGGTCCATGTTTCACCAGGATATCCAAGAATGGAAGGGAAGGGATCCGTCCACTTCTAACTCTAAAGTGAATTGGATGAACACTGACAAGGAATTGAGGTACTCCAGTAATGTTGTTTCAGAACCACATTGTTGTTGTTTGTTATTTGGGTTTTAGGAGCATTAGCAACTAAGGCCATATTGCTCCGAGGATATGCAGTAATCATTCCCTGACCTTTCCGCATCCTCCGTATTTGGTGGTCACGGACTCGAACCCCGGTCTAATCAAGAAGCATGTGCTACGCACTGCTGCTCCTGGCTACGAAGGCACCTCAGAACCACGTGGGATGACGGTGAAGATGTCATTGATGTATCTGCACAGTGTTGTAGTAGGTACAGGTGGGTTCAGGAATATCTGTTCTTCCATGGTGATGCTGGCCACGACGGAACTAACAGGAACGCCCATGGCAGTGCCATGCATCTGCTTGTATAAGGGATCTTCAAAGGTAATGACGCTGCCTGATAAACACAAGATGAGGACAGTACAGATGTCGTCAGTGGACAGTGATGTTCTGCTCAGTAGGTTTGGGTCATTCTCCAGAAGCCTCTTGGTTCAACTGATGGCCTCTTGGACTGGAATCGATGTAAACAGGGACACTACATCAAATGATGCCATAATCTTGTTGTCAGAGATTGAGAGCTCTTTAATAAGGTGAATGAACTCGTCACTGTTAGTGACAGTGTGGATGGTATTTCTTAAAAGAAATGTGAGGAGTCGTGCAATATATTTAGATAATTCATATGTAGGCGCATTGCAGCAGGACACAATGGGTCGGAGAGGAACACCTGGCTTATGAATCTTAGGCAGGCCATAAAACTGAGGTAGTTGGCAGCCTGTGGCATGAACAAGCCACCGAGTCGAAGCAGAAATTTTCTTTCCTTTAAACCATGCATAGACGAGTTTGTTTATGTCTGACTCCAGGCATTCCAAGACTTTGATAGGCAGATCTGTCACAGTTTTATAGACAGTGGGGTCTTGTAGAAGGACGAGGGCTTTCTCTAGATAGGCCGACCGGTCCAATGTGACAGTGCAAAGTCCCTTGTCAGTGGGAAGCGCGACAATGGTGTTGTCTTTTCTTATGGAGGAAAGAGCGGCATGCTGTCCGTGATTAAGGTTGGAGCGGGTGGGCCATGTGCATCAGAGGACGGAGGCCGTTTTGAAGCAGATTTCAGATTAGCAGCTTCAGGGAGGTTGGTAATGCTTGCTTCTACTCCTATAGCAAGTTGTGTAATCGGCAGTTTTGACAGCAAACTTCATTCCGGCGGTCAAATTCAAAACAAAGGAAGCGGTATTAGTTGAATGAGTGTTCATCCTCGAAGAGTGGGCTTCTCTGCCTAAATTCACTAATTCCCATTGCTGTCGTGAATGGTATGCATCAGAGATTATTATTAATAGCCATATGGTGCAAGGAAGCCTGAGGCTTATGCTGCACCAGGAAAAAAAAAAAAAAAGTTCCCGAGTTACTCAGAGAGAGAGAGAGAGAGAGAGAGAGAGAGAGAGAGAGAGAGAGAGAGAGAGAGAGAGAGAGTCAAAAGTAGAAGGGAATCACCAAGAAAGAGAAAAATGATGATATCCAGCTCGGGACCCTGTGTGTGCCATACTCACCAGATGTGAGCCCCTGGGGTTTATATAGCATAAGGACATGAAAAATAAATTAATTGATAAAATATTTGTATACAGCCATGTTATTAGATAGTATGAAGCTGTAATACTCAATACATTCTACGTTGATATTAATATTTGTAAAATAATAAGAGGAGTTTACCTCGATGTTCTACATACTATATTGAGGTAAACTCCTCTTATTATTTTACAAACAGCCATGTTATAAATTTCTAAAAGGTTTACGTATAAAATTCAGGCTGTATGGCCAATTGAGTTATAACATAATTTTTTTTAATACCATTACTGTGGTAATAAAGATATTTCAGAATACCACTGCAAGGATAATCAGGATATATGTTGATAATTCATGCACAGCCATGTTATTAATTTCTGAAAAGTTTAGGTATGAAAATCACACTGTATGACCAATTAAGTTACAAAAAAAATTTTTAAGAACATTATTCTGACAATAAAGATGCATCTGCGAGAAAGAATTGGTCGGTGTCGAGACCTTTCCAACTTAAAACGTGAAATGAGTGCAAGTGTCATTATCTCGACAACAGCCAATATGGTAAAGTGCTCATGTTCTGTGGTATCATGAGTCTACTCTGACTGGCTCAACAGTAGAACAACAAATTAAAGTTCACACATAGGACAACCACATGTGGTTGATCCCCACGAGCTTTGTATGTCGTCTTATAACACAGCAGAAATGTAAAAAAGATAAGGGGAAAAAAAAAAAAAAAAAAAACAGCTAACCACCCAGTACAATATAGGAATAGCAAGAACAATATCCACATGTACTAAGTGGTGGACATTAGCTTGTATGGGCTATGGCAGTTGATGGCTGCCACAGGTACCCATTCTCACTGCAAGACAAGAAATTGTGCCGTGTACGAACACATCAGCACCAACTGCACCACTGCCAGGAAATCTGTCACCTGGTCTGATGAATCCCATTTCCAACTCTATCATGCCGATGGGCATATACACATTTGGAGAAAGCAACATAAGGCCATGGCATATGGATGTACTGCTGGTGTTCGGCAAGCTGGAAGCAGTGATGGGACAGTTTTCATAGCATGCCTTGCTTCCTCTTCATTAATCAGAGATTCGATAGGAATGTCTACCTTTTTATTGTCCAATTAAGTACTTCCCTTCATGATAACACTGTATCTAGACAACATGCCATACCACAAGGCTCAGCAGGTTGCTAACTGGCTTTAGGAACATGAAAATAAATTCTCTATCTTGCTATGGCCACCCAACATGCCATCTCAACCCAAATGATCATATTTGGGACCCACTGGAGAACGACATTTGATGTTACAACCATCCACCTGACAATATGTGGGCATTACTGGA
Source organism: Mastigoproctus giganteus (assembly GCF_048544385.1). Lineage (NCBI taxonomy): Eukaryota > Metazoa > Arthropoda > Arachnida > Uropygi > Thelyphonidae > Mastigoproctus > Mastigoproctus giganteus. Next base: position 28,233,223 of record NC_143578.1, on the reverse strand, counting down.
CATATTGTACAATGCATGGATAACACTACTACAACAGGACACCTTGCAAAAACTTGTGGAGTTCATGCCAAGATGTGTACAGGCTGTATTATGGACAAAATATGGCCACATGAGGTATTAGGTAGGTGTTGCTAATGCAAAGCCAATTCAGTGTGTGTGTGTGTGTGTGTGTGTGTGTGTGTGTGTAAAAAATGAATAAAAAATTTGTAGGTGGTGCATACACTTTTAATGCTCAGGGCATTAAACACCCCTAACCAGCTCTGGAAACACGAAATAGCTAGAACCTGACAGAGGATTAAGCTAGTTCCATCTGAAGTAAGGTAAGTACACTTTAACCAATGAGTCAGTCAATGACCTACATTTGGAACCAAAAGTAAAATTAATTATTGCTTTTGTAAAGGCGACTATGATGGACTGAGACAGTATTTAAATTCTATACAGTGGGACCAACTGATGATGTTACCAACAGCAAAATTCAAAATGGGAAGCATTCAAAGAACTTATCTTGGAAGCTACTAGGCTTTACATACCAACTAAGAAATATTGTTCAAGGTTTAGGCCTAAGTGGATGTCAGATGAACTAATGAGACATATGGCAGAGAAGAAAAATGCATGGAATACATACAAATTAACACGTGACACAGAAGCCTATGATAGATACAAGTTGATCTGTAACCAAGTTACAAAGGAGGTTAGGCAGGTGAAGGCAGATTAGGAGAAATCTTTGGCAAGGGATGCAAAGAAAAACAGCAAAGAGTTCTTTACGTATGTAAACTGTAGAAGGAAGGCACCTGGGGTGGATGGGATCTATCCAGTTATATTAAAGGAGGCAGCAAAGGAAGTAAGCAAACACTGAGACAGTATTTAAATTTTATACAGTGGGACCAACTGATGATGTTACCAACAGCAAATGCAAAATGGGAAGCATTCAAAGAACTTATCTTGGAAGCTACTAGGCTTTACATACCAACTAAGAAATATTGTTCAAGGTTTAGGCCTAAATGGATGTCAGATGAACTGATGAGACATATGGCAGAGAAGAAACATGCATGGGATACATACAAATTAACACATGATACAGAAGCCTATGATAGATACAAGTTGATCTGTAACCAAGTTACAAAGGAGGTTTGGCAGGCGAAGGCAGAGTACGAGAAATCTATGGCAAGGGATGCAAAGAAAAACAGCAAAGAGTTCTTTACTTATGTAAACTCCAGAAGGAAGGGGATGAATCAGATTGGTCCACTTGATATCGATGGGTCAACTGTTGATGATCCTGCTCAGGTAGCTAACAAACTCAATGAATATTTTGCATCGACATTCACACATGAGGAGTTATTTAGCGAGGGGAAAGCCAGAGGTGTATGCAACTCTAGCAGAAAGCTAGAGAATCTTGTAATAACTGAGAGTAAAGTGGAGGAGAAACTGTTGAAGATAAACACAAGAAAGGCATCCGGGGGTGGATGGGATCTATCCAGTTATATTAAAGGAGGAAGCAGAGGAAGTAAGCAAACCCTTAGCCATAAATATGAGAGCTTCCTTGGACTCAGGGGAGGTACCAGCAGACTGGAGATGTGCAAATGTGACCCCATTTCACAAAGGAGGATCAAAGGTTGACACAAGCAATTATAGACCTGTGAGTTTAACTTCTGTTCCAGGAAAATTAATGGAGGCACTAGTTAAAGAAGCACTGCAGGATCATTTAGACAAGAATTCAGTTATAGCTCAGACAACATGGTTTTGTTAAGGGGAAGTCTTGCTTGACCAATTTGATTGGATACTATGATGCAGTCACAAAAGAACTGGATGCAGGGAATAACTTTGATATTATATACTTGAATCTTAGAAAGGCTTTTGATACTGTTGCACATGGAAGACTGCTGCACAAATTGGAGCAGTGTGACATTGGAGGCAAATTGCTGCTGTGGATAAAGTGGTGGCTGAGGGGGAGAAGACAGAGAGTGGTAATCAATGGACACTGCTCATCGTGGACTAATGTTATTAGTGGAGTCCCTCAGGGCTCAGTGTTGGGTCCATTATTGTTTTCTTTATTCATAAATGATATTGATGATGGTATATCAAACTTAATGTCGAAGTTTGCAGACGATACGAAGGTAGGCATTGTTGTCAAGGACACTACTGACACTATGCTGCTGCAACGGGATCTGGAAAGGTTGAGCAGATGGGCTGAGAGGTGGCAAATGAAGTTTAACATTGACAAATGTAAAGTACTACACATGGGAAACAGCAACCCCAGAGCAACGTATCAAGAAACACATAAAATCCAAGGAAGTGAAGCCCGTCGACATCGATGGACCTGGGCAGTGTCGAGTCAGTTTGGTGTGACATCAGCATAGGGAAATCAAAATTGAGTAGGAGTGTGCTATTAGGCCTAATGACTCTGATGAGTATAATAAGATATTATAGAGGGAAATGGAGTGGGCCAGTACATCAGAGAGTCTTATAATGGGGGATTTTAATTTCCCAGATATTGACTGGAATTTGTGGGTTGGTCACTCACACACTAGCCATGCTTTTCTGGATTTATTGGATGATTGTTTTCTACATCAGCATGTTTGTGAGGCAACAAGAGGGAGCAATACTCTTGATCTGATTATCAATAGTGATTCTTCATGCATTAAGAATCTGCAGATAAATGAACCACTAGGTGGCAGTGATCACAGTGTGTTGCAGTGGGATTTACTCAAGGAGGTAACTACCATCAGAGGTAAAGGGAAGGGTTTTTGTTTTCGTAAAGGCGACTATGATGGTCTGAGACAGTATTTAAATTCTATACAGTGGGACCAACTGATGATGTTACCAACAGCAAGCAATCAAGGAACTAATCTTGGAAGCTACCAGCCTTTACATACCAACTAAGAAATATTGTTCAAGGTTTAGGCCTAAATGGTTGTCAGATGAACTAATGAGACATGTGGCAGAGAAGAAAAATGCATGGAATACATACAAATTAATGGGTGACATGGAAGCCTATGATAGATATAAGTTGGTCTGTAACCAAGTCACAAAGGAGATTAGGCAGGCAAAGGCAGACTACAAAAAATCTTTGGCAAAGGATGCAAAGAAAAACAGAAAAGAGTTCTTTACCTATTTAAACTCAAGAAGGAAAGGGATGAATCAGATTGTTTCACTGGATATTGATGGTTCATCAGTTGAGGATCCTGCTCAGGTGGCTAACAATCTAAACGAGTATTTTGCATCTACATTCACGCATGAGGAGTTATTCAGGAAGGAGAATGGCGTCGGTAAAGTAGACATTGGCAGTGAGCTAGATGATTTTGAAATAACTGAGAGGAAAGTGGAGGAGAGATTGTTGAGGATAAACATAAAAAAGGCACCTGGGGTGGATGGGATCTATCCAGTTATATTAAAGGAGGCAGCAAAGGAAGTAAGCAAACCCCTAGCCATAATTATGAGAGCTCCTTTGGACTCAGGGGAGGTACCCATAGACTGGAAATGTGTAAATGTAACCCCAATTCACAAAGGAGGATCAAAGGCTGACACAAGTAATTATAGACCTGTTAGTTTAACTTCTGTTCCAGGAAAATTAATGGAGGCACTGGTTAAAGAAGCACTGCAGGATCATCTAGACAAGAATTCAGTTATAGCTCAGACGCGGCATGGTTTTGTTAAGGGCAGGTCTTGCCTGACCAATTTAATTGGATACTATGATGTAGTCACAAAAGAACTGGATGCAGGGAATAACTTTGATATTATATATTTGGATCTTAGAAAGGCTTTTGATACTGTTGCACATGGAAGACTGCTGCACAAATTGGAGTAGTGTGGCATTGGAGGCAAATTGCTGCTATGGATAAGGGGATGGTTGAGTGGCAGAAGACAGAGAGTGGTAATCAATGAACACTGCTCAATGTGGACTAATGTTATTAGTGGAGTTCCTCAGCATTCAGTGTTGGGTCCGTTGTTGTTTTCGGTGTTTATGAATGATATAGATGATGGTATATCAAGTTTAATGTCCAAGTTTGCAGATGATACAAAGGTTGGCAGGGTTGTTAAGGACACTACTGACGCTATGCTGCTGCAACAGGATCTGGAAAGGTTGAACAGATGGGCTGAGAGGTGGCAAATGAAGTTTAACATTGACAAATGTAAAGTACTACGTATGGGAAACAGTAACCCCAGAGCAACGTATCAACTCTGCGGTATTACACTGACAGTGGTGGAGAATGAAAACGACCTGGGGGTAATTGTGCAGGCAGATATGAAGTTCTCTGAGCAGCGCAGACGAGCTGCAAGAGTAGCTCATGGTGTCTTGTCAATGATATACAGGAATTTTTCTAGCAGGGATAAGGAGGTGATTATTCCCTTGTATAAGGCAATGGTTAGGCCACATCTTCAGTACTGTATACAGGTCTGGAAGCCTCATTTCAAGAAGGATGTAGAGCTGTTGGAATGGGTACAGAGAAGGGCAACACGATTAGTGAATGGAACAAAGGGTTGCTCTTATGAAGAAAGGCTTAAGTTTTGCAAATTACAGAGTCTGGAGACTAGGCACCGGCGAGATGATCTGATAGAGGTGTATAAGGCTTTGAATGGTTTGAGCATGCTCAATGCCAACGGAATTCTTCCTCTTGCTCAGAATAATCACCTCAGAGGGCATAAATTCAAACTGAGGAAGGACGGATGTCGGATAGATGTGCGGATATTTGCCTTTGGCCAGTGGGTGGTTGGTTGGTGGAACCGACTTCCATCATTTGTTGTTGAAGTTGATAGCCTAAACAAATTTAAGGCTCAACTGGACAGGTATTTCGAACGAACGGAGGGGTGAAATGGGAGTGGTGTGTTTTTTTTTTTTTTTTTGGCTGATGCTGAATAAGCTTGCTTTCTTGCATCATATGCCTCTACTAATACTAATGCTAATACTACACTGACAGTGGTAGAGAATGAAAGGGACCTGGGGATGGTTGTGCAGGCAGATATGAAGTTCTCTGAGCAGTGCAGATGGGCTGCAAGAGTAGCTCATGGTGTATTGTCAATGATATATAGGAATTTTTCTAGCAGGGATAAGGAGGTGATTATTCCCTTGTATAAGGCAATGGTCAGGCCACACCTAGAGTACTGTATATAGGTCTGGAGGCCTCATTTCAAGAAGGATGTAGAGATGTTGGAACGAGTACAGAGAAGGGCAACAAGATTGGTGAATGGAACAAAGGGGTGCTCTTACGAAGAAAGGCTTAAGTTTTGCAAATTACAGTGTCTGGAGACTAGGCACCAGCGAGGTGATCTGATAGAGGTGTATAAAGCCTTGAATGGTTTGAGCATGCTCAATGCTGATGGGATTCTTCCTCTTGCTCAGAATAATCATCTGAGAGGGCATAAATTCAAATTGAAGAAAGACAGATGTAGGAAAAGGATGTGAGGAAATTTGCCTTTAGCCAGCGGGTGGTTGGTTGGTGGAACAGACTTCCATCCCTTGTCGTGGAAGTTGATAACCTAAATAAGTTTAAGGCTCGGTTTGACAGGTATTTCGAACGAACAGAAGGGTGAAGTGGAAGTGGTTATTTTTTATTTATTTATTTATTTATGTATTTATTTTTTATTTTTTTGGCTGATGCTGCATAAGCTTGCTTTCTTGCACCAAATGCCTCTACTAATGCTAATTCTAAGTACAATTTATGCCTAACGTAATTAGCATTAGCAGAGGCATATGATGCAAGAAAGCAAGATTATTCAGCATCAGCCAAAAAAAAAAAAAAACACAACCACTACTCCCATTTCACCCCTCCGTTCGTTCGAAATACCTGTCCAGCTGAGCCTTAAATTTGCTTAGGCTATCAACTTCAACAACAAGTGATGGAAGTCTATTCCACAAACCAACTGCCCGCTGGCTAAAGGCAAATTTCCTCACGTCTATCCTACATCTGTGTTTTCTCAATTTGAATTTATTCCCTCTCAGTTGATTATTCTGAGCAAGAGGAAGAATCCCATTGGCATTGAGCATGCTCAAACCATTCAAGGCTTTATACACCACTATCAGATCACCTCGCTGATGCCTAGTCTCCAGACACTGTAATTTGCAAAACTTAAGCCTTTCTTCATAAGAGCACCCCTTTGTTCCATTCACTGATCTTGTTGCCATTCTCTGTACTCGTTCCAGCATCTCTACATCCTTCTTGAAATGAGGCCTCCAGACCTGTATAATGTACTCTAGGTGTGGTCTGACCATTGCCTTATACAAGGGAATAATCACCTCCTTATCCCTGCTAGAAAAATGCACCATGAGCTACTCTTGCAGCCCATCTGCACTGCTCAGAAAACTTCATATCTATTAACATATACATATATATTAACATTAGTACCAGTAGTGGCAAATGATGCAAAAAGGCAAGCTTAGGCATCTTAAAAAAAAAAAAAAAAAAAAAAACACGACATCTCCCATTCCTCCTATTCATTCTCTACAACCACCCGTTGGCTAACAGCAACTGTCCTTTCTCAATTTGAATTTTTGCTCCCTCGTGCATAGTCTGAGTAAGAGGAAGAATCCCATCAGCATTAAGCTTGCTTAATCTATTCAAAGCCTTAAACACCTCACTCAGACCACCTCACAGGTGTCTAGTCTCCAGATGCTGTAATTTTCAGAACTGAAGCCTTTCTTAGAGTACAGAGAAGAGCAACGAGATTGGTGAGGTTAACAAAGGGATGCTCTTAGATGACATCTGAAGTGCCGAAATTACCTCTCACCTTGACCGTGTACTTAGAAGGGTTGTTTGTGAGAAAAAGATCAAGCGTATTGGCTGTATGATTAGGATTGTCCGGTATTCTTGTAGGTAAATGAACAATCTGTGCAAGATCATTAGTAATTGCAAAAGCCTCAGCATCTCGATCAGATGGGTTGGTGTGACTAGAAAACGGAAGCCAGCTGGAGTTCTGAACATTAAAATCACCAAGGTAAATTACCTCACTATTAGGAAAGTTGGCCTAGAGAAAGTCACGTTGCAAAGAGAGGAAGTCAAAGAGCTCCAAGTGGTTAGTGGAGTTGGGAGAACAGTAGAGACAACAGATGAATTTGACACAATGTAGAGAGAGATTTTAACCCAGAGAAGATTCCAAATTGCCAAGTCTCTGACAGGGAATATCAGAACAGACATATGCACAAGTACCACCTTTGAGGCGAAAGGAATCATACAGTGAATAATTTGGGCATCTGGAATGAGCAGTAGTTGAATCAACCGATAACTGAGATTCTGTCAGAAAAAGTACATGGGGTTTGGCAGACTGCAAGTGGAAAATGGACATTGTTGAGATTAGAACTGAAACCATGTATATTTGTGAAATGAATTGGGAAGTGCTTGGGAGTTTTAGATCTTTTCGCAGATAAGCTTTTTCTATTAGTTTGAGAATGCATGGTGTATTCAATAGTAAATAAAGTGGGTGGGACATGCTGTATGAAGTAATGAAATTTTTGGATATGGCGTACACATGGTAAGTATATACCTATATCCTTGACATAGCGTGGCCTCGACAACGCTCCCCGCATACACACTACTCTGACTCCCTCCAGTCACTATCTGGCAGAGTAGAGGTAGCAAGATTATACACTAGCTGATCCGAAAGTCTCCTGGAGAGTTACCAATAGGTTGAGTCTGGTGTACTAACTAGTGGCCGGCCTGCGAACACCGTTTTAGAGCTGTACCCTCGAAATGTAAGGATTATTGGATCTCACTACGATGTTCATCATAACCTCAAAAGTCATCAATAATACTGCATGATGGAAGAGATAGGGAAGGGTTGACCGGAACTTAGCTCTAGAGACTAAACATGGGCATGTATATTGACAAAACACCCATTAGCTGTCCTGGCAGCCTGGCTGCATTGCTCAGAGAACTTCATATGTGACTGCACAATTACCTCTAGGTCTCTTTCATTTTCCATTACCCTAAGTGTAGTACCACACAGTTGGTACATTACTTTGAGGTTATTGTACCCACATGCAGTACTTTGCATTTGTCAATGTTAAACTTTAATTACCATTTCTCAGCCCATCTGCCTAACTTTTCTAGATCCTGTTGTAGCAGCATACCATCATTTCTGTCATTAACCAAAGTATTTTCTAAAAATTATAATCTAGAGATATTTGAATCCATCATTAGCAGTATCTTTTATTTTCTCAGCCTTCAACTCACACAGTTCTGAAGTATTATAGATTATAATTAGGGTTGCTCTCCAGGTTTATAGCCTTTATATAGCCTTATTTTGGTTTAAACAATAATTTCCCAGGTTTCAATTGTAAAGCAAGACAGGTAATGATGGAAAAGAGAAAAAGAAGGGTTGGGACTACCCACCCCTGGGGGGGAAGAAAAATCTATGAGTCTAACAATTTGTGGATGATAACTCTAATACTTTGTATTTAAGCACAAAAGATAAAAAAATAAAATAAAATAAAAAATTCACAACATATCAAGTTTGGCTATGCAACCAAATCTACACCAGTATATAGCTTATAAGACTTGAGAGTATCCCATTGTGACTGACAGCCCAGGCTCATAAATTGACATTTTTTTTTTATTTTACGAAAACCCCAAACACGAGAGATATAGAACCTATAGTAGTTAGTACTGTGCTTGGGTTGGAGGTTGAGAAGATGAAAGAAGATATCTGTTGACATTAGACTTGAACTTCTGTAGACTGTAATTTTCAGCAGAAAATACGTATGAAGGAAGGTTGTTCCAGAAAATGGAAGTTGAATGAATAAACAAGGAAGATGAAAAGTTGATTCTGTGGGTTTGAAGTTGGAAAGTAAATGGAGGCTGGCTGGTGGTGGTACACATTTGGACTGTTTTGAAAGAGAGAGTGGGAATTATAGAAGACAATTCATAAGAACCTTGCCAATGGAAGTATCTCTAGAAAAGACATGCAGTAGAAACAGGACATCTATGAGACAGATAGCAGAGAGACTGCTCTCTGTCTCATAGCAATGAGTCATTAATTAACCTAATTGCTCTCTTCTGAATGGAATCTAGCAGCCTGTTTTGGGGGCAACAACCCCAGATGTGGGAACAATTTTCCATGTTAGGGTGGATTTGCAATTTTTACAAGTGGACAGATGTTTGGAAGAAAAGTAACGCCGACAGCGAAAGAGAAAACCAGGTTTTTTAGATGCAGAGGAAGCAATATTTGTAATGTGCTTGTGCCAAGAGAGATTAGATGTCAGGATAATCCCTAAAAGAGCGATATCATCTTGCCTAGAAATCGGAGTGTCACCAAAGATAAGCATAGGAACAGAAGAATCCTTTTTTGTGAGTTATAAGACAGGACTGAGTTTTAGAAGGATTGAAATCAACTAAGTTGTCTTTATCACACTGGAGAATTACCTGGAGATTGGCATTTAAGGAATTGGTAGCAAATATTCTAGAAGTTGAAGCTGATTGTGCAGGGCGGAATGCAATGTGCTATCATCAGCAAAACTATGGATAGGATTTCCGGTCAATTGAAAAAGGTCATTAATATACAAGAGGAAACAACTGAACCTTGGGGGGACACCAGCATTAGTGGAGAAGTTAGAAGACCGAGAGCCATCTACCATCACCCTCGGTGAGTGGTCGGAGAGAAAACTGCATAACCAATTATTAAAAAAACAGTTGGCAAACCATAAGACGGAAGCTTGTTTAGAAGACCTTGATGCCAAATACGATCGAAAGCCTTTGGGATGTCAAGGGCAACTGCTTGTGTTTCACTGAACTTTTCCATTGAATTTGTCCATAAATGAGTAACATAAGCCAGTATATCACCAGTGGATCAACACTGACAGAATCCATACTGGTGATCATTGATCAGATGGATGTTTTTAGATAGTTTAAGAGTTGGCAGTTAATTGATTTCTCCATTACTTTTGAAAGAGTAGAAGTAACTGCAACGGAATGATAATTGGATGGGAGGGATTTGTCACCCTTTTTAGGAACTGGCTGGATATGAGCAAATTTCCAAGCAGTAGGAAAAACTGCCTTGGGAATAAGAAAGTGAAAAAAAGGCAGTAAAGAACATGAGTAAGTTCAGGAGCACAGGTTTTGAGAACAAGTGGAGAAATACAATCAGGACCTGGAGCTTTCTTAGCCTCAAGATTCATCAAAATCCTTCGGACATCCTTTTGACAGAAGACCACATGAGGCATTGAATGGAGCATGGTGGGAGGTGTTTTACCAAGATCATTAATATATGTGTTGAAAGAAAAATGGCATGGTAGCAGGTCGACTTTATCCTTGGCTGAAGGGACAATAGAACCATTTGGTTTAGACAGAGGTGGGAGCAGAGATGGGCAAAAGTTGCAGCCAATAGCTTTGGCAAGAGACCAGAATGCTCAGCTACCATTAGGGCAAGAAGCAAGTTTTCTACTCTTAGCCTGTTGAAAATCTAGTTTGGACTGTTACTATTTGGTAGCTTGTATGCATATGCATGCAAGCTACCAAATAGTAGCAATCATTTTTTTAAGGTGCTCAGAGAACTTTAGATGTTAAAGTTTTGTTTTTCTTTTTCCCTCACTCTGATGAACAAAGATTGTATTTATACGTAACAAAAAAAAAAAAAAAAAAATGTTCTGTTTATACACCAGCATAATCACATAGGTTAGGAGAGTTTAGAACTAATTAGTTTGATAATGAATGTAATCATTAACCATATTAGGCAGTCATGAGAGTTTAACAATGACCAACACAAATGTGCTATTACACTACAGTGACCAATTGTCTCAACTCAGTCCCACATTTTTAGTATGCACATACCTGGTTACAGTGTCCCAAATTTTGTTCCACTTTTTCTAAATTTCTTATTTATATTCCTCATTTTAATATTTTTTTGTATCTTGTTAATACACACAGCAAAGAGAAATTTGTCTTTAATGTTAGTTATCTTACTCATGTGAATATATTACCAGAACATGTTATGGAACGAATGTTATCACAAAACTAAGTACAGTCGAAGCTCTATATAACAACCCTCCAGGGGAATGAGAAAAATGGTTATTACATCGATCGTTCATAAAATCCCCAACAAAACAGGTAAAAGCTTGAATATTTAATGTAATTATACTAATAAAATGTAGTTTTTTTTTTTTTTTTATAATATGTACTACAGTATTAAATTAATAGAGGACGAAGCGTGCAAAACTTTACACATTGCATCATTCAAGATAGTAAATTCTGCATGTTTTAAGCAGTTGGTGATCAATTTTTCATCAACTTCATTCCATGCTTAAACACAAATACATCGCCTGTAGGATGTTGATTTTGCATTGAATTTTGCTTTCAAGACAGCACAATTTTATTTGGCAGCATTCTTCAGTAGTTTTTCTTAAAAAACTGGATTACACCTTGATCATGTGGCTGAAGAACTGACATCACATTTGGTGATAGGTACTCAATAGTGATTGCACATAGGTTGTTTACTTGACAATGAGTGCAGTTATCCAGAAACAGCAATTTTTTTTCTATTCTTCTCACTCATTCTGCGATCTGTTTCTGATCTATTCTTCGTAGATTTGTGATGTCATCATGCCGTTTTGGTTAGCTCAAGACATAGTTGGTAATGTCTTCAAACTTCAAAGCATCAAGGCTTCTATTCTAGGCTTCCCCAATGATTAAAGGAGGAAGCTTCTCTGTGCCAGTCATGTTTGCTGTTAGGAGAATGGTAATCTGTTGTTTGGCCTTTTTTTCTGCCACTACATTTCTTGTCTTTAAATGTAAGTGTTTTATCAGGTAGAAATTTAAAAAAAGAGTCCAGTTTCATCTGCACTGAAGATGTTATTGTGGTCATATGTCAGCAAAACATTTTTTAAACAATTTTCCTTCCTTCCTTCCTTCCATTCCTTTGTAGCATCACTTCCCATGGCTGCACTTTTTTGAAAGACAGGCCATGACGAGCTTTAAATTTTTGGACCCATCCATCTGAACTTTTAAATTCTTCAATATCCATTTGATATACAAATGATTCAGCCTTAACTTTTAAAAAGTTATCTACAGGAACTTTTTTGCAATCATCATCATTAGCCATTGCAAAATTACCTTTTCAAGATCTGGATATTTTTTCCTATTGTGCTCAAATTCTACCCAGTGCAGCAGCAGATTTCTCAAAACTTTCAATCTTTTTCCCATCTTTCAGATTAGTGAACAGAGTACTCTTAGGAATGTGGAACTGTTTGGCAATGTCATCTTAGAATGCACACCATTATCTACAACTTGCAAAATCCTAATTTTCTGCAATTGACAAAGCTATCTGCTTTCTTGAAGCCATACTAATAAACATACACTAACTAACCTCTAGCCAATGTTTCATTTGATTACCGCATGGAAAGAAAAGAGTGTGGGAAATCTTAAAAAAAATTATTCTCACAGTCAGGCTGCAATTATTCAATATATTTGAAGCATTCTGTCATTTTTAAACTCAAATATTTTAATAAGAATGTGAAAATTCAGATTAAGAGGTAGAAATTTATGGTTGTTATAGAGCAGGGTTGGCCAACTTAATTTGTGATGCGATCTACTTTTTTCCTTCAAAATGTGCCACGATCTACCATCTCAAGAATTTCATTGCACATGGTTAAAAACATTAATCAACACACATTTAAAAATGTTGTTTATAAATTTTAAAATTCAATACAATTCAGAATTCTTATTTTAAATTCATACGTATTTAAATTTTTAATTTATATGAAGTTTGTGTTTTCATATCATCTTCCAAGCTTTCAAAACAGGGATATACTGTGATAAGGCCAACCATAAAGAGTCTTCTGTATGCAAGTCAGTAAGAGCAGAGCGATTCTTCATCTTTGTTTCAAATACGAAAAGGCCGATTCACACAGATATGTGGAACCAAAACAGGAATTTAAAAGTTCGCTGCATTTTTTGACATTTGAGTACTTTTCTCAGCAAACATATTTCAAAAAGTCTTTTTCTGATGATCTGTCTTTTAGGTAGATATCATTTTGCAATGTAATAATTTCATTTTCAAGTAATATTTTCTTCATGTGAAAAATCTCAGCGATTTTTTTCTGTAATTTGTTTCGTATCTAAATCGACATTAAATGGATAAGAAATATATTGAAAAATGTCTTCAATTGTTTTAAAATCACTGAATCTGGTTTCAAAATCGTCCACAACATTCTCAATTTCAGAAACATATTTCTCGCTATTAAATTCAAAAACAGGATATTTTTGCAGATGATCTTGCATATTTGCAAAATGATAGAATTTTTTTTTTTGTTCGAGATCCTTAGCTATTGCCAAAAATTGATATTTATATGCAGAAATACTACTAATCATGTCACCCACATTTTTATTTTTTCCTTGTAATTCCATATTCAGACCACTTAATTTACTGATAAAATCTGCCAAAAAAAAAACCCAGATCAATCACGCAATCACTCTGTATCTTATAGCTGCTGATAATCATCTCCCCTTTGATCAACAAATTTTTTAATTTCATTCAGCAAATTTAGAAATCTCTGTAGAAACTTACCCCAACTCAGGCACCTCACATCTGTGTGTAATATTAGATTTGGTTCTTTTTCATGGAATTGCATTTTGAAAAGTCTCCTTTGAAGAGATTGTCCTCTGATGGAATTCACGATTTTGAAAGCTATGTCTGTAAACTTAGTATTTTAATCTTTTGCTGGCTAACACTTGTTGGTGGATGATACAGTGGTAACTCAAAAAATCGGGGAATTCATCACCCTTTTGGCACAATGCGATGAATCCGTTAAGATGCCCGGTCATTGCTTTAGTTCCATCTTTTATTATTGATACAACCTTAAATAGTGGTAATTTATTTTTTCAATAAAATTTTTGAAAGCTTTAAATATATCGAGACTTCTAGTTCTTTCTTTTAATGAACCATACCCAGCAGTTCTTCTCTAGTGGCAGAATAATCAAAATCCACACGAATAAAAACGAACAATTGAGCTGTATCACTGACATCTGTAGATTCATCCAGTTGTAAAGAAAAGGACACACAACTAGCAATATCAGCACGCAATTGTTCACTGACATCTTTACTCATTTTTTCAATGTGTCGCATCACAGTATTTCGAGACAAATTGCAGATCTTGAAGAGCACTTTTAATTTCATTTTAGTTCTTAAAATTTTCAAAAAGAGATTCTGTTATTTTAAAAAATGGGTCTTTGATGAATCGACCATTAGAAAATGGTTTGCATTTTTTTGCAAGAAGATGACTCACTTTAAATGATGCTACAGTTGCTGCTTTAGATTGCAAATTAGGTGTCATGAAGAAATTTTGTTGCGCGAATAATCTGGATTTAAGTTCATTTAATTTATTTTTTCTAAAGTCGCTATTATGCGGAAAATCCGATTGGTATTTACCATGAAGTGCCTTTCTAAATTTCCTTTTTTGGATATAGCCACGGAAGCATTGCAAATCAAGCAGCAACATTTTTCTTTTATCATTACAAAAAAGTATTCTAGTTCCCACTCTTGATGAAAATGATATGTTTTACTCTTTTTCATAGTATACATTAAAATGAAAGGGTATTAAATTAACGTTTAAGTACTGTCCAGTTATTTATATTAAGTAAGCTAAATAAAAATTTTACACATACACTATGCTCTCCACAATGTAACTGCGTGAATTTTCAATCGACAACAGGGGGCTCACATCTTGTGAGTATGGGCTTAGCACACCCAGGGTCCTGAGCTGGATATCATCATTCTTCTCTTTTGTGGTGATTCCTTCCTGACTCTGCTCTTGCTCTCAGGTAGCTCGGGAATTTTTTTCAGCTGGTGCAGCATAAGCCTCAGGCTTCCTTGCACCATATGGCTAATAATAATAACAAGCTTACTTAAAGTAGTCACGTGCAATGGATTTGTAATAAGCATATGCAGTGGAGCACATAATAATAATAAAATTTAAATTTTGACTAATTATTATTTATATACATACAGCATATTTAAAATTAGTTGTGATCGACCGAAATTAAAGCCATGATCGACTCGTTGGCCACCCCTGTTATAGAGAAATCCTTTTATTTTCAAGGTCGTCATACTGAATGTAAAATAGCGTTAGGTTAATGAGAAATTGGCTGGGACCATCCTCATAGAACGTTATAATGTGTTGGGACGTTAAAAAGAGGGTCGCTATAAAGAGCTTTGATTGTATCCAAATGGAGTTCAAACTATTAAATTAATCATTTTTAAAGGTACCAGAGCTTTTCACTTATATCCATATCATGTACTATCTGCTTAAATATGTTCATGAGCCATCTGCATACAGTATAGACTGAAAAACCTTATTCTCCCTCTGTCAGAGAACAGCTAATTATAGCTTTGACTGAAGATTGATTCTATAGGTATTCACAGGATGGAACCTTGTCAGCCATTTATTCTCTGCCCTCATTCCTCCTCCTCTTCAGCAAACATTCCTTGTCACTTATGATAACTTAAAACTTTGGTCCATAAATGACTTGATCTGCTGAATATGTCCTAGAAAACAATCTCGGAATTAATAATTACCTGGAAATAGTTAACTACTTTAGCCAATTTGGACTTTCTATCAATCCTTCCAAATCAGCACATACAAGAAAGAAGCTTATTCATTTTGTCCTACCCTTGCTGGGCAAAGCAGCCTTTGTATTGTGTTTAACTCAAACCTTTTTTTTTTTTAGATCTCATCTTTTGAGTGCCACGATTAAAATTTTCGAAAGGCATCTGGCTATTAAAACAGTATCTAGTGCATATACTGCCAGGCATCTAATTATGAAATATATCAAAACATTTTACTAATAGTGTTGTAGTTTCAAAAATTTGGGTTATAGCAGTCCCCACTAATATTAAAATACTTAAACCTGCAGAATATCATATGCTTCGCTGGGTTAAGGTTAAAGTCAGGTTTCTTTTTTTCCCTATCTCAAACTGGCATGTGTACAAATCTAGGTTATATGCCAAATGACATACTTTAGCATTAAATCAGCTCACACACCAACCATAAGAATAAGTATTTACTGTAACTAAAATATTTACATATTAAAATAAAATAAAATAACTATTTACAAAAACTGCTATTATATTAAATTAAATTATATACATGTAAAAACATTAAAACTGTGATAAAATCCTTAAGATAAAATACACTAAAATAAACCGGATTAAAAGTGATAAAAACAATAAAAGTCTCTGGAGCTTTCGGAAGCATCGGCTTCCTTCCTCAGCAGTAACAAAACTTCCTGCAGCATGTCCATATATAACAGGCTCACGGTACCTATACATGTGGTGCAGTCGGCGCATGGTCTGAATATATATGGACGTGCTGCGGGAAGTTTTGTTACTGCTGAGGAAGGAAGCCGATGCTTCCGAAAGCTCCAGAGACTTTTATTGTTTTTATCACTTTTAATCCGGTTTATTTTAGTGTATTTTATCTTAAGGATTTTATCACAGTTTTAATGTTTTTACATGTATATAATTTAATTTAATATAATAGCAGTTTTTGTAAATAGTTATTTTATTTTATTTTAATATGTAAATATTTTAGTTACAGTAAATACTTATTCTTATGGTTGGTGTGTGAGCTGATTTAATGCTAAAATATGAATTTTCCCAACCTCAGAGGCCTTTTTCAGGAAATGACATACTAATATAGCTAAAATTGTCTCATTAGCAACCAACCTATTTCAACAAGTGTATTTATTAGAGTCAGTGATGCCTATTTTACATTCTGTTAAATACACAAGTGTTTTTAATTGTTAGGTAGTAAAGTATGTATGTATGTATGCATGTTTGCTCACTAATGGTTATATTAAATTGTTATAATTTACTGCTTAATATGTTAATTAAGAATTTTCATTGTAATACTCATGTAAGCCCACCTGGTCTTCGTGCTGTACAAGGTAGTCACTGTTCATTTATCTATATTTTCATCATGCCATTTACATAACTGAGGTATAATAAAATACATAAATGTCCATTTATACCCTGGACAGCTGAGGCCAGGAACGTTCACTTAATTGTAACTATTTTATTACAGCTTACATAATGCGCAGCAAATAACAATGGGCTTTACACTTTTTATTCAAGTGTACAGGCTCGATCTTGCAATGTAGAAATTTGTGTATGTGCATGTTAGCTGTAACACTTTTATTATTATTATTAGCCATATAGTGCAAGGAAGCCTGAGGCTTATGTTACACCAGCTGAGAGAGAGAGGGGGGGGAAATCACCAAAAGAGAGAGAAGAATGATGATATCCAGCTCAGGACCCTGGGTGTGCCAAGCCCATACCAGATGTGAGCCTTTTACTGATGCAAGAGATTGAGTGCTTTAGTCTGAACAGTTTTATAAGCAAGACATGTATAACATTACAAGTATTTAAAAGTATTTTACCCAGGAACACATGCGCTGGAGTAAAAATTACTAAATGAAATCCTGAAAAAAAAAAAAAAAAAAAAAAAAAAAGGGTACAACCTGAAAGTGTGCACACACAGCATTCTCCACTCTCTCCAGTGCATATCTGATCTTTCAAGAACATTTCCATCTATAATATATGGGGGTTGAGCTTCCCTGAGAAATTCTGTAAATAAGTTTCTTCAATGCCCGGGTAAAATTTACCTCAAGTGTATTAATATTCCAATATTTTTCCTTTAAGTAAGAAAGGAAAAATAGATCAAACTGAGATAGTACTTGAAATTGAACTGCAAAGAGCATTCTGTTGTACTTTTGTAGATACTATACATTTGAGCTTGATTGTAGTGTCATTATTTTTTGATTTTTACATAATGGAATGCTTGTTGCATGCACCCAAGTTTAATATTAATCTGTATTTTTAAAAAAGGCCTGTCAGATTCCATTACTTGCTGCATCTCTGTGTTAATGACAATCCCTTCCTATCCGATATACATATTTGCGATTTAAGGCTTCTGCATAATGGTAATTACATTATTTTTATGATAAAACTTACCCCAAGTGTGCTGATGAGTTAATGAAAACAATCACTATAAAATGTTTACTGATTCACCATCTCTTCCTAATAGACATATGTTTGTAATGCATAACCAGAATACAAGTAAAATCATTAAGTTATCTGTAGTAGAGACAGTATGTCTATAAAATAACTTAGTGGTTGTTCAGGTTTTCAGGAAATACATATAAAGGAAGGTTGTTCTAGAAAATTTCTGTTTTCTGGAACAACCTTCCTTGCTACATATTTCCTGAAAACTACAATCTACAAAAATTCAAGTCTAATGTCAACAAGTATCTTCTTTCATCTTCTCAACCTTCAGCTCATGCACGGTACTAAGTAATATAGGTTGTAATAACTCTAAAAAAAAAACTTACAGTGGCAGTCACATGATGGTGATTTGTCTCATGGACAGCACATCCAATTGAACAAGTATGTCCCATTTTTAATTTTCAAAATCTGGTTCGGCCACTAATTCTATCTTGCTGCCTTTAAAACTAAAATCTTTACAAACTGAAGTTTTGTTGCAGTCATTTATTTCCCATTGTGAAAAACTATCCATGTAAGCTACCCATGCTATTTTTCGTCCTATTTCTGATTTATAAAAACAATTAGTTAGATTTTTTTCAAGTTCAGTTTAGTTAAATGCAAAATTTAGTGCTCTTCATTCTGCCTTCAGATGTAACAGAAATTTTTCCAAATTTGTAAAATTTCAATGCTGAAATTAAAAACAATCACTGTCACATTCTCTGCTAAAACAGATGCTAATCCAAAATCCGAAATGCCTACAGATCTTAAAAATCACAGCTCAACAGAAAATTAAGTTATTGCCACAGGTTATAACTTCTGGTATTGTTTCCTAATACTCAGAATCCTATCAAGAAAATTGGCTGTTTTCTCTAAACATGCTATAAAACTATAGAGATATTTGATTGATTACATTAATCTTCTATAAAAAAAATAAGATTTTTTAAAATACTAAATAAGTGCAGCTTTTGTGCACAATATAGATAAATTTAATAGTAATATTAGTAGTGGCAAAGTGATGTGGGGAAGCAAGTACAGCATAAACAAACAAAAAAAAAAACCACTTAATCTGTCTGTCACTTCTAATAATAATTTATCTAATTCTCCTTTAATTTTATTCAAACCACACACAGATGAAAGCACGTAAGTAGCCAATTACTCTCTGGTTGAATGATGCATTCTGATTGTACATATCTATCCTGCAACGATCCTTTTCCAATTTAAATTTATGTTGCCTTGTGTGAATCATCCAAAAAAAGAGTAAAGATACCACAGGCATTAAGTTTACTCAATTCATTTAAAACCTTAAACATCTCACAGGCATTTAGTTTCCAGGAGGAACAAAGTGAGCATCACATAACAACCATAGTGGTGGTTTTTTTTTTTTTTTCTCCCCTTCAAATAAAATCACTTCATGCTCGTTTCAAAAATACAATGATGTTTTTAAGCTAAACCAAGTATGGGAAACAACTTTCCCCACTGAGAAAACAGCAGCTGATTAGACAAAATTTAAATTTAAAATTGCAAAAATCTAAACTTACATTTACTGGTGCCTTTTAATTGAAACACCCTATAGCAGAGGTTCTCAAACTTTCATATCTTGAATCCTCTTTAAAATTTTTCATAAATTTTGAACCCCAAACATGTTCCAGAACAAGTGCAAATAAAACAGGTCTGGCCAAAAATTTAACTACAAATATATGTACTTTTATAAATTAATATATACTTCATTTAATCTCAAAGAAATAAAATACAAATAATAGAAATAAATAAAAAACACTTTACCTGGATTTAGTGGGACGGTTTGTCCATATTTCATTAAAAAAGTGCTTCGTGAAAAAGTGCCCTCTCCAAAAAAACCAAGTGTGCTCCCAGGTGGGGGTGCACCCCACACTTTGGGAACCTCTGTCGTATGTTTCTATGTGTGCGTGCACATGCACACATAAAAATAGCCTTAAATCCAAATCACAAGGGTACAGAGGAGCATGATCCAGCAATCCAGATGGTATACGTGACAATTAACATAGAGTAAGCACTGCACACACCTGCATAGCAGAGACTTAGACCATGTGATGCTGTCAAACAGCATGTATAGAGTGCAGTTCCCACTCCAATGCTTACCCTGCAATCCTTCCCCAACTCAACATACACAACTGGCTTTACAAAGATGCTATATCATCCCAGAAGTGTCCACAGGTAGTATTAGCAATTTCTACTCCCTTAGATATCTTTCCTATTTAAGTTCTTTTTTTTTTTCATATTGCATCTATGCAACCTCCCGCTTTTTTATATCTATCTACCTTCATTGCATTTACTGGACTCTAGCACTGCAACTCCAGGGTTGTGGAGCGAGGTCCAAAAACTTAATTTTTTACAGGTTATGACCAACCTTGTTGAATGCAAACACTGTAAGAATAGCGAAGACAGGGTGTCACTCAGACATAAGTGATGCTGAATTCGAATATAGGAAGTATAATATATACAGGAAGGATAGAGAGGAGAGTTGGAGCAGTTATGCTCTTAGTCAAGAATATTAAATCTAAGGCAGTGCATCCAATTGACTTGGGTGATATGTGCAATGCTGAGTCAGTTTGGTGTTAAGCACTGGAAAAACAAAATTGAGAGTAGGAGTGTGTTATAGGCCTAATTGACTGTGATGAGTATAATGAATATCTTTGTACACAGATAGTGAATAAGACAGAAAGCGAAAGAGAAAACTAAGTTTTTTAGATGCAGAGGAAGCAACATTTATAATGTGCTTATGCCAAGAGGGATTAGAAGTCAGGGTAATCCCAATAGAGATATATGATCTTGCCTAGAAATTGGAGGGTCATCAAAGATAGTAGCAGAAGAATCCTTTTTGTGGGATATAAGACAGGACTGAATTTTAGAAGCACTGAAATTAACTAAGTTATCTTTGCCCCACTGGAGAATTACCTCAGGATTAGCATTTAAGGAATTTGTAATGTACAGAGTCCAGTCACAATATTATGACCAATGCAGACATCTCACACGCCTAGCGAATCATACAGCAAACACGTCAAGTTCACACATCGCAAGCATATAAGGCTTGATGTTCAGCATCCGTGAACACAGTAACAGCCTCTGTCATAGGCAAAGCACGCGACCTATCAGACCTAGAAAAAGGCATGCTCATCAGCTATCGGGCCAGGGGTGCCAGCATTTCCGAAACAGCAGACTTTGTGAAATGCTCATGTGCAGCAGTGGTGAAAGTGTATCAAGGCTGGATGAATGGGACAATTTTGACAACCTGATGTGCAAATTGTGGCGCCCCATTGATCCCAGAGGCGAATGTCAGCTGAAATGGTTGGTCAGGACCGATCGGTGCACTACTGTTGCTCAACTGGCCATCCAAATGAACTTGGGGCCACCAGAAAGGTCTCCAACACGGACTGCAGTGAACCCTGTTGCGCATTGGGCTCCAGAGCAGAGCAGAGGCTTGGTTACAGCACCCATGCTGAAGGCTGTTCATAGCAAACAACGTCAGTTTGCAGAGCAATACCGACACTGGACCCTGGCCAAGTGGCAACGGGGGGGGGGGGGGCTTCTTTGATGATTAAAGTTCCTGCTCCATCGAGTGGATGGATGGTGGCGTATTAGGTGTGAAACCTCTGAGAACAAACACGATTGTTGGCAGAAGGCAAGCTGGTGGGGGCGACGTTATGATCTGGGGAATGTTCTTATGGCATGGCTTGGGCCATTGATACCTCTGGAGGGCACCCTGAACGCAAATGGTTACCTATCAATCATCGCCAATCAGGTACACCGGTACATGTTGGCTGTGTTCCCTGTGGGGTGATGGTATCTATCAGCAAGACACTGCACCATACCGTGTCACCGGAATTGTCCGTGATTGGTTTGAGCAGCATGGTGAAGACTTCAAGCTACTCCCTTGGCCACCGAATTCCATGCATCTTAACCCAATTGAAAAATCTATGGGACCACCTCGATCGAAATCACACGGATGAATCTTCCATCAAGGAACCTACAGGAACTCTGGGGTGCACTGCAGTCTGCATGGTCACAGATACCCATAGCAACCTTCCGCAGACTTATTGAGTTCCTCTCACAGCAGCTGGCTGCGGTGCATGCTGCAAAAGGCAGATATTCTGGATACTAGATACGTGGTCATAATAATGTGACTGGACCTGTAAATTTGAGAAGTTCAAGCTCTTTGAGCAGGGCAAGGTTTCTGAAACTGGAAGGTGGAATGCAATCTGCTATCATCAGCAAACTATGGATAGGATTTCCAATCAATAGAAGGTCATTAATATACAAGAGGAAAAGAGTGGAAGAAACAACTGAACCTTGAGGAATACCAGCATTAGTGGAGAAATTAGAAGACAGATACTATAATAATTAATGATAAACACCAGCCAAGAAATTAAACTGAAAATTTACTATACAATGAAATAATTATTTCATTGTATAGTAAATTTTCAGTTTAATTTCTTGGCTGGTTTTTATCATTAATTATTATAGTATGGAAATTCCCAGCCCCATAGGCCTGTTTAAAGATATAGAAGACAGATAGCCATTTACCATCACTCACAGTGAGCGGTCAGAAAGAAAACTGGCAAACCATAAGATGGAAGCTTATTTAGAAGATCTTTATGCCAAACATGATGAAAAGCCTTTGAATTGAAGGGGATTGTGTGAGTTTCACCAAACATTTCCACTGAATTTGTCCATAGTTGGTTAACATTTCAGGAACTGCTGGAGGCATGAAACAAGTAAATACATGGGCTGTGTTAGAGTAACTAAGAGTAAGAACAGGTGACTGTATACTTGCATGTACACCAATGCTAAGAGTATAGTAAACAAATTTGGTGAATTTGAAGTCCTGGTTAAGACATCCAAGGGATATTGTTGGGATATCAGAGACTTGGTGCCACTCAGATGTAAGGGATACAGAATTGGAATTTGAGGAGTACAATGTGTTCAAAAAGGATAGGAAGTTAGTTAAGAAACATAAAATCTAAGGCAGTACATCCAGTTGACATTGATGGACAGTGCAATGTTGACATAAGCACTGGGAGAGCAAAAATGAGGGCAGGAGTTTTTTTATAGGCCTAATGACTCTGATGAGTACAATGAACAATTATACAGAGAAATAGAGTGGGCCAGTAAATAAGTGTCATATAATGAGGGATTTTAACTTCACAAATACAGACTAGAATTTGTGGATTGGTCGCTCGCACTCTAGCAAGGGTTTTGTGGATTTATTGGATGATTGTTTTCTACAGCAGCATGTTAGAGAGGCAACAAGGAGTAACACTATCTGAATATCAGCAGTGATTACTCATGCATTAAGAATTTACAGATAAAGGAACCACTAGGTAGCAGTGATCACAGTGTACCAATGTGGGATTTACTTCAAAATGTAACTACCATCAGGGGTAAAGGGAAGGGTTTTTGCTTTCGTAAAGGTGACTACAGTGGTCTCAGATATTTTTTATGTTCTATACAGTGGTACCAACTGATTATGTTACAAACAGCAAATTCTAAATGGGAAGCATTCAAGAAAGTAATCTTGGAAGCTACTCGGCTTTTTGTTCCAACTAAGAAATACTGCTCTAGGTTCAGGCCCAAATGAATGTCAGATGAACTAATGAGACACGTGGCAGAAAAGAAAAATGCATGGGATGCATATAAATTGTCAGGAGACACAAACACCTATGTTAGACATAATCTTGTAATCAAGTCACAAAGGAGGTTAGACAAGCGAAGGCAGATCACAAGAAATCTTTGGCAAATGATGCAAAGAAAACCAGCAGACTTCTTTACTTATAAAAAGGAAGGGAATAAATCAGATTGGTCCACTTGATATCAATGGTTTGACTGTAGATGATCATTCTCAGATAGCTGCCGAACTAAATGAGTATTTTGCATCTACATTCACACATAAGGAGTTATTCAAGGAGGAGAGGGCCAGATGTTTATCAAACTCTAACAGGGAGTTAAATGATTTTGTAATAACTGAGAACAAAGTGGAGGAGAAATTGTTGAAGTTAAACATAAGCAAGGTACCTGGGGTGGATGGAATCTATCCAGTTATATTAAAGGAGACGGCAAAGGAAGTAAGCAAACCCTTAGCCATAATTATGAGAGCATCCTTGGACTCGGGGGAAGTCCTCACGGACTGGAGGTGTGTAAATGTATTTCCAATTCACAAAGGTTGATCAAAGGGTGACACAAGTAATTACAGACCTGTTAGTTTGGCTTCTATTCCAGGGAAAATAATGGAGTCACTGGTTAAAGAAGCATTTCAGGATCATTTAGACAAGACTATAGCAATAATTCAGACACAGCATGGGTTTGTCAAGGTGAAATCTTGTCTGACCAATTTGATTGGATATTATATGGTCACAAAAGAACTGGATGCAAAAAATAATTCTGATATCATATACTTGGATTTCCAGAAAGCTTTAGATACTGTTGTACATGGCAATCTACTGTACAAATTGGAGCAGTATGGCATTAAGGGCAAGTTGCTACGATGGATAAAAGGATGGTTGAATGGGAGAAGACAGAGTGTGGTGGTCAATGGGTACTGCTCTATGTGGCTTAATGTTATTAGTGGTGTGCCTCAGGGTTTGTTCAGTTCCACTGTTGTTCTTCAACAGATCCTCTGCAAAGAAAAATTACATTGTTCTTCCTCTACAGATCCTCCACAAGGAAAAATTAGAATAAATTACTAGCATTTGTCCGATTTTACGAAAATTAGCGGGTATTGACTACTCAAGTTGTCTGTCCAACTGTCTAAAAGTTTCATTTTTTTACTCTATGGCCATTGTTGTTTTGTATTTTTATCAATGGTATTGATGAAGCTTAATGTCAAAGTTTGCTGATGATACAAAGGTTGGCAGGGTTGTTAATAACAGTAATGATAGTATGCTGCTGCAACAGGATTGGAAAAGTTGGGTAGATTGGCTGAGAAGTGGCAACTAAAGTTTAACACTGAAAAATGCAAAGTACTGCATATGGGTAGCAGTAACCCCAGAGATATGTACCAACTATGTGGTGTTACACTCAAGGTAGTTGAGAATGAAAGAGACCTTGAGTTAATTGTGCAGTCAGATATAAAGTTTTCTGAGCAGTGCAGACAGGCTACCAGAGTAGGTCATGGGGTCTTGTCAATGATATACAGTAATTTTGCAAGCAGAGATAAGGAGGTGATTATCCCCTTGTATAAGGCAGTGGTCAGGCCACACCTTGAGTACTGTGTACAGGTCTGGAAGCCTCATTTTAGGAAAAGGATGTAGAGTTGCTAGAATGAGTACAGAGAAGAGTAACAAGACTGGTGAAGGGAACAGTGGGGTGCTTTTAGGAAGAAAGGCTTAAGTTCTGCAAATTGCAGCTTCTGGAGACTAGGCACCTGCGAGGCGATCTCATTGAGTTGTATAAGGCCTTCAATGGATTGAGCAGGCTTAATGCTGAGGAGATTCTTCCTCTTGTTCAGATTACAAACCTGAGGAGGCAGATTCAAAATGAGGAAAAACAGTTGTAGAATAGACGTGCGGAAGGTTGCCTTTAGCCAGCAGTTAGTTGATTGCTGGAACAAACTTCCATCTGTTGTTGTGGAAGTTGATAGCTTAAATAAAGTCAAGGCAGAGCTAGACAAACATTTGGAATGAATGGATTGGTGAAATGGGAAGGTTTTTTTTTTTTTTTTTGGCTGATGCTGTATAAGCTTGCTTTCTTGCATCATGTGCCTCTACTAATGCTAACATAAGCCAGAATATCACCAGTGGATCAACACTGACAGAATCCACACTGGTGATCGTTGGTCAGATGGAAGATTTCTAGATAGTTTGAGCTGGTGAACAGCTAATTGTGTGCAGTGGGGGTGGGCAACTGATGATATTACCAACAGGAAATTCTAAATGGGAAGTACACAAAGTTGCAAGGCTTTTCATACCAACAAAGAAATACTGTTAAAATACAGAAGTACACTGTGAAATACAGTGTACTTCTGTGTACTGAAATAGAATACTGTGAAATACAGAAGCCAATGGCATATATAAATTAGTCTGTAATCAAGTCTCAAACAGTGTTTAAATTCATAATCTGCCTTAGGCAAGATAAGACATTATGAGAAGTTTCTGGCAAAGAAAAACAGCAAAGACTTCTATGCTTATAATAATAGTAGAAGGATTGAATCACATTGGGCCACTTGATATCAATGGGTTAACTGTTTATGACGCTGCTGAGGTTGCTGACAAATTGAATATGTATTTTATATCTATATTCACACACAAGGAACTCTTTAGGGAAGGGGATTCCAGAAGTATATCAAACTCTAATCAAGAGCTAAATGACTTTGTAATAACTGAAAGGAAAGTGGAGGAGAAATTGTTGAGGATGGACATAAAAAGGCACTTGAGTCGGATGGAATCTATTCGAATATATTAAAGGAGGCAGCGAAGGAGGCAGGTAAGCATACCTGCAGTCATAATTATGAGAGCTTCCCTGGATTAAGGGGAGGTCCCTATGGAATGGAGAAGTGTAAATATATCATAAAAGGGGGATGAAAAGGCAATATGAGCAATTATAGATCTTTTAGCTTAACATCTGTTCCAGGGGAAATAATGGATTCACTGGTTAATGAAGTAATGCAGGACCAGTTGGACAGGCATGCAATTATACTGCGATCACAGCATGGATTTATCAAGGGACGGTCTTGTCTAACCAATCTGATAAGTTACTATGATGCAGTGACCAATGAATTGGATGCAAAAAAATAATTTTGACATTATATACTTAGATTTCAGGGAAGACTTTTGATACTGTTGCAAATAAAAAACAGCTGTACAAAATGAAGCTGTTGTTTGTTTGTTATTTGATTTTTAGGAGCATTAGCAACTAAGACCATACTGCTCCGGGGATATGCGGTGGTCATTTCCTGACCTTTCCGCATCCTCTGTATTTGGTGGTCACGGGCTGAAACCCCGGTCTAATCAAGAAGCGTGTGCTACACACTGCTGCTCCTGGCTACGGAGGTGCCTACAAAATGGAGCAATGTGGTATTAAGGGCAAGTTACTGCTACGGATAAAGGGATGGTTAAGTGGAAAAATACAAACAGTGGTTATCAATATGCACTGCTCTTCATTGACTAATGTTATTACGGAGTTCCTGGGGTTCACTGCTGGGTCCATTATTGTTTTCAATATATGTCAATGATACTGATGAAGGTATATCAGGCTTAATGTCTAAGTTTGCAGATGATACAAAGGTTGGCAGGGTAGTTAACAACAGTCATAAGGGTGAGCTACTGCAACAAGATCTAGGAAAATTGGGCCGATGGGCTGAGAAATGGCAGTTGAAGTTTAACATTGCCAAATACAAGGTACTACACACGTAGGGTGTCCATACGTCCCGGTTTATGTGAAACTGTCCCGATGTCCCGAATTTTTTTTTCGAGACGCTTAAATGTCCCGGTTTTTTATCACGAACAATTTTGCACAAATTTATTTGTACACAATTAAAAATTAGTAGCAGAGTTCGGAGCATTGTCTTTAATCACGTCGTCAGTTACACCTGTACATTGCCTGTTTACTGCCAGTTTGCGGCCACCCTCACTATAAACTTTATAATGGTCAAAAAACTTAATCCATATAATCGAGGAGGTGGTGTCTAGCATTGATTGGCAGGCCTTCATTTCTCGTGTATGCACATACGATGTTACGTGTTCAGTTTCATTTCACGCGATTTTTAGTTTAAGTTCAGTGATTTGGATGTTCGGACATGTGTTTTCTTCCTTTATTTTAAGTGCACGTGGCTCGATCAGTTTATAGATAAAGATAAGCGAGTTTTTGTGTAAGTTTTTTACATTAGTTTAAACTGCATAATAAAAAAAAATGCCTAAACATAAATGTGTTTTCAAAGAGGACTTCCAGAAAGAATGGAGTTTTATAAAAAAAAAAAAAAAAGGGAAGACACTAAAATGAGGCTGAATGCAGAATGTGCTCATGTTTTATCAACATAAATCACGGTGGAAGATGTGATATCAAAGATCACGTTAATTCGAAAAACATTAAAGAAAATTTCAAGCAATCAGAACACTTCTTTGTCAAAGAAAATTCAAATGAACATGACAAGGTTGCCATCGCTGAACTTACGATGGTGTATCATTTAATTAAACATCATCAGTCGTTTAGAAGTGCTGATTGCTCCTCAAGCCTTTTCTGTCAACTTTTTGATGACTCAAAAATCGCACAAAATATTTCTAGTGCATGAATGAAAGCAATTGCACTAATAAAGAATGTACTGGCTCCTTATTCACTTAACGAAGTTTTAAAAGATGTCAGTAGTACTGAATTCTTTGGAATTTCCGTCGATGCAAGCAGCCATAAATCGGAGAAAGTATTTCCATTGCTATAGCATTATTTCAACGAGAAAAATGGTATGCGAGTTAAGCTTCTTAAAATGAATTGTTTATCTGATGAGACATCAGAAACTATCGCCAACTACATCTTTACTTCTCTGAAGGAAAATAATATCCCCAAAGAAAAGTGTATTGCGTTCGGAGCTGACAATACGAATATTAATTTTGGAGGCATCAACAGAAGAGGCCAATGCAACGTATTTTCTCAACTCCAAAATTTAGTTAATTCCAATATCAAAGATGTCGGATGTATAGCGCACATATTTCATAATTCTGCTAAATTGGGAGCAGACTAGCCGTTGATGTGGAATTGGTAGTTATAAAAATATTTTCTTATTTTCACACTTGCTATTTGAACGGAACATTTAAAGGAATTTTGTGCTACCTTTGATATAGAGTATAAAAAATTACTCTCTCACTCTAAAACTCGCTGGTTTTCATTATTTCCTGCCATTGAAGGCATTTTAAAAATTTTTGAAGGTATAAAATCTTTTTTTTATCCGAGGAAAAGCCTCCCGTTTTTATTGAGAAATTTTTTTAATCATCCATTGGGAGAAGCATATTTGTGGACTGCCCACAGCTTTCCCAGTTTCTTCAATAACCAGATACTAAAAATTGAAAAAGCAAACATAACTATTTTAGAGGTTAAAATTATTGTTGAAGAAACGATTCAGATGTTGGATAATAGAATATCTGATCAATTATTGCCATTTGAGGCTAGAAAAATTATTCAGTGTGATATAGAAAACCAAACAGTTTAAAAACGAAATCGTAGATTTTTATTCGATGGCTAAAAATTATTTAGAAAATTGGTCGAAACCCCTAGAACAATTCCAGTTCTTAAACTGGATGCTAATGAAAAACATTCCGAAATGGAAGGATATAGCAAATTCTCTGGAATCATTTGAAAAAATTGAAATTAAGTTTGATGAAAATTTATTATATGATCAGTTTAGAGTTTTAAAAAAAATTGCCATAAACGAAATAAAAAATAATAAGGAATGGAATACATTGAGTTGTGTTGAAAAATGGAAAACATTACTTAAAAAAAAAAAAAAAATAGAATACCTTGAACTAAAGAGAGAGTTTATTAGATTATGTTCATATTTATTTGCAATTCCAGGTCACAATGGCAGCTGCGAGCGAATATTTTCTTTAATGGAAATACAATGGACTGGTGAGCGTAATAGGTTAGCGATAAGTACAGTTAATGCAATTATTACCTGTTTTTAATTTGAGGGACTTAAAACTGCACAGATTTTAAGAATAAAATTAAAAATAACAAATCTCTGTTAAATGCCGTGAAGAGTTCTGCTAAATATATTAATAAAAAATAGTTTTCATATTTATTGCATAAATTTTGTTGTTCAAATTTAAGAACTGTATTCTGTTTATTCTACATTTTGAAAATAAAAATGGGGGGGGTGGGAGTCTTTTATTAAAAACAATTTCCACATTTTTTCTTTTTATCGGGGAGAGGGGAAAGATTACTCCCCCATTAACAATGCCATAAGATAAGTGTCCCGGTTTTGTGTTCTTCCAAAATGGACACCCTATACACATGGGTAGCAGTAACTCCAGAGTAACTTATCAACTGTGGTATTACACTCAGTGTAGTGAAAAATTAAAGAGGCATGGGTAATCGTGCAATCAGACATAAAATTCTCTGAGCAGTGCAAACATGATGCCAGGACAGCTCGTGGTTTTGTCAATGAAACTTTGCTAGAATGGATAATGAGGTAATCATCCCATTACTCAAGATGTGGCTATGGTTGGCCACATCTTGAGTAATGTATACAGGTCTGGAGGCCTCACTATTAAGAAGGATGTAGATCTGCTGGAATAGGTGCAAAGAAGGGAAACCAGATTGGTGAAGGGAATAAAATGGTGCTGTTACCTATAAAGGCTTCAGTTCTTCAAATTGCAATGTCTTGAGACCAGGCACCTGTGGGGTGATCTGATTGAGGTGTTTAAAAACTTGACTGGATTGAGTAAGTTGAATGTTATGGTATCTTCCATGTGGGACGACCACATGGTCAGAGGAGTTCACGAGATAGAGAGACTACAACAAACAGCACAGTATTTAGCAGTCGCGGGCTCGAACCCCTGGTCACTCAAGGCACATGTATTTATGCACCCCTGCACTTGACCACTCTGCTACGGCAGCCTGCTGAGACTACACATGAGGGAGCATAAATTCAAGTTGAGGAAGGATAATTGCAGGATAGATGGGTTGTTGTTGTTGTTGTTTGGTTTTTAGGAGCATTAGTAACTAAGGCCATATTGCTCCAGGGATATGCGGTGGTCATTCCCTGACCTTTCCGCATCCTCCGTATTTGGTGGTCACGGACTCGAACCCCGCTCTAATCAAGCAGTGTGTGCTATGCACTGCAGCTCCTGCCCACCTGGCTACGGAGGCGCCAGGATAGATGTGTGGAAGTTTGCCTTCAGCCAGCGGGTGGGTGATTGTTGGAACAGACTTCCATCTGTTGTTGTAGAAGTAGATTGATTGAATAAATTTAAGGGAGAACTAGACAAATTCTTGGATGGTAAAGATGGGTGAACTGGTTTTGTTTTGTTTTTTTTTGGCTTATGCTATATAAGCTTGCTTTCTTGTATCATTTGCCATTACTATTACCGCGTCGTGGCAAGAATGTGAGCCAGTCTGCAGATTTCCAGGTGACTTTCTGGCCAGTTGCCAACACATCAGTGAGCACACACAAACTCAACATACACGACTGGCTTTGTAGAGATTTTCGATGCAGAGACAAAGCAGGTTTGGGAGACTTCTTAGAACAATTGTAACAAAGATACATATACATGTCATTTCTGTACACATTGTACAGAAATATCATATCAGATATAAAGATATCTTATTCAAGTTCTGCATCTCTCGTGTCATGGTGGCACCATGTTTCTAATATCCCTTTTATGACTGCATTTGGTGTCTTAACTAACAGTTGAAATTTATTAAGTATATTTATATTGCTACTAGCACTACTGTATAAACAAGTATATGCATACCTGCATTTGCTTAATGTCCCTAACAGAGCCCATATATGAGTATGGTTTGGTATTTGGATTTTAGGAGCATTAGCAACTAAGGCCATATTGCTCCGGGATATGCTGTGGTCATTCCCTGACCTTTCCGCATCCTCCATATTTGGTGGTGACAGGCTTGAACCCCGGTCTAATCAAGAAGCGTGTGCTACACACTGCTGCCCCTTCCCACCTGGCTATGGAGGTGCCTCCATATATGTGTGCTTGTTCCATAACAGCCTCCCCTTCCCTCAGCAGATCTCGCAGTTACTCATGCCAACAACTGTTTGCAATTAATTGCAAATAATGCAATTAAATGCTGAACTTCATTGTTCCAATGGGGATAATATTTGGTTAAGATGACTGCAAATGAAATAATTATATAGTGATTTTGTCTTTAAAAAGGTACAAAATCCAATACCCCTATATAGCATGTCAATAAAACAAACTTGCCTTTCCCCACTTGACAATAAAACTTGAATTATATATTACTGGTCATATTTGCAAAAAAAAAAAAAAAAAAAAATCGGCAGCTACATTTTTTTTTATAAATCATCCACTGCGCTTAACTGTATACATGAAATAGTGTGGGGCTGATATTTAGATATTAGCCTTCAAGTAACCTACGTACAAAACAATATTTTACTACTCTCTTAGAGTATGCATGTATGCTCTAAGTAAAATCAACTTCACATCATTACAATTTCCTTATCTTTCATTTCACAACATACACTTACAACAGATTTATTATCTGCACCACGGTCAAGCTATCTAAAAAAAAAATATAGTATCCTTTACTGCAGCAAAATAACCTTACTCATCTCTCATATAACATTAAATTTCTAGTGTTTATACACACAGAGAAAGCGAGCAAACAATTTCCAGGTCTCATTCGAAAAATAAAACAAATACACAAGCAGCTAAAGAAAATGAGCCATAGTAAAAATATCTTATGCAACATTTGACACTTACGTAAATGTAAACCTTTTCATTGTTGTACCTCAAAGAAACTACACTTATTCAAGTTTCACAGTTGCAAACAGTAATGAGAATTACCCAAGATGCCTATCGTGACTTCTTCCATAAGAAGATATGTGTAGGATATCAATATACCAGGTCAAAGAATCTGTTAATTTTCTCATGGTGTAAATGTACTAATATATAACTTTTGTTTATATTTTCCACATTTGGCTGAAATACTTCTTTTGAGTTTTCCGCTTTTCATGTGACGTTTTCGATTTTCGACGTCATACAACAAAAACTCCGCCTCGCAGTATCCAGCATATTAAAACTTATAGGAATTTATTCTTTGTGTATTGGCTCTGAAATAATAATAATAATAATAATAATAATAAAGAAACAGTTGAAAATATTATGTATTTTTCAGTTAGTTTTACTGTAAATTATGCTATAAATATCAAATATTGTTATGTGCTATGTAGGTAATGTACGTATCCATTTGCCACGTTCGGTTTGGCGATTAAGCTGTTTTATTTTTATTATTTTTGTTTAGTTAGTGACAGGAGAGAAAAACAAAAAATAATAATAAAAAAAAAAGTATTGTGCAATTTTTATTGGGTCAGACGCGAAACCGTAGAGACAATTTGATACCAAAAGAGATAATTTCTCAGGGGGACCGTTCAGAAATTATATATGCCCCGTGGAGGTGGGAAGAATCAGATACAACGTTACTATGCTTGGGAAGGTGCTGCAGGTCGCAAAGGTTTTGCAAATAATGTGACGATTTGGACATTTCGTTACGTAATAATGGGGAGAGTGAAATCTGTGCTAAGTCACAAACGTGTTTTTTTCCAGTGGGAAAGTAGTACAAAAGACAATGCCAAAATGGATGACGAGAGTTGAGAGATTAACTGAACAACTAAAAAAAAAAAAAAAAAAAAAAAAGCATGGGACAGTTCAAGACTATTACGAGATGTTATATGAACTGTCACTTCGGATGATGATATAATATGTTAATAAAAAAGTTGCGTTATTGTGAATAACGCCTTAGGCTGTGTGGTATAATGAAACTTAGTGGCCCGTAGCGGTCTTAACCGCTTGCAAGTTCTTGTGAGGTACTTTTCATTGGTAAACTACGTAAAATATTACTTGAAGGTCCTGGACAACTATTCAGGTTTGCCCAAACGTGAAACCGTCACTCTAAGTAGCTAACATCGTTCAATTTTAATTATCGCAGATAAGATGGAAACATAAAACTTCGGTAAATGCCTGGAAGTAACAGACAAAAGGTGCACGATGTCTTTTTTTTAATGTAAGTGAATAATAATCAGATATGGTCAAGAACTACATTATCAAAAGTGAACAGGTTGTGATTCAGAGAACTCAGATGATGAAGATTATCCATTCTAAAAATCAAGTGGGAGAAATAAATTCAATTTCTCCCACAATGGCCCTCTTCGTAGTTGGCTAAACTCAAAAGTGGCCCATAGCAATATTCTCTGCAATCTTGAACATAGCATACTGAATGTGTATATGTTATAAAAATTATGCCACACTTTGAGTTTCTGAAAATACTGGTAATATATACGGTAACATCCATAATACAGCAGAAAAAATGAATGAAGGTGCAAAAGAACTCAAAATGGCAATTTAAAGTTGTCATCCTGAGTTCAGAAGCATTATTGTATTTACTGAAAATCGAAAAATCAATGGTATAGTGCAATGAAGTAACAGCTGAAAACTTAGTTTTGTGATTATTATTATTAGCCATATGGTGCAAGGAAGCCTGAGGCTTTTGCTGCACTAGCCAAAAAAAAAAAAAAATTCTGAGTTACCCTGAGAGAGGAGAAAACAAAAGTCAGAAGTAGAAGGGAATCACCAAGAAAGAGAAGAATGATGATATCCAGGCCAGGAACCTGGGTGTGCCAAGCCCATACTCACCAGACGTTAGCACCTGGGATTAATATCTGTGTCTGTATCAAAACTTAGGGGGGAAAAAAACAGTATCCATGTATCAAATGTCACATTCAACTTGCCTCTGATGTACTGAAAAAATTTTGCAAACAATGCATTTTTAAAGGAAAAATCCAAAAATTAAAATGAATTTTGACATTGCATTGAATTTTTGTGATGAATATATATTTTTTTTTGATTGTAGGAAGTTGATGGGTTTATTTCCTTTAAAGTAAGGAAGTCAGAATAAAAAAAGACAAAATAAGTGCTATTAAATTAAGTCAATTTTAATTACAAAATGAATGGGTTGGCAGACCATATGCTACTATTGCTGTTATTGTAATAGGATTTTAGGGGCATCAGCAACTAAGGCTATATCGTCGTTGATGCTGCAATATGTCTAACAAAGCTCAGGGCATATTAAATGGTTTTAGTGCAATACATTAGACATTGGTCTCATTGCCACTGTGCATGTTCCTCCCTTACTGTTGGCCAGTCA
Organism: Mastigoproctus giganteus; assembly: GCF_048544385.1. Classification (NCBI taxonomy): domain Eukaryota; kingdom Metazoa; phylum Arthropoda; class Arachnida; order Uropygi; family Thelyphonidae; genus Mastigoproctus; species Mastigoproctus giganteus. The sequence goes on along the minus strand of NC_143578.1, from coordinate 28,198,405 downwards.
CATACGACCTTGCAGGAAGGTAGAACTGGTTATTTTGATTACAAAGGCACCATAATCCCAAACTGGTATTTTTTGACACACGAGGTATTGCAGTATCAATGACAATAGAAAATTACATGTTCTATGGTTGATTTTCTGTATGCTGGACAAAACCCAGAGTTTCCAGGAGGAAAAAAACCATGCTACCTTTAACCTAAACTAACTTAGCCACATTGTGAAAAAGGCCCATACCCTTAAAATTCCTCACATCATGGACTCAAACTCAGGCCTTTTCCACCTGGTGTGATTACGGTGGCAATTCTACCAACTGATTATATGCTACTAACTTAGCAAGTGCTGCAAGTAGAAATGTAAAACAAACAATGAATAAACTTATCAACACATGCAACTAGTGACATGGTCCACTAGGCTTGCTTTGAACTTTGTTTGGTTTCTAATGTTTTTTAATGTCAAAAAAAAAAAAAAACACACAAACAAAAATTTTAATTTTTTATTAGAATTATATCAGTGTGAATTTTAATATTCCTTCAGAGTGGTCACCCTCACAGGTAGCACAATGTTTATAATTATTTTCCTTCACCAGGTGGAAAAGGTCCAAGTTTGAATCTCATCACTGATGTTAGGAATTTTATGAGCTTTTTCCATAACATGGCTGAGTTACTATTATTATTTCTAGCCATATAGTGCAAGGAAACCTGAGGCTTATGTTGTACCAGCTAAAAAAAAATTTCCGAGTTACCCTGAGAGATAGAGTCATACTCACCAGATGTTAGCACCTGGGATTAATATCTGTGTTACCAAAACTTAGGGGGAAAGAAACAGTATCTACCAGGGTCTGCCCCTGGGTGTGCCAAGCCCATACTCACCAGATGTGAGCCCCTAATGAGGGTTGTATGATTTTCCATGAGAATCATGAAAACTCAGATTTTTTTTGTCCAGTATACAGCAAACTGACCTTAATTGTGTACAGAGTGCACCACATACCTGTTTCTGTTTTAATTTTCCACAGAGCTTTGGTTTCTGTTTCATTTTAACTCACTTCCATTGTGGAACATCAGAAATGTAGTTGTGAAACTTTTTTTTTTTTTTTGGATGACAGGCCAGCAATTACAAAGACATCACTTATTTTTATTATCAAAAATAATATCGGAATAAAGAATAAAATTTTAAATTGCACACTATTTTCATATTTTTCTTTCCTTTTATCTCACCCCCCCCCCAAAAAAAGCAAAATAAATGGCATAAAATCAACCATATTCCTCCATTTTTGGGTGTTTTTGGTGCACCAAAAAAAAATAAAAAAATAAGTTTTATACACCATATGGTGCACCACCAGAGGGTTGAAGAGTGTGCACTAGAGGGTGTGTCATCACCTACATGCTGATTGCTCACTAACTTAAAAGTACTAGGCCCCTATAAGCTAATGCCTATTTTATAAGAAAAATAAACTAAAAACATGAGTGGTCTCTGAGACCATCTGCTAGTAAATAAGGGCAAAATTTACATAAGTTGTCTAGTTCTAAAAGATTGAGTGGCAAATTGTTCTAACACTTAACCTGCCAGCACTGACATGGGATAACTCTTCCAACACACCCACCTATAAAACTATATTTCATCTTAAAAAACTCCAGTCATGCTATACTCTCTTGGTACCTTTCAAATTCCAAATGGTGGTTTCATAGCAATAAACTTCATTTAAGTTCAGTGACTATGGATAGAGCTATGATAATAATGCCATCTGGACAGAGGAAAATTATAAATAACATCATTAATTTGGTCTGCTCACAGGTACTGGTTTCAAGATGCTGCAATTTAAAGAAATTAAGCCTTTCTTGGCAAGAGTGCCCTTAATTAATATCATTAGCATTTTAGCATTAGTAGAGGCATTTGATGCAAGAAAGCAAGCTTATGCAGCATCAGCCAAAAAAAAAAAAGAAAGTAACATAAATAAAAATAACCACTTCCACTTCACCCCTCTGTTCGTTCGAAATACCTGTCCAGCTGAGCCTTAAACTTATTTAGGCTATCAACTTCCACGACAAGGGATGGAAGTCTGTTCCACCTACCAACCACCCGCTGGCTAAAGGCAAATTTCCGCACATCTATCCTACATCTGTCTTTCCTCAATTTGAATTTATGCCCTCTCAGGTGATTATTCTGAGCAAGAGGAAGAATCCCATCAGCATTGAGCATGCTCAAACCATTCAAGGCTTTGTACACCTCTATCAGATCACCTCGCTGGTGCCTAGTTTCCAGACACTGTAATTCGCAAAACTTAAGCCTTTCTTCGTAAGAGCACCCCTTTGTCCCATTCACCAATCTAGTTGCCCTTCTCTGTCATCATGGCTCTTCATTGCATCATTCAAATAGGTCCACATCCTTCCTAAAATGAGGCTTCCAGAAGTATATATAGTACAGTGATTGGACAGAAATAATGGGTACCTATTAACAAGTAGGACCACCTTTTGCCCAGATAAGGGCAGTCACATAGCGAGGCATTGTCCACTAGTTCACGAAAGTGTTCCACAGGTATTTTCATCCATGCTTGCTGCACCGCTGTCCATAATTCCATTTCATTCCTGGGTGGACAATCTGAAGCTTGCACCCACAGCATCCCAAAGATGCTCCACAGGGGGTTCATGTCAGGTGAATGGGCAGGCCATTCTGTTTTAGTAAAATCTGCAGAATGTCTTTTGACCATATTCTGGTCACCACGGCTCTGTGGGGAAGTGCATTGTCCTGCTGAATGAATCTATTGCCCTGTGGGTGCACAATGACCATGAAGGGATCCAGGTGGTCTGCAAGGATGGATGCATAATCTGGACCATTCAGAGATGTGTCTAGACATACCAGAGGTCCCAACGTGTGCCCCAGACCATTACCGACCATCCACCTGCCTGACCAGTTCCTTGTTGACATGATGGGTATATAGTTTTGTGCAGTTTCCATCAGATGTGCATCCTCTCATCCACTTGAAATAACTGGAAACAGGACTCATCGGACCAGGAGACCCGTTTCCAATCATCCAAGGTCCAGTGCCAATGTTCTTTTGTCCAGTTGAGGCGTAGAGTCCTGTGTTGTGGTGTTAGTAATGGGACTCTGGTGGGTTGACGGCTCCCATAACCTATTGCAGCTAATTATCGCCTAATGGTCTTGGTGGAGACATTTCTGGCACCTCCCTTGTTGAAGTCGGCAGTTATTTGTGCCACTGTTGCTCTCCGGTTGACTGAAACAATGAGAGACAGATGTCAAATGGCCACGTTCGTCTACCACCTTTCTCTGGCCATGTTTGTCTACCACCTTTCTCTGGCCACGCCAAGATGTTATTCTGGAAATGGTATGTATTCCCGATACACTCTTGATACTGTCAAATGGGGATAGTGCAATTTCAGTGCCACCTCTGCGATAGAGTGACCCATGCATCGGGACCCCCCACTAACATCCCTCTTTCAAAGTCAGTTAATTCATGACGTTTATCCATACTGACTTCAAATTACCGTCTGTGTGAATGCAGTGTACCTATATACCTGCCAAGTGGTGGGTTCATCCACTAGCGAGAGGGGGTGACAGCATCACATTGCCCAGAAACCAGGTATGCCATGAATTCTGTCCTTTCAGTGTACTCAAGATGTGGCCTAACTATTGCCTTATACAACAAGGTAATTCTCCTTGTTCTTGCTGGAAAAATTTCTGTATGATGTCATTGACAGCATCCACGAAATGTCTTAACAGCCTGTTTACACAACTCAGAAAACTTCATGCCGGACTGTACAATTTCCCCAGGTCTTTTTCATTCTTCACCATCACGAGTATGGTACCCAGTTGGTTTGTTATTCTGGAATAATTACTACTCAAATTCAGTATCTTGCATTTAACAATGTTAAACCTGAACTGCTATTTATACAACATACATGTGATAATCATATAGGTAGTATGGTATCAAAGGCTTTACTGAAATCTAAGTATATGATGTCAAAATTATTTTTGCATCCAGTTTTTTTGTGAATATATCATAGCAGTTAATGAGATTGTTCAGACAAGATCTTCTCCTTATCAAGGGGCAGTCCCAGCCTCCCATTTAGAAAGCTAAAGGGGAGGTTAAAGCAGTATTCCAGGGAATCATTGTGCTTTGATCATCATGCAGCAGTAATAAAATGCACATTATTTTGATCGTAAAGATGGGGGGGCTTTAGTCACTTTAGCCTCGGACTGCCTCTGCCTACAGATCCACATCATAATTGCCATACAACTGCATTCCTGTCAAGATGATCCTTCACTTCTTTAATCACCAATTCCTTATTTTCCTTCGAACAGAGGTCAAGCAGATTGGAATAGAAATAATTATAGACCTGCTTACAGGTCTGTAATTACTTTGCCTTTTATAAATAGGAGATATTTTCCCATTTCTAATCTGTAGATTAGAAAAGATTACCCTTTAGCAATAATTATCTCTCATAATTATTGCTAAAGGCTTATCTTGCTACCTTGCTGCTTCTTTCACTATAATTCGATATATTACATCAACCTCGGGTGTCTTATTTAACATTAGCATTAGTAGAGGCATATGATGCAAGAGAGCAAGCTTATATAGCATCAGCCAAAAAAAAAAAAAAAAAACCTTCCCATTTTGCCCATCCATTCACCCCAAACACTTCTCTAGTTCTGCCTTAAACTTGTTTAAGTTTTCGACCACCACTATGACAGATGGTGGTTGTTCCAACTATCAACCACACACACCGGCTAAAGGCAAATTTCCACACATCTGTTCTACAATTGTCTTTCCTCAATTTGAATTTATGTCCCCTCCAGTGAGTAATCTGAGCAAGAGGAAAAACCTCATCAGCATTGAGCTTGCTCAAACCATTCAAGGCTTAATATACATCAATTAGATGAGCTCACAGGTGTCTAGTCTCCAGACGCTGCAACTTGCAGAACTTAAGCCTTTCTTAATAACAGCAATCCTTTGTTCCCCTCATCAATCTTGTTGCCCTTCTCTGTACTTGTTCCAGCAGCTCTACATCCTTTCTAAAATGAAGCCTTCACACCTGTATGCAGTACTCAAGGTGTGGGCTGACCATTGCCTTATACAAGGGGACAATTATCCCTGCTAGCAAAATTCCGGTATATTATTGACAAGATATAATATCAGTGTTTAGATACACCATAGACACTCTTAAAAAAAACTACAAAGTAGTTGTTGTGGGCATCATTTGTTCTTTCTCATATTGTGCTCTGCCTTCACGACGAGTTGCCATGATACTGCACTACCCACTGATGATAGGCCAATAGCCTTGAAACATGTCTGGGTGGTGGTACTCACTGAGAATAAGTAACAATAGTCTTCTCTATTAGTGAAGCGTTACTTATTTGAGGTAGTGCAATATCATGGCAACTCGTCGTGAAGGCAGAGCACAATATGAGAAAGAGCAAATGATGCCCACAACAACTACTTTGTAGTTTTTTTAAGAGTGTCTATGGTGTATCCAAACACCGATATTATATAGATACTAAACTCTTAAAGTATTATGCCATGTGCATTTAATTATTTTAAATATTATTGACAAGACACCATGACCATCTGCACTGCTCACAAAACTCCATACCTGACTGCACAATTATCCCCAAGTTCTTTTCATTCTCTACTATCCTGAGTGTAGTATCACACAGATGGTATGTTATTTTGGCATTACTGCTACCCATATGCAGTACTTTACATTTGTCAATGTTAAACTTCAGTTGCCACTTCCCAGCCCATCTGCTCAACTTTTCTAGATCCTGTTGCAGTAGGGTACTATCATTACTGTCATTAACAACCCTGCCAACCTTTGTTATCATCTAGAAATTTAGACATTAACCCTGATATACCTTCATCAAGGCCTCAATAGCTGAGTGGTCATTACCAGGAGTGCAGTAGCACACGCTCCTTAAATAGACCAGGGTTCAAGCCCCTGACTGCTAAATACGGTCGATCTGCCAACCAGCACTGGACCAGCATGGCAGATTATGGTCCATTTCCCTCAACATGAATTGTTGAGGAGGCTTCCATCCTGCAGTGAGTTGATAATGGCTGCAGTTTTTTTTTTTACCTTCATCAATATTGATAAATATAGAAAACAACAATAGGCTCAACCCAAACCCTGGGGGACTCTACTAGCCCCAGGGGCTCACTTCTGGTGAGTATGGGCTTGGCACACCCAGGGTCCTGAGCTGAATATCATCATTCTTTTTCTTGATGATTCCTTTCTACCTTTCTCTCTCTCTGGGTAACTTGGAAATTTTTTTTTTTTTTTTTTTGGCCAGTGCAGCATAAGCCTCAGGCTTCCTTGCACCATATGGCTAATATTAATAATAATAATAACATTAGTCCACAAAGAATAGTGCCCATTGATTACTACTCTCTGTCTTCTCCCACTCAACCATCCTTTAATCCATTGTAGCAAATTGCCCTTAATGCCATACTGCTCCAAATTTTACTCTTCTATGTGCAACAGTATTAAAAGCTTTCCTAAAATCCAAGTATATGATATCAAATTATTTCTTGCATCTAGACCACATCATAGTATCCAATCAAATTTGTCAGACAAGACTTCCCCCAAACCAATGCTGTGCCTGAACTATATATAACTTGCCTTGTCTAGATGATCCTGCATTGCATCTTTAACCAGTGATTCCATTATTTTCCCTGGAACAGAAATTAAATTAACAGGTCTCTAAATACTCATGTCACCCTTTAATCCCCATACGTGAATTGGGATCACATTTGCACATCTCCAGTCCATGGGGATGTCGCCTGCGTACAAGGAAGCTTTCATAATTATGGCTAAGAGTTTGCTTACTTCCTTTGCTACCTCCTTTAATATAACTGGATAGATTCCATCCACCCCAAGTGCCTTTCTTATGTTCAATTTCAACAATTTCTCCCCCATGTTGCTCTCAGTTATTAAAAAATCATTTAGCTCTCTGCTAAAGTTTGTCCCCCAACATATGCAGATAGAGTTAAGCTTTTGTCCTCCACTTCCCTATAGACTTCCTCATGTGAATGTAGATGCAAATTACTCATTCAGTTTGTCAGCTACCTCAGCTGTTGTTGAGGTAGCATCGACAACGGAGATCATAGTGCGCCAGTTCATTTGTTATACAATGTTCTCTTTATATAAATTTTGTTCGAATGTAAAAGGTTAACTGTTTCTGTGGTATCATACTATTATTTACAGCAGATGGTATATGTTGATTGTTTGTATGAATCTAAAAATATCTGACACGTGTTCTTTGTCACCTATAAGATCTTTAAGGGTGATGTTTTGGTTTCCTTTATATAATGATGAAAAAATTCGGTGTCAGTCATTTTCATATGTTGGGCATTCTATAAGTATATGTTTAACTGTTTGGATAGTATTGCATACTTGGCATCTTGGGGGTTCTTCTGCACGTAATAGATACCCATTTGTGAAATATGTATGGCCTATCCGCAATCTGGTCAGAAGAACTTCTTCTCTCCTTGATTTCCTTGCACTCGTTTTCCAGTGCTCAACTTTTGGTTTTATTTCATATAATTTATTCCATGTTTGTTTTTGCCAGAGTTCTTGCCATTGGGTTAGACAGCGATTTTTAATGATTGGCTTGTAGTCCTTATGTGGAACTGTGAAATATTGTTCTTGATGGTTAGTGGTTGATTTTGCAATTCTATCTGCTTCTTCATTTCCCTTTATCCCTTTGTGTCCTGGTATCCAGCAGAAAAGTATCTCTTATTTTTTTATTTGTGAAGCCTGTTAGTATCTGTTTAATTTGCCAGAGTACTGGATGGGTTATATTGCTTGTGTTTTGTATGGCTTGGATTACACTAAATGAATCACAATATATTACTGTTCTCAAGTGGTAGGTGGTTCTGAAATGCTCCAGGGCTATCTGAGCTGCTACTAATTCTGCAGTGTAGACACTGCATTCTTTTGGGAGTTGGCATGACAATGTAACATCTGGGAATACTGCTGCTGCACCTACATGGTTCTCTGATTTTGATCTGTCTGTATATATTGGTATGTGATTGGGATATTGCATTCTATGTGCTGCATGCAGTTGTTGAAAGTTGCTGTCTGATAAAGTATTTTTATTCCAGTTTTGTGTGAGGAGTTCATAAGCTGTGGTATGGTTTATCCATGGTGGATCTATATGTCCTTCTTGGTTTGCAACGTTATCTATTTTGAGATCATGTGTTATCAGTAGCTCCTGTAGTCTGATGCCTAGGGGCTGGTTTGCTCTTTTGCGGTTCCTATATGTTTTCCCATTTTGGCGAGAATAAAGTTGTCCAAGTCGGATGGTCTCGTATGGGTCTTATCCTGTAAGCATACAGCAGTGACAACTGTTCTCTCCTCAGGAACAGTGGTGATTCATTAGCCTCTGTATAGAGACTGTATATAGGGGATGTGCGGAAAGCTCCTGTTGCTATTCATATTGCACTATGGTGAATCGGATCTAGCCGTTTGAGGGTGCTCTTTCTTGCAGATACATAAACCGGTGCTCCATAATCTATTTTTGACCTTACTAGTGCTTTATACAAGTTGAGCAGGGTATAACGGTCTGCCTCCAAGATGTTGTTGTTAAGACTTTAAGAATATTAAGTTGTTTCATACATTTTATTCGTAGTTCTTTTATATGTTCTACAAAGGTCAACTTGTTGTCTAGAATAAGTCCAAGAAATTTTACACTTTGTTTAATTGGTATTGTGTTACCTTGCAATATTGGTTCAGGTTCAGGGTGTAAATTTCGTTTTCTACAGAAATGTACGCAGACTGTTTTTTCTTTTGATATTCTAAACCCTTTTATAAATAGGAGATATTTTCCCATTTCTAATCTGTAGATTAGAAAAGATTACCCTTTAGCAATAATTATCTCTCATAATTATTGCTAAAGGCTTATCTTGCTACCTTGCTGCTTTTTTCACTATAATTCGATATATTACATCAACCTCGGGTGTCTTGTTTAGCATTAGCATTAGTAGAGGCATATGATGCAAGAGAGCAAGCTTATATAGCATCAGCCAAAAAAAAAAAAAAAAAAACCTTCCCATTTTGCCCATCCGTTCACCCCAAACACTTCTCTAGTTCTGCCTTAAACTTGTTTAAGTTTTCGACCACCACTATGACAGATGGTGGTTGTTCCAACTATCAACCACACACACCGGCTAAAGGCAAATTTCCACACATCTGTTCTACAATTGTCTTTCCTCAATTTGAATTTATGACTGACGTTGTTAATTGCACATTGTAGTTGTCTTTCTATTGTTCCCATGTTCTGTGCTTGATATGAAATACTGAAGTCATCTACATATAGTGCATATGACACTGTGGGTGGTCATTGTTTTGTGATGCTATTTATTTTTATGGAGAATAGTATGGCACTCAGGACAGACCCTTGGGAAACTTCTTCTTCTTGTTTATATGATTTTGACATGGTGTTTTGTACTCTAACTTGAAATATTCTATTTTTCATGAAATTTTGAATGAATAGTGGTAAATGCCCTCTGAGTCCTGCATCGGGGATTTGTATTATGTCTCCATGCTGCGTCATAGGCCTTGTCTCCATGCTGTGTCATAGGCCTTTTCTATATCAAAAAATACAGTAACCATATGCTTTGAGGTTATAAATGCATCTCTTATATCTGCTTCTATTTGTACAAGGTGATCTAATGTGGATCGATTGTGTCTAAACCCACACTGCATATTGGTGAACCAATATGCAGTGTGGGTTTAGACACACAAAAAACCAGACTACTCTTTTGTTGATGATCTTCTCTAGTACTTTGCTTAAGCAACTTTTGAGGGCTATCGGACGATAGTTGTTTGGGTCCTTCTGATCTTTATTGGGTTTTTGGAAAGCTAATACTATTGCATGATGCCACACTTCAGGATATTGGTTTTCTAGAAATATGCGGTTGTACAGTTGAAGGAGGTTTTCTATCTCTTCCTGCTTTAGGTGTTTAAGCATATCATAGTGTATGTTGTCTGGTCCAACTGCACTTGGTTTTGTTTGTGATACTGCTTGACGTAATTCATGTATTGTAATTGGTTGGTTGTAGGGTTCAATCCTTTTAGTATTAAAATTAATTCTGTTTTTTTCCGTTTTCTCCTTATAGGTTTTGACAATACTTTAGCAAACGTTTCACCTAATATATTAGCTATCTCTGATGGTTCGGTAATGCTTTCTCCGTTCCAATGTAATACTAGTGATGGTTGGTTTTTATACTTCCCATTCATTTTTCCTATTTTATTCCATATTATTTTTGTGTTTGTTGTTCTATTTATAGAGGAAGTAAACTGGATCCAGGAAGTTTTTCTGGCTTGTTTCCGTGTATACCTAGCTAGCACTCATGCTTGCTTAAATTTTATCAGATTATCCATTGCAGGATATCTACGGAACTTATTCCAAGGCTACCTCAGCAGGTTCATCAACAATTGAACCATCGATATCAAGTGGAACAAACTGATTAATCCCCTTCCTTATAGAGTTTACATAAGTAAAGAATTCTTTGTTTTTTTTTCAGTCTTCGCTTGCCTAACCTCCTTTGCAACTTGATTACAGACTAGCTTATATCTACTATAGTCTTCTGTGTCACCTGATATATCTCTCTCTCTCTCTCAGGGGTAACACGGGAATTTTTTTTTTGGCTGGTGCAGCATAAGCCTCAGGCTTCTTTGTGCCATATAGCTAATGATGATAATAATAATAATAATTTATATGCATCCCATGCATTTTTCTTCTTTGCCACAAATCTTATTAGTTCATCTGCCATTCATTTAGGTATTTCACAGTATTTCTTAATTGGGACAGAATGCCTAGTAGCTTCCAAGATTACTTTCTTGAATGCTTCCCAATTAGAATTTGCTGTTGGTCATCAGGTGATCCCATTGTATAGGATTTAAAAACTGTCTGAGACCACTTTACGAAAGCAAAAACCCTTCCCTTTACCAATGATGGTAGTTACAGCAGCACACTGGGATCACTGTTACCTAGTGGTTCCTTTATCTGCAGATTCTTAATATAGTAAGAATCACTGCTGATAATCAGATCCAGAGTATTACTCCCTCTAGTTGCCTCTTGAACATGCTTGTGTAGAAAACAATCATCCAATAAATCCACATAACCCTTGCTAGTGGGCGAGGGACCAATTCACAAGTTCCAGTTAATATCTGGGAAGTTAAAATGTCCCATTATAAGAAAATCTCATTTACTGGCTCACTGTAATTCTTTGTACAGTTGTTCATTGTACTCATCAGAGTCTTAGGCCTATTACACACTCACATTCTTAATTTTGCTTTCCCAGCTTATGTCACACCAAACTGACTCAACATTGCACTGTCCACTCTTGTCAGCTGGATGCACTTCCTTAGATTTTATGTGCTTCTTGACTAACAGCATAACCCCTCCTCCCTTCCTATCCTTTCTGCACAAATTTTACTCCCCAAATTCCAATTCTGCCTTCCCTTTATCTCTGTGACACCATGTCTCTGATATCCCAAAATGTTTTGTCTTTGATGTCTAGACTAACACCTCAAATTTATTTACTATTAGCTTCAGCAATTTCTCTTCCTCTTTTGTGAAATCTATGATGCTGCTGTTTGTAAAACACTACTGGCACTATAAAAGACTTGCATAACATGAGCTGAATTTAAGAGTATGCTGATGTGACTGTACTGTATGGTATAAACTGTACGAACCACAAGCATGTTCCATGATTTAATGGACTCTGAAATTGGCATAGACTAATACTGACACAACTTAGATGATAGACTGATTCCATACAGCTCCTACACACTAAAAATTACAAATGAGATTTAAAATTTGGATTGGAATGTTTTAGGATAAATGCCAAGCCAATTAAGGTCATGAAGTATGATGTATACAGGGTGATTCACTACCAGCGCGACAAACTTGCAGGAGGTGTAGGGGGCACAAAGATGAATTGGAATCACATAGCATTGCAGGGTCTGAAATGCTTCATCATGCGGTAGAGGATATTGAACGGGAGGTCGCGTGAACAGCGATCCCGCTGGAAGTCAGCATTTGCGAACCGGTTCCCGAGGCAGTAGGATGGACAAGTATTCAAATGTTGAACTGGCCGACATGCACCTCGTGTATGGAGCTGCGGACTGTAATGGGTGCGCCGCTCTGCGCTTGTACTAGGAAACACGAATCGGAATCACACAGCATTGCAGGGTCCAAAATGCCTTTGTCATGCGATAGAGGATGTTGAACGGGAGGTCACTGAACAGCGATCCCGCTTGAAGTCAGCATTTCCGAACCGGTTCCCGAGGCAGTAGGATGGACGAGTATTCAAAAGTTGAACTGGCCGACATGCACCTCGCATATGGAGCTGCGGGCTGTAATGGATGCACCGCTCTGCGCTTGTACCAGGAACGTTTCCCGCACAGGCGTGTCCTCATCATACGATATTCGCACGTGTGCACAGAAGGTTACGTGAGACTGGTTGTTTCACGAGAGGTACCATGAATTGAGAGCGAACGATGAGGATGCCAGACAATGAGGAGAATGTCCTATGTCTTACAGAAGTCAATCCGAATACGAGTACTCAAGCGATAGGCCAACGATTGGGTATTTCACAATCCACTGTATGGAGGATACTGTCAACAAACCAAATGAGTTCACCATCTTTAACGCATCCAATCATTGGAGCCTGTGGATTATCCACTCCGGAGGACTTTTGCTACTTGGTTTCTTCAACAGAAACGGTTCACAAATGCTGACTTCCAGCGGGATCGCTGTCACTGTGACACCATGTCTCTGATATCCCAAAATGTTTTGTCTTTGATGTCTAGACTAACACCTCAAATTTATTTACTATTAGCTTCAGCAATTTCTCTTCCTCTTTTGTGAAATCTATGATGCTGCTGTTTGTAAAACACTACTGGCACTATAAAAGACTTGCATAACATGAGCTGAATTTAAGAGTATGCTGATGTGACTGTACTGTATGGTATAAACTGTACGAACCACAAGCATGTTCCATGATTTAATGGACTCTGAAATTGGCATAGACTAATACTGACACAACTTAGATGATAGACTGATTCCATACAGCTCCTACACACTAAAAATTACAAATTACAATGAGGAGAATGTCCTATGTCTTACAGAAGTCAATCCGAATACGAGTACTCAAGCGATAGGCCAACGATTGGGTATTTCACAATCCACTGTATGGAGGATACTGTCAACAAACCAAATGAGTTCACCATCTTTAACGCATCCAATCATTGGAGCCTGTGGATTATCCACTCCGGAGGACTTTTGCTACTTGGTTTCTTCAACAGAAACGGTTCACAAATGCTGACTTCCAGCGGGATCGCTGTTCATGCGACCTCCTGTTCAACGTCACCTCTACCGCATGATGAAGGCATTTCGGACCCTGCGATACTATGTGATTCCGATTTGTCTTTGTGCCCCCTACACCTCTTTCAAGTTTGTCGCACTGTTAGTGAATCACCCTGTCTAAACTGCATGTATTATGTCAAACTGTTTGTGCATTGGGAGACCCTCAACCTTAGACTAACTCACTACAGCACTAAGTGAAAAAATTCATTATATAAAATTCTCTTGGTTTATATAGAAATTAAGCTTCAAACCATTTTCAAAATATGTGCATTAAAATCCATTATTGCCAACTTTTTTTTTTTTTTTTTAAACGAAAACCCCAAACACGAGATGTATTAGAACCTATAGTACTGTGCTTAGAGAAGATGAAAGAAGATATTTGTTGACTTGAATTTTTGTAGACTATAATTTTCAGGAAATACATATGAAGGAAGGTTGTTCCAGAAAACAGCAGTTGAATGAATAAATGAGGAAGATGAAAAGTTGGTCATGTGAGTTAGAAGATGGACCTTGCTCTGTGATGGAAGAACATCACAGAGCAAGTCCGAAACCCTGCGGCACCTACAGCAGCATACTGGTTGCGTGGCCAACCGCCTCCCCCAGCTGCCAGCTAAGGACCAAAGAAGAAGAAGAAGAAGAAGATGGACAGTAAATTGGATGTTGGCTTCACACGTTCAGACTGTTTTGAAAGAGAGAGCGGGAATTATAGAAGCCAATTCAGAAGAACAGTGCCCATGGAAGTATCTGTAGAAGAGGCATGCAGCAGAAACAATACGTCTATGAGACAGCGAGTGGAGAAACTCTGTTAGAGATGAATCATTAATTAACCTAGCAGCCATCTTCTGAATGGAATCTAGAAGCCTGAGAGAGGTTTTGGGGGCACTGCCCCAGATGTGGGAACAATATTCCATGGTAGGGCAGATTTGCTATTTTTACGGAGTGAACAACTGCTTGGAAGAAAAGAAACCCGAGTGAAAGAGGAAACAAGTTTTTTTAGATGCAGAGGAAGCAATATTTGTAATGTGCTCATGCCAAGAGAGATTAGAAGTCAGGGTAATCCCCAAAAGAGAAAAAATGGATAGGATTTCTAGTCAATGAAAGAAGGTCATTAATATACAAGAGGAAAACGGTGGGGGAAAGAACTGAACCTTGGGGATACAAGCATTAGTGGAGAAGTTAGAAGACAGAGAGCCATCTACCATCACCCTCAGTGAGCGATAAGAGAGAGAACTGGATAACCAATTACAAAACACAGTTGGCAAACCATAAGATGGAAACTTGTTTAGAAGACCTTTAGGCCAAACACGATCAAAAGTATTTGAGATGTCAAGAGCAACTGCTTGTGTTTCACCAAACTTTTCATTGAATTTGTTCATAAATGGGTCACTCAAGCTAGAATATCACCAGTGGATTGACACTGATGGAATTCATACTGGTGATCATTGAATCAGATGGAAGGTTTCAAGGTAGTTTAAGAGTTGGCTGTTAATTGATTTCTCCATTACTTTAGAAAGAGTAGAAGTAATTGGAATGGGACGATAATTGGATGGGAGGGATTTGTCACCCTTTTTAGGAACTGGCTGGATATGAACAAATTTCCAAGCAGAAAGAAAAACACCTTTGGAATAAAAAAGTGAAAAAGGGCGGTAAAGAATAGGCGTAAGTTCAGGAGCACAGGTTTTGAGAACAAGTGGAGAAATAAGATTAGTGAATGGAACAAAGGGGTGCTCTTACGAAGAAAGGCTTACGTTTTGCAAATTACAGTGTCTAGAGACTAGGCACTGGCGTGGTGATCTGATAGAGGTGTTTAAAGCCTTGAATGGTTTGAGCATGCTCAATGCTGATGGGATTCTTCCTCTTGCTCAGAATAATCACTTGAGAGGGCATAAATTCAAATTGAGAAAAGACAGATGTAGGATAGACGTGAGGAAATGTGCCTTTAGTCAGAGGGTGGTTGGTTGGTGGAATAGACTTCCATCCCTTGTTATGGAAGTTGATAGCCTAAATAAGTTTAAGGCTCAGCTGGACATGTATTTCGAATGAACAGAGGGGTGAAGTGGAAGTGGTTATTTTTTATTTATTTATTTTTTTGGCTGATGCTGCATAAGCTTGCTTTCTTACATCAAATGCCTCTACTAATGCTAATGCTAAATGCTAATACCATCAGGACCTAGAGATTTCTTAGCATCAAGATTCGTCAAAATCCTTCTGACATCCTTTTGACGGAAGACCACAGGAGGCATTGAATGGAGTATGTTGAGAATGGTGGGAGGTGTTTTACCAAGGTCATTAATACATGAGTTGGAAGGAAAATGGGATGCTAGCAGGTCAGCTTTATCCTTAGCTGAAGTGACAACAGAACCATCTGGTTTTGCCAGAGGTGGGAGCAGAGATGGGCAAAAGTTGTGGTCAATTGCTTTGGGAAGAGACCAGAATGCTTGGCTACCATTAGGGCAAGAAGCAAGTTTTCTACTCTTAGACTGTTCAAAATCTAGTTTGGACTGATTAATAACTACTTTACAATTGCTGCAAGCTTTGGTGTAGGCAGAAAATGAAACTGAAGAATTGGAAACAAGCCAATTACAATATGCAACGTTCTTCTCTTGAATAGCATTAGCACATTTATTGGAAAACCAAGGTTTAGATAAAGGACGAGATTTTAAAGTGGAGTGTGGGATAAAGGATTTTATTCCTACAAGAATAATTTCACTGACACGATCTGAGGAAACTTTGACATCAGAAGTTTTGAAATAGTAATCCGACCAAGGAAAAGAAGAAAAGAAATCTTGCAGGTCATTCCATTTTGCATTGTTGTAATGCTAAACAACATGAGGTTGGGAATAGCCATGAGACATAAGCATTGGAGAAGAGACAATCACCAAGTACTGATCTGAGATGCCTAAAGGACCACTTTGACCGTGTACTTAAAAGGGTTGTTTGTGAGAAAAAGATGAAACGTGTTGGCTGTATTGTTAGGATTGTCCGGTATTCTTGTAGGTAAATGAACAATCTGTGCAAAGTCATTAGTAATTGCAAAAGCCTCAGCATCTCGACCAGCTGGGTCGGTGCGACTAGAAAAGGGAAGCCAGCTGGAGTTGTGAACATTAAAATCACCAAGGAAAATTACCTCACTGTTAGGAAAGGTGGACTGGAGAAAATCAAGTTGCAAAGAGAGGAAGTCAAAGAGCTCCAAGTGATTAGTGGAGTTGGGATAACAGTAGAGACAACAGTTGAATTTGACAGAATGAGGTAGAGAGATTTTAAGCCAGAAAAGATCGAAAAGAGAAGTTTCCAAATTACCAAGTCTCTGACAGGTGATATCGGAACAGACATATTCACAAGTACTACCTTTGAGGGGAAAGTAATCATACAGCGAATAATTTGGGCAACTAAGATAAGCAGTAGTTGGATCAACCGATAACAGATTCTGACAGAAAAAGTACATATAGTTTGGCAGACTGCAAGTGGAAATGGACACTGAGATTAGAAATGAGACCACGTATATTTATGAAATGAACTAGGAAGTGTTTGGGACATTGAGATCTTTTCGCAGATAAGCTTACTATTAATTTGACAAAATAATAATAATAATTAATGGTGTATTCAATAGTAAGAAAAGTGGGGGGGGGAAATGCTGTATGAAGTAATGAAATTTTTTGATATGGCATACACATGGTAAGAATATACCCAGATCCTTGACATAACGTGGCCTCGACAATGCCCCCCACATATACACTACTTGGACTCCCTCCAATCACTATCTGGCAGAGTAGAGGTAACAAAATTATACACTGGTTGATTTGGAAGCTTCCTAAAGAGTTACCAATAGGTTCGGTCTGGTGTACTAACTAGCGGCCGGCCTGTGAACACCATTTTAGAGCTGTACTCTCGAAATAAGGAATATTGGATCTCGTCGTGATGTCCATCATAGCCTCAAAAGTCATCAATCAAACTGCATAATGGAAGAGATGGGGAAGGGTTGAGTGGAATTTAGGTCTGGAGACTAAACATGGGTTCCACCCTTTAATCCTCCAATAAGCAAAGTAGTGGTATTGCATCGGTTGATGAGAGTCATCTACCACCTAGTACTGCATGGTAACACAGAGGGGCGGCATTTCTCCATGTGGTGTGGACGCCACACCTCGACCCCTGCTTATGTTGGTTCACACCTGGGTTGACACCCACAATTAGCATTAGCATTAGTAGAGGCATTTGATGCAAGAAAGCAAGCTTATGCAGCATCAGCCAAAAAAATAAAATAAAATAAAATAATAATAATAAATGAATAAATAAAAATAACCACTTCCACTTCACCCCTCTGTTCGTTCGAAATACCTGTCCATCTGAACCTTAAACTTATTTAGGCTATCAACTTCCACGACAAGGGATGGAAGTCTATTCCACCAACCAACCACCCGCTGACTAAAGGCAAATTTCCTCACATCTATCCTACATCTGTCTTTCCTCAATTTGAATTTATGCCCTCTCAGGTGATTATTCTGAGCAAGAGGAAGAATCCCATCAGCACTGAGCATGCTCAAACCATTGAAGGCTTTACGCAAACCATGCACCTCTATCAGATCACCTCGCAGTTACCTAGTCTCCAGACACTGTAATTTGCAAAACTTAAGCCTTTCTTCGTAAGAGCACCCCTTTGTTCCATTCACTAATCTTGTTGCCCTTCTCTGTACTTGTTCCAGCATCTCTACATCCTTCTTGAAATGAGGCCTCCAGACCTGTATACTCAAGGTGTGGCCTGACCATTGCCTTATACAAGGGAATAATCACCTCCTTATCCCTGCTAGAAAAATTCCTATATATCATCGACAATACACCATGAGCTACTCTTGCAGCCCGTCTGCACGGCTCAGAAAACTTCATATCTGCCTGCACCTGCTTATGTTGGTTCACACCTGGGTGGTCACCCAGAATGTGCTTGTGCATGGGGTTATAACTAGGAGATAAAGTAATAACCTGATACAGGTTGTGGGGAAGGGGTTAGCATTAACAGAGGCATGCGATACAAGAAAGCAAGCTTATGCACAATCAGCCAAAAAAAAATCCTCTCATTTCACTCGTCTATTCACTCCAAATGCTTGTCCAGCTCAGCCTTAAAGTTATTTAAGCTATCAACTTCCCAGCAAGAGATGGAATTTAGCTCTGTTCTAGCAATCAGCAACCTGCTCCCTAAAGGCAAATATTCGCACATCTGTTCTACAACTGGCTTTCCTTGGTTTGAATCTATGCCCCCTCAGGTTCTTAATCTGAGCAAGAGGAAGAATCCCATCCGCATTCAGCTTGCTCAACCCATTTGAGGCCTTATACACCTGTGCCTACTCCCTGCACTGCAATTTGCAGAATTTAAACCTATCTTGTTAAGAGCACCCTTTCTTCCCCTCACCAATCTTGTTGCCCTTCTTTGTACTCGTTCTAGTAACTACTCTACATCCTTCCTAAAATGAGGCCTCCAGACCTGTTTACCAGTGGTGTATTTGGGCCAGAACACACAGGAACGATGTTCTGGTACTTATTTCTAAATGTCATAATAGAAAATCATTAAATCTATACACATAATATTATGAAACAATGGCATAATCAAAGGTGAGGGAGAAATAATATCTATTTTACCCATTGCTACTAAAAATATATATTAATAGTAATCTTTAAAATTAATAGATTTCTTTAAAAATTTATTTAAAAAGAAAAATATAAATTTTGCAGTGAATCTTGAACGTTCTTTACTAAAGTACAATGTGTTAGATAAAGAGATCCAACAATGGCAAGTTTGCTGTTTATTAAACTACACGGTCCACCATTAGAATTATAGAATCTAAATTTTTATGTCTGAACTTGGTTGTGGTTTCATCGTTCTGCTGTTGACCAACAAATAAAAAGGGCAGTCATGCAAGAATACGTAATTGATAATGTATAGGAATTTCCCAATTTTTGTTTTTTTCTTTTCTGATTTTTTGTCTTTGTTTTTTACTTTTGTTTTTATTTAATAGTTATAAATAGATACTGAACAAATATTCTAATCTTTGACTTATTTATTTTTGCAAATGAAAAAAGCATAGTTAACTATAATTAATCAATGAGTGTTCCAGTACTATTTTTTTTAGCAATACACCTCTGCTGTACACAGTATTCAAAGTGTGGCCTTGTACAACGGGATAATCACCTTGTTCCTGCTAGCAAACTTCCTATATATCATTGACAAGACTCCATGACCTGCTCTGGCAGACCATCTGCACTACTCAGCAAACTACATATCTCACTGCACAATTACTCCCCAAGTCTTTTTCAATTTCCACCTCCCTGAGTGTAGTATCACACAGTTAGCATTAGCATTAGTAGAGGCATATGATGCAAGAAAGCACGCTTATGCAGCATCAGCCAAAAAAATAAAAAACCGCTCCCACTTCATCCCTCCATTCATTCCAAATACCTATCCAGCTCAGCCTTAAATTTATTTAGGCTATCAACTTCCACAACAAAGGATGGAAGTCTGTTCCACCAACCAACTACCCGCTGGCTAAAGGCAAACTTCCGCACATCTATCCTACATCTGTCTTTCCTCAATTTGAATTTATGCCCTCTCAGGTGATTATTCTGAGGAAGAGGAAGAATCCCATCAGCATTGAGCATGCTCAAACCATTCAAGGTTTTATACACCTCAGTCAGTTGGTACATTTCTCTTGGGTTAATGCTACCCACATGCAGTACTTTGCATATGTCAACGGTAAACTTCAGTTGCCACTTCTCAGCCCATTTGCCCAACTTATCTAGATTGAGTTGCAGTAGCATACTGTCTTCACTGTCATTAAAAACCTTGCCAACCTTTATATCATATGGAAACTTGGACATTAAGCCTGATATACACTCTTCAATATCATTGATAAATACGCAAAAAAACAACAGGCCAAGCACTGAATCCTGGGGAACTCCACTAATAACATTAGTCCACAAGGAGCAGTGTCCACTGATTAACACTCTCTGTTGTCTCCCACTCCACCATCCCTCTATCTATTGTAGCAACTTGCCCCTAATGCCATACTACTCCAATTTGTAAAGCAGTCTTCCATGTGCAACAGTATCAAAAGCTTTCCTGAAATCCAAGTATATGATATCAAAATTATTTTTTGCATCCAGTTCCTTTGTGACCACATCATAGTATCCATTCAAATTGGTCAGACAAGACCTCTCTATTTTCCCTGGAACACAAGTTAAACTAACATTATTACAGTTACTTGTGTCACCTTTTGAATCCCCTTTGTGAATTGGGGATACTTTTGCACACCTCCAGTCCATGGGAACTTCTCCTGAGTCTAAGGAAGTGCTCATAATTATGGCTAAGGGTTTGCTTAATTCCCTTGCTGCCTCCTTTAATATAACTGGAGAGATTCCATCCACCCCAGGTGCCTTCCTTATATTTAACTTCAACGATTTCTCCTCCACTTTGCTTTTAGTTATTACAAAATCACTTAGCTCCCTGTTAGAGTTTGATAAGCTTCTGGCATTCATATGAATTCACTTCAATAACTCCTCTTGTGTGAATGTAGATGCAAAATACTCATTCAGTTTATCAGCTACTTGAGCATGATCATCAATAGTCAAACCATCTATGTTAAGTCGGCTAATCTGATTCATCCTTTTCCTTCTAGTGTTTACATAAGTAAAGAAGTCTTTGTTGTTTTTCTTTGCATTCTTTGCCAACGATTTATCGTAGTCAGCCTTCTTGCTTAACCTCCTTTGTGACTTGATTACTGACTAGCTTATATCTACCATAGACTTCTGTGTCACCTGATAATTTATATGCATCCCACACATTTTTCTCCTCTGCAACAAGCTTCATTAATTCATCTGACATCCATTTAGGTCTAAATCTTGAATAGTATTTCTTAGTTGGTATGAAAAGCTTAGTAGCATTCAAGATTAATTCCTTGAAGGCTTCCCACTTAGAATTCGTTGTTTTAAACATCATCAGTTGATCCTACTGTATAGAATTTAAAAACTGTCTTAGACAACTTTAGTCACCTTTATGAAAACAAAAACCCTTCCCTTTACACTTGATGGTAGTTACACCTTTAAGTAAATCCCGTCAGTACACTGTGATCACTGTCACCTAGTGGTTACTTTATCTGCAAATTCTTAATGCATGAATAATCAGATCAAGAGAATTACTCCTTTTGGTGCCCCTCAAACATGTTGCTGTAGAAAACAATCCTTCAATAAATCCACAAAGTCTTGCTAGAATGCAAGTGACCAATCCACAAGTTCCAGTCAATATCTGGAAAGTTAAAATCCCCCATTATAAGCATTGGCAGAAGTGCTGTCACTGTGGGTTTTTTGGTTGTTTGAGCTTTGACTATTAGTCATTGCTTCTGAAACAATGAATGCAAGTACATTGATATTCTGGACAATTCCACTCTTTCTGCACTGTGGAAGTAAGTGGGGAAGGCCCTTTTCTTTTCAGCATGACAGTGCATCATATCATACTGCACTGCTCTTTAGTGACTTGGTTTGAATATTGGTACTTAAAAGCTTCAATGGCTTGACTTTTAACTATTGGATTGGCATGACATTGACCACTAAGCATTTTTGGGATGAACCAGAATGTCACCATTGGACGAGGTTGACATGCCTACAATAAGTAATTGAATTGTAGGCTGAAAGGGGAATTGACCAAAATACCATCTTCTTGTTATTAAAAAACTGGTTTTTAAGTCTATTGATGTGGTGTGTAATTAAGGACACAAAGGTAGGTCAACATATTATTAAATATTGCATCAATAAAAGTTTTAGGAAACGTGCAGATGCCTGGTTATTTTTGGTAATTAACATTAACATTAGCAAAGGCACATGATGCAAGAAAGCAAGTTTATATAGCATCAGCCAAAAAAAAAAAAAAAAAAAAAACTCTTCTCATTTCACCCATCCACCCACTCCAAATGTTTGTCTAGTTCTGCCTTGAATCTACTTAAGCTATCAACTTCTACGACAGATGGCAGTTTGTTCCAGCAATCAACCACCCGCTGGCTAAAGGCAAACTTCTGCACATCTATCCTACAACTGTCTTTCCTCAATTTGAATTTATACCCTCTCAGGAAATTATTCTGAACAATAGGAAGAGTCCCATCAGTGTTCAGCATGCTCAAACCATTCAAGGCTTTATACACCTCAATCAGATCACCTCACAGGTGCCTAGTCTCCAGACAGTGTAATTTGCAAAATTTAAGCCTTTCTTCGTAAGAGCAACCCTTTGTTCCATTCAGTATTCTTATTGCCCTTCTCTGTACTCGTTGCAGCAGCTCTACATCCTGCTTAAAATGAGGCCTCCAGACCTGTATACAGTACTCAAGGTGTGGCCTGACCGTGGCCTTATACAAGTGGATAAAATTCCTGAATATCAACAAGACACCATGAGCTACTCTTGTAGACCATCTGCACTGCTCAGAAAACTTCATATCTGCCTGCACAATTACCTCCAGGTCCTTTTCATTCTCTACCACCCTAAGTGTAGTACCATACAGTTGATACATTAATCTGGTGTTACAGCTTCCCATATGCAGTACTTTACATTTATCAATGGTAAGCTTCAACTCTGTGAAATTGTAACAGTGTCAAGTCAGTTTGGTATGACCTAAGCACTGGGAAAGCAAAATTGAGAGTATAAGTGTGTTATAGGCCTAATGATTCTGATAAGGATAATAAACAACTGTACAGGGAAATAGAGTGGGCCAGTAAATCAGAGTGTCTTATAATTGGGATTTTAATCTCCCAGATATTGACTGGAATTTGTGGGTTGGTCACTTACACACTAGCAAGGGTTTTGTGGATTTATTGGTTGATTGTTTTCTACAGCAGCATGTTCGGGAGGCAACTAGAGGGAGTAATACTCTTGATCTGATTATCAGTAGTGATTCTTCATGCATTACAAATCTGCAGATAAAGGAACCACTAGGTGGCAGTGATCACAATGTGCTGAAATGGGATTTACTCAAAGAGGTAACTACCATCAGGGGGTAAAGGGAAAGGTTTTTGCTTTTTGTAAAGGTGACTATGATGGTCTGAGACAGTATTTAAATTCTATGCGGTGGGACCAACTGATGATGTTACCAACAGCAAATTCAAAATGGGAAGCATTCAAAGAATTAATCTTGGAAGCTACTAGGCTTTTCATACCAACTAAGAAATACTGTGCAAGGTTTAGGCCTAAATGGATGAACTAATGAGACATGTGGCAGAGAAGAAAAATGCATGGGATACATATAAATTAACGGGTGATATGGAAGCCTATGATAGATATAAGCTGGTCTGTAACCAAGTCACAAAGGAGGTTAGGTAGGCAAAGGAGATTATGAGAAATCTTTGGCAAAGGATGCAAAGAAAAACAGCAAAGAGTTCTTTACTTATGGTAAACTCTAGAAGGAAGAGAGATGAATCAGATTGGTCCACTTGATATCACTGGTTCAACTTTTGATAATTCTGCTCAGGTAGCTAACAAACTAAATGAGTATTTTGCATCTATATTCACACATGAAGAGTTATTCAAGGAGGGGTATGCCAGATGTGAATTAAACTCTAATATATAGTATATTCTGTAATCCACGGCTCATGAAAAAATAAAATTAAATTTGAATCAAGGGACACCTTCATAGAAATTGTAGAAATATTTTTAAAGTTATTGAAGAAAAAAAGAAAGTTGTGAGAACTAATTTAATTGAAATAAACAAAATTATGAATAGTATTTGCTCAAGTGATTATTAATGCACTTTAAGTGATAAAGAAACAAGGTTCATGCTGTTATTTGACAAATAATTTAATCTGCAATAGCAGCATGAACATAAAGATGAATGTTAAATTTTTTCTTGTTGTACTTTATCCAAACATTGAATGTGATTGTGTGAGAGAGAGAATAAATGGGGCCAAGATGAAGAAGAATTGTTTCCCAGTTTAAATTTCAATGAATAAATATATTACATATATTTTCGAATTTATATTGTAGCATTAGTAAGCTTCTGGATTTTTCGAAATGATGAGATTGTTTGGAGTATAATTCTGAGACTGACTTTGTTTATTCCTTTTTGACATGTTTTTCTTTTTAAGATGCTTTTTTTTATCTTCTTTGGTTTATTTTTTATTTCTAAGAATAAAAGATCATAAGAGCAAGAAATACAACAGTTTTACAGGAAATATTTCAATTTTAATTTAAAAAAACTTTAGATACATAATTACATATATACATCTGCTCTGATTACTTAATATTTCACATAATTTACATACAGAGCTACATACATCTATCTATATAGTATATATTTATATATATATATATATGTACACATAAATACAGTAAGCTGCTTAGAGCAAAAATTTCAGCACATATTTTAATTGTTACAGGAAGAATTGTATATGTATACACCATATTGTTAATTATCAAGCTGACAGAGCAAAGCAACTCCTCTGTTTATCCAATGTATTTCAGGCTTATCTGAAGCGAGGTCAATACTAAGAACATAGTTGGTAGAATGGCCAGTAGTACTCAGAGTGCCTCGGCGAGCACTAGTTTTGTAAACAGGAGATAAATATGCTGGTCCTCGCACAAATTTAGCTTTCAACCCTGGTTTTATCCATAACTAAATGCAAAAGTTAAGTATATATTTACACTATATGGGAATCAATAAAGGTAAATTAAAAAGTTTCTCTTTAGCAATGTTTGGTTAAAAAATATAACTTAATAATAATTAAATATCAGTTTTATTTTATATTACTTTTATTTTAATTTATTTTATATTTATTATTAACCACACTTACTGCCTTTTTCTGTCTCAAAAGAAGTTAAGCTATGATCGGTATTATGATCCGTCTTAAATCATCTAGAGCATTACAAACTAGATTCTAACCTGACTTAACCTTCTGCCACTGGAAAATTATGACTTCAGTGCCATTTCTGAGATCTGATTCATCTTGAAGTTTGATGTCATGCTTTATGTGGCCAACTTTAATTTTATGTTTACTTAGTCACCCTCTATGACAAGCATGGCAGAGGTCCTTGTCTCTTCATTTTTTTTTTTTTTTTTTTATAAAAACACCAAGCACAAGAGCTATTATAACCTATAGCATTTAGTACCATGCATGGGCTGAAGGGTAAGAAGATGAAAGAAGATAATTGTTGACATTAGACCCTGACTTTCTATAGATTGTAATTTTCAGGAAATACATATGAAGGAAGGTTGTTCCGGAAAATGAAAGTTGAATGAACAAATGAGGAAGAGAAAAAGTTGGTTCTATGAGTTTGAACTTGGATAGTAAAAGGATGTTAACTGGTTGTGGTGCGTGTTCAGACTGCTTTGGAAGAGAAAGAGACGGGGGGGGGGGGATTATAGAAACCAATTCACAAGAACAGTGCCCCTGTAAGTATCTATAGAAAAGGCATGCATCAGAAACAGAATGTCTATGAGACAGAGAGTGGAGAGACTCTGTGAGATATAAGTCATTAATTAACCTAACTGCCCTCTTTTGAATGGAATGTACAAGCCTGAGAGAGAGGTTTTGGGGGTACTATCCAGATATGGGAACAATATTTCGTGGTAGGGTGGATTTGTGATTTGTACAGAGTGAATAGCTGTTTGGAAGAAAAGTAACACAGAGAACGAAAGAGAAAACCCAGTTTTTTAGCAATATTTGTAATGTGCTTATTCCAAGAGAGATCCAAAGTAATCCCCAATAGAGATATATGATCTTGCCTAGAAATCAAAAGTGTCATCAAAGATAAGTATAGGAGTGGAGGAATCCTTTTTTGTGAGATATAAGACAGGACTGAGCTTTGAAAGGATTGAAATCAACTAAGTTATCTTTGCCCCGTCTGGAGAATTAGTAGTAGTAGTAGTGGCATGTGATGCAAGAAAGCAAATGTATGAGCTTATGCAGCATCAGCCAAAAAAAAAAAAAAAAAAAAAATCACACCATTCCCTCCAAATGCCTGTCCAGTTCCTCCTTAAATTTATTCAACCTATCAACTTCCACAACGATAGATGGAAGTTTGTTCCAGCAATAAACCACCCGCTGGCTAAAGGAAAATTTCCACACATCTATTCTACATCTGTCTTTTCTTAATTTGAATTTATGCCCCCTTAGATTCGTAATCTGAACAAGTGGAAGGATCCCATCAGAATTCAGCGTGCTCAACCCATTCAAGGCCTTATATACCTCAATCAGATCACTGCGCAGGTGCCTAGTCTCCAGCCACTGCAATTTGCAGAACTTAAGCCTCTCTTGGTAAGAGGATCCCTTCATTCCCCTCACCAATCTTGTTGCCCTTCTCTGTACATGCTCAAGTAAATCTACATCCTTCCTAAAATGAGGCCTCCAGACCTGTACGCAGTACTCAAGCCGTGGCCTGACCATTGCCTTATACAGAGGGATAATCACCTCCTTTTCCCTGCTAGCAAAATTCCTATATATCATTGACAAAACCCCATGACCTGCCCTGGCAGCCTGTCTGCATTGCTCAGAAAACTTCATATCTGCCTGCACAATTACTCCCAGGTCTTTTTCATTTTCTACCACCTTAAGTGTAGTACCACCACACAGTTGGTACGTTTCTCTGGGGTTACTTCTACCCATATGTAGTACTTTGCATTTGTCAAGGTTAAACTTCAGTTGCCACTTCTTAGCCCATCTGCCCAAATTATCTAGATCCTGTTGCAGTAGCACACTGCCATTACTGTCATTAACAACCCTGCCAACCTTTGTATCATCTGCAAACTTCGACATTAAGCCTGATATACCTTCATCAATATCATTGATAAATATACAAAACAACAGTGGACCTAACACCGAAACCCTGTGGAACTCCACTAATAACATTAGTCCAAGAAGAGCAGCACCCATTGATTACCACCCTCTGTCTTCTAGCACTTAACCATCCTTTTATCCATTGTAGCAACTTACCCTTAATACCATTCTGCTCCAATTTGTACAATAGTCTTCCATGCCATGCGCAACAGTGTCAAAAGCTTTACTGAAATCCAAATATATGATATCAAAATTATTTTTTGCATCCAGTTCCTTTGTAACCACATCATAATATCCTATCAAATTGGTCAGACAAGACTTTCCCTTAACAAACCCATGCTGTGTCTGAATTATTGCTGCAGTCTTGTCTAGATGATCCTGCAATGCATCCTTAACCAGCGACTCCATTATTTTACCCGGAACAGAAGTTAAACTAACTGGTCTGTAATTACTCGTGTCACCCTTCGATCCCCCTTTGTGAATTGGGGATACATTTGCACATCTCCAGTCCGTGGGAACCTCCCCTGAGTCCAAGGATGCTCTCATAATTATGGCTAAGGGTTTGCTTAGTTGTTTTGCCATCTCCTTTAATATAACTGGATAGATCCCATCCACCCCAGGTGCTTTTCTTACGTTTAACTTCAACAATTTCTCTTCCACTTTGCTCTCGGTTATTACAAAATCATTAAGTATCTTGCTACAATTTGATAACCTTCTGCCATTTTATTTTCAAACCTTAATAATTCCTCACGTGTGAATGTAGATGCAAAATACTCATTTAGTTTGTTTGCTTATCTGAGCAGGATCATCAACAGTCGAACCATCAATGTCAAGTGGACCGATCAGATTCATCCCCTTCCTTTTAGAGTTTATATAAGTAAAGAAATCCTTGCTGTTTTTCTTAGCATCTTTTGCCAAGGATTTCTCGTAATCTGCCTTCGCCTGCCGACCCTCCTTTGTGACCTGATTACAGATTAACTTATATCTGCCATATGCTTCTGAGTCGCTTGATAATTTGTATGCATCCCATGCATTTTTCTTCTCTGTTACGAGTCTCATTAGTTCATTTGACAACCATTTAGGCCTAAACCTTGAACAATATTTCTTAATAGGTATGAACCTTTTAGTAGCTTCCACGATTAATTCCTTGAATGCTTCCCACTTAGAATTTACTGTTGGTAACATCGTCAGTAATATTACCTAAAGATCAGCATTTAAGACCAAATACGGAGGATGCGGAAAGGTCAGGGAATGACCACCACATATCCCGGAGCAATATGGCCTTAGTTGCTAATGCTCCTAAAAACCAAATAACAAATAAACAAACAAACATCAGCATTTAAGGAATTGGTAGTGGATTTTTGAGAAGTTGAAGCTGTTTGTGCAGGGTAAGATTTCTCAAATTGGAAAGTGGAATACAATATGCTATCATCAGCAAAACTATGGATAGGATTTCTGGTCAATCGAAGAAGGTCATTAATAAACAAGAGGTAAAGAGTGGGAGAAAGAACTGAACCTTGGAGAATGCCAGCA
Organism: Mastigoproctus giganteus; assembly: GCF_048544385.1. Taxonomy (NCBI): domain Eukaryota; kingdom Metazoa; phylum Arthropoda; class Arachnida; order Uropygi; family Thelyphonidae; genus Mastigoproctus; species Mastigoproctus giganteus. Next base: position 28,169,692 of record NC_143578.1, on the reverse strand, counting down.
TTAGTGGAGAAGTTAGAAGATAGAGAACCATCTACCACCACCACCACCTATAGTGAGCGGTTAGAGAGAAAACTGGAAATCCAATAACAAAAAACAGTTGTAAAACCATAAGATGAAAGCTTATTTAGAAGACCTATATGCCAAACATGATCAAAAGCATTTGAAATATTAAGAACAACTACGTAAGTTTCATTGAACTTTTCTATTGAATTTGTCCACAGATGAGTAACATAAGCCAGAATGTCACCAGCGGATTGACACTGACAGAATATGTACTGGTGATCATTGATCAGACAGAAGGTTTGCAGATAGTTTGGCAGTTAATTGATTTCTCCATTACTTTAGAAAGGGTAGAAGTAAGTGCAATGGGATGATAATTGGATGGGAGGGATTTGTCACCCATTTTAGGAACTAGCTGGATATGAGCAAATTTCGAAGCAGAAGGGAAAACAAGTTTGGAATAGAAAAGTGAAAAAAAGCGACACAGAACAGGAGTAAGCTCAGGAGCAAAGGTTTTGAGAACAAGTGGAGAAATACCATCAGGACCTGGAGTTTTCTTAGCATAGAGATTGTTCAAAATCATTCTGACATCCTTTTGACGGGAGACCATAGAGGCATTGAACGGAGTGTACTAGGAATTGTAGGAGGCGGTTTACCAAGGTCATCAATACACAAGTTGGAAGAAAAGTAGAATGAGACAATGATGATAAACTGATTACAAATTACAAGTTGACCAATGATGAGACAAACACCTCTACCCAATATTACTAAGTCAAGTTTTCACTCTTTGAGGCAATTACTGTTAAAGTTCAAATCCGGAACATAATAGTAATCATCATGGTAGTTTATTGGTATTCCTCCAGTCATATCTGCTTGTTCTGATGATTCTGACTAAACACTGTTTAGCCAGCAATGAAGATCATCGATAATGTTATATTGATAATCACCGTGTAGACACCTTTTTCTGCACTGGCAATTTCAACCTGGAAAATTATCTTTCTCCAGATAGTACCATTCACTTTTGTAGCCACTTGATAAACACTTTTTGTCTAAAACTTTCTTCAACTTTGCCAAGCTCACTGAAATACTTGGTGGACTCGACTCCAGTTGACTATCTAGCAGCCAGCCTGCTAACACTGTTTTAGATCTGTACCCTCACCATGGTGGAAGAGATGGGGGGTTGTCAAAGTTTAGCTCCGGAGACTAAACATGGGTTCCACCACTTCAAGCCTCCAATAAGCAAGGTAGTGGCACCGGTTACTGAGAGTCAACTATCAGCTAGTATTGCCTGGTCACACGGGGCAGCATTCCCTCCGTGTAGTGTGAAACCCACACATTGACCTCTGCTTACATTGGTTCTCACCTGAGTTCCGTATTTCAAGACTTGGACATGGTGGTTATACCCAGGCTTACTAACAGTCCCACCATCGTGAAGGTGCAAGCAGAGGATTTTGGTTGTCACAGAACAACCAGAATTCACTGAAATTCGGTCCTCTTGACTTGAGTGTCACCTGAATATCAGTTCCATTAGTGTTTTAACTCTCTGGTAGAAATCGTAGCTTGATGTATTTGAGACAATGTCTGTGACAGCCTCAAGGATCCAACCTAGCCGACCGGGCTAGCCGAGTGGGTAAAGTACCTGCCCGGCAACCCAAAGGTCGCGGGTTCGATTCCCGCCTCGGGCTTGGATCAAAGTACTGCAAAAACCTTGGGAGGTGCAATATGGCCACAGAAGCCGATGCGCCAACAACTACCAAATCAAAAAAAAAAAAAAAAAAAAAAAAAAAGATCCAACCTAAATTTTCAGAGATTCTCATTTAAAATGATAATTCTATATTTCTTCAATGCTAGAAATCATATCAACTCATTTTAATTATTGTAACTTTTTGTTTCAAGTCAATTGGTAACCTAGACAAAATAAGATAACTCATATGCCATCTAGATCATAAACAGGTCAGCTTGGCACCTTAAGCAACACAGTAAACCCACAAAATTTGCGCTTTCGGATAAATCAAAAAACTACCCACTCAGTATCACTCAATGCTGCTTGAATTGGGAAGAATACACCAGAATGGTGTTCTGGCTAATAAATTATATATGTATATATATATATATATTTAAATTAACTCAAAATAATTCTGGTTTTTAAATTTACAAAAAAAAAAAAAAAAAAACAACTCTGGAATCTTAAGATGGTTTTTGTTAATTATAAGTGTTTATAATTAATTATCGTATCTGAATGTCAGAATCAGTGAGAACTGTTACATAATGTTTGCATGTGTTGGATAACTTTATGAAAAAATATATTTAAAGTTTGATTTGATTTCCACATATTAGCAGTCTGATTATTAATATTTTCCAATTTGAGCAATGCTGCCAGCAGTGGGAGAAGGGTCCTTTTCATCACACACAAATTGCTTTTACTTTTGGATTAACCATTGTATTTTCGTACATATATAATTTATTACAAAAATACATATTTTTTGATCATATAAGTAGTAAGCTACTGGTTCCACTTGAACACTTGCAGCAGTGAATTGTTCATAAAACAAAGGGAGTTTCAGGATTTCTTTCAGCAGTGAAGCACTCCTAAAATTTGGCACTAACAAAGTTTATTTTTCCTTTTGACTTTGTTAGAAAAGGTTGTCTGCCATTTTATTTTAAAGTTATTTTATTAGAAAAGGAGGGAAACACATAAGGAGTTTTTTTTTTAATTTATTTATTTTTATTTTATTTTATTTATTTAGTTTTTGTTTGCTAGTAAAAGAAATCAAAATTAGGCTAATTCATTTAAAAAAAAAAAGGTTCTATGCATAGTTCTCAAGGATTAAAAAAGACTGAATTGTGACAAAAAAAAAAAAGATAGGAATTTTATTAATGAAAAATATTCCCAAATGTTTACTGTTTGAAAATTGTAGTACTATCACTCTTAAATAATGAATTTAGTATTCAGATTTCAAGAAATAGGTAATGTGTCTAGAAAAGTTGCCATTGGCAGGAGATTAGTTTATATGTATATACTTACAATAACAATCAGGTTCATTATTTTCTTTCAAAATCAATAAAGAAATCCTCAAAAGAGCTCAGAAGGGAATGGGAAGGAAGTTTTAGGCCATAATGTAACCATAATGTAAATGCATATCATCATATGACAGACATTTATGCTATTATTGTTATTGTAAGTATATACATATCTGAATATACTAACATAGTACATAGTTTAGAATAAAAAAAGGATACAACAGGTAATGTGTCATATAACACCTTTGGTGTGGATTCTACAAGGACCCCTTCTTCTTTACCCCATCGTGCACCTTCCAGGAAAAGTCCCTACATTGAATAGAAATAGCCCATAACAATGAGTTTACAAAAAAACTTTGCTCATGCACGTGCACAAACAGCATGCACAACACATGCACACGCATGCACACACGCACACTCTCACACACACACACACGCGCGCACACGTGTGTGTGTACATACATGTTTTTGATTATAAAGCTGACATTTTATCATACATCAGAATAGAATTTTTGAATCAGCTGGTTAATTTCAAGATGAATATTGATGGTGAATAACAAAGAATCTGTTTTCTCTTGATTACTGAGGTTCGTACAAAGTGATACCTCTATTCCCTACATCCTCTAAGCTACTTTTACCACTGCTGTCATTTAGTTAAACTCATTCACACTGCATGGTACAACAGTGTTATTTGATTAAATGTGTAAAGATGAGTACATAAAAAGATACTGATTATAAATTACTAGAAACTAGTGTAAATAAAGCAAAAATTATTCCTTACGCATTGTAGAATAAAAGTTGAAAAGTCCAACAGGTGATGGTCTGGAAAATTTAATAATCTGGCATCTAAGCCTTTCAAACCTGCTGTGTACTATGCATCTTCTCTTCCCTTCCACAGTGCTACTTCAGTACACTGGAGTTTTATAATTACAAGATGTTCTCAACTTATGAATGCATCGTGGAATTGTTTTGAAAAAAAAAAAACGTCCTTGGTGAGTCTGCTGTTTGAGATTCAGAATGCATTTTTCACAAAAGCAATATTGTAAAATAGTGATTAGGCCCTCAAGCTAGCCAAGAAATGCCTCTTTAATCAAAATATAGCTAAAAATAGTAATTAAACAAAATAGAAATAAATAAATAAAATGGAATAAGAAAACTGAATATATAGTTTTACCTATATAACAATACAGTCTGTCCCCGACATACATAAGAGATACGTTCCAGGACTTCTTACGTAAGTTGAGTTTTACGTAACTCGGGAATGACTAATAAAATTTTGCTGCTATATCCCTGATACACCAAAATTACAAAAAACATATAATATCCTCAGAAGAATTTAAAAAAATAGTTAAGTACCATAACAATTGAAAATGTTATCTAGGGACAGCAGTGAAGTAGTACCACTGTTACTTATTCTCTTAGGTGGCACCATGATAACGGTAAAAGTGAAATTTTCTGTAAAGAACTTCAGAGGGTTAAGTTACAAGAGATGCTGTCATGTGACAGCATCTCTTGTAATTTCACCCTTATGAAATGCAAATGGAGTGTGCACTAAATGTGCAAAATAGTAGGACAATATAAATTTGAACTCACCACAATAACCTGATGTGTAACAAATATTACATACAAAACGCAAACAAAAGCTTCCACTTTGCTCTCAAACAAAATTGAACTGACTCTATAATCCAGAAAGAAAGGATGTGGAGACGAAGGACTAGAGTGGAATTCTCCGAAGAAATAGCCAATGGGACAGTCCACGTGGCTTGAACGTTGTGGAGGTTTCTCTGAAGTGCTTTGACGTAGTTCACATGTCTCAAATACATGTTGTCGAATATTTCTTTAGAATTTATAAAGCAGTAAATGAAATGTGAACTCTATTTATTTACCTAGATTCTAGTTACGCCACAGGTTATTAACCAACATAGTTTGTATTGTAATGAAAATAAAAACTTATATTTATTGTTCCTTCATTTGATTTCACTCTTAAAAATTATACAGAAAGTATCTTTATGATTTTATCAAAACAATTTACGTAAGTCCGAAGTTACATAACTCGGGCATACGTACATCGGGGATTAGCTGTATTTACTTTTAGGATTAAGGCACATTTGCATCATGTAACTAATTTATGGCATGGGAAGTTGGTTAGAAGGCCATCGCTTTTTGGGAGACAAAATTATCAACTAATTAATAATTAGTGATGGGAAACTGAAAATAGTTTTTTTCATCTCATAGTTTCTGGATGAGCCTGATAACACATTTGCGTTGTAGTAATTATAAACAATACTGAGACAGCAGCAATTTTTACATTTGTATTTGATCTGTAAAAATAATAAATATTCAAAGACATGTTCAATCATGATAGCATTATGCCATATGTCTTATGTAGCTTTGTTCATCGTACTTATGGATGTTCAAGGACATTTGTATCTCAGGGAATATCCCTATAATTTATCATCTTATGTTTTTTTTTTTATTTGTGTTGCTTTGATATGTCTAGTTTATATTTTATAATTAATTTAACATTCCGTGTTTTTTTAAGCCATTCCTAAATTATAGTGGTTGATAAAGATCATTAGCATCTAGTATTTCTAAAGGCAAAAACAAACATACTCATGTAGGCATTTATAATTAATTGATAAATAATAGCATTAGTTGTTAATATATAAAACACAATAAAAAATAATTAAGTAGTAAAATTAAATACAGTAATTAATTATTAACATATCTGTATTGCTGATCTTATAACACATCAACTATATGCAATAAGACATAGGCTGATTATTCAACTATATTTATACGAATGTTAAGTTAATCTAAGGCAAGGTTAAAGTCTCCTTTGTAATCACCAAATGTATATATCAGGACAATTATTTTATTTTTTTTTTAATTTTTAAAGTATGGTTCAAGATATGACGGGTATAGATGATTTGGATTGTTATTTTTCAGTTAACCTAAGACTAAGGTTAAGTTCTCCTAGTGTCAATCATATGTCAGATAAATTTTTAAGAACTGGTTCTAGGGTTTTACAGGATTAAAAGATTAGGGGTTAGCTTTTAGTCTTGAGATGATTCTTTGAGGCCTTCTAAGTTGTGAATAAGGTAAATGTTGGAAGTGATCACAGAATGGTAAGATGTACACTTGATATAGAAATGGGAAAGGAAAAAACTGACTCGAGTAAATAATACAAAGGTCTTTGAGATAACAGAAGAGAAGAGGAGAAAAAGCAGTATGTACTGGAACTTAAGAACAAGTTTGAGCTTCTGCAGACTGCTCAGGACCAAGATATCAACGAGGAATATTACAACTTTCTGAAAGTGATAAAGCCCAAGAAACCTATAGGGAAAAAGAAATCCAAAGAAGAAAATATTAGTCAAGAAACACTTTTATGATGAATCGAAGGCAAAAAAATGAAGAGCAAGATAAACACTGACAAGGGAAAAATTGAGTATACCGAGTTATGCAAAGCCATTAGAAAGAGACTCAGAGAGGACATAAGAAGATTTAACACAAGAAAAGTAGAACAAGCATTAAGGGAAAACAAAGGATTTAAATCAGCAGCCATGAGCAGTAATACAGAAAGACAAATGATACTGAAACTGAAGAATAGCGATGGTGTACTTATAAACAGCAAAGAAGGCATAATTCAAATAGCAGAAGACTACTATAGAGAATTATACAAGGAGCGAGGGAATGATGCCAGCAGTGGGGAAGATGAATCACAAATTAGTAACACATACGACATACCCGATATCCTTCCCAATGAGGTAGAACATGCGTTGAAGAAAATGAAGAATCAGAAAGCCCCGGGGGGAAGATGAAGTTACTGTAGAGTTGTTAAAATTGGGAGGAAGAGACATAACACAAAAACTGGCAAGGCTCTTCACAAAGTGCATTAGAAAAGGTGTGACGCCTAAGCAGTGGAATAATGCAATCATAGTTTTGCTGCATAAGAAAGGAAATAAATCAGAAATTGGAAATTATAGAACAATTAGCTTGTTATCCCACATCTACAAGTTGTTCACAAGGGTCATTACTAATAGCTTAGAAAGAATACTTGATGAGAATGAACCGAAAGAGCAAGCTGGCTTTAGGACAGGATTCTCAACTATGGATCACTTTCACGTAATATCACAGCTAATGGAGAAAGCAAATGAATATAAAACGCCATTATGCCTGGCATTTGTGGATTATGAAAAGGCATTTGACTCCATACAGCATAAGGCAATGTTTCGTGTACTGGAAAGACAAGGCATAGATACCCCACATATTATGATTTTGAAGAAAATATATGAGAATGCTACCTCCTTTATTAGACTAGACAAAGACAGTAGTAAATTTAAAATCGAGAAAGGAGTTCGACAAGGAGACACAGTATCTCCGAAGCTGTTTACTGCTGCCCTTGAGGCAGCATTCAGAAGATTAGACTGGTCGCAGAAAGGAGTCAATGTGAACGGAGTGTACCTAAACCATTTACAATTTTCAGATGACATTGTGGTCATAAGCTACGATCCCAAAGAATTAGAAGAAATCTTAATCAGTTATGCAGAGTTAGTAAGGATTTTGGACTAAAGATGAATATGGCTAAAACAAAAGTAATGATGAACAAGTATGCCACAGAAAGGGAAATAATGATTGAAGGAGCAGTAATTGAAAAGGTGGAGTCATATACTTATCTGGGACAAGTTATTAGCTGTAATAATGATAAATGGCTGGAAGTCAAGAGAAGAATAAATTTTGGATGGATAGCATTCAGGAAATATAGTCACATACTGAAGAGCAATATCCCAGTTTGTCTGAAACGTAAAATGATGAACCAATGTATACTCCCCACCATGACTTATGGAAGTGAAACTTGGGCACTCACCAAAAGAATGGAAGAGAAGCTGAGAACTACACAGCAAAAAATGAAACAAATTATATTGGGAATCAGACTGTTATATAAGAAGAGAAACACATGGATTACGCAGCAAACTCAAGTAAAGGACATTCTTCTCAAAACTAAAGAACTAAAATGGTCTTGGGCAGGACACATAGCTTGAAGACATGATGACACATGGACTAAGAAAATAACAGAATGGTACCCAAGAGGAGCTAGAAGAAAACCCGGAAGACAACAGCAGAGATGAATAGATGAAATTCATGAGTTTGTGGGTAGTAAATGGATCGCCAGTGCTCAAAACAGAAGGAACTGGAAGGTTTCTGGAGAGGCTTTCATCCTGCAGTGGAATGAAAATGGCTGATGATGATGATGAAGTTGTGTATGGGGATTAAGAGCAATAATAGTAGTGATAGCTGGATGTTTATTATTTCATTATTATCATTTCTGCAATTATTACTCTCATTTCTATGATTATTATATTTCTTTTTTTTTGCTTTTGATTTATTCTAAAGTCCTGATTATGAAAATGTGGTTATCTATTTGCATACTTTATTACAATAAATATTACTTGTAATGCCTATAATAATGGCTTAGTCAGTATTTTTAGACAAACTTCCAATAATCTGGCATTTTGTTAAGTAAGTTAGCAAAGTAAGAAGTATACAACTTATGTGAGTAATGACTAATTTTTTGAGTATTATTTATCATTAGCATTAGTAGAGTTATATGATGCAAGAAAGCAAGCTTATATAGCATCAGCCAAAAAAAAAAAAAAAAAAAGAAAAGAAACTTCCCATTTCACCCATCCATTAACTCCAAATGTTTGACTAGTTCTGCCTTGAATTTATTCAAGCTATCAACTTCTGTAACGACATATGAAAGTTTGTTCCAGCAATCAACCACATGCTGGCTAAAGGCAAATTTCTGCACATCTATTTTACAACTATCTTTCCTCAATTTTAATTTATGTCCCCTCAGTTGATTAATCTGGGCAAAGCAGAAGAATCCCATAAGCATTGAGCTTGCTCAAACCATTCAAGGCCTTATACACCTCAGTCAGATCATCTCGCAGGTTCCTAGTCTCCATTCACCAATCTCGTTGACCTTCTCTGTACTCACTCAAGCGAGTACAGAGAAGGGCATCTTTCCTAAAATGAGGCCTCCAAACAGTATAGAGTACCCAAGGTGTGGCCTCACCATTGCCTTATACAAGGGGATAATCACTTCCTTATTCCTAATAGAAAAATTCCTGTATATCATTGACAAGACACCACAAGCTACTCTTGCTCTGCACTCTTCAGCAAACTTCATATCTGAATGCACAATTACTCCCAGGTCCTTTTATTCTCTATCACCCTGACTGTAGTACCAAACAGGTGATACATTACTCTGGGATTACTGCTACCCATATGCAGTACTTTGCATTTGTCAATGTTAAACTTCAGTTGCCACCTCTCAGCCCATCTGCTCAACTTTTCTAGTTTATAGATCCTGTTGCAGTAGCACACTGTCATTACTGTTATTAACAACCCTGCCAATCTTCGTACCATCTGCAAACTTCGACGTTAAGCCTGATATAACTTCATCAATATCATTGATAAATACAGAAAACAACAATGGACCCAACATGGACTCCTGGGGATCACCACTAATAACATTAGTCCATGAAGAGCAGTTTCCATTGATTACCACTCTCTGTCTGCCCCCACTCAACCACCACTGCCCCCACACAACCATCATTACTTAACAAGTACAGGTCACTGTTGAAAAAAAGCCGTGAAGTAGGGTTAAATTTGAAAGTGTCTGCAATTCTGCCCAGACACGATAGGAGGGAGTATATGATGAGAGCCTTGTCGATCAATTCGGCCCTGGAAAGATTGTGCAAGGCTCAAGGGGTAGAATTTTTTTCAGCCTGGAATGTACTTGTTAACAGGAGAGATTGCTTCTACAGGGATGGGATACACTTAAATAGAAAGGGTGCAAGAATATTTGCTGATGCTATCGAGGCAGTGTTAGGTGGGTCGGAAAACTGCTAGCTTGGGGGGAGACAAAGACTAATGGATTAACAGTAGCCACTGGCAGAGGTGAAAGAGATTCTTGCACTGCTTCTATTGGAATGAGCAGAAGCCTGAAAAACAAAATGCAGGATATTTCAGAGACTGCTGGAAGTCATTGTGATACAAGTAAACACATGGGTTGTGTTAGGGTAGCTAAGAATAGAAACAAGTGCAGGTATACTTGCGTGTACACCAATGCTAGGAGTTTAGTAAATAAATTTGATGAATTTGAGGTATTGCTCAAAACATCAAAGGCAGATATTGTTGGGATATCAGAGATGTGGTGTCACACAGATATAAGGAATGCAGAACTGGAATTTGGGGAGTACAATGTGTATAGAAAGGATAGACAGGACAGGAGGGGAGGAGGGGTTATGCTATTAGTTAAAAAACACATAAAATCCAAGGAAGTGAAGCCAGTCGACATTGATGGACAGGGCAGTGTCGAGTCAGTTTGGTGTGATATAAGCATAGGTAAATCAAAATTGAGAGTAGGAGTGTGCTATAGGCCTAATGACTCTGATGAGTATAATAAGATACTGTACAGGGAAATAGAATGGGCCAGTAAATCAGAGAGTCTTATAATGGGGGATTTTAATTTCCCAGATATTGACTGGAATTTGTGGGTTGGTCACTCACACACTAGCAGGGCTTTTGTGGATTTATTGGATGATTGTTTTCTAGACCAGCATGTTCGGGAGGCAACTAGAGGGAGTAATACTCTTGATCTGATTATCAGTAGTGATTCTTCATGCATTAGGAATCTGCAGATAAAGGAACCACTGGGTGGCAGTGATCACAGTGTGCTGAAGTGGGATTTACTCAAGGAGGTAACTACCATCAGAGGCAAAGGGAAGGGTTTTTGCTTTCGTAAAGGCGACTATGATGGTCTGAGACAGTATTTAAATTCTATACAGTGGGACCAACTGATGATGTTACCAACAGCAAATTCAAAATGGGAAGCATTCAAGGAACTAATCTTGGAAGCTACCAGGCTTTACATACCAACCAAGAAATTTTGTTCAAGGTTCAGGCCTAAATGGTTGTCAGATGAACTAATGAGACATATGGCAGAGAAGAAAAATGCATGGGATACATACAAATTAATGGGTGACATGGAAGCCTATGATAGATATAAGTTGGTCTGTAACCAAGTCACAAAGGAGATTAGGCAGGCAAAGGCAGATTATGAGAAATCCTTGGCACAGGACGCAAAGAAAAACAGAAAAGAGTTCTTTACCTATTTAAACTCAAGAAGGAAAGGGATGAATCAGATTGGTCCACTGGATGTTGATGGTTCAACAGTTGAGGATCCTGCTCAGGTGGCTAACAATCTAAATGAGTATTTTGCATCTACATTCACACATGAGGAGTTATTCATGAAGGGGAATGTCGTAGGTGAAGTAAACATTGGCAGTGAGCTAGATTATTTTCTAATAACTGAGAGGAAAGTGGAGGAGAAATTGCTGAGGATAAACATAAAAAAGGCACCAGGGGTGGATGGGATCTATCCAGTTATATTAAAGGAGGCAGCAAAGGAAGTAAGCAAACCCCTAGCCATAATTATGAGAGCTTCTTTGGACTCAGGGGAGGTACCCATGGACTGGAGATGTGCAAATGTAACCCCAATTCACAAAGGAGGATCAAAGGCTGATACAAGTAATTATATACCTGTTAGTTTAACTTCAGTTCCAGGAAAATTAATGGAGGCACTGGTTAAAGAAGCACTGCAGGATCATCTGGACAAGAATTCAGTTATAGCTCAGACACAGCATGGTTTTGTTAAGGGCAGGTCTTGTCTGACCAATTTGATTGGATACTATGATGTAGTCACAAAAGAACTGGATGCAGGGAATAACTTTGATATTATATATTTGGATCTTAGAAAGGCTTTTGATACTGTTGCGCATGGAAGACTGCTGCACAAATTGGAGAAGTGTGGCATTGGAGGCAAATTGCTGCTATGGATAAAGGGATGGTTGAGTGGCAGAAGACAGAGAGTGGTAATCAATGGACACTGCTCAACGTGGACTAATGTTATTAGTGGAGTTCCTCAGGGTTCAGTGTTGGGTCCATTGTTGTTTTCTGTATTTATAAATGATATTGATGATGGTGTATCAGGCTTAATGTCCAAGTTTGCAGACGATACCAAGGTTGGCAGGGTTGTTAAGGACACTACTGATACTATGCTGCTGCAACAGGATCTGGAAAGGTTGAGCAGATGGGCTGAGAGGTGGCAAATGAAGTTTAACATTGACAAATGTAAAGTATAAATATGGGAAACAGTAACCCCAGATCAACGTATCAACTCTGTGGTACTACGCTGACAGTGGTAGAGAATGAAAAGGACCTGGGGGTAATTGTGCAGGCAGATATGAAGTTCTCTGAGCAGTGCAGACGAGCTGCAAGAGGAGCTCATGGTGTCTTGTCAATGATATACAGGAATTTTTCTAGCAGGGATAAGGATGTGATTATTCCCTTGTATAAGGCATTGGTCAGGCCACACCTTGAGTACTGTATACAGGTCTGGAGGCCTCATTTCAAGAAGGATGTAGAGCTGCTGGAACGAGTACAGAGAAGGGCAACAAGATTAGTGAATGGAACAAAGGGTTGCTCTTATGAAGAAAGGCTTAAGTTTTGCAAATTACAGAGCCTGGAGACTAGGCATCGGCGAGGTGATCTGATAGAGGTGTATAAGGCTTTGAATGGCTTGAGCATGCTCAATGCCGATGGGATTCTTCCTCTTGCTCAGAATAATCACCTGAGAGGGCATAAATTCAAATTGAGGAAGGACGGATGTCGGATAGATGTGCGGAAATTTGCCTTTAGCCAGTGGGCAGTTGGTTTGTGGAATAGACTCCCATCGCTTGTTGTTGAAGTTGATAGCCTAAATAAATTTAAGGCTCAGCTGGACAGGTATTTAGAACGAACGGAGGGGTGAAATGGGAGTAGTGGTTGTTTTTTTTTTTTTTTTTGGCTGATGCTGAATAAGCTTGCTTTCTTGCATCATATGCCTCTACTAATGCTAATGCTAAATGCTAATCACTTTAATCATCACATCAACTAGCCTTTAGTGCCATACTTGTGTAGTAGTTTTCCATGTGCAACAGTATCAAAAGCTTTCCTGAAATCCAAGTATATGATATCAAAATTATTTTTTGTGTCCAGTTCCTTTGTGTATCATAGTAGTCATAGTATCCAATGAAATTTGTCAGACAAGACTTCCCCTTAAGAAATCCAAGCTGTGTGTGAATTATTACTGTAGTCTTGTCTAGATGATCCTACAATGCTTCTTTAACCAGCAACTCCATTATTTTCCCAGGAACAGAAGTTAAACTAATTGGTCTATAATTATTCATGTCACCCTTAGATTCCCCCTTTGTGAATTGGGGATGCATTTGCACATCTCCAGTCCATGGGGACTTCCCCTGAGTCCAAGGATTCTCTCATAATTATGGATAAGGGTTTGCTTACTTCCTTTGCTGCCTCCTTTAATATAACTGGATAGATCCCATCCACCCCAGGTGCCTTTCTTGTGTTTAACTTCGATTTTCCTCCACTTTGCTCTCAGCTATTACAAAATCATTAAGCACCCTGTTACAGTTTGATAAACTTCTGGAATTTTCCTCCTTTAATGTAGATGCAAAATACTCATTCAGATTATGAGCTATCTGAGCAGTATCATCAACAGTCAACCCATTGATATTAAGTGGACCAATCTGTTTCGTCCCCTTTCTTCTAGAGTTTATATAACTAAAGATTTGCCAAAGATTTCTTGTAATCTGCCTTCACTTGCCTAACTTCCTTTATGACTTGATTACAGAGTAGCTTTTATCTATCATAGGCTTCAGTGATGCCTGATATTTTATATGCATCCAGGGCTGGATTTACTCATAAGCTAAACTTGCTCCACCTTAAAAATTCTTTTTTAATATTGTCACGTTGAACCAGTGAGGGGTGCCTCATACTTGTTACAGCTTAGGGTCACAACAAGTTTAAATCTGGCTCTGTATGCATCCCATGCATTTTTATTCTCTGCCATGGGTCTCATTAGTTCATCTGACATCCAATTATGTCTAAACCTTGAACAGTATTTCTTAGTTGGGACAAACAGCCTAGTAGCTTCCAAGATTACTTCTTTGAATGCTTCCTATGGAGGGCTGATTCAGCCTTTGGATAACGATTTTGACAGTCCTTTAAAACTATGAAATTTCGTGCGCCACCACCGATTGTGTTCTATTTGTTTTCCCTGCTCATGGACTATCACACGGCATCACAATTTCTATAGAAGTAAAGCCCGCTGAAAAACTACCAAGTTGATCTTGTCCCATTCCTGCTGGCTGGCAGACTTTCCACAAACCTTCAACAATTCTGGGGCGGCGGTTTCCGAGAGCTCTTTTCAAAAGTCCGAATGTGCAAAAATCCATGGGTGTGGCGTCAGGTGATTTAACAGGTATATCTTCAAATGGGATCGAACGAATACCTGTCACTTCTTTCATTCTCCGCAAAAAAAGCACGAGTGGTATGTGACTGTGGCTGGACACCTTATCCTGGTGCACCCAGACCTGTTCAGCATCAGAACCGTACAATGTGGTATTTCACGTTCAAACAACGGCTGTAGAACTTCAGTCTGGTAATACACTGAGTTGACTTTCATGTTTTTAGCAACTCTAAGCAACTCAAATTTGCTGTTATAACAAAAACCGGCTACGACCATAAAACCTCGGCCAAAACTTTCCTTGCACTGATGCGCCCATGTTGGAAAGGCCTTGTCACCCTGTGGACCGTAATAAATTTCCTGAATTTTGTTGCAGTAGGAGAGGTACACCCACGCTTCATCCAATGTTGCTACGAATTTCCACCTTTCAGCTGCTAGATATTTTTCATAGAGTTTTTGAGCATTGACTCGCCACTCTGCAATGTGCCTTGCTTCTAGGTGGTGTATGAGGGCCTTGTACTTCTTCTCCAGTTGCAAATTTTCGTTGATTATAGTGTCCCACATGGTACACTATAGCTCTTTGGGTTTTTGGATTTTCACCAACACAACGAGCAACTGCACTTTTCATACTACCTCCCTCGTTCAACTTGGAGCAGGTTGCAGTTTCTTCTATGTTTTTCGCCTACTTGCAGCAGCTTCACAGAATTTTCCTTTCCATTCAAAACCTAATGGACACCGAACTTCGATACACTAAAATTTTTTGACTTGCACCTATCGATAATTTTTGCATAACTGTACCCTTCTTCATAAAGTGCAGTTATGTAACTTTCCAACCATGGGTCCAATTTCCCAGGCATGCCGACATTAAAACAACTTCTACAACTGATACACCTGTTCATAAGGTTTGGGACTGCATCTGCAGGAAAAAAAAATTACATTGCTGCCATACGTCACAAGCAGGACTGATGTCAAAATCGTTATCAAAAGGATGACTCAATGCTCCGTATTTAGAATTTGCCTTTGGTAACATCATCAATTGGTCCCACTGTATAGACTTTAAAAACTGTCTCAGACCACTGTAGTCACCTTTACGAAAGCAAAAATCCTTCCCTTTACCCCTGATGGTAATTATATCTTTAAGTAAATCGCACATCAGTACACTGTGATCACTGCCACATAGTGGTTCCTTTATCTACAAATTCTTAATGCATAAAAAATCACTGCTGATAACCAGATCAAGAGTATTACCCTCTCTGGTTCCCTCTTGAATATGCTGCTGCAGAAAACAATCATCCAATAAATCCAAAAAAGCCTTGATTGTGTGCAAGTGACCAACCCAGAAGTTCCAGTCAATATCTGGGAAGTTAAATTTCTCCTATTAGAAGACGATCTGGTTTACTTGCCCACTCTATTTCTCTGTACAGTTGTTCATTATACTCATCAGAGTCATTAGGCCTATAGCACAATGCTACTCCCAGTTTCGCTTTCCCAGTGCTTATGTCACACCAAACTGACTCAATGTTGCACTGTCCACCCATGTCAATTGGATGAACTTCCCTTGATTTGATGCATTTCTTAACTAACAGCATAACCTCTCCTTTCCTCCCTGTACACATCATACTCCCCAAATGACTGACTTCAACATATTGGATGTCAGACACTTATTCCAGAATAAAAAAAAAAAAAACCTTCCATTTCCTTTATGGAGCAGTTCAGATGAATAATATTTCATAGCCATTATCACACAAAAGACATTGTGGATGGATGCAAAATAGCCTATTTTGCATCCACATTGTCACAATATTTTATGTGCTCCATAATAGTGGATAAGGTTAACCACTATTAAGGAATATATAAAATTTTGAGGTATAATAGAATATCTACTGTTGTTTTGTCTACCCTCATCAAACCTCACAGCAGTATAAAATATGAGCATGTTTTTGGTTTGGTGAAACTTTGGGTTTGACGAATCAGCCTGGGTTTGATGAATCAGCTTGGGTTTAATGAATCAGGCTTGATGAATTTTGAAATGGAATTTAGTTTCAAGTTACTAGCTGGTATATACATGGAACATTTCTAAGCTATTCACTTCTTTATCAGTGGCAAATAAATAACATACAAGTAGATTAATAGTAATAACTACTTAAATGTTTCCTGGAGAAGATAAGGTTCCTAACTGGCTGGCTGGTTCTGTTGGATATTATTATTATTATTATTATTAGCCATATGGTGCAAGGAAGCCTGAGGCTTATGCTGCGCCAACCAAAAAAAAAAAAAAAAATTCTGAATTACCCTGAGAGAGGGAGGAAGAGAGTGTCAGAAGTAAAAGGGAATCACCAAGAAAGAGAAGAATGATGATATCCAGCTCAGGACCCTGGGTGTGCCAAGCCCATACTCACCAGATGTGAGCCCCTGGGGTTATCTAGGGAGAACTGGCAGTGATTGGGTGTCTGGCGGTGCCTCCGTAGCCAGGTGGGCAGGAGCAGCAGTGCATAGCACACGCTTCTTGATTAGACCGGGGTTCGAGCCCGTGACCACCAAATATGGAGGTTGCGGAAAGGTCAGGGAATGACCACCGCATATCCACCAGAGCAATATGGCCTTAGTTGCTAATACTCCTTAAAAAAAAAAAAAAAAAAAACGAAAATGGGAGTCTGGCTGATTGAGAGATTTTCCTAATTACTCTGGCTGGTAACTTGACTGAATGATACTAAAAAAAAAACCCAAAGAGGAACATCCACATCCAGCCAGCATAGAAAAGAGCTTTAAATTCTCTCCACTACCCCCACTTCTCAGACTTTTGTGCCTCTAATTAAAAAAAAAGTCATGGAAAGCAAAAATTAAAAATTACTTTTAGAAGGTTAACCAGTTATATTAAAAAAAAAAAAAAAAAAAATTCTATTAAAAGTTTTCCAGATTCCAATTTCAAAAAGTTGTCAGTTGCAGACTATCGTACATGCTCTATCCTCTTTTTCTAAGTATTAATCCACCAAGCATATCATACACTGCATGATATTGTAGGCGCCTCCGTAGCCAGGTGGGAAGGAGCAGCAGTGCGTAGCGCACGCTTCTTGATTAGACCGGGGTTCGAGCTTGTCACCACCAAATACGGAGGATGCGGAAAGGTCATGGAATGACCACCGCATATCCCGGAGCAATATGGCCTTAGTTGCTAATGCTCCTAAAAACCAAATAACAACAACAACAGCATGATTTGTTATCCATTAAAATGAAGTTTGGACCAAACTACTTACAAAAGGGTAACCATAAAGTGCATCCCATCTATTTAATTCTCACTCTTTAATGAAATAGAAATGAGCCTTGATTGAAGTGGAGATGATAGCTAAGAAAAAATGTGTGGGGAGGGGAAATCCAGTTTCCTCTGTGCCCATACTGAATCCATCAATATATTTATTCACAAATCTAAGAAAAAAAAAATTTTTGGAGGGCGGAATATTTTCTTTTCAATCTAATCATGTATATGTGTGGTCACTGTGGCATTGCCTGCCCATACCAAACCACTGTGAACTATTATGAGTGGTGAACCCAGCATCATTTATAATAAATTTGGGGACATATGAATTCAAATATTTTTAGTATTGGCCTGTGAACACACACACACACACACACACACACACACACACACACACACACACACACACACACACACACACACACACACACACACACACACACACACACGTATAGAAATAACACTACGACCAAAGTAGTTGATGCATGAAAAATCCCCAAAACAACCAATAAAACTGCTTTCAAAGAGAGCAGTGGAGTGTATTGGAGATTTACGGGTTCAACAGAAAGGTGACAATGGAAGAAATCGCCACCTAATATTGAGCCCTATTGGTGGCTTTTTCAGCAGCATAATTAGTAAAATCCTCTACAGTTATACTGTAAGTGGGTCCTAGGACAATATCCCTTCCCTGATCCAACATCATAGGTGGATTGCAAGGAAGATCATGGATGGATCATCACCAACTGGCTAAAAGTTTTCCGTTCCAATGAATCATATTAATTTTATTGGGAAATAGTAATAAACTTGAAAAGTATCAGCCAAAACAACAATTACACAGAAAAATAATTATCTGTGTAATTATTGTTATTTACATAAAGAAAACTATTTTATACAAGGATAACAATTTATGGCACAGGTAAAGAAAGCCTGCATGAGAAGCACGCAAAAGTTTGATGAAATTTACCGGTAAAAGTACTTTGCCGTAATGGCATTTGTATTGTTGCTCGCTCAGTAAACATACAGTGGGTGTTATCGGTCAGGAGTAGAAATTGAATCCCATGGGAGATTGAATTGGAGGGGGTAACCTGAACTTTTTTCTTTAGAATCACTGGTGGACTAGTGGATAAATTGTTTATTAAGAAGAAAAAAAAAAAGACAAACGAAGCACACATGAGAAGCACGGAAAACTTCGAAAACGTTTAACAGTGAAACTATGTTACGAACATTTTTTACGACGCCAGAACTTCCAATATGACTCTGTTCGTGATTCAATTAGTTAATTCAATTAACTTTTATGCCAGAACTTCCAACATGACTCTGTTTATGATTCAATTAGTTAATTCAATTAGAAAAGGTAACCCACTATTCAATTAGATTAGATAACCCTCTAATTCAATTGGAAAAGGTAACCCTCCCCCTAATTAGAAAAGTAACCCTCTAATTCAGTTAGAAAAGGTTACCCTCCCCTCCACTTCAGGAGGGTTTCAAGCTCCCATGGGATTCAACTTCTACTCCAGACTGATAACACTCACCGTCTGTCTACTGAGCAAGCAACAATACAAATGCCGTTATGGCAAAGTACTTTTACCTGGTAAATTTCATCAAACTTTTGCATGCTTCTCATGCAGGCTTTCTTTATCTTAGCCCAATTTATAATATACTGTACAATGGAAATATATACAGGGTGTTTCAGTTAAACGTTTCAGAACTTCTAAGAGGGGTAGGGTACATCCTGACAACTCGAAATCATATAGCAATGTGGGGTCGGAAATGCTTTCCTGAAGCGGTGTTGTACACAGAAGCACCATAAAGAAAAGAGACCGTAAGTGAGAAATTGTTTTAATAATACATGAAAAGAAGCAAAAGGTACATGGATTAAAGTAAGTGTTCGAAGTTTCTTCCACAGGCTACAATGCACGCCTCACATCTCCGACGCATGGACATACGAACATTCTGGAATACTCCAGGCGAATTTCGAATTTCTTCGGCAGCTACTGCGATTCTTGCAACTAGCTCCTCAGCATTGTCAACAGGGGTGTCATAAACTAGCGATTTCATATGACCTCAGAAATAAAAATCAAGACATGATAGGTCGGGTGACCGAGCAGGCCAACGCACGGGACCACCACGTCCGATCCACTGTTGACCAAATGTGACATCCAGGTAGTTATGAACATCTCCGCTATAATGGGCAGGGGCTCCATCGTGTTGGAACCACATTGTCTGTTGCGTCGATGCAGAAATCTGTTCATCTCTCAAAAGTTGTGGCAATACTTGCTGCAGAAAGATCAAGTAGATAGGTCCGGTTAGACGACACGGTAACAGGTAAGGTCCGATGAGGTGATCTCCCATAATACCGGCCCATACATTGACCGAAAATCGAATCTGTGCTGCACGACGTCGTATTGCATGTGGGTTCTCGACCGCCCAGATATGGTCTCTCATCCTTGTGAAGGATGCCTCATCGGAAAACAACACTTCAGCAGGAAAAAAGGGGATTTGTAGCACATTTTCCAAGGTACCACTGTGCGAAAGCAATACGAGGTGCATAATCCTCCGGTTGCTGTGTCTGGACACGCTGCATGTGAAACGGATGCATGTCTTGTTCTCGGAGAATCCTCCAGACGCTGCAATGGGAAACCCCGACTACATTTGCTAGACTTCGTGTACTCGTTCTTGGATTCCCCTGTACATGCTGCAGCACATTCTGTTCGACGGCTGGAGTCCGTGCTGTTCTTACCCTGTCCCTGTCAGCTCTTTCAAATGAACCTCTCACAGCTAACCTCTGGTGCAGTCTTGCAAAGAAATTATGACTGGGAATACGCCTCGTCGGATATCGTTCCGCGTACAAACGCTGTGCGGCTGGCCCACTACAATTTGCAGCCCCGTACACCAAATGCATATCGGCTAACTCTGCGTTCGTGTAATCATCCATCCTACTATCCTACTAACTTGGCGTTCTTGTGCGAAATTAAGATTCCCTGCACTAAAGCTCGGAATTTTCGATTCTGCCCATTGGTATTTGATTTCGAGTTGTCGGGATGTACTCTACCCCTCTTAGAAGTTCTGAAACGTTTAACTGAAACACCCTGTATAGTAAATGAAATAGCGTCAAGAAAGAATGGTAAAATTTAAAAATATGTTAACGTAATTATCACAAAAATTTCTTTGTCAATAGATGATTGCTGAGGCATCATATTTAATATTCTAATATTAATCAAAATAACATTGCTATAATGAGTTTAGCAATATGAAAACATAAGTATGTTTTCTAAGGAAACACTGGCCTTTTTTTATGGAACTCTTCTCTCTCTATTACCTTGACATATAAGCTCTACTATTATAAATTTAATATTGTAATTAAATCAATACCTGTACATAAACACCATCTTCCGGCTTCCCATCAACTTCATTTTCATATCTTAGTACTTCAAATTCATAGCCCAAGTGATCAATTGGAATGTGATATTTTCTTGCATAATTTTGTGATGCACCTAGAGTAAAGATCAATATGTGGAATTTTTCATTAAAATTTTTTTTTAAACTAGGATGATTAAAATAATAAAAATTATAATATAATTGTCTGAAAATTCTTCCAATTCAAGTCAAAAATAAAAAGGATAAACAAAATTAATTATTACAAATATTTTTCAAAATGAATTGAAATATAATGTATGAATATAAATAAAGACTAAAATAATCAAATATTCATTGAGAAATAATAAAATTTTATATCTTTTGAATTTTTGATAGCTGTTCCTTCAGAATGTCCTTGTGGGCAAAAAGATTGATTAAAACAAAATGGAAAGTCAGAAAAGTTAAATATACAGATTGAAAAAGTATGGAACAACTTTCATAAAATAAAAATATACTCTCATAAAATAAATAAAAGGTGAAAAATATATTACATTCAAAAACTGCTTCAAAAAATGTACCAAATGTACCATTAAAATCCTTAGACCTTCACACCTCAAGTTCTTCACAAGCTTTTTAAAACTGCTATTCTTTACTTATCATCAGATAATGCTACTACAATAGATCACTAAACAGCACAGTTACTCAAAAGGATAAACATTCTTAACAAAATACCCAGTGCAAATTAAGAGAGAATTTTTATTGATGTATTATCTAATCATACATTTTAATATAAAGTTTCATGAAGTGAAACTTTATATATATGATAAGAAATTTGAACCTTTGTGCAGGGTTATCCTGATAAAATTATGTATAACATTTTGTATCATGCAGGTAGTCTTAAGTTGTAAGTTCAGTGAACAGTAAACTTAAAACTGAAAGATGCAATAATGCTTATTACAGTCTTTCTTATTTGCAATGTTAGTAAACATTCCTTGTATGAGGATAAATAAATTTTATTATTTAAATAAAATATAAATGCTCAAGGCATAATATATTATGAGTTTAAAATACACTATAAAATATTGCTATAAATACACCATAGTGAACTCATAATGAAAAACTATATAAGTAGTGTAAAGGCATTGATTTAATTGTATGTCATATTGTGACTACCTTCACAATGAGTTACCATGTATTGCACTACCTCGAATAAGTAACGCTTCACTAACAGAGAAGACTATTGTTACTTATTTTTGGTGGGCACCACCACCCAGATGACTTATTGGCCTATCCTTGGTTGGTGGGTGGGTAGGTACCCTGGCATTGCAATCATGCCAACCCAGTTGTGAAGTTATTTCCATAATATGAGAAATGCAAAAAGGTGTGAAAGATAATACTTAAATCAAATATAAATGCTCAAGGCATAATATATGAGTTTAAAATGCACCTTTTGTCATCTCTCATATTGTGGAAATAACTTCACAACCGGTTGGCATGATTGCAACACCAGGGTACCTGCCCAACCACCAAGGATAGGCCAATAAGCTGAAACAGTGCCATCTGGGTGGTGGTGGTGCCCATTGAGAATAAGTAACAACAATCTTCTCTATTAGTGAAGTGTTACTTATTCGAGGCAGTGCAATACATGATAACTTGTTGTAAAGGTAGGAGATACAATTAAATCAATGCCTTTACACTACTTATGTAGTTTTTCATTATGAGTTCATTATAGTGTATTTACACCAATATTTTATAGAAATTTTATTATGTATTATTATTATAGCTAACTAAAAAAAAATTTGGTTAGCTCTGATTAAATTAAATTAAAAAGCCCCTCTGTTTCCCACTGTACTTTCACTGCTATACAGGCCCATCCATCAGATCATATTTGGCTGTCAATCATTTAGATTTTTGCATAATTTTATTGGCTGGTATGCTTATTCAATAATTTAAGCTTTATTTTCTTCAGGTTCAATACATTCTATTTAATCAAATTTTCTATTTAATCAAATAGAAAACCTTTTTCTTTTTTTTGATACACCCTTGTACAATAACACTGCTACTATTTAACTTATTCAGTTTCATAGTCCTTTGATATTTCTACTCATGCAATATTATTATGAAGAAATGATTTATCAATAATATATAATGTATGATTGAAGAATGCACTTTATATACATAAATAAGACATAAGTATTTAATGAGATGCTGAACAATATTTCTAATGCTGGCCTCACCTGTTAAGAAAGACTGTGTGAAAAAAAATCCAGATATCCAAAACACATTCGGAGCGCCAACGTCTATCCAATTGGAAAAGAAACTTAACCTAATAAAAATAAAATTCACATTTGACTTGGACAGGTCCATTTTTCTGCAAGTTATGTTGATATAAATAACAGATATACACACCTATAATATATAATAGTTACTGAGAAATTTCAGAATAATTACAAGGACATTTTAATTTAAATTTTATATATTTTTAAATTTAATGCAGGTATTAATAACACCAGATGCTTGAAAGACATGAGCAGTGGTGCAACATTACCAATGGTGCAAGGCTTTAACTGGTATTCCTCTATATGGGGACATCTCCTTGGGCCATTAGTAAAAAGTTTTAATATAGTATTGCACCAAAATCCAGAAACTCCTGAAAACCCAAGAATTCTGAAGTATAAGTACTTTATTAGTACTTCCAACTGTACAGTGTGTGTGTGTGTGTGTGTGTGTGTGTGTGTGTGTGTGTGTGTGTGTGTGTGTGATGTGTTCGTCTGTGTGTGCAGGTTGATGTAACCTCTTTGAGGCCAGCAGGTTCAATTCACTGAGAACATTCTATAGGCAATGAAATGTAGCTTAAGGCATCAGGATGGAACTTTACACAGTGGCATAAAAAATTTCATTGTATGCTATGACAAGTGCCTAAATAAACTGGTCAGTTATGTGTCCAAAACAGTTGAATTCAAAGTTATTTTATTTTCATATCACTACTGTTCAGAGTTATACCTGAAAATTATATGAAGAGGCGAATAATAATGTTACTGATAATAGCATGAATTTTTCCGGCTGTGATATAAAATGTAACTATTGGAGTAGAATGCCTCATTATACTCTATTATTCTATGTTGCCCTAGTCACAAAGGTTTAGCAGAAATGTGTTCAGCATGCTCCATGATTTTTGAAATAAGAAATTCAAAAGAACAAAGAATTTGTATAAAATTTTGTTCCAAGCTTGGTAAAATGATTTGATTTCAGCCAGTAAGTAACTGATTTGGAATAAACTTCCACCAAACTGTCCACTCCCACCTGGTAACTATGGAAGTGGATGGTTTGAATAAATTTATAAAGGTTTGGACAAATTACTAGAACAGATGGGTTAGTGAAGTCAGTAATTGTTTTAATGTTTTTTTTTATCTGCTTCCTTGTACACTAGTAATATTAAAACAGCTTCAGAAAAACATGATGTGCTATGAACAGCTTTTGGAGAAGATGCATTATTTAAAAGCATAAATGTTGATGCTTTCCAACAGAATCAAAAGTTTTCCCCTCCCTCAAAACTTATATGCTCCCTGTAATAACTTCTATTTCAAGGGAAAGAAAAGAGAAAAATGATGGACTTGAAGATTCAGAAAAGCTGCAAACACCTAACAATTTAAAAAAGAAAAAAACCAAACAACAGTAATGTTCCAATCCTTCGGAACATGAGTGTGGAATGGGCAAATAAATGTGTGTCTTATTATGGGTGATTTCAATTTTCATGAAACTCAACACGATGAATAAAATTATTTTTAAATAAACTAAATAATTATTATTTGTACCAGCAGGTTAGAAAAAATACTAGGGGTAAGAATATTCTAGACTTGATCACAGTTGTTAGTTAGGAAGTGATTTTAGTACGTACAGTACTAAAAGCTTTTGGTTATTATGGTAACCTTCATGGGAGAAATGTGTTACCATACATGGAGAGTATATAGAAAAGGATTAAAGTTTCTGTGAATTTTCACCTTTCTAGGGCTATTATTTCTAGGTAAGGGTACGAACTTTTTGATACCCCCTTGTACTCTTTCATTAAAGCTGATACTCCAGCACCTTTTTCATGTTTACTGATGAGTTCAAGTTTCTGTCATAACGAAAGAACAATTCTTTTTCTTTTTAACACAATGGGTAACGTTAGAACTTTTGAAATAAACACAAGCAAAATACATATGTAGTTACAGAACAACCACAACTCAAAGTGTGCCTGCCTGCTTAACATGCCAACTGATGAACAATGAATAAGTACCTGTTTGTATGTGCATGCACTCAAGGATTGAAGGAATCTCTAAGGAACAGGATTGTACAGTAGGCTTCCAGTGGTAGATTAAGGATTTATAGGGCCCTAATTTAAATATTTATATTTTAAATTTAAATATATTTTTTAAATATTTATATTTTAAATTTAAATATATTTAAGATGATACTGACTCTAATTGATTTTTTAAAGCCATTTAAATCAATTTTTTTTCATCCCTGGTTAAACAACCCCTGGATAATCAGGTGTTTACTGTATATGAAATTAGCAGTTTCAAAATTGCAAATTATTATTCATTAGAAAATTTTAGAGGCCTAAAGGCAAGTAAGGCTCCTGTAAAAGGTAAAGTGCAGCCATTATCAACCCACTGCAGGATGGAAGCCTCCTCAACAATTCATGCTGAGGGAAATGGACCATAATCTGCCATGCTGGTCCATTGCGGGTTGGCAGATCGACCGTATTCAGCAGTCAGGGGTTTGAACCCCGGTCTACTCAAAGAGCGTGTGCTACTGCACTCCCGCTCTTGACCACTCGGCTCCTGTAGTTAATATCATATACTCAATAATTTGGAAGGAGGCAGCCAGAGAGTACACTGATGAAGATAACCATGTTAATCTCTCTTTATTAGTTATATCACTAATGATGTATATATTTTTCTTCTTACATTCTTCCATAAACATTTTTGTAAACTCCCATCTCCCAACTTCATACATTCAATTCTTCATTATTGATAATTCAATCTTTTTACATTTATTGATTATCTATTCTATTGCTTTATTACTGTATTGTTTATAGCATTTTACTTTTATTTCACACACTAATAACATTTTAGATTTTCACCTTATATTAACTTGCACTTTGCTTCCTTTCTTATTTCTTCTTACTATTCTTCATTTCTTTTAGCTTGGCATCCTACACAATTAACATAGCACCTAATGCTTCATATTAATGCTTTAATTATTTAAATACCTGTATTTATACTATATTATATTACATTCTTTTATAGCTGCTTTGTGCTTTAAGATTTAATTCTATAACCTATTTTATTACATACCTGTTCCATCTCTACAGTTGATCGCAACTTTATAAATTTACTTTTTCATTTAATATCTTATTGTAGTGTGTTGTGTGTGTGTAGACCAGTTCCAGGGGGTCTGCGAAATGGTGGTCGACCATATATATATATATATATATATAGGGATCTGTAATTTTTTTTTGATTTCTGAAAGGGTCCGTAGATCTCAGTAGTTATACTATATATTATAACTAATAACCACTGTTTTAGACCATTCCCCCACTATGGGATAACAGCGAAAAAACAGTAAGACAATGCTGTGTTTTTGATTCCGAGTGTTCTCCCACTGGAAATTTTTCCACTATGCTTCTGTCTGCATAATTTAAAGGTAAAATTAAAAAGGAAAAATTTTTAAAATTTTATTGTGGATCAAGTGTTGAATACAATTAAAAGTAGTTCACTAGAGGGAAATAATTTCATGATTTCTACATCATCATCAATTTAAAATATCAGCCAGTTTGACCTATAACCTAAACGAACAAAAATTCAAAAATCAAGGGATTGTGATTTGATTCAATCCAGATTGGGAAGGGCAGATACATTTTGGACTTTCTTCTCACTATGGCGAAGTCAGCCAGTGGTAAAGCTTGTATGAAAAAATATCCAGTTTTTCTTCTGGAAAATTGGAAGAAAAAATTTTCTTAAAGTCAGGTGATTTTTCATCCAGGTGGATTATAAACTTCTCCATGCATATACTTGTATGTGTCAGCTTGCAACTTGTGTTAAAAAGTACCAAGAAATTATAGAAATAAAATTATATGATTGTTTTCTTTCAGAGACTGTAATCTGTTTCAAGGTTAAGAGATGACAATCTTTTTTTTTTTTTTTTTTTTTTTTGATAGTTGTTGGCGCATCGGCTTCTGTGGCCATATTGCACCTCCCAAGGTTTTTGCAGTACTTTGATCCAAGCCCGAGGCGGGAATCGAACCCGCGACCTTTGGGTTGCCGGGGAGGTACTTTACCCACTCAGCTAGCCCGGTCGGCGAGATGACAATCAAAGTTTATTTTTATTCCACAGTGATGAATGTGCCAATTGTGTATATTATTTTTCTTCATGTGTAAAATACATATGAAAAATGATATATGCATCTGTATACATCATGACGGAAAGAAACTAAATATTTCTTTCACAGTTTTATAGAAAAAGTGAACAATGAATAGTTTATAATATAAAATATAAATTTAAATATAAAATATTCTTTAGAAAAAAAATAATAATAAAATAAAACAAATGGGAAAAAAAAAAAAACAACAAAAACCTATATATAATGCATACCGGGCTATTAAATCAGTCATATATCCTCCAAGGGGTTTTAAAGAAGGATAAGATTTAGAAGCCCACATTTCTGGAACTTTGCCAATCAACATGGAGTTAAACACTTCCTCCAGTTCTGCAGACATAACAACCAGTCCTTTCACAGCTTTCTGAAGATTTCGAAGAGATTCCCGTACCACTGCTGTTAGACGGTTATAGCGAATCAGTTCTTGCCTCAATACTGTGTTCATTGATTCTGTATACATTACTGGATATTTTTCCATAACCTATAATATAAAAGTAGGAAATTTTACATGTATCATTAAGAGTATTATAGGTTCTTTTTCTTTTATTATGCTTCTTAACTTTAAGTTGTATGATAAAATTGCATTTAACTGCCACATATTAGTTACACAGGAGAGTTCTGTCATTTTTTTTCTCAATAAAAATGGTTAATATTAAGATTCCACCCAAGCAAAAAGAGTGTCGGCTAAAATACAATTGTTCATTACACAATAATAACTAAAGCAAAGAATACAGTATGCTGTTAATATAGTGGTATATTGGTTGCAAAAATACTTACCATTAGTATATCAAAGTCGTCAGGCAGCTTTTGTAAGATATCTGCAGCTAAATCAAATATCATATCAGTTGATGACTGTGCACCAGCTCCTGATGATCTTGGTTGTGTTAACAAAATACCGTTTAGCAGCTAATAAAATGAAAGAATTGTTACTAACAAACATATAACAATTATTTATGAGCAAAAATTTGCTTTATATTAAGTTATACACTTTATTGATATCCTGGAAAAGGCCTGAGGTTGGGTAAATTCATATCTTGATGATAAATAAGCTCATACACCAACCATTAATTAAAATAGCTCTTTAATGTGACTGGAATTTACAAATTAAAATAACATAATTACAATAAAATCGTTGTAATAAAATTACCGAAAATAAGCTCGATTCAAAGCGATAAAACCTGTAGCTTTTGGAAGCATCAACTTCCTTCTTCAACAGTAATAGATCTTCTGGCAACGCTTCCTTATATATAAAACAGGCTCACGGTATTTCACCACGTGGTTTCATCGACGCATAGTCAGAACTGGAAGCGGAAATGGGTATACCTCTGTCCCTATTCATGGTATTGTTGTCAGATGAACAGATTCGCTTGAGCCATTTGCGGTCCCAGAATCCATGTGCTCAGTCCATAATAACCACATCCTCTGGGGAGATTTGATGCTGCCTCTCCCAATAATGCTCGGCCACAGCAGACTTGTTATAATCAGCAGTTTTTATAGCATTTAAATGCTCCTCCAGATGATCCTTTAATCGCCGTTTTGTTTCGCCCACATAACACACAACGTCAAAAGAAATCATAGTCTATGATCAAATCCTTCACAAATCCCACAAATTCTTTGCTGTCTTTCATGACGTAGTCAGACTGACCCACAACAGGTGAAATCAATTTTGCCAAATACCCTGGGCATATGTGGGGCTGCCTATAAATGAGACAATGGGTCTAAGAGGGACTTCCGTCTTGTGAGTTTCTGGAAATCCATAGAACCTGGGGAGTTGGCATCCAGTAGCTATGGATTCTATGGATTGCCAAAAACTATGGATTCTATGGATTGCCAGGTTCTATTGCCAGATTGACAGCAAAGAGTTTGTGGGATTTGTGAAGGATTCGATCATAGAAGAAAATGAGACTATGATTTCTTTTGACGTTGTGTCATTATTTACATGCATTCCTATCAGGCATGGAGTTTATTGTGTGAGAATGGCATTGAGTAATGATGTCTCTTTGGTTAATAGATCGACCTTAAATACAGAGGACATTTGTGCAAGTGTAGAACTTTGTCTGGCCAGCACCACTATGGTGTTTGAAGGAGTCATGTACAAACGATTGATTTGATTTGGTAGTTGTTGGCGCATCGGCTTCTGTGGCCATATTGCACCTCCCAAGGTTTTTGCAGTACTTTGATCCAAGCCCGAGGCGGGAATTGAACCCGCGACCTTTGGGTTGCCGGGCAGGTACTTTACCCACTCGGCTAGCCCGGTCGGCCATGTACAAACAGGTTCACGGTACAGCCATGGGTTCTCCCATTAGTGCCATCGGTGGCCAACCTGGCTATGGAAGAGTTAGAAAGTAGAGTTTTTGATAAGTTCCAGTTTGTCATGAAGAAATGGAAGAGGTACGCTGATGATACTTTCACCGTGGTCCAAAAGGGGAGAGAGGAGGATGCACTTCGTTGGCTTAATAGCTTCTCCCAATTTATACAAGGGTGCCACCTGTCTCCCTCAGAGGGGGAGACAGGTGGCACCCTTGCATTTTTGGATGTATTGATCTCTAGGATGCGCCCTAGGCTAAAAACTTCGGTTTTTAAAAAACAAACCCATGTGTAGAGGTCAATACACCCACTACAGTTCAGCACAAGCTGGACAACATAAGAATAGTGTGGTAAAAGCTCTAGTGGATAGAGCAATGTCACACTGTACTACTTCTGAGAATAAAGAATGTGAAATCAAACGGGTCGCAGACCTTAGAAAATGCGGATACACCCAGAGGATCGTGGACAGATACAGCAAAGGAATAGTGTCCAATGGTAGAGAACCGTTTGTCCCTGTGGCTACCGCATACATTCCTTACTATCCGGGCCTTACTGAGCGGTTAACCAGAATTTTACGGGGTTTTAAAACATGCTGTGTGCAGCTTCCTGGGCGGAGGTTGCACACAGTTGTGTTCCAGGTAAAAGATCCAATCGCAAAGGACCTTAGTAGTGGAGTTGTTTACAGGATAAAATGCCCGGATTGTGGGGAATGTTATGTGGGCGAAACAAAACGGCGATTAAAGGATCGTCTGGGGGAGCATTTAAATGCTATAAAAACTGAAGATTATAACAAGTCTGCTGTGGCCGAGCATTACTGGAGGAGGCAGCATCAAATCTCCCAAGAGGATGTGGTTATGATGGATTGAGCGCATGGATTCTGGGACTGCAAATGGCTCGAGAACCTGCGAATCTGTTCATCCAACAACAATACCATGAATAGGGACAGGGGTATATGTTTGCATCCCCTATTTGAAACTATTGTCCTAAGTACGGATGAAATGTTTTGCTTTGCGTGCTCCCGAGCTATTTCCGGTTCCAGTTCTGACTATGCGCTGATGGAACCACGTGGTGAAATACCGTGAGCCTGTTATTAGCATTAGCATTAGCATTAGTAGAGGCATATGATGCAAGAAAGCAAGCTTATTCAGCATCAGCCAAAAAAAAACAAAAAAAACAAAAAAAAAAAAACACCACTCCCATTTCACCCCTCCGTTCGTTCGAAATACCTGTCCAGTTGAGCCTTAAATTTGTTTAGGCTATCAACTTCAACAACAAGTGACGGACGTCGGTTCCACCAACCAACCACCCGCTGGCCAAAGGCAAATTTCCGCACATCTATCTGACATCCGTCCTTCCTCAATTTGAATTTATGCCCTCTGAGGTGATTATTTTGAGCAAGATGAAGAATCCCATCAGCATTGAGCATGCTCAAACCATTCAAGGCTTTATACACCTCTATCAGATCACCTCGCTGGTGCCTAGTCTCCAGACTCTGTAATTTGCAAAACTTAAGCCTTTCTTCGTAAGAGCAACCCTTTGTTCCATTCACTAATCTTGTTGCCCTTCTCTGTACCCGTTCCAGCAGCTCTACATCCTTCTTGAAATGAGGCCTCCAGTCCTATATACAGTACTCAAGATGTGGCCTAACCATTGTCTTATACAAGGGAATAATCACCTCCTTATCCCTGCTAGAAAAATTCCTGTATATCATTGACAAGACACCATGAGCTACTCTTGCAGCTCGTCTGCACTGCTCAGAGAACTTCATATCTGCCTGCACAATTACCCCCAGGTCCTTTTCATTCTCCACCACTGTCAGTGTAGTACCGCAGAGTTGATATGTTGCTCTGGGGTTACTGTTTCCCATATGTAGTACTTTACATTTGTCAATGTTAAACTTCATTTGCCACCTCTCAGCCCATCTGTTCAACCTTTCCAGATCCTGTTGCAGCAGCATAGCATCAGTAGTGTCCTTAACAACCTTGCCAACCTTCGTATCATCTGCAAACTTGGACATTAAACTTGATATCCCATCATCAATATCATTCATAAACACTGAAAACAACAACGGACCCAACACTGAACCCTGAGGAACTCCACTAATAACATTAGTCCACGTTGAGCAGTGTCCATTGATTACCACTCTCTGTCTTCTGCCACCCAACCATCCCCTTAGGAGGGAGTATATGATGAGAGCCTTGTCGATCAATTCGGCCCTTGAAAGATTGTGCAAGGCTCAAGGGGTAGAATTTTTTTCAGCCTGGACTGTACTTGTTAACAGGAGAGACTGCTTCTACAGGGATGGGATACACTTAAATAGAAAGGGTGCAAGAATATTTGCTGATGCTATCGAGGCAGTGTTAGGTGGGTCAGAAAACTGCTAGCTTGGGGGGATACAAAGACTAATAGTTTAACAGTAACCGCAGGCAGAGGTGAAGGTGATTCTTGCACAACTTCTATTAGAATAAGAAGCGACCTGGAGCGAGGGGTGTTGGGGGTTTCAGGGACGGATGGCAGTCATCCTGGAATAGTTGGGTATATGGGATGTGTTAGGGTAACAAGGAATAGGCATAGGAGCATGTATGCTTGCATGTATACCAATGCTAGAAGTATAGTAAATAAATTTGATGAATTTGAAGTGTTGGTCAAGACATCAAAGGCGGATATTGTTGGGATAGCAGAGACGTGGTGTCACAAAGATATAAGGAATGCAGAACTGGAATTTGGGGAGTACAATGTGTACAGAAAGGATAGACAGGACAGAAAGGGAGGAGGTGTTATGCTGTTAATTAAGAAAAACATAAAATCAAAAGAAGTGCATCCAGTTGATATAGATGGACAGTGCACTGTTGAGTCAGTTTGGTGTGACATAAGCACTGCGAAAGCAAAAATAAGAGTAGGAGTGTGTTATAGGCCTAATGACTCGAATGAGTACAATGAACAATTGTACAGAGAAATAGAGTGGGTCAGTAAATCAGAATGTCTTATAATGGGGGATTTTAACTTCCCAGATATTGACTGGAACTTGTGGGTTGGTCACTCACACACTAGTCAGACTTTTGTGGATTTATTGGATGATTGTTTTCTGCAGCAGCATGTTCGAGAGGCAACCAGAGAAAGTAATACTCTTGATCTGGTTATCAGCAGTGATCATTCGTGTATTAAGAATTTGCAGATAAAGGAACCACTAGGTGGCAGTGATCACAGTGTGCTGAAGTGGGATTTACTCAAAGAGGTAATTACCGTCAGGGGTAAAGGAAAGGGTTTTTGCTTCCGTAAAGGGGAGTACAGTGGTCTCAGACAGTTTTTAAATTCTGTACAGTGGGATCAACTGACGATGTTACAAACAGTAAATTCTAAGTGGGAAGCATTCAAGGAATTAATCGTGGAAGCTACTAGACTTTTCATACCGATGAAGAAATATTGTTCAAGGTTTAGGCCTAAATGGTTATCAAATGAACTAATGAGACTCGTGTCAGAGAAGAAAAATGCATGGGATGCATATAAATTATCAGGCGACGTAGAAGCCTGTAGCAGATATAAGCTAGTCTGTAATCAGGTCACAAAGGAGGTTCGGCAGGCAAAGGCGGATTACGAGAAATCTTTGGCAAAAGATGCTAAGAAAAACAGCAAGGATTTCTTTACTTATATAAACTCTAAAAGGAAGGGGATGAATATGATTGGTCCACTTGACATCGATGGTTCGACTGTTGATGATCCTGCTCAGATAGCAAACAAACTGAATGAGTATTTTGCATCTACATTCACACGTGAGGAATTATTACAGTTTGAAAATGGAAGAAGGTTATCAAATTGTAGCAGTGTGCTTAATGATTTTGTAATAACTGAGAGCAAAGTGGAGGAGAAATTGTTGAAGTTAAACATAAGAAAGGCACCTGGGGTGGATGGGATCTATCCAGTTATATTAAAGGAGGCGGCAAAGCAACTAAGCAAACCCTTAGCCATAATTATGAGAGCATCCTTGGATTCAGGGGAGGTTCCCACGGACTGGAGATGTGCAAATGTATCCCCAATTCACAAAGGAGGTTCGAAGGGTGACACGAGTAATTACAGACCAGTTAGTTTAACTTCTGTTCCGGGTAAAATAATGGAGTCACTGGTTAAAGATGCATTGCAGGATCATCTAGACAAGACTGCAGCAATAATTCAGACACAGCATGGGTTTGTTAAGGGAAAGTCTTGTCTGACAAATTTGATTGGTTATTATGATGTGGTCACAAAGGAACTGGATGCAAAAAATAATTTTGATATCATATACTTGGATTTCAGGAAAGCTTTTGACACTGTTGCGCATGGAAGACTACTGTACAAATTGGAGCAGAATGGTATTAAGGGTAAGTTGCTACAATGGATAAAAGGATGGTTAAGTGGGAGAAGACAGAGGGCGGTAATCAATGGGTGCTGCTCTTCGTGGACTAATGTTATTAGTGGAGTCCCACAGGGTTCGGTGTTGGGTCCACTGTTGTTTTGTATATTTATCAATGATATTGATGAAGGTATATCAGGCTTAATGTCGAAGTTTGCAGATGACACGAAGGTTGGCAGGGTTGTTAATGACAGTAATGGCAGTGTGCTACTGCAACAGGATCTAGATAATTTGGGCAGATGGGCTAAGAAGTGGCAACTGAAGTTTAACCTTGACAAATGCAAAGTACTGCATATGGGTAGAAGTAACCCCAGAGAAACGTACCAACTGTGTGGTACTACACTTAAGGTGGTAGAAAATGAAAAAGACCTGGGAGTAATTGTGCAGTCAGATATGAAGTTTTCTGAGCAATGTAGACAGGCTGCTAGGGCAGGTCATGGGGTTTTGTCAATGATATATAGGAATTTTGCTAGCAGGGAAAAGGAGGTGATTGTCCCTCTGTATAAGGCAATGGTCAGGCCACGCCTTGAGTACTGCGTACAGGTCTGGAGGCCTCATTTTAGGAAGGATGTAGATTTGCTTGAGCGTGTACAGAGAAGAGCAACACGATTGGTGAGGGGAATGAAGGGATCCTCTTACCAAGAGAGGCTTAAGTTCTGCAAATTGCAGTGGCTGGAGACTAGGCAACTGCGCGGTGATCTGATTGAGGTCTATAAGGCCTTGAATGGGTTGAGCACGCTGAATTCTGATGGGATCCTCCCACTTGTTCAGAATACGAACCTACGGGGACATAAGTTCAAATTAAGAAAGGATAGATGTAGAATAGATGTGCGGAAATTTGCCTTTAGCCAGCGGGTGGTTAATTGCTGGAACAAACTTCCATCTGTCGTTGTGGAAGTTGATAGGTTAAATAAATTTAAGGAGGAACTGGACAGGCATTTGGAGGGTATGGTGTGATTTTTTTTTTTTTTTTTTTGGCTGATGCTGCATAAGCTCCTACACTTGCTTTCTTGCATCAAGTGCCACTACTACTACTACTACTACTACTACTACTACTACTTCTTCTTGTCTGTTTGCAATGAGGCTAGAAGCCCATAATTTTGGTACAGGTTTAATTTGAAAAAGTTTATTATGAATTTGTGCTTGCCATTGTAGAGTCCATCGACCTTTACATATACTTCAAATCTTCATTTTATAATCTGTGAACGGTACTAAGGAATTTGTTGGGGCTGCTCTCGATGGATGTTTGGCAGCATCATCTGCAATTTCATTTCCTGGTATTCCAGTATGGCCAGGTATCCAGCAGGAAATAACCTTTTGTTGGCACTCTCTCAGACGTATCAACTCTGTTCTAATGAGCTTTAATAGAAGGTGAGTAGATGGGGAGTTGTTTTGCAAGGCTAATAAGGAACTCTGCGAGTCTGTGTAAATTAAGCTCTTTTGAATTGACATGTGGAAAATATGTTCTATAGCAAGCTTTATGGCATATAATTCAGTCGTGTAACTACTGCACTCTGTTGGGAAAGATAGAGAAATGATAGTATCAGGGAGTACTACTGCTGCGCCTGATCCACTCTCAGACTTCGATCCAGCTGTATAAATTTTAGTGAAGTCAGAATAACGTTGAGTATGTGCTATGGCGAGCTGTTGGATGTTAATATCTGATAGAGAGTGTTTACCCCACTGGTAGAAATAATTGTCGCAAGATGGCATGATGACAGACCATGGAGGATCAGGATCTATAGGATCTTGTAAGATTTTATCGAAGTGTATATCCCAATCTTCTGCTAGCTGTTTTAGCCTAATACCAGCAGGCTGAACTGTCTGTGGTTTGTTTCTATAGAAGGTCATAAACTGTGGATTGTAGAGTATTGGCCAATTAGGATGGGTCATCTGGCTTTGGATCTTGGTTGCATAATTCAGCAGCAGCATCTTTCTCCTGATATTTAGGGGAGGTTCATGAGCTTCAACATACAAACTTTGCACTGGAGATGTTCTGAACGCACCTAGTGGTGTTCTGAGAGCTGAATGTTGAATAGGATTGAGGCGAGATAAAGTGATCTCCCTAGCAGAATCGAAGACGGGCACCGTAGTCCAGTCGAGATCTGATTATGGATCTATATAAATGTAGCAGGCTTTGGCAATCTGCTCCCCATGTTGTGGCTGATAAGACTCTTAGTATGTTCAGTTTTTTTTGACAAGTAGTGCGGAGATGTTCAATGTGCTTTTGGAAATTTAACTTATTGTCAAAGAACAATCCTAGTAGACGAGTACAGTTAGCTATGGGAAGAGGATGGTTATTCAAGTGTAGCTCAGGTTCAGGATGCATATTTCGTCTGGAGCAGAAGTGTATGGCAGTAGATTTCTGGCTGGATAGTCTATAACCATTTTGTATCATCCATGTCAGGATGCGATTCATTGATATTTGAAGTTGACGTTCAATGTAATGCATGTTTTGGGAATGACAGGAAATCGAGAGATCATCTGCGAATAGGTATGAATCCACAGTTTTCGGAATGAATTCAATTATATGATTTATTCTCATTGCAAACAAGGTAGCGCTGAGAACAGATCCTTGTGGAATTCCTTCTTCTTGGATAAAGATTTTAGAGAGGGTTCCCCGATAACGAACTTGAAAGGATCTCCGTTGAAGAAAATTTTGGATAAAATATGATAAATTACCTCTCAGGCCAAGAGAATGTAGATCCTTTAAGATTCCAAAACACCACGTAGTGTCAAAGGCTTTCTCAACGTCAAGACAGACCATGACGAGATGTTCCTTTTTGATGAAAGCATTTCTGATATTTGTCTCGGCTTTGATCATTAGATCCAATGAAGATCGGTTTTTCCGGAATCCAAATTGTTTGTTACTTATCAAGTTTTGAGACTCGAGGAACCAGGTGAGACGGCGATGTATCATTTTCTCAAGAGTTTTGCTGAGACAGCTGGTGAGTGATATCGGTCTGTAATTTTGAGGAACCGAATGATCTTTACCAGGTTTTGCAATCGGTATTACATAAGAATGACTCCAGGAGCTGAGGAAGGTATGTTCAGAAAAAATTCGATTATAAAATATGAGCAGCGAAAAGAGTGATGTTTGGTCCAGATTTCAGAGCATTACATAATATAACCCATCAGGGCCAGCAGCACTGTTTCTTGAGTTGGTAAGAACTTGCTGTAGCTCGAACATGGTAAATGGCTGATTATAAGATAAAGCAGAATTGTCAGTGTAATTCAGTTTGGATCTCTCTCTGCAACTGTTTTACGTTTTTGGAATGATTGATCATAAGCATTACAAGAAGACAACAGAGAAAATACAATTCCCAGTGCATTTGATATATCTGTGGGATTAGAGAGTTCTTGTCCATTCCAGTTTAGTAGCGGGGTGGATAGAGGTGGAAATTTATTGTTTAAACATTTTATTTTTCTCCAGATTAATCTGATATCGGTATTTTTATTAACTGATGAGGCAAATTTAATCCAAGTTTCTTTTTTTGCTTTGCGTCTGATGTAGCGAGCTTTAGCTCTGAGCCGTTTATCGTTAATAAAATGAAGAGTGGTAGGATTTTTGCGGTAAAGATTCCATGCTTTGTTTTTCTCTTTTTTTGCATTATTGCAATCTTCATTCCACCAGTAATTTATTTTTCGTCTATTTCTTGCTTGATATTGAGGTATGGTGACTGATGCAGCTGCCAGGATTTGAGTCGTGATGTGCTCAGTAACACTATTGATGGAATCGGTCTGAATGATATCGTTGTCAAATGAGATGTGCGATCTGTATTTTGCCCAGTCAGCCTTTGAAAATTTCCATTTAATTGGACTTTCTGTTGGGTATGAACAGGATGTTTGAATTTTGCAGATTAATGGATAATGGTCGCTACTATAAGGATCACTCAGAGGTATCCAATCTATACTTGGAAAGAGTATTGGGGAACATATGGAAAGGTCTATAGCAGATGTTGAGCCAGTAGGGAGATGCACATATGTAGGAGACCCAGTATTCAGTAATGTTAAATTCTGCCTATCGATCAACGTTTCGATAAGCTCACCTCGTCTGTCTGAGGTGGGGGAACCCCATAATGGGTGATGTGCATTAAAGTCTCCTAGTAAACAAAACGGTGATGGTAACTGCCTAACAAGATCTTCAAGTTCCTGAATAGTATACTGATGTTTAGGCGGAAGATAAATGGAAACCAATGTCAAAGTAATACCACTAACAACACACATGGCAACGGCTTCTAAGGATGTTTGTAAGGGAATATATCTGGCGGGGATGCTTGAATCCACGAGTATCGCTACTCCACCATGAGCGTTATTGGAGACAGCCCTGTCTTGCCTGAATACAGTGTAATTTTTGATTGCAACTGAGACCAGTGATGTCAAATTAGTTTCTTGCAAGCACATTGCAAGAGGTTTATAGTGATGAATTATTTCATGTATATCGTCTATGTTACTGCGAAGACCTCTACAGTTCCATTGGATAATATGTTGCATTATTTGGTTTTGTAAGAGGAAGATGAATCTGTCTGTTTTTTATGCGTATGTTGTTTGTGACGGTCAGATTTAGGTTTTTCTTTTCTAGGAAAATTAGGGCGTCCTGAATCATTTTTATCCTACATATCTCCATCTGCATATAATTCAAGAAAATCTTCTTGGTTGGGCATATCATCAGTATCCATGCTTGTTGGTTGTTTCACCTCCACACTATCTGATTTATGCAATTTTTCTGCCACTGTATTATGGGATATGTTCTGAGTTGGAATTGTGAGTGGCGTATTATTACTTTGGTCCACTAACTGTGATTCAGATGTAGGCTGAGTTGATAGTACTGATCGAGCCCAGTCGGTGATCGATTTGTCTGAAGAGACTGACACTTCTGTCTGACATGCTACTGATTTGTAACTATGGGCAGCCGAAGCATAAGTAGTTTTTGGAATACTTGATTTTACTTGTCTTCTAGCTTCTTGAAAAGATACTTTATTTTCAGTCTTGTATTTCTGTATTTTTTTTCCTAACTTCCAAAGATCACAATCTTTGGAGTAGACTGGATGATTGCCCTTGCAATTAGGACACTGCGGAGTTTGTGCCTTGCATTCGGATTGAATGTGAGTTTTGCAACCGCAGTTTGGCCATGTTGCATCTCCACGGCATGCTGTCTGGGAGTGGCCAAATTTCTGACATTTGTAGCATCTCAGAGGGTTCGGGATAAAGGGCCGAACACGACAGTTTAAATAGCCTGCTTTGACTGAGGATGGTAGATTTGGCGAACTAAAGGTTAAAATTATGCTACGGGTTGGGACTAAGGTGCTGTCTTTTCGTATCATGATTCTCTTGGCCTGAGTTACATTTTGATCTTTTAGTTCCTGAATTATTTCTTCCTCGGAAACGTTCAATAGGTCCCATTCACTGATCACTCCCTTGGAAGAATTCAGGGTGTTATGTGGAGTGACTTGAATTGGAATTCCACTTAAAGATGAAAGCTTTAACAGGAGGTCAGAGTGTCTTGGAAGAGAGGTCTCTATTAGCACGTCACCAGATTGAAGACGTTTCACCATTTTTGGAGATGCTGCTGCATTTACAAGGCATCGTTGTATGATGAAAGCCGAAAGCTTGCTGACAGGTTGTGAAGATAGAGAATGGATGATCGGGAAAGCTGGAGCTTCCTGCTTGTTTGCATCCTTTTTTAGTCTTTTTGACAATGAGAAGTCATGATCAGTTTTGTGGTTGTCATGTTGCGAGCTCTTTGGCTCTAATCGTGGGAAATCATTAGTATCCACGTTTACTCCTTTTAGCCCTGGGAGAAGGACTTTCTTCTCCCAGACTACCAGCCCCGCCACATGGAGGCAGGAGCAGTGCCACCAGTGACCAAGCGGTTATTAAGATTAGTAGAGTGAGTTTGTATTTATTATAAATACTAAAGAAGAAAGGTAGATTCCCTTTCTGGGTTCTTACATAAGATTTTTTAAGCAAGGAACCACTTTAAGTGAACAAAACAGAAGAAAATCGCACAACAAAAATAGAACTATATCACTTTCAAAGATCACTTTATAAGTCGCAGGGAAATATCACTTGTCACTATCGCTTGGCACTCGGGGTCGTAGTAACTTCAAGAAGCATGATTGTCACGTCATACTATTCAAAAATTCTAAAAAGTTACAACTCCAGACACTGTCGTATTCAGTTACCATCGTAAGGCGAGGCATGACAACCAGGATTTTAAGTTGTTTTTTTTTTGACAGACCTAGAAATGTTTTACACATTCACTTATACGCATGGTTAAGGGGGGCAATAAGCCACATCTTGGGGAAGCGCCTCTAGTGGAAGCCGCTGATGACGTCACTTCCATGACCGATCAAATTTACTCGGTAGAAAGTCGGAAAAACTGCGAGCCCATTGTTAAAATATTCACAGCTCACCACTGACTTGAGGCTCTTCCACATTTGAATTATTTATACCGATGTGCAACAACATTGTAACCTGGGCAGTCTTCTCCATAAACAGTGACCATTTCTTTGTGGATTGTTTTGGGTGTTTTCCCTTACACAATGAGGAACTGAATAACTGATTTGTATTCAACTTTATCTATTGTGACACTCACTTCATTCAGTGTTGCAAAGAAAAAAAAAAATAATTGTCAGATCAAAACATAAATTTCTGTGGTTGCTATAGAGATTTCAAGGTATCATATAAAATAAATTTCATCTTTCTGTCACAACTACTTCTGGGTGAATAAAATCTTTTTTGAACTTCCCTTATAAGTCAAAACATCTTTTAAATTGAGTTCTACTTTGTCTCAAGTTCATGGAGATGTCTAGGGGAAAAGGAAAAAAGGTAAAGACTGAACATATTCCTATAACATTCTGGCCTCAGCTTGGAGCTGCATTTTTAAAGGCCCCATGAATTTAAAATATATACAAGGTTATTTAAAAAAGGATTGACAATTTTACTATAAAAATAATACATTAAATAGAAATCATGTTTTTCATTCATTTTTATGATGTAATCCACAATACCTGATGGCAGACACTCTCACAAGCATGTATATTTGTGCACAATAATGACTATAAAGTGGTGGGAGAGAAGGTCATTAATGATTAGAAATAGGGAAAGTGATCATGGTTTGTTCCATTTTCTTCTATCAAATAGAGAGCTTCTACCACCATCAATTAAAACTCTTCAGAAGTATTTTTATGATGAGACCAATACATCTTGCCTGACAATGGCTAGTGACCCTAGAATAATACAGTTAATGAAACCAAACATTTTTCTCAACTTTGTTTTATGGACTTGGTATGTATATCTTAGTTTTATGGTCTTGGTATGTATAACTTAATTTAGATTATTTATGAGCCCTGTTATTTAATGTCTACAGTCTTCAAGAGAATGCTTCATGATATATCACACTGCAGCAGAAGGATAAATGAAGTGCTATAGAAAATAACAACTGTGGCACTTGTTAAATCTGTTGGCCAAATATTAGTAACTAATGTCTGGCTTAATTAGTAATTATATAAATATTAATATATAACTATTACTTTTTTATATGTAATTTGTATTATTTTACTTTGTAAATTGTATTATGTATTGTATTGTAATTTGTATTATGTATAATGGTATAAAATGGCTGTTACTTAGTTCAATAAAATACTAATAGTTCAGTTACCTGTAGTGTCTCCTGGTTATCTTTGGTAATATCAGCATTTTCATGAAGGCCAAACACCTCTGGATGTGGATTTAAGGGAAGCCCTCGTATGTATTCAACATATTCTTCATAGGGGGCATTAGCAGGGGCAAAATATATTCCACTCTCTGAAAACCTGCAAAAAATATTTATTATTATTTCTGATATTGGTAATTAAATGAGTATATAAAATTTGAGCAATAATGTACAATTTATGTAATAATCATCTAGCTGTTTTTAGACTTAGGCTTCCTTCCAAAGCTTAATTTGTCTTCTTTGATTGAAACTTTACTAGAGTTTTATTTAGTTGTCATTTGTTAAGAACTAAAGCTGAAAAAAAAGACTTAAGCACTTTCATTTTTTGAGGAATAATTTTAATAACTGATATCCCACATGATGCCAGTGTACAAATATCATTTTCACTATCTTAAAAGGAAATCAAAAGAGAAGGAAAGAATTGTTCATTTACTCTAGAGAGCCTGCAAATATCAAGTGCTATGACTAGCCATAGCACACACAAGGGGCAGCACCTTCTGGGACAGAAGATACCATTTTCATTGGATTGTCTGTTAGTGGTTTGATTTACTGGGTCTGATTTAATTTGATTTTATATGAGGGCTATGACTTACGCAGTCACAGCACCAACATGAGACCATGAAAAGGGCATTTTTGTTAGTCTTTTTTTTTTTTTGTGCATTTACTCAATACATGAACACTCTTTCCCAACATTATAATTAAACAGTAATTATATTACTAAGAAATACAGTTTCTTTCCATGACTAATTTGGTCACTAGTTGAAAAGTCCTTTAGAAGTTCATGCTATTACCAAAGAAAAACAAAGAAATTAAAATAATTTAATAATAATCATTGCTAAAATTCATTTATAATGCAAATCTGTTAGCAAAACATATAAATAATCCAATCAAAATAACCAAAGAAATGAAAGGTCGGCATTCATTAATAACAAAGACTATAAAGAATCTGATATATTGTATTAATCTTTCAGATTATAAAATATTCTGATTACCCTCCCAAGCAAGCTGAATGTCTGTTCCTCATTCTTTTTTCAAATGATAAGTCCAAATCCCTTCCCCACCAGTGTTTGTCATCCAAAGAGCCACAGGATTTCTTGCACATTTACAATAGCACTAAAAGCAAATTTATCTCAAAACCATCAATTTAATTTTATCAGCTGACATACTGATTAAAGTCACTTT
The DNA here is from genome assembly GCF_048544385.1 of Mastigoproctus giganteus. Taxonomy (NCBI): domain Eukaryota; kingdom Metazoa; phylum Arthropoda; class Arachnida; order Uropygi; family Thelyphonidae; genus Mastigoproctus; species Mastigoproctus giganteus. The sequence goes on along the minus strand of NC_143578.1, from coordinate 28,126,667 downwards.
ACAAATGAACTTTTTGCAATGAAATTATGCATTGTCCAATACTTTTTATCACTTGTAGTTTAAAATATATTATAGATGAGGATGTAATATAGTTTCATTCTGGATGGAAAGACTGGAATTCATATCCAGTTTAGAGACATAATATTTCCTCTCTTGAAAATAAGTTGTAAAACTTAGACTATGTATATAAAGTGCTTAGCATCATAGCATCAACTCGTTGTGAAGGTATTCACAATATGAGATATAACCTAAAACGATGCCACCTTAAAAATTTTCTGTTTATTCAGAAATGGCTGTGTATTATGATGCTAAGCACTTTATATACATAGTCTAAATTTGTTCGCAGCTTGAGGCTCTAGCCCTAAATGCGCCTTAGTCTAAATACATCATACACCATCAGGCATCTCTCATATTGTGGAGTTATACTTCATAACTGTTTTTGCCATCATTGCATCACTTGGGTACCTACCCACTCACTGAAGAAGGGCCAAATAGCCCTGAAACGGTGCTAGGGGAAGCTTGATGATGTCCGGAGTTTCCAAGAATAGGTAACAACAGTCTTCTCCACTGGGGAAGCGTTGCCTATTCGAGGAGTTTATGAGTTTTTGAGTGGTGTGAGTTGAAGGAGTTACTGTCCCTTTCATTCTTCTACACTGTTTCTTTTCCTCTTCCACTCCTACTATAACTTTCCCTCTACCTTTTTTGCTTTTCTAAGTCTAATAGGGACAAGTGGATATTCGAGTAGATATTCACATACATACATAAATAGCCCTGAAACGGTGCTGTCTGGGTGGTGGTACCTATCTGAGAATAAGTAACATTAGTCTTCTCCTTAGGTGAAGCGTTACTTATTCGAAGTAGTGCAATATCATGGCAACTCGTTGTGAAGGTATTCACAATATGAGATATAACCTAAAACGATGCCACCTTAAAAATTTTCTGTTTATTCAGAAATGGCTGTGTATTATGATGCTAAGCACTTTATATACATAGTCTAAATTTGTTCGCAGCTTGAGGCTCTAGCCCTAAATGCGCCTTAGTTGTAAAACTTATTATAATAAAGTATCTGAAAATCTTTCATATTTCAATGTGCTGGTATTTTCACTTCCATATGTGTGTATGCCCCTTTCTCTCAATGGAAAATCATAAATGAGAAATAAAAATAGTGTGTGTGCTGACTGAAAAAAAAATCATCCATGATTTTTTTTTTTGTTTACATCATTTAATTGGAATGCTTTCTTTCTTTTTTTTTTTTTTATAAATGTTCTGTTCAATCCTTTTATACAAAATTTCAGCAACAGATGGTCTCAGAATACCACTGCTTAATATTGTATTTCACTTATTTACAAACTTCAGTTTACATGGTAATAAACATGATATTTAGACTATTTAGATTATAATTGCCTGTGTTTTTATTTTTCCATTTTTATTCCTAGCATTTCATGTGTTTGTTTAGTCCAAATTATTCCGGATATTTTTTTGTATATTCTATGCTGAAGATTTTTGGATAGTATATTTTTGAATACAGTGTTTCATGGGTTTATTGGTATATTTCACCAATAAACAATGCAGTTTCACTACAATGCAGTGTCTAAACAAAAATAATATCAGTGATTGGAATGTTAATATTTGGCAATAAATACAAGGTAATATATATATATATTTTTTGTCAAAAGTTTATCCAACACATGCAAATATGCTATGCACCAGTTCTTGTCTATTCTGGCATTTGAATGCTGTGATTAATTATGAATGTGCACAAACTTTCATATTGGAATTTTTTTTTTTTTTTTAGAAATTTAAAAACTGGTATGCTTTGCATTTAATTTAAAAGCGTAAACTTATCAGGTGGAAAGGCATGCTAGCCTGACTCAAACACTAAACCTATGTAATATAAAGAACAAATTGGCAAAGATATATATGAAAATCATAATGTGTGATATAGCTAAGTGGTCAGTATGAGGGAGAATACAGTGTACATGTCTGGTTTTACAGTGATTTGAGCTCATGTGACTGTTAAATACAGCAATGTTCTTGTACTTTCTATCTTGTAAACTTCTCTGATCCTATGTGGCTATTCTGGAGTATACACAAAAAATTTATTTATTTAGTCCCTGGCATAATGCAGTGAAGGATACCCATACCTATGATTTATATTTATCTATTTTATGGTATATCAAATAAAGATCCTTTAATTAATTTCTATATTTAATAATATAAAAAGGTTGTTTTAATAATATTTTTTATTATTTAATAATACGTTTTAATATAAAATTTAATAATATAAAAATGATATTCTTATATTATGATAATATGTTTCTATATTATCATAATATAAAAAAGGTAGATTTTAATTTACCTGTAGCTATCATCAGAAACAATATCCCGATTATAAAATTTTGAAAGGAGTGAGTTAAGAAGTCTGCGGTCTTTATCATCTGTGACTCTACCTCCATAGTTACATTCACCAGTCAAATATATTAGGGCATCCAGTGGTAGTTCTTCATAGTCATTCAAGAACATCTAATAATAAATTCATATTACAAATGCTAGTATAATTATTCTTATTTAAATTATTTAAATAAATAATTTCTTATTTTCTTATTTAAATAAATTCAAAGAAAATATGTAAAATGACTATTCCATTTATATAAGTTAGTTTATTTCCATTTATATAAGTTAGTTTATTAACTGATTAATTTGAAGTTAATTTACACTTAATTTAATCCTACAGCTGAGTAAAATCTACAGCTCGCAGATCTGTAATTTCATTTCTAGTGCAAAGCATAAAATATATATATATATATATGTCTGTGTGCCTTAAACTGATATTAACTTAAATAATTATACTATATTCAGTGTGTGGATTACACCAATGTCATCCTGATATTTTACTATCTAATTACATTGAATGTGACCAGTGATATGTATTCAGTCAAAAGATGAATAAATAAAATTCAACAATAAAACCTTTATTCAACAATAGGAAAAGTTTACAATGTCATATCATACTTTTTTTCAAAAAGGAGTGGCTTGGCTACTCATCATCCAACTGCTGATGGATGCTTTTGCTTAGTTGGGATCAGCACACCATCTGGACATGTTTTGGCTTTGTATGAAGCTGCATTAACATAGAGGTAAGGAGATTATCCTCTTAAATCAGTTAAATTGAATAAATCCAGTCTTTTGATATTAACATTGCTGTCAACTGGTTGGGTTATTTATAATTTGCACAAAGTCAACCAATTCCATATAGTGTCAATGTATTATTTCTGCAAATTCATAGGGTATGATAAGTTTTCTTGTTTTGCAGGATGAAAATACTGGGTTTCCAGGATTAACTAGCATGGCCATAGTTCGAAAAATGTCTATAAAAGTTTCACTCATCCAACAAGAAATATTTTTTAACTTCAGCCAGCAATGAATATTGCATGCAATCCTCTTTCACACATGGAAAATACAGTTCTACAGTCACTACTCTCTTGTCCGAACATAAATTCAATTTCAGCTGGCAATGATTATCAAACTCAAACTTCTTCTATATGCAGAATACATATTTACTGATCCAAAAGGAAATATTTCTTAATTTCAGCTGAAAACAGTTATCAAACTAAAGCCTTCCATATGTCCATATGACCGTGGAAGAGGCTTGAGTTTGATAACTGTTACCAGCTAAAGTTAAGAAATATTCTTGCTGAGATGAGAAAATAGTGACTGTATAACTCATGGAGGGCTTCTGTCAACCTGTTTTTCACATTTTAAAATAATTGTCGTATAGCCAATTATTAATTCTTTCTAGGCTTGACTGACAGATTCTATAAATGCCAAGACTCTGGCATTCAGATTTCTTAGAACATTTGAACTTGTTCAAATGAAGCTCAGTTTATTCAATTTTTGCCAATACTATAACTGAAAATATTGTCCATTGTTCTTGTTCTTTATATGACAACAAAGGTATCTAAATTATTTAGCAGTATGATAAAATACCATTTTATAAATTAAGAAACTATAAACAATTACATCAAACAGTAAATGCAAAACGTAAATGTAAATGGTAAATATTAATATTTACCTGCAACTGTGTCATGCTAATTCTTAGATCAGATTCATTAAATTCATAGGGTATGTTCCACCCCAGTGGGCCAAACTTACGCCGTTCCTGAACTAAGGCATGGAAAAAACATAGTCCAAAGAGTAGTTTCTGCCACATCTCAGGCTATAATTACCATAGGAATAATAAGTAGAAAATTTATCATTAGGTAATAATAAAATCAAACAGGAAATATATAAAATGTATTAATAAACAAGATAGTAGCAGTATTTCAGTACACTATTAGAGATTGAATTACATCACTAATAAAATCCAAAAAAATTAATTTAAAAAAAAGTTTCAAATTATAATGACCAATCACTATTTCCTATAGGTTCTTGGGCTACTCCAAATAATCGAATTACAACAAATAGGAACTTTTATTTACAAAAACATTCATTAATTTCTTAATATTGGTTTTGAAAGGGGAAAAAAAAAAAAAAAAAGAGACTGCCAAAGATATACCTCAAGGTAAAACTCTCACTTTTTTTTTTTTTTTTTTTTTAATTTTCATTATATATCTTCTGTTACATATCTTTATTGCAATCAGTGAAAAATTTTACATGTATGCCTGATGCAATGCCCATAACAGCAACACTGCTAGGGGTTATTGTTTCTTGTATGTCTTTTTTTTTTTTTTTTCTTATGCTGCCTAGATTCTTCTTCATGACATTAAGAATAGGAGATCTGTGGAATTAATTAGCAAGTACAGGTCAATGTTAAAAAAAAGTAGAAACTTAGCATTAAATTTTAAAGTGACTACAATTCTACCCAGACACAACAGGAGTATATGATGAGAGCAATTCGATCTCCTTGTCGATCAATTTGGTCTTGGAAAATTTGCGCAAGGTTCATGGGATAGAATGTTTCTCAGCAGGGTCTGTGCTAGTTAACAGGAGGGACCGCTTCTACAGGGATGGGATACATATAAATAGAAAGGGTGCAAGGATAAATATATAAATAACTTTTAAATAATTTATATAAATATAAATAACTTTTAAATAATTTATATAAATATAAATATATAAATAAACATATAAATAGAAAAGGTGCAAGAATATTTGCTGATGCTATCAAGGCCATGTTGGGTGGGTCAGAAAACTGCTAGCATGGGAGGATTCACAAATTAAAAGATTAACAGCAGCAGTAGCAGCAGCAGGCAGAGCTGAAAGTGATTCTTGCACTGTTTCTATCTGAATGAGCAGCAGCCTAGAAAGTGAGGTGCTGGGGTTTCAAGTACAGCTGGGAGTCATCATGGAACAAGTAAATACATGGGCTGTGTTAGAGTAACTAAGAGTAAGAACAGATGCATGAACACCAATGTTATGAGTTTAGTAAATACATTTGATGAATTTGAGGTGCTGGTAAAGACATCAAAGGCAGATATTGTTGGGATATTAGAGATGGGGTGCCACATGGATATAAGGAATGCAGAATTTGAATTTGGGGAGTACAATGTGTACAGAAAAGACAGACAGGATAAGAAGGGAGGAGGGATTATGCTGTTAGGAAACACATAAAATCTAAGGCAGTGCATCCAGTTGCCATGGGTGGCCAGTGCAATGTTGAGTCAGCTTGGTGTGACATAGGCACTGGGAAAGCAAAAATGAGAGTAGAAGTGTGTTATAGGCCTAATGACTCTGATGAGTAAAATTTACAACTGCACACAGAAATAGAGTGGACCAGTAAATCAGAATGTCTTATAATGGAGGATTTTAACTTTCCAGATACTGACTAAAACTTCTGGATTGGTCACTCACACACTAGCAGGAGTTTTATGGATTTACTGGATGACTGTTTTCTACAGCAGCATGTGTGAGAGGGAATCAGAGAGGGTAATACTCTTGATCTGATCATTAGCAGTGAATATTCATGCATTAAGAATCTGCAGATAAAGGAACCACTACATGGCAGTGATCACAGTGTACTCATGTGGGATTTACTTAAAGATGTAACTCTCATCAGAGGTAAAGGGAAGGCGTTTTGCTTTCATAAAGGTGACTATGGTGATCTCAGACAGTTTTCAAATTCTATAGAGTGAGACCAACTGATGATATTACCAAAGGCAAATTTTAAATGGGAAGCATTCGAGGAAGTAATCGTGGAAGCTACTAGGCTTTTCACACCAACTATGAAATACTGTTCAAGATTTAGGCCTAAATAAATGTCAGATGAACTAATGAGACTCATGGCAGAGAAGAAAAATGAATGGGATACATATATGCACACAAGGTGACACACAAGCCTATGGTAAATATAAACTAATCTGTAATCAAGTCACAAACGAGGTTAGGCAGCCAAAAGCAGATTACAAGAAATCTTTGGCAAAGGATGCAAAGAAAAATAGCAAAGGCTTCTTTGCTTATGTAAATGCTAGAAGGAGGAGGATGAATCAGATTGGTCCACTTGATATCGATGGTTCGAATGTTGAGGATCCTGCTCAGATAGCTGACAAACTGAATGAGTATTTTGCATCTACATTCACACATGAGGAATTCTGTATGGGGATGGACAGAAGCTTATTAAAATATAACAGGGAGCTAAATGATTTTTTAATAACTGAGAGCAAAGTGTTGGAGAAATTGTGGAGTTAAACATAAGAAAGGCATCTGGAGTGGATGGGATCTATCCAGTTATATTAAAGGAGGCAGCAAAGGAAGTAAGCAAACCCTTAGCCATAATTATGAGAGCATCCTGCCCTGAGTCCAAGGAGTTGTGCAAATGTATCCCCAATGCACAAAAGGGAATCAAAGGGTGACATGAGTAATTACAGACCTGTTAGTTTAACTTCTGTTCAGGGGAAAATAATGGAGTCACTGATTAAAGTAGTATTGCAGGATCATCTAGACAAGACAGCAATAATAATTCAGACACAGCATGCATTTGTTAAGGTGAAGTCTTGTCTGACCAATCTGATTGGATACTTTGTATGTGGTCACATAGGAACTGGATGCAAAAAAAAATAATTTTGATATCATATACTTTGGTTTCAGAAAAGCTTTTGATACTGCTGCACATGGAAGACTTATGTACAAATTGTGGCAGTATGGCATTAAGAGCAAGTTACTACAATGGATAAAAGGATGGTTGAGTGGTGGAAGTCAGAGAGTGGTAATCAATGGACATTGCTCTTTGTGGAGTAATTATGTTATTAGTGGAGTCCCCTGGGTTTTAATGTTGGGCCCATTGTTGTTTTCTATATTTATCAATGATATGGATGAAGGTATATTAGGCTTAATGTTGAAGTTTGCAGATGATAAAAAGGTTGGCAGGATTGTTAATTATAGTATGCTACTACAACATGATCTTGCCACAATGAGTTGCCATGATATTGCACTATCTCGAATAAGTAACGCTTCACCAATGGAGAAGAGTATTGTTACTTATTCTTGGTGGATACCAGCACCCAGACAGCACTGTTGCAAGGCTTTTTGGCTTCTCTTCAGTGGTGGGCATGTATCCTGGTATTGCAACCTCTTGGTCATTTGTAGCATCTTTTGTGTGAATATAGAATGCATAAATAAATATGCAATGAATTCTTTGCTATCTTTCTTAAATTTCTTTGTCAAATCTTTTTCATAATTTGTCTTAGTTATGGTATTTTACATGCTTACAAGTTAGTGCAAATGCATCAGATCTGCTCACAGCTAACTACTAAATAGTTATATAAGATTGGCATCATTATGTATATTTCATATTGTGAATACCTTCACAACAAGTTACCATGATATTGCACTAACTCGAATAAGTAACTCTTCACCATAGGAGAAGACTGTTGTTACTTATTCTCAGTGGATGCCACCACCCAGACGGCACCATTTCGGAGCTGATTGGCTCCTCTTCAGTGAGTGAGCAGGCACCCTAGGGTTTCAATAATGGCAAGGTAGTTGCAAAGTATAACTCCACAATATGCGAGATGCCCAACTATACAACTTGAGGCTTTTGCCATGTGATGTAATTCAAATTACTACACACCATCTTGTGGAGTTATAATTCACAACTGCCTTGCCATTACTGCAACACTAGAGTGCCTGCCCACTCACCAAAGAGGAGCCAATCAGCTCCAAAATGGTGCCATCTGGGTGGTGGCATCCACTGAGAATAAGTAACAATAGTCTTCACCTATGGTGAAGAGTTACTTATTCGAGATAGTGCAATATCATGACAACTCGTTGTGAAGGTATTCACAATATGAGATATACATAATGATGCCAATCTTATATAACTATTTAGTAGTTGGATGCGAGCAGATCTGATGCATTTGCACTAACTTGTAAGCATGTTAACTCACTACGCAACTTGAGGCTTTTGCCCTAAAATGCGACGTAATTCAAATTATGGGTATTTTATTAATCATTATGGAAGGTACACACAAGTTATTCACCCTCTGAGTAAACTTCATTAAAAAAAAGTTACTCAACAGGTGAATAACTTTTTTATACTTTCCATATTGAACAAGGTTTCTTGAAAATCTGTAGAGATCCCACATAACCATCTTTCCTGATATTAATTTTATTGATTCTTTAGTAATCAATTTGACTTCCACTGTGATGTATGAAATGGTGTAGAGCACCTAGACTTATTTTCATTAACATTTCACACTTTAGCACACATATTCCTTAGGTTGAGAAATCTAAGAATTTTAGTTTTTCCCACTGAACTAAACGCAAATGAGCTAAGGTCAACATAATCTCCCTTAAGAAAATGAAAATCCTTCCTTTTATTTTTAATAACTGTACTTTTTTTGTACACATAACATACCAAAACATTATGGTCACTACAAGATAATGGCTTCTTAACGCAAAGACTTTTAATAGACTTTTGATTCTTGCACTGCTTCTATTGGAATGAGCCGCAGCCTGGAAAATAAGATGCAGGATATTTCAGAGACTGCTGGGAATCATTGGGGTACAAGTAAACACATGGGTTGTGTTAGGGTAGCTAAGAAAAAGAACAGGTGCATGTATACTTGTGTGTACACCAATGCTAGGAGTTTAGTAAATAAATTTGATGAATTTGAGGTATTGCTCAAAACATCAAAGGCAGATATTGTGGGGATTTCAGAGACGTGGTGTCACACAGATATAAGAAATGCAGAACTGGAATTTGGGGAGTACAATGTCTACAGAAAGGATAGACAGGATAGGAAGGGAGGAGGGGTTATGCTATTAGTTAAAAAACACATAAAATCCAAGGAAGTGAAGCCAGTCGACATCGCTGGACAGTGCAGTGTCGAGTCAGTTTGGTGTGACATAAGCATTGGGAGATCAAAATTGAGAGTAGGAGTGTGCTATAGGCCTAATGACTCTGATGAGTATAATAAGAAACTGTTCGGAGAAATAGAGTGGGCCAGTAAATCAGAGAGTCTTATAATGGGGGATTTTAATTTCCCAGATATTGACTGGAATTTGGGGGCTGGTCACTCACACAGTAGCAAGGCTTTTGTGGATTTATTGGATGATTGTTTTCTACATCAGCATGTTCGGGAGGCAACTAGAGGGAGTAATACTCTTGATTTGATTATCAGTAGTGATTCTTCATGCATTAAGAATCTGCAGATAAATGAACCACTTGGTGGCAGTGATCACAGTGTGCTGAAGTGGGAGTTACTCAAAGAGGTAACTACCATTAGGGGTAAAGGGAAGGGGTATTGCTTTCGTAAAGGCGACTACAATGGACTGAGACAGTATTTAAATTCTATACAGTGGGATCAACTGATGATATTGCCAACAGCAAATTCAAAATGGGAAGCATTCAAAGAACTTATCGTGGAAGCTACTAGGCTTTACATACCAACTAAGAAATATTGTTCAAGGTTTAGGCCTAAATGGTTGTCAGATGAACTAATGAGGCATATGGCAGAGAAGAAAAATGCATGGGATACATACAAATTAACACGTGACACGGACGCCTATGATAGATACAAGTTGATCTGTAACCAAGTTACAAAGGAGGTTAGGCAGGCGAAGGCAGATTACGAGAGATCCTTGGCAAGGGATGCGAAGAAAAACAGCAAAGAGTTCTTTACTTATGTAAACTCTAGAAGGAAGGGGATGAATCAGATTGGTCCACTTGAGATCGATGGGTCAACTGTTGATGACCCTGCTCGGGTAGCTAACAAACTAAATGAATATTTTGCATCGACATTCACACATGAGGAGTTATTCAGCGAGGGGAATGCCAGAGGTGTATTCAACTCTAGCAGTAAGCTAGAGAATCTTGTAATAACTGAGAGCAAAGTGGAGGAGAAATTGTTGAAGATAAACACAAGAAAGGCACCTGGGGTGGATGGGATCTATCCAGTTATATTAAAGGAGGCAGCAAAGGAGGTAAGCAAACCCTTAGCCATAATTATGAGAGCTTCCTTGGACTCAGGGGAGGTACCCATTGACTGGAGATGTGCAAATGTGACCCCAATTCACAAAGGGGGATCAAAGGCTGACACAAGTAATTATAGACCTGTGAGTTTAACTTCTGTTCCCGGAAAATTAATGGAGGCACTGGTGAAAGAAGCACTGCAGAATCATCTAGACAAGACTTCAGTTATAGCTAGGACACAGCATGGTTTTGTTAAGGGGAAGTCTTGCCTGACCAATTTGATTGGATACTATGATGCAGTCACAAAAGAACTGGATGCAGGGAATAACTTTGATATTATATACTTGGATCTTAGAAAGGCTTTTGATACTGTTGCACATGGAAGACTGCTGCACAAATTGGAGCAGTGTGGCATTGGAGGCAAGTTGCTGCTATGGATAAAGGGGTGGTTGAGGGGGAGAAGACAGAGAGTGGTAATCAATGGACACTGCTCATCGTGGACTAATGTTATTAGTGGAGTCCCTCAGGGTTCAGTATTGGGGCCTTTATTGTTTTCTGTATTTATAAATGATATTGATGATGGTATATCAGGCTTAATGTCCAAGTTTGCAGACGATACGAAGGTTGGCAGGGTTGTCAAGGACACTACTGACACTATGCTGCTGCAACAGGATTTGGAAAGGTTGAGCAGATGGGCTTCGAGGTGGCAAATGAAGTTTAACATTGACAAATGTAAAGTACTACATATGGGAAACAGCAACCCCAGAGCAACGTATCAACTCTGTGGTACTACACTGACAGTGGTAGAGAATGAAAGGGACCTGGGGGTGGTGGTGCAGGCAGATATGAAGTTCTCTGAGCAGTGCAGACGAGCTGCAAGAGTAGCTCATGGTGTATTGTCAATGATATATAGGAATTTTTCTAGCAGGGATAAGGAGGTGATTATTCCCTTGTATAAGGCAATGGTCAGGCCACACCTAGAGTACTGTATACAGGCCTGGAGGCCTCATTTCAGGAAGGATGTAGAGCTGCTGGAACGAGTACAGAGAAGGGCAACTAGATTGGTGAATGGGACAAAGGGGTTCTCTTACGAAGAAAGGCTTAAGTTTTGCAAATTACAGTGTCTGGAAACTAGGCACCAGCGGGGTGATCTGATAGAGGTGTACAAAGCCTTGAATGGTTTGAGCATGCTCAATGCTGATGGGATTCTTCCTCTAGCTCAGAAAAATCACCTGAGAGGGCATAAATTCAAATTGAGGAAAGACAGATGTAGGATAGATGTGCGGAAATTTGCCTTTAGCCAGCGGGTGGTTGGTGGGTGGAACAGACTTCCATCCCTTGTCGTGGAAGTTGATAGCCTAAATAAGTTTAAGGCTCAGCTGGACAGGTATTTCGAACGAACAGAGGGGTGAAGTGGAAGTGGTTATTTTTATTTATTTATGTTACTTTTTTTTTTTTTTTTTTTTTTTTTTTTTGGCTGATGCTGCATAAGCTTGCTTTCTTGCATCAAATGCCTCTACTAATGCTAATGCTAATGCTAATGCTAATAGCAGATGAATTTTAGTAATCATCAAGTCATGAATAATGATCCTGTGGTTCATCCTAGAAACAAACTGATACTAGAAAGCAATCATATAGATGGTTCAAGAGTCAGCTACTACTAGACAATAAGTCTATTCACAAGTTCCAATCTATTCTGGAAAGTTAAAATCTCCATAATAAGACATTCTGATTTGCCTGTCTACTCTGGTTGTGCACAAAGCTAATCATCACATTCAACTCATTAGGTCAGTAACTATCCAAAATTTTATAACTATCTGTAACTATCCACCAAAGATAATAGACATTATTAAATGATATATCACTTTGCAACTCCACACACATTATGTAAGTGCACTGGGAAAGAGCTACCCAGTCTGAATGAGTTTGAATTTTGTGTAAAGATTATATTTTAAAAATGTTTTTACATTTTAACCTACCAATATTATAATATACAGGCAATCACAAATAAGACAGGTATGATTGCTAATATTGATGAAATTTTATATTTATTTGTTATTTGTTTTTCATTTCAGATTGAGTTATCTCATGAAGAATGATATACTCAATTCAACTAAGTATTTATTGTTGAATGTTATTTCAAATCTCACTCAACTGAAGGGTGCAATGGAGAGTTTAATATAAAATTTCTAAACAGAAGTGTTTCAAGTAAGTTTCCATTATCCTACAGAAATATAATTATCTAAGAGAGCTGTAAGTGATGAGAAATTAAAGATATTTGTGGGTGAATGAAAAGAAAGAAATCTGTGAGTGAATGAAAAGAAAGAAATTTGTGAGTGTATCATGTATAGTCTTGACTGTGTAACGATTAGTGAAATAGTTGAGTGAATAGACAACTTTCACCAACTTGAATTTTATATATTTATATAAAATTATAAACAAATATATAAATAAATTATATATTTGTTTTCTTGATAGTTAAAACGATGTCTTCAAACTTGAGTCTGCTTCCTATCTACCTAGTTCTCTTTGGTCAAGATTTGTAATTCTAAGAATGAATCTTTTTATCTTTCTTTGTTAATGAATTAAAATTCCCTAACTTTGAAAAATGTGTGGCATTTTTCTGCTGATTACAGTGAAATCTGATAGATGAAAGTGAAGGAAATATTATAAGTCACTACTGAAACCTAGTAGTTTCATTTATTGATCATGTTCATTCTCAAATTTCAAATCAAAACTGAAGTGTCAAAAAATCAAATGAACCTCTACTAAATTGCTTTACTTTATCAAAAAAGAGGGTGTTTTGTGCAATTTGTCTAGGTGTTTTATAAGCTCTATATTTTTTGATGCCACCATCAATTTAGAATAGTGCATCATTTTAATTCTGGAAGTATACATTCAATGACTGTATGATTATGAATTCATACAGAGTTATTTCCAGAAAGAAGATATGATTGCCCATAATTCTCATAACACCTTAAGAGTTCTTCAGAGAATAAAGGCCTTTGACCTCCCACATCACCTGATTTTTATTTGTAAGATAACTTGAAAGGTGCTCCTTATCAAAGCTACCAACATCATACCACATTGGAACAATACATTCCAACAAAAAATTTTTCTTCAGATATCCTCCCGATTTACCCAACTGATTGGAATAGGATGCAGCAAGATTGTTCACCCCATAGAATCAATTTGCCCTGCTCTATGATCAATTATTGTTCTTCAGGTTCATGAACAGCTAAGAACCTGATGTACAATATTTCTGATGCTACATACAAAATTACTCAACAAACTTTGGAAAAAGTTCCAGGAAGCTTAGGCAAAAAAGTTCAATTACACATGAAAGCTAAATGAGAAACATTTCCGACATATTCTGTAATTTACTGGAACAATTCCAATAGATTAGTTACTAAATAATGCTAAGCAATGTCTTTTTAAAAGGCCATCTTATTTATTAATAATCATTCATTTTAAATAATCTTATTTAATAATAGTCTCATTCTTATCTGTATTACTCTGGATATCATTACCTTCAGCTTGTTTGATCCATTGCTTGACTAAAGTTTCCTCTAGCTAATTTTCATATTTTTTTATATTGAGACATCCCAGTTTCCTCCAATACACTGTGAATTTTCATTTTATCACTTCATCCCTGCCTTAGTCTTAGGAAGAGCTTGGCTCCAGACAATGACCAACTTAGAAAGTTGGTCTAGTCCATCTTTTGTCAGTTTTGTAATCAGTGTAGATTCTTTTACACGATAAAAAAGAGGATGTTTGGTGCACTCTACCTAGATGTCTTATAAAGCATGACCACTTTGTTTTATTGATAGTTAAAACAATGTCTTTAAACTTGAGTCTGCTTCCTATCTATCTATTTCTCTTTGGTCAAGATTTGTAATTCTAAGAATGAATCTTTTTATCTTTCTTTGGTCTGTTCTCAGCCTCTCTATTCCATTTGTTCCATAAATGCCAACTTTGCACTTCTGCATTCCATAATAGGCAGAATACACCAATTCATTCTTTTATGTTTTGGGCAAAGTGGGAATCATTTCTTAGGAAGTTACTTTACTTTAATCAAGGTTATCCATACTAAACTAATTATTTTTTGTACTTCCCTGCACTTATTATTGTCATAGCTCATTTATATAAAAAGAGTTATATTTCTATACTCCTTCAATGAATTCATCCATTTTAATTTCTATCTTTTTTTTTTTTTTGGAGTGAGACAGCATCACACAATTCTGGTTTGTTCATGGCTATAAACATATATATGTAATAAATTAGTAATACTTCATAGCAGTATGAAAGTTAAAATATATAACCTACTTTATTACATCCAGCAAAAAATTCTTCATTAGAAATGGGATCACTGGTATATGATCTGTACAAGTTTGATCTCAATCCTTTTGGTGGTTCATTTGTCATTTTGACACCTACACAGAAGAAAATTTTCCAGAAATGAGTGAAAAAAAAAAAATCAAAATAAAATAAAGTAATGAGAATAAGTAAAATATGTGGCAACTGTTTTAATTAACAATATGTATAAATTTAATCATTCTATGTTTCATTTTATGTTTTAGCATATATTGAGGAAGGATGGTTGCAGGTCAGATGTGTATAAATCTGCCTTCAGCCAGAGGGTGGTTGATTGCTGGAACAAACTCCCATCTGGTGTTGTAGAGGTGGGTACTTTGAAAAAATTCAAGGAAGAACTATATAAACTGTTATAGGGGATGGACAGGTGAAATGGGAGTGTTGGCTGTTTTTTTTTGGCTGATGCTGTATAAGCTTGCTTTCTTGCATCATTTGCCACTACCACCACCGCTACTACTACTAATAATAATAATGATAACTAGGGAGCTCTGCCCCCTTCTCACTTTGCTTGCCAACTCCAATGCACGCTTTTCTACGTAACATGTAGAGGTATGATGGAGTAAGTCAAATCCTTTCTACATAAAAGACACCTGTCAAAATGCACTGATCAATATCTAATCAGGAAATGACCTATGTAATTATTTACCTGTGTATTTGTAGTGCACTGCATTCATTTTCAAGGTCGAATAAATATCACTATGTAATTATTTACCTGCATTTACATAGGTCACTTAGCTAAAAGGAGTGGTAAAAATTCAATTCTTGAGTACCACTCCATACTTTGACTTAAAGTCAGGAAGAAGGCAGTGATTGGCAGGTGCCATTCACTGTTTAGCTCCTAGGTTGACATGCCATTTTTTTTTTTTTTTTTTTTATGTAAACCCCAAACATGAGAGGTATTAGAACCTATAGTACTTAGTACCATGCTTGGGTTGGAGGTTGAGAAGACGAAAGAAGATATTTGTTGACTTGAACTTCTGTAGATTGTAATTTTCAGGAAATACGTATGAAGGAAGGTTGTTCCAGAAAATAGCAGTTGAATGAATAAACGAAGCAGATGAAAAGTTGGACAGCAAATGGATATTGTCTGGTGGCAGCACATGTTCAGACTGTTTTGAAAGAGAGAGCCAGAATTATAGAAGCCAATTCAGAAGAACAGTGCCCATGGAAGTATCTGTAGAAGAGGCAGCAGAAACAGTATGTCTATGAGACAGCGAGTGGAGAGACTCTGTTAGAGATGAATCATTAATTAACCTAACTGCCCTCTTCTGAATGGAATCAAGAAGCCTGAGAGAGGTTTTGGGGGCACCGCCCCAGATGTGGGAACGATATTCCATGGCAGGGCGGATTTGCAATTTATACAGAGTGAGCAGCATAGGAGCAGAGGAATCCTTTTTGTGAGATATAACACAAGACTGAGTTTTAGAAGGGTTGAAATCAACTAGGTTGTCTTTGCCCCAATGGAGAATTACCTGAAGATTGGCATTTAAGGAATTGGTAGCAGATTTTCGAGAAGTTGAAGCTGATTGAGCAGGGCAAGGTTTCTCAAAATGGAAAGTGGAATGCAATGTGCTATCATCAGCAAAACTATGGAGAGGATTTCGAGTCAATGGAAGAAGGTCATTAATATACAAGAGGAAAAGAGTGGGGAAAAGAACTGAACCTTGGGAGACACCGGCATTAGTGGAGAAGTCAGAAGACAGAGAGCCATCTACCATCACTCTCAGTGAGCGATCGGAAAGAAAACTGGATAACCAATTACTAAAAACAGTTGGCAAACCATAAGATGGAAGCTTGTTTAGAAGACCTTTATGCCAAACAAGATCGAAAGCCTTTGATATGTCAAGAGCAACTACTTGGGTTTCACCAAACCTTTCCATTGAATTAGTCCATAAATGAGTAACATAAGCCAGAATATCACCAGTGGATTGACACTAACGGAATCCATACTGGCGATCGTTGATCAGATGGAAGGTTTCTAGATAGTTTAAGAGTTGGAAGTTAATTGATTTCTCCATTATTTTAGAAAGAGTAGAAGTAATTGCAATTGGATGATAAATGGATGGGAGGGACTTGTCACCCTTTTTAGGAACTGGCTGGATATGAGCAAATTTCCATGGAGAAGGAAAAACACCTTTGGAATAAGAAAGTGAAAAAAGGCGGCAAAGAATAGGAGTAAGTTCAGGAGCGCAATTTTTGAGAACAAGTGGAGAAATACCATTGGGACCTGGAGCTTTCTTAGTATCAAGATTCGTCAGAATCCTTCTGACATCTTTTTGACGGAAGACCACAGGAGGCATCGAATGGAGCATGTTGGAAATGGTGGGAGGTGTTTTACCAAGATCATTAATAAATGAGTTGGAAGAAAAATGGGATGCTAGCAGGTCAGTTTTATCCTTGGCTGAAGTGACAACAGAACCATCTGGTTTGGAAAGAGGTGGAAACAGAGATGGGCAAAAGTTGAGGCCAATAGCTTTGGCAAGAGACCAGAATGCTCAGCTACCAGTGGGGCAAGAAGCAAGTTTTCTACTCTCAGCCTGTTCAAACTCTAGTTTGGACTGATTAATAATTGCTTTACAATTGTTGCGAGCTTTGGTATAGGCAGAACAAGATTTTAAAGTGGAGTGTGAGATAAAGGATTCCGTTCCTGCAAGAATAATTTCACTGACATGATCTGAGCAAACGTTGATATCAGAAGTTTTGAAACAGTAATCAGACCAAGGAAAAGAAGTAAAGAAATATTGCAGGTCATCCCATTTTGCATTCTTGTAATGCCAAAAAACACGAGGTTGGGAACAGCCATGAGATAAAGGCTCCATTGGAGAAGTGACAATCACAAAGTCGTGATCTGAAGTGCCTAAAGGACTTCTCACTTTGACCGTGTACTTAGAAGGGTTGTTTGTGAGAAAAAGATCAAGCGTATTGGCTGTATGATTAGGATTGTCCCGTATTCTTGTAGGTAAATGAACAATCTGTGCAAAGTCATTAGTAATTGCAAAAGCCTCAGCATCTCGACCAGCTGGGTCGGTGTGACTAGAAAATGGAAGCCAGCTGGAGTTATGAACGTTAAAATGACCAAGGAAAATTACCTCACTGTTAGGAAAGTTGGACTGGAGAAAGTCAAGTTGCAAAGAGAGGAGATTCCAAATTGCCAAGTCTCTGACAGGGAATATCAGAACAGACATATGCACAAGTACCACCTTTGAGGCGAAAGGAATCATACAGCAAATAATTTGGGCATCTGAGATGAGCAGTAGTTGAATCAACTGATAACTGAGATTCTGTCAGAAAAAGTACATGGGGTTTGGCAGACTGCAAGTGGAAATGGACATCGCTGAGATTAGAATTGAGACCACGTATATTTGTGAAATGAATTAGGAAGTGCTTGGGAGATTTAGATCTTTTCACAGATAAGCTTGCTCTATTAGTTTGACAATTCATGGTATATTCAATAGTAAATAAAATGGGTGGGACATGCTGTATGAAGTAATGAAATTTTTGGATATGGCGTACACATGGTAAGAATATGCCCAGAGCCTTGACATAACGTGGCCTCGACATTGCTCCCCACATACACACTACTTGGACTCCCTCCAGTCACTATCTGGCAGAGTAGAGGTAGCAAGATTATACACTAGCTGATCCGGAAGCCTCCTAGAGAGTTACCAATAGGTTCGGTCCAGTGTACTAACTAGTGGCTGGCCTGCGAATACCGTTTTAGAGCTGTACCCTCGAAATGTAAGGAATATTGGATCTCGCCACGATGTTCATCATAACCTCAAAAGTCATCAATCATACTGCATGACGGAAGAGATAGGGAAGGATTGACCGGAACTTAGCTCTAGAAACTAAACATGGGTTCCACCACTTCAAGTCTCCAATAAACAAAGTGGTGGTATTGCACCGGTTGAAGAGAGTCATCTACCACCTAGTACTGCCTGGTAACATAGAGGGGCGGCATTCCTCCATGTGGTGTGGGCGCCAAACCTCGACCCCTGCTTACGTTGGTTCACACCTGGGTGGTCACCCACCATGTACTTGTGCATGAGGTTATACCCAGGATTACTAACAGTCCCACCATCGTGAAGGTGCAAGCAGAGGGTTTGGCTGTCACAGACCATTCAGACTTAGCCAAAATTGGGTCCATTTGACTTGAGTGTCACCTGAATATCAGTTCCATCAGCATTTTAGACTCCAGTACAGCTTGTCTGGCATATCTGAGAGAATGTCTGTGACAACCTCAAGGACCAAGGGTTTATTCCCCCAATTGGCGCTTTTTTAAAATCGGGAACTCATTTTCTGATTTTAAAACAGCGGGATGGGGATTAAACACCATACATAAGCTAAGCACCCCCCTCCTTGATGACACAAAACAATCAGAAACAAAATGCATTCACAATAATCACCCAATCACAGAACTCAACCATACAATCACTCCGTTCTATGACCAGAGACAAGTGGTATCCAAATAATAGATTTTATTTGGGTACCACTTTTATTTTATTATAATAGATTTAATTTTAACCCCTGGCTTAGTGCCTTGAAGGGTTTGTAAAGGTAGGGTACGTGCGTATACCTACGAACCTTACAATAAAGATCATATTTATTTTAGCCAAAGGCCTTTTGCTTTGCATTCCATAATGCATGAGGAATATTGTTGCATCCGAAAGAGCAGGACTAAAATATTTATCTGAAATATTTACAAACTACTAAACAATTATAAATATACAATATTCATTAATATACAAAAAACATTACAATGGAACATCAAATGTTAGACAGTGAAGCACGTGCACTAAGTTGGTAAATGTTATGGAGGCAGTTGTCAATAATTAATTGCGTTTGTAGTGATGTAACTGTATCACCCTCTTCTCCCATTGGCTCGAATAAATATCGCTAGGAGGTAAAACTTTTTTAATGTATAGAGAGAGAGAGAGAGAGAGAGAGAGAGAGAGAGAGATATGCTACCATTAAAAAATTATCTGGACAATTGTTTTCATAATCAATTGGGCCTTCAACCTAAATCCTCATGTTGGTAAGCAAGTGTTTTTTGACTATTTGGAAGTTCTTGACTATTTTGACTATTTGGAACCTTGAGGATGGGATTGAATTTGATTCCAGATTGGATCTTAAGGAACATTTTCAACTAATGAAAGGAAAGATTCTGAGCACCTACTGGAGTTTTAAAATGATATACAAAACATATAAAAAGTTGATATATAAAATCAGTAGGTTTTTTATATATCAACATATAGTTGATATATTAAAAATAGTCATACCATGTATATTTTTTAATTTCATGCCAAACATAGCGGGCGCCTCCGTAGCCAGGTGGGCAGGAGCAGTAGTGCGTAGCATACACTTCTTGATTAGACGGGGTTCGAGCCCATGAGCCACCAAATATGGAGGATGCAGAAAGGTCAGGGAATGACCATCACATATCCCAGGAGAAATATAGCATTAGTTGCTAATGCTCCTAAAAACCAAACAACAACAACAACAGCCAAACATAGCAGAACCAGCCCAATATTTAACTCACTAAGAATACTAAGAGATTGTAATTTATATTTGTATATTGATCTATTTTAGGTATTAATCTTTAGCTATCACTAATGAAGCATAACTAATTTCAAAAGTTATAAAATTTTATTTATGTTTACTTTGTGTTACTTGAAGTGTAAATGTTGAAAATTTGATAAGTTATCTACAGGGTCTACCAAAAGAAATTTATAGACTTCATATTATATTTTCTAAAGTATTAATTAAAAATAATTTCTTTTTACTACAAAAAGATACATCAAAAACAAAATTTACTGTCACTGCTATTGTTGCTCTTGCTTTATGACAGGTGACTTTTTATCTTTTTGAAATCAAAATTCCTTGATTCATTTCCTGCAATGATGGTCTCAGGAAGTTTTATTTCATGCTGTGACATCTTTCACCATTTATTGCTAGAACTTAAAATGGATTCAAAGACAGATTTCTCTTAAAGAGGATTCAATAATTTTGATCTCATGATTAGCTTTATCAATTATACTCTTAGAGATACAAAAAAGCAAACTTTGTTCTTAAGAAAAAAATTAACAATAAGAAAATAATACTGAAACATCCACTTGTTCATCATGAAAATTCTGACTCTGAATTTTTAATATGGGGAAAAAAGAGCCTTGAAGTAATACAGGCTGTGGCCTTGTGGCTAGCATGTGTCCACAAGCAAGTTTTTATAAGTATTAATAAAATATAATATAGTGCAATTTAATATAATGATGCATAATTTAGAAGTACAACAATATGAAAAATTTACAGTTCTTTTGGCTCCTGTATAAGAGACAAAAAAAATTTTTAGAAGAAGAAACTGTTTTACTGTCATGCTATAAGAATGCTATCTATCTAAGAATGCCTAAAGGATAGCATTCTTTCAAAGTGAGTTGAGTGTAATTCTCAAGTATTCTGTGTTGAAGAAGTATTCCATAAGAATAATGTAAAAAAGTATTCAATACTAGCCATGTGGGTTCATGCTGAAGTCAAGAAGTATTACAATAGAGCAGTAGTGAGTGCATGAAATGTAGTCAACCATTGTCTGAACAATTGTTCTTAACGTTTCATCAAGTTCAATTTTTTTTTTTTTTTTTTGTGGAGCCAATTGGATTGGCAAGCAGTGAATTCTAGGCATCCATTACACAACCTTAAAAATAAAAATTTACTGTAAAAAAATAGAATAAATGAATGAGGTAATCAATTTGAGAAAAGGGGGAGGTTTGTGAGAGTAAAGTTACATGCTCTGTCTGTAAGTGGGATAAAAGAACTGAAGTCAATAGTAAGCATAAAGCTAAATCTGTTATGAAATTATAAATAATTAAGCCAATGATTATTAACAATTTCTAATTGACTGAGTCAACTTAATAAGTTGCCTCAGACAGATTCTGCCAGATTTAAGGTACTTTAAATAAAAGAATATAATTAGATCACATGCTCTAATCACGACTTTAAAATATAACCCTCATTTTCCTTGAAAGTTTGCATACATTAAGTTTTTAGTGAAACGGTTTAAATGAAAATTTAAGGAAACACCAGAGGTTTAAATTTTTCAGAAGTGAACATGTTAATCTTTTTCATGTGTGGGGGCTCTGGGGAATACATACATAGATCTTAAATTGCTAAAGATAAGAACAATAAAGTTCAATCCTTCCTACTTCAGTAATATTGTTAAATATAAGATCATTAAATATAAACCAACACTCACCCTCAACTGGATAAGTTGGGGGTGAGTGTTGGTTGAAGAACATTCCTATAGTAAGATATGAAAATTTCTCTTATATTTAACAATACAAAGATCTACATTCCTGAGGGTCATTTCAAGTAAATTTCAAATAATGTAAACTTTTATATATAAATTGTCTTGAAATTTTCCCCCAAATGTTTCCATCTCTTATCTGTTTCCAGTTAATAGAAGACATGGTTTTAATATATGACGGAAATCATATATATGACAACATGAAAACAGTATTTTCATGTTGTCATATTTAATATATGTTGTCGTGTTGTCATATATTATAACAGGTTTTAATATATGACAACATGAAAACAGTATTTTCATGCTACCATTTACTGCTGATTTTGTCCAGTTTTGGCTTACAAAAGGTGATATTCTTTGGAATTCAAATACAGAAGTTAATGAAATTGAATTAAATGATACATAAATATAAGACATTATTACTTTAAAAATGTGTTTCTATGATTTTTTGATATTTTAAAAAAATAGTGGTTTCATTTTTGACAATAATTTTACTCTAATGTTATTCAAGTTAAAATAAGAAGAAAGCATACACACATACAAAGCTTTCATTTTCAGAAAACTATAAAATTTCAAAAGAAAGTCACTACACAGAGCCAACGCCCATCAAAAACTCACTACAAGAAATCCACACAGGTGTTAAGAAGCTTCGGCATGGCAATCTCAGAGGTAAACAAATAATTTCATTATTTTAAATAATAATTTCAAAATTCATAATTTTTATTAAATTTTTATCATTTTATTATTATTCATTTATCATTTTATTATTATTAAGTGTTTTTGCAGTATTATATATTACAATTAGAAGTATATTTTAATTTTACATATCTATTAGCTTTTTTTTTTTATTTTACAAGCAGATTTTAAAAGAAAAACATAAGAAACTGGTAATTTTGTTGTTATAAAAGTTATAAATTATAATAAAACTTACCATTCTGTAAGATTGACACAGGAAAGGACTCTGATGGATAACTTGTTAACCAAAGTCGAAAGTTATCATTGGTGTTTTCTGGAATAATTACCTTTAAAACAAAAATTTATAATATTATACACGAAGTATCAGTCTTTATTTGGAAATTTATAATATTATACATGAAGTATTAGTATATATTTGAAAATAAGGTGTATATTTTCAAATATATACTAATATACCAAAAAGTGCTTGCGCACATACATTTGTGCACAAGCACTTTTTGGTATATATATATATATATATATATATATATATATATATATATATATATGCACATATATCAGAATTCACTATCTACTAAGATAAAAATCAGATCACTTGCTTTGGTACAGTTAGTATAAAGTAAGGATCTTCCATAACTTATTCATAAAGTTCTGAGCAGGAATAATAAGCCAAATATCTGATCTGGTTATATGTGACAGTATAAAACTGCAGGTTGTTACAGGTGCGAATTAGTGCTATCGTACGCTCAGTGAATTTGATACCTGCTTGTGCAATTTATGTGTTGTGGGTGTTGTATATACTTGCATATTAATGTTTAGAAACAGATCTGTATACTGCATAGTATCAGTATTTGAAAACTCAGTTTTTTGTTTTGTTTTGTTTTTCAGGAGCATTAGCAACTAAGGCCATATTGCTCCGGGATATGCGGTGGTCATTCCCTGACCTTTCCGCATCCTCCGTATTTGGTGGTGACGGGCTTGAACCCCGGTCTAATCAAGAAGCGTGTGCTACGCACAGCTGCTCCTTCCCACCTGGCTACTGAGGCGCCTTTGAAAACGCAGCCTTGGGTTTAAATGTAGATAGGTAGGCAAAGTGTTTACCACACTAAATACCAGATAAGCTCTGTACTTTTCAGAGTGCTTGGCTAAATTGAAAGGCAGCAGTACAGCAGATGTTGGAGTTAGAATATACACCTATTCGGTGCTTGGATTAATCATAAAACAAGTTAAGTAATGTGTGCATTGTATTATATTTAAGGCATATCTGAATATCAAATAACACACCTCAGGGAATAAAAACTACTTCTTAAGAAACTTTCCCATACACTCATGTAGAACTATACTAAAGAATTTCTATTTCACTAAAATTATTCTTTATATCCATTTCTTCTGTTACTTCATCTGTCATAATTCTGCTATTCTACGGGTTGACGTATGAAACCTCACCACCATGCCCTGTCCGTGTACCTCTCTCCGTCGTTGATTTCACTTCAGTTTCCTCCTCTCTCTTAATGACATAAAGAAAAAGACCTGGGAGTAATTGTGCAGTCAGATATGAAGTTTTCTGAGCAATGCAGACAGGGTGCCAGGGCAGGTCATGGAGTTTTGTCAATGACATATAGGAATTTTGCTAGCAGGGAAAAAGAGGTGATTGTCCCTCTATATAAGGCAATGGTCAGGTCACGCCTTGAGTACTGCGTACAGGTCTGGAGGTCTCATTTTAGGAAGGATGTAGATTTGCTTCAGCATGTACAGAGAAGGGCAACAAGTTTGGTGAAGGGAATGAAGGGATCCTCTTACAAAGAGAGGCTTAAGTTCTGCAAATTGCAGTGGCTGGAGACTAGGCACCTGCACGGTGATCTGATTGAGGTGTATAAGGCCTTGAATGGATTGAGCACGCTGAATTCTGATGGGATCCTTCCACTTGTTCAGATTACGAACCTAAGGGGGCATAAATTCAAATTAAGAAAAGACAGATGTAGAACAGATGTGCGGAAATTTGCCTTTAGCCAGCGGGTGGTTAATTGCTGGAACAAACTTCCATCTGTCATTGTGGAAGTTGATAGGTTAAATAAATTTAACGAGGAACTGGACAGGCATTTGGAGGGAATGGTGTGATTTTTTTTTTTTTTTTTGGCTGATGCTGCATAAGCTCATACACTTGCTTTCTTGCATCACATGCTACTACTACTACTACTACTACAACATCGGTCTTTATCATGTCTTGCCATCTCATTCTTGGTCTTCCCCTTAGTCTTTTGTTTCTTAATTGTAAATCAAACATTCTTCTTGGCAAACACCTCTCATTCATCCTCTTTACATGTCCAAACCATTTCAAACGGGACCTTTCAATCCTGTCCTGGAGTTTTTCAACCTGAATTCTCTCCCTAATCACATCATTCCTGATTTTGTCACATCTTGTCTTTCCGGCTATGCTCCTCACAAATCTCATTTCTGCCCCCTGAATTCTGCTTTCATCATTTTTCCTCATAGTCCAAGTTTCAGATGCATATGTCAGAATTGGTACGTAATAGACCTAATATATAGCCTTCTTATACTTCAGTGGTATATTCCTGTTCCAGAGCAGATCTCTTGTCTGCCTATAGAAATTCCTGCTTGCTTGTATTCTTCTACTTATTTCTTCATCTATCACTCCACTCCTTGTAATGGTGCTTCCTAGATACTTAAAGTTGTTAACCATTTTTAGCTGTTTACCTTCCATTGTAATGTATCCATCAAGCTCACCACTCCTCTTTAGAACCATTACTTCAGTCTCCTCCTGACTGAAAACCAGTCCAAATTCATTGGCCATACTGGCCCATATATCAACTTGCCATTGCACTTGTTCCCTGCTCTCTCCCCATATGTAGAGGTCATCTGCGAAGAGCATGGCTTTCATCTGGTCCTGTCCAAGTTGTTCCACCTTTCTACACTGCACATCATTCATGACAGCTATGAATAGTAGTGGTGACAGGATACCTCCTTGCCTCAAAACTGATGTTATTTTGAAGCTTTCTGTCAACCCCATTACTGTTCTTACTTTGCTCACTGTATTGGTGCACATATTCTCAATTCTCTCCACAAGATGTTCCTCTATCCCCAAGTTTCTCAAAACCTCCCACACTTTCTTTCTCTTTACGGCATCAAATGCATTCTTTATATCCAAAAATGCCATCCATAATTCTTTATTGTGTTCATAACACTTTTCCATCAGTTGCCTGATGCAGAAAATTAGATCTACTGTCGATCTGCCAAGCCTAAAGCCATACTGTTCCTCAGCCATTCTATTTTCAATCGTTCCTCTTATCTTCCACTCTAATACTCTCTCATACAGCTTACTCACATATGATGTCAGTGTGATGCCTCTATAATTTTTCCTGTTCCCCTTCTTGAACAACGGGATGATCAAACCTTCTTTCCAGTACTTCAGCACCTTTCCAGTCTCTCATCCCAGATCTTACGGAACAGTCTGTATGTTCATGCTATCCCTAACTCACCTGTAGCCTTAAGCATCTCTCCATTTATCTCATCCATACCAACCTGTCTTGATGTATTTCCATGCCTGCACTACATCATTCCAAGTCAAGTATATCTGCTCTCTCTTCTCTTCCATCTCCTCTTCTATAATCTCTCTTCTCTTCTCTTCCATATCTTCTCTTCCATCCCCTCTTCTATGATCAACCTACCATTGTCCCTTTTGCTGGCTGTCCTGTACATTCAACAGATTTTCAAAATACTTCTTCCATGTTTCTCTTATCTCTTCATCCTTGGTTATTAGGTTC
The DNA here is from genome assembly GCF_048544385.1 of Mastigoproctus giganteus. Classification (NCBI taxonomy): domain Eukaryota; kingdom Metazoa; phylum Arthropoda; class Arachnida; order Uropygi; family Thelyphonidae; genus Mastigoproctus; species Mastigoproctus giganteus. The sequence goes on along the minus strand of NC_143578.1, from coordinate 28,100,113 downwards.
TCATTCTCATCTATCAAGTATTTGCTCTGTTCACCATCTTTTCTTCTATTCCTCACCATACCATACAACATCTTTTTATTACCGTTGATATCTTGTCGTAGAGTTTCACTCCATTATTCCAAATACAGTCTCCTCTCCTCTTAGCCTCTCTCTTTGCAGTTTCATATCTCTCTTTATTCTCATAATTTCTGTTCTGTGATCACTACCCAAGGAGACACTAGGAATGACATGACATCCACAAGTTTTCTGTGTTGCTCTATATCCATGCATATATAGTGAGTCTGTAACTACCTCAGATAAATTTATAGTGTTTCTTTAACAGAAGAATTTAATGGAAGTACATTCTGTACTTTTGTTAAAATTCTGTTACTATCCTGACAACCTTACTATACCCTTAAAGACCACAGTGTTTTCTAATCTCATACGTGAACTTTGAATATTTAAATTTTAAAAGCACATTTGGCATCCGATCTAAATCCATTCCCTATAGCAGTCTAATCACTTGCTATTTTGCTAGTTTTTCATCTCTCTCTCTCTCTCTCTCTCTCTCTCTCTCATTAATGCTACTTGTCATGGCTCTTATCACTATATTAGCCAGCATTAACAGCAGTTCTCTGTTTTACATTTCAGAGTACATCTGAACCTTAAGTGAAACTAAACTAATTTATTAGGATGTACAACACCAGGAAAGTAAAACTTTGAAACTATTTATTTACTTATTTATTTAAATGCATCCAGAAAATAAACAAAAAATAAAGCAATAATAAAAAATTACAGAAGCAACCAATGTACATTAATAAAAATAATCACAAGTAATTATAACAAATTAACCCCTTCATGGATTATCCCGAGATATCTCGTTTTTAGGTTTAAAAGTTATTTGGAACATACACGAAATATCTCGGGATAAAAGCAAACAATAATACCTCCAAATTTAGGAATGAAACCTATTTTCTCGGGCATTTATCTGGCAATTTTGCATTAGCCAGATGAATCCTGAGATTTCTCGGGATTTTATTAAGCCTGGCAGCAGACAACTGACTTTCATTTTACTTTTATTGTACAGAAATTTAAGAACAGTAGCTCGCGTTCCTACGTGCCACCAGTAATCAAAAGAAAGTGATTCTTGCATTGCTTCTATTGGAATGAGCAGCAGCCTGGAAAACAGAATGCAGGATATTTCAGAGACTGCTGGGAGACATTGCGGTACAAGTAAACACATGGGTTGTGTCAGGGTAGCTAAGAATAGGAAGAGGTGCAGATATATTTGCGTGTACACCAATACTAGGAGTTTGGTAAATAAATTTGATGAATTTGAGGTATTACTCAGAACATCAAAGGCAGATATTGTTGGGATATCAGAGATGTGGTGTCACACAGATATAAGGAATGCAGAACTGGAATTTGGGGAGTACAATGTGTACAGAAAGGATAGACAGGATAGGAAGGGAGGAGAGGGTTATGCTATTAGTTAAGAAACACATAAAATCCAAGGAAGTGAAGCCAGTCGATATCACTGGACAGTGCAGTGTTGAGTCAGTTTGGTGTGACATAAGCATTGGGAGATCAAAATTGAGAGTAGAAGTGTACTATAGGCCTAATGACTCTGATGAGTATAATAAGAAATTGTACAGGGAAATAGAGTGGGCCAGTAAATCTGAGAGTCTTCTAATGGGGGAATTTAATTTCCCAGATATTGACTGGAATTTGTGGGTTGGTCACTCACACACTAGCAAGGCTTTTGTGAATTTATTGGATGATTGTTTTCTACATCAGCATGTTCAGGAGGCAACTAGAGGGAGTAATACTCTTGATTTGATTATCAGTAGTGATTCTTCATGCATTAAGAATCTGGAGATAAAGGAACCACTAGGTGGCAGTGATCATAATGTGCTTTAGTGGGATTTACTCAAAGAGGAAACTACCATCAGGGGTAAAGGGAAGGTGTTTGCTTTCATATTGTCTGAGGTATTTAAATTCTATACAGTGGGACCAAATGATGACAATACCAACAGCAAATTCAAAATGGGAAGCATTCAAAGAACTTATCTTGGAAGCTACTAGGCTTTACATACCAACTAAAAAATATTGTTCAAGGTTTAGCCTAAATGGACGTCAGATGAACTAATGAGACATATGGCAGAGAATAAAAATGCATGAGATACATATAAATTAATGGGTGACATGGAAGCCTATGATAGATATAAGCTGATCTGTAACCAACTTACAAAAGAGGTTAGGCAGGCGAAGGCAGATTATGAGAAATCTGTGGCAAAGGATGCAAAGAAAAACAGAAAAGAGTTCTTTACTTATGTAAACTCTAGAAGGAAGGGGATGAATCAGATTGGTCCACTCAATATCGATGTGTCAACTGTTGATGATCCTGCTCAGGTAGCTAACAAACTAATTGAATATTTTGCATCGACATTCACACATGAGGAGTTATTCAGCGAGGGGAATGCCAGAGGTGTATTCAACTCTGGCAGTAAGCTAGATAATCTTGTAATAACTGAGAGTAAAGTGGATAAGAAATTGTTGAAGATAAACACAAGAAAGGCACCTGGGATGGATGGGATCTATCTAGTTATATTAAAAGAGGCAGCAAAGGAAGTAAGCAAACCCTTAGCCATAATCATGAGAGCTTTCTTGGACTCAGCGGAGGTACCCACAGACTGGAGATGTGCAAATGTGACCGCAATTCACAGACGATCAAAGGCTGACACAAGTAATTATAGACCTGCGAGTTTAACTTCTGTTCCAGGAAAATTAATGGAGGCCCTGGTTAAAGAAGCACTGCAGGATCATCTAGACAAGACTTCAGTTATAGCTCGGACACAGCATGGTACTGTTAAAGGAAGGTCTTGCCTGACCAATTTGATTGGATACTATGATGCAGTCACAAAAGAACTGGAAGGAAGGAATAACTTTAATATTATATATTTGGATCTTAGAAAGGCTTTTGATACTGTTGCACATGGAAGACTGCTGCACAAATTGGAGCAGTGTAGCATTGGAGGCAAATTGCTGCTATGGATAAAGGGATGGTTGAGTGGGAGAAGACAGAGAGAGGTAATCAATGGACACCGCTCTTCGTGGACTAATGTTATTAGTGGAGTCCCTCAAGGTTCAGTTTGGGTTCAATAGTTGTTTTCTGTATTTATAAATGATATTGATAATAGTATATCAAGCTTAATGTCCAAGTTTGCAGATGATACAAAGGTTGGCAGGGTTGTTAAAGACTCTACTGACACTATGCTGCTGCAATAGGATCTGGAAAGGTTGAGCAGATGGGCTGAGAGGCGGCAAATGAAGTTCAACATTCACAAATGTAAAGTACTACATATGGGAAACAGCAACCCCAGAGCAACGTATCAACTCTGTAGTACTACACTGACAGTGGTAGAGAAGGAAAAGGACCTGGGGTTTATTGTGCAGGCAGATATGAAGTTTTCTGAGCAGTGCAGATGGGCTGCAAGAGTAGCTCATGATGTCTTATCAATGATATACAGGAATTTTTCTAGCAGGGATAAGGAGGTGATTATTCCTTTGTATAAGGCAATGGTCAGGCCACACCTTGAGTACCGTATACAGGTCTGGAGGCCTCATTTCAAGAAGGATGTAGAGCTGCTGGAACGAGTACAGAGATGGGCAACAAGATTAGTGAATGGAACAAAGGGTTGCTCTTATGAAGAAAGGCTTAAGTTTTGCTAATTATAGTGTTTGGAGACTAGGCACCGGCGAGGTGATCTAATAGAGGTGTATAAAGGCTTGAATTGTTTGAGCATGCTCAATGCTGATGGGATTCTTCCTCTTGCTCGAATAATCACCTGAGAGAGCATAAATTCAAATTGAGGAAAGACAGATGTAGGATAGATGTGCGGAAATTTGCCTTTAGCCAGCGGGTAGTTGGTTGGTGGAACAGACTTCCATCCCTTGTTGTGGAAGTTGATAGCCTAAATACTGATAATGTTGACTAAATGCCGAATACTGATAATGTTAACTAAATGCTGAATACTGATAATGTTAACTAAATGCTGAATATTGATAAGTGATTACCAATCAGAAAACAATATTGAAAAATATTTTGGTGCCCTCTTCAACTGCTGGCCATAAGTGATGCTTACCTCACCTATTCACTTGCAGTGGCCATGCATCAAAATATAGCTAGTTCACGTTTATTGCTTGTACGTTCCCCTTGATTTTTTAAAATTTATTTTTATTATGAGTAGGGAAGAACAAGAAGAAGAGATTAGTGACGATTCATATAGTGAACTGGAAACGTCTGGCAAATAATGTTTTAAAGATTCTTTTCAGGTTTTGATTGTGATGAAGAAGATGGTGATGTCAGTGTTTTAGATGCTAGAGAGTGGTGTAAAATTGATTGCACTAAAGATCTCCCCCCCCCGCCACCTCCAAGGTTTCCATTTTTTGCTCAGCCAGGTTTGTGCAATGAAAGCAATACAGATGAAATGACTCCCATAGACGTTTTGCTTTATTTTTTGATGAAGAACTAATCAATCTAGTGCGCTCTGAGACTAATAAATTTGCAGAACAAAGTGGCGCTCTTGATTCTACTTGGACTCCAGTGATGCATGCTGAATTAGAGTATTTTTTGCACTGAAAATGCTGCAAGGTATTGTGAGAATTGTGAGTGTATTGTGAGCCTGGAGGATATATGCACTGGTCAAAAAAGCCATTACTTGAGACACCAATATTTGGAACTATGATGGCTCTTAGGCGTTATAAAAAGATAAAACAATATCTTCATTTCTCAGATAATGAGACATATGATGAAAATATGCACCCAAATCCAAAACTAAACAAGATTTATGATGTCTATTGCTTCTTAGAAAAAAAATTTAGAACTCTCTATGTTCCAAAAAGAGACATAACAATAGATGAAAGCTTGACGCTGTACAGAGGAAGACTCAGTTGGGTGCAGTACATGCCTTCGAAGTGCTCAAGGTTTGGCATAAAGTATTATATGCTGTGTGAATCCGAAAGTGGACTTTCATAATATATGTAGGAAAAGGTACAGAAATGGATCCAGACTTTATTGGTCTTCCAATGTCTATGCAAGTGGTTTTGACTCTCATAAAGCCTCTGTTAGGAAAAGGATATTGCCTCACAGTAGACAATTATTATGCCAGTCCCCAATTAGCTGATATTCTCATCACAAAGAAAACTGATGTTTATGGTACAGAGACTAAACAGAAAGGAAATGCCCAAAATGTTGAAGAAGGAAAAGCTGAAAAGGCAAGAGGTTGCTGCTTTTCAAAGAGGGAAATTCATGGACTTATGCTGGAAAGATAAAAAAGATGTAGTGTTGTTATCTACGGTCCATAATCCTTCTCAGGAAGAAATAGAAACTTGAACGGGAGTAGTGAAGAGACCCAAAGTAGTTTGTGACTATAACTTTTCCATGGGAGGTGTAGATAAAGTTGACCAGCATTTTGCGAACTATCCTCTGCCAAGGAAACGGATTAAAAAATACTAAAAGAAGGTTTTCTTTCACCTAATGGACCTAGCTGTGTGTAATTCATTTCTACTGTATAAAGCCACGATTTCAGATGGCCAAAAAGCTCTTTCAACCTTGAGTTTCAGACTGGACCTGACTGATTTGTTTGTTTATTTGGTTTTTAGGAGCATTAGCAACTAAGGCCATATTGCTCTGGGATATGCGGTGGTCATTCCCTGACCTTTCCACATCCTCCGTATTTGGTGGTGACAGGCTTGAACCCCGGTCTAATCAAGAAGTGTGTGCTACGCACTGCTGCTCCTTCCCACCTGGCTACGGAGACGCCGACCTGATTGATGAAATTATCAAGAAATATCACCCGCAAATTCCAGTTAGAAAGGGAAGACCATCTTCAATATGCCACCCAACTCTCTATTCACCAGGCCATTACCCCATTGATATTCCACCAACTGAGAAGAAGAAGTTTCCAACTAGAACTTGGGTGTGCTCCAAAAAGCGGAACAGAGATGACAAGAAAATTCGAAAGGAGACACGCTACATGTGCGAAATATGTGAAATTGGTCTTTGCATTACTCCTTTCTTCAAGACCTACCACACCAAGTAAAATTACTGTTTGTTTTTCATGAAATGCCGTTTTTTTATGGAATGCTTTTTTTTTTTATGGAATTCAAATTGTCTTTCAGGGAATAAAGTAAGTTTGCATTTTTTTTTGTGTGTTTCTATTCCTTTCTTTTAGCACAAGTGCTAATTTATTAAAAAATCTGCATAATTTCCACACTTTTTGGCATAATCGGGATAGCCCAAATGGGTTAATTACTGGCATGTATTTTATATTAAAAAATTTATAAAAAACACAAAAAACTATACAATGAGTATACATATGATGCATACTTTTAATCTGTAAAATAAAAAAAGTCGATCTGTTATGGCACATTTTCAGGAAAAAATCCTCCGGGAAAGGATTAAAAAAATACAACAAATATATATAAGAAGTTTTTGCCTGCTTTAGATAACTAGCACTGCTGCATATTTTACAAGAAGATGTACAATCAGCTATATATTGGTACTCTAAAAAAATAAGATATTATGCATGGCATGCAAGACAAAGAGGACAATTATGCATTATTTATTTATTGAAATAATTTATTTTCATGACTCTTCATTAAACTGTGCCCAGGCATACTCAGCACACCCTGTAGTTTTGTCTATGATCTCAATGTTATTTAATCAATAATGCCATGTATACCATGTAATTCAATATTCTTAAAACAGCCATCCAGCAGCTTGAGTTAATATCAAGTTTGCCATCTCTACTATATGTACTCTATCTCTCTTTTGTTTTTGTGTTATCTCTGTTTTTTCCCACAAACTGTGCATATAGTGCTGTTTATTGAGCTTATCATAGAAAGAGCTGGTCATTATGAGTAGCTACTTCTATGGCAGTCCTCTGATTGATTGATATACATTAAAACATATTTACTTGATATCTGTTTATAACATATACTAAATCTGTTTAGAAATTTTAGATGAAGTGATAGTATCTCCTTTTATATTTTTAGCATTTATCTTAAAAGTTATGTTTTTATAGTGAAAAAAAAAAAAAGCCTACCTCTTCACAAATAGTTTCTAATGTGGCCATCCAGCTAGTTGCTAAATGACAGTTTTGGAGCACAACCCAGGTACCATTTTTCAAAGCAGCATTGATCATAGCAACTGCAATTGGACCCTATATGTTATGCACATAAGATATAAATTTAATGCAACTACTGAAGCAATCAGAATTTTTGTTTTTTATCATTAAAACAAAATAAAAAGATATTGAGATAAAACATACATAACAATCATTAATAATGTAGTAAGTTTATATAATAGAGAAATAAAATAGTAAATTTACAACACACACACACACACACACACACACACACACACACACACACACACACACACACACACACACACACACACACACACACACACACACACACACACACACACAGTTAAACTGCATTAATTAAAAGATTTGATATGTTGAATGAAATGCACAATATGGATATTAACAATTCAAATTATATTAAGTTAGTTAAACCACTTAATTACATGTTTTAAAAGCAACAACTTGTTTAATGACTTTCTAACATTGAGAAACCCCTCCATTCAGAATATTCACTATACTAAATAATATACTAACCTAATGTTCTGGACATAGTGAATGTCCAGAATATTAGGTTAGTATATTATAGGTTAGTATATTATTTACATAAATATACTGTTACTTAATGTACACAGAAACTGAGAGTCTTTCTGAAAGTGATAAAGCCCAAGAAAACTATAAGTAAAAAGAAATCCAAAGAAGAAAAAATTAGTCAAGAAACACTTGTTATGATAAACTGAAGGCGACAAATGAAGCGCAAGATAAACACTGACAGGGAGAAAATTGAGTATACTGAATTATGCAAAGCCATTAATAAGAGACTCAGAGAGGACACAAGAAGATTTAACACAAGAAAAGTAGAAAAAGCATTAAGGGAAAAACAAAGGAATTAAATCAGCAGCCATGAGCAGTAATACAGAGAGACAAATGATATTTATATGGTGAACTTATAAATAGCAGAGAAGGCATAATTTAAATAGCACAAGACTACTATAGAGAATTATACAAGGAGCGAGGGAATGATGCCAGCAGTGGGGAAGATGAATCACAAATTAGTAACACATACGACATACCCAATATCCTTCCCAATGAGGTAGAACATGAGTTGAAGAAAATGAAAAATCAGAAAGCCCCGGAGGAAGATGAATCACAAATTAGTAACACATACGACATACCCGATATCCTTCCCAATGAGGTAGAACATGAGTTGAAGAAAATGAAAAATCAGAAAGCCCCGGGGGAAGATGAAGTTACTATAGAGTTGTTAAAATTGGGAGGAAGAGATATGATACAAAAACTGGCAAGGCTCTTCACAAAATGTATTAGAAAAGGTGTGATGCCTAAGCAGTGGAATAATGCAATCATAGTTTTGCTGCATAAGAAAGGAGATAAATCAGAAATTGGAAATTATAGAACAATTAGCTTGTTATTCCACATCTACAAGTTGTTCACAAGTGTCATTACTAACAGATTAGAAAAAATACTTGATGAGAATCAACCGAAAGAGCAAGATGGCTTTAGGACAGGATTCTCGACTATCGATCATCTTCACGTAATATCACAGCTAATGGAGAAAGCAAATGAATATAAAACACCATTATGCCTGGCATTTGTGGATTTTGAAAAGGCATTTGACTCCATACAGCATAAGGCAATGTTTCAGGCAAGGCACTGGAAAGACAAGGCATAGATACCCCATATATTATGATTTTGAAAAAAATATATGAGAATGCTACCTCCTTTATTAGACCAGACAAAGACAAAGACAGTAGTAAATTTAAAATCGAGAAAGGAGTTCGACAAGGAAACACAATATCTCCGAAGCTGTTTACTGCTGCCCTTGAGGAAGCTTTCTGAAGATTAGACTGGTCGCAGAAAGGAGTCCATTTGAATGGAGTGTAACTAAACCATTTACGATTTGCAGATGACATTGTGGTCATAAGCCACGATCCCAAAGAATTAGAGGAAAATCTTAATCAATTAGAGAGAGTTAGTAAGGATTTTGGACTAAAGATGAATATGGCTAAAACAAAAGTAATGATGTACAAGAATACCACAGAAAGGGACATAATGATTGAAGAAGCAGTAATTGAAAAGGTGGAGTCATATACTTATCTGGGACAAGTTATTAGCTGTAATAATGATAAATGGCTGGAAGTCAAGAGAAGAATAAATTTTGGATGGATAGCATTCAGGAAATATAGTCACGTACTGAAGAGCAATATCCCAGTTTGTCTGAAATGTAAAATAATGAACCAATGTATACTCCCCACCATGACTTATGGAAGCGAAACTTGGGCACTCACCAAAAGAATGGAAGTGAAGCTGAGAACTACACAACGAAGAATGGCACGAATTATATTGGGAATCAGACTGTTAGATGAGAAGAGAACCACATGAATTAGGCAGCAAACTCAAGTAAAGGACATTCTTATCAAAACTAAAGAACTAAAATAGTCTTAGGCAGGACACATAGTTCGAAGACATGACGACAGATGGACTAAGAAAATAACAGAATGGTACCCAAGAGGAGCTAGAAGAAAACCTGGAAGACAAGGGTAGAGATGGATAGATGAAATTCATGAGTTTGTGGGTAGTAGTAGTAGTGGCATGTGATGCAAGAAAGCAAGTGTATGAGCTTATGCAGCATCAGCCAAAAAAATCACACCATTCCCTCCAAATGCCTGTCCAGTTCCTCGTTAAATTTATTTAACCTATCAACTTCCACAATGACAGATGGAAGTTTGTTCCAGCAATTAAACACCTGCTGGCTAAAGGCAAATTTCTGCACATGTATTCTACATCTGTCTTTTCTTAATTTGAATTTATGCCCCCATAGGTTCGTAATCTGAACAAGTGGAAGGATCCCATCAGAATTCAGCGTGCTCAATCCATTCAAGGCCTTATACACCTCAATCAGATCACCGCGCAGGTGCCTAGTCTCCAGCCACTATAATTTGCAGAACTTAAGCCTCTCTTTGTAAGAGGATCCCTTCATTCCCTTCACCAATCTTGTTGCCCTTCTCTGTACACGCTCAAGTAAATCTACATCCTTCTTAAAATGAGGCCTCCAGACCTGTACGCAGTACTCAAGGCGTGGCCTGACCATTGCCTTATATAGAGGGATAATCACCTCCTTTTCCCTGCTAGCAAAATTCCTATATATCATTGACAAAACCCCATGGCAGCCAGTCTGCATTGTTCAGAAAACTTCATATCTGACTGCACAATTACTCCCAGGTCTTATTCATTTTCTACTAACTTAAGTGTAGTACCACACAATTAGTACGTTTCTCTGTTGTTACTTCTACCCATATGCAGTACTCTGGATTTGTCAAGGTTAAACTTCAGTTGCCACTTCTTAGCTCCTCTGTCCAAATTATCTAGATCCTGTTGCAGTAGCACACTGCCATTACTGTCATTAACAACCCTGCCAACCTCTGTATCATCTGCAAACTTCGACACTAAGCCTGATATACTTTCATCAATATCATTGATAAATATACAAAACAACAGAAGACCGAACACTGAACCCTGTGGGACTCCACTAATAATAATATTAGTCCACGAAGAGCAGCACCCGTGAATTACCACCCTCTGTCTTCTCCCACTCAACCATTCTTTTATCCATTGTAGCAACTTACCCTTAATACCATTCTGCTCCAATTTGTACAATAGTCTTCCATGCGCAACAGTGTCAAAAGCTTTCCTGAAATCCAAATATATGATATCAAAATTATTTTTTGCACCCAGATCCTTTGTAACCACATCATAATATCCTATCAAATTTGTCAGACAAGACGTTTCCTTAACAAACCCATGCTGTGTCTGAATTATTGCTGCAGTCTTGTCTAGATGATCCTGCAATGCATCTTTAACCAGTGACTCCATTATTTTACCCGGAACAGAAGTTAAACTAACAGGTCTATAATTACTTGTGTCGCCCTTTGATCCTCTTTTGTGAATTGGGGTCACATTTGCACATCTCCAGTCCATGGGTATCTCCCCTGAGTCCAAGGAAGCTCTCATAATTATGGCTAATGGTTTGCTTACTTCCTTTGCTGCCTCCTTTAATATAACTGGATAGATCCCACACAAGAAAGACAGGTGCCTTTCTTGTGTTTATCTTCAACAATTTCTCCTCCACTTTACTCTCAGTTATTACATCTCTAGCTTACTTCCAGAGTTGAATACACCTGTGGCATTCCCCTCGCTGAATATCTCCTCATGTGTGAATGTCAATTCAAAATATTCATTTAGTTTGTTAGCTACCTGAGCAGGATCATCAACAGTTGACCCATCGATATCAAGTGGACCAATCTGATTCATCCCCTTCCTTCTAGAGTTTACATAAGTAAAGAACTCTTTGCTGTTTTTCTTTGCATCCCTTGCCAAAGATGTCTCGTAATCTGCCTTCGCCTGCCTAACCTCCTTTGTAACTTGTTTACAGATCAACTTGTATCTATCATAGGCTTCTGTGTCACGTGGTAATTTGTATGTATCCCATGCATTTTTCTTCTCTGCCATATGTCTCATTAGTTCATCTGACATCCACTTAGGCCTAAACCTTGAACAATGTTTCTTAGTTGGTATGTAAAGCCTAGTAGCTTCCAAGATAAATTCTTTGAATGCTTCCCATTTTGAATTTGCTGTTGGTAACATCATCATTTGGTCCCACTGTATAGAATTTAAATACTGTCTCAGTCCATCATAGTCGCCTTTAGCCCTAATGGTAATTACCTCTTTGAGTAAATCCCACTTCAGCACACTGTGATCACTGTCACCTAGTGGTTCATTTATCTGCAGATTCTTAATGCATGAAGAATCACTACTGATAATCAAATCAAGAGTATTACTCGCTCTAGTTGCCTCCCAAACATGCTGATGTAGAAAACAATCATCCAATAAATCCAAAAATGCCTTGCTAGTGTGCAAGTGACCAGACCCCAAATTCCAGTCAATATCTGGGAAATTAAAATCCTCCATTATAAGACTCTCTTATTTACTGGCCCACTCTATTTCCCTGTACAGTTTCTTATTATACTCATCAGAGTCATTAGGCCTATAGCACACTCCTACTCTCAATTTTGATCTCCTAATGCTTATGTCACACCAAACTGATTCGACACTGCACTGTCCAGCGATGTCCACTGGCTGCACTTCCTTGGATTTTATGTATTTCTTAACTAATAGCATAACCCATCCTCCCTTCCTATCCCTTCTGTAGACATTGTACTCTTCAAATTCCAGTTCTGCATTCCTTATATCTGTGTGACACCACGTCTCTGATATCCCAACAATATCCACCTTTGATGCTTCGAGCAATACCTCAAATCCATCAAATTTATTTACTAAACTCCTAGCATTGGCGTACACGCAAGTATACATGCACCTGTACTTTTTCTTAGCTACCCTAACACAACCCATGTGTTTACTTGTACCCCAATGATTCCCAGCAGTCTCTGAAATATCCTGCATCTTATTTTCCAGGCTGCTGCTCATTCCAATAGAAGCAGTGCAAGAATCACTTTCACCTCTGCCAGTGGCTACTGTTAATCTATTAGTCCTTGTATCCCCCCAATCTAGCAGTTTTCCGACCCACTTAACACTGCCTCGATAGCATCAGCAAACATTCTTGCACCCTTTCTATTTAAGTGTATTCCATCCCTGTAGAAGCAGTCTCTCCTTTTAACAAGTACAGACCAGGCTGAAAAGAATTCTACCCCTTGAGCCTTGCACAATCTTTCCAGTGCCGAATTGATCGACAAGGCTCTCATCATATACTCCCTCCTATCGTGTCTGGGCAGAATTGCAGACACTTTCAAATTCAACCCTAATTCATGGCTTTTTTCAACAGTGACCTGTACTTGTTAAGTAATTCCGCCGGTCTCCTACTCTTAATATCATTAGTGCCAATGTGTACAACTATATCACCTTTTGTGCCCTTAAAAGATGATATCCGCTCTACAACATCATCAACCTTTGCCCCTGGCAGACATACCCTGATCCTGTTCCACCTATCCTTTTTACAAAGCATGGTTCCCGTTTCCCTGACAATAGAGTCACCAACAACTACTAGTTCCTTTGGGACCAGCGCATTCTGCCTTGGGGGCTGCCGCTGTGTTGCGTGATGACCAAGTGCAAGCTCTGGCATTGGTGTGGGCAGCTGAGAGCTTGATGGGCCCTCACTTTTAATCCTTCGAGGGCATCCACCCTGTCCTTCAAGCTCTCATATAGGCCCATAGATGGTTCAACAGTTGAGGATACTGCTCAAGTGGCAACAAACTAAACACTCACACATGAGGAGTTATTCAGATAGGGGAAATGCCAGAGGTGAAGTAAACTCGGGCAGTGAGCTAGATGATTTTGTAATACCTGAGAGGAAAGTGGAGGAGAAATTGTTGAGGATAAACATAAAAAAGGCACCCAGGATGGATGGGATCTATCCAGTTCTATTAAAGGAGGCAGTAAAAGAAGTAAGCGAACCCTTACCCATAATTAAGAGAGCTTCTTTGGACTCTGGGGAGGTACCCATAGACTGGAGATATGAAAATTTGACCCCAACTCACAAAGGAGGATCAAAGGCTGACACAAGCAATTATAGACCTGTGAGTTTAACTTCTGTTCCAATGAAATTAATGGAGACACTGGTTAAAGAAGCACTGCAGGATCATCTAGACAAGACTTCAGTTATAGCTCGGACACAGCATTGTTTTGTTAAGGGAAAGTCTTGCCTGACCAATTTGATTGGATACTATGATGCAGTCACAAAAGAACTGGATGCAGGGAATAACTTTGATATTTTATATTTGGAACTTAGAAAGGCTTTTGATACTGTTGCACATGGAAGGCTGCTGCACAAATTGGAACAGTGTGGAATTGGAGGCAAATTGCTGCTATGGATAAAGGGATGGTTGAGGGGGGAGAAGACAGAGAGTGGTAATCAATGGACACTAAAGTTATTAGTGGAGTCCCTCAGGGTTCAGTGTTGGGTCCATTGTTGTTTGTGTCCATTGTCCAGTGTTGGGTATATCAAGCTTAATGTCCAAGTTTGCAGACGATACAAAGGTTGGTAGGGTTGTTAAGGACACTACTGACACTATGCTACTGCAACAGTATCTGGAAAGGTTGAACAGATGGGCTGGGACGTGGCAAATGAAGTTTAACATTGACAAATGTAAAGTACTACATATGGGAAAAAGTAACCCCAAATGCAATGGTCAGGCCACACCTTGAGTACCGTATAGAGGTCTGGAGGCCTCATTTCAAGAAGAATGTAGAGCTGCTGGAACGAGTACAGAGAAGGATGACAAGATTAGTGAATGGAACAAAGGGTTGCTCTTACGAAGGAAGGCTGAAGTTTTGGAAATTATAGTGTCTGGAGACTAGGCACCAGTGAGGTGATCTGATAGAGGTGTATAAGGCCTTGAATGGTTTGAGTATGCTCAATGCCGATGGGATTCTTCCTCTTGCTCAGAATAATCACCTGAGAGGGCATAAATTCAAACTGAGGAAAGACAGATGTAGGATAGATATGCGGAAATTTGCCTGTAGCCAGCAGGTAGTTGGTTGGTGGAGCAGACTTTCTTCCCTTGTTGTGGAAATTGATAGCCTAAATAAATTTAAGGTTCAGCTGGACAGTAGTTTTTTTTTTTTTTTGGCTGATGCTGCATAAGCTTGCTTTCTTGCATCATATGCGTCTACTAATGTGCCCATCACCAAAAATACTTTTCTTACAGATGTTACCTTTGCTACTGTACATCATTTCCTATGCATATATGTCAACGCAGAAGCCTCCGTAGCCAGGTGGGAAGGAGCAGCAGTGCGTAGCACACACTTCTTGATTAGACCGGGGTTCGAGCCCGTCACCACCAAATACGGAGGGTGCGGAAAGGTAAGGGAAGGCCCACCGCATATTCCCGGAGCAATATGGCCTTAGTTGCTAATGCTTCTAAAAAAAAAAAACAAAAAAATAATAATAACAATAACAGGTCAACATGCTCTTATGCTGAGTTGGTGCTTTAGTATCAATCCCTAAATTTACACACATTGAAGCATGTAATTTAAATTTAGGAAATCAAAATCTTAGATGAGCATAAAAAGCATTTATTTTCACAAAAATATCATTACAAAGATTTTACTGTGTTTGCGATTTTCATATTTTAAAAATAAACAGATTTTTTGAATGGGCTCATATATCTGCAACAGAGTCTTTTCATATGATAACCATAACTTTTCACATAAATTAATAAACTGGTCAGCAGGCACAGATGATCAGATAGGTAAGTAGGCACTGCAGTCAGTTTCTGTAACATAACTTCAAACCTATCATTGTGTTGCTTCCTGAAATAAAACATAATTTATGCACTAACATAATTAAAGCAAGACTTACTTGACCCTGTCCTAAAGAGATTGTCTGAATTTTGTTTCCTGTGTAGCCTGTATCATTACCAAATTTAAGAAGTGCTGCCATAGGATCAGCTCCAGGAGATAACACAAAAATTAATGGCGAACAACAATTTGAATCAGCATATGAACCAACAAGATCAAATGTTGGTGGTTCAATGTAGGAAGCCCCAAGGTTTTTCACCACATATTCCTGAAAATAAAAGTGTATCTAATGTATAATGTAAAAGAAAATAAAAACAAAAACAAAAAAAAAGAATTAAAAGGAAAAACACTTTTACCTCTTTGTATTTCGTAATGCAAAAATAGAGTCTGTATAAGCACACACATACTCATGCACACATACACACAGTACAAACATTTATTAAACTACATGCACACTGGCTATATTTTGGGATCAACAGAACATTCCTATTATCAGGCAAATAATGGGATAATCAGTTTAAAAAAAAATCATTGATTGCTTTACCACAAAAGCAAATGTGGTTAAAAAAACACAAAAGTGGTCTTTTTTCTATAGTAATATTAGTAGTATTAGTAATGGCCACATGGTGCAAGGAAGCGTATGGCTTATGCTGCCCCAGCCAAAAAAAAATAAAATAATAATAAAATAAAATAACAAAAAATACATAAATAAAATAATAAAAATTAATAAGAGAAAAGTAAATGGTCAAGCTATGCATTTCCCTTCTCCCTTAGGTAATTATCCAGCTGACCTTTGAATTTACCCAGACTGTCAGCTTCTACCACCCATGTAGGTAACGTATTCCAGTAATTTATAACTCACTAGCTAAAATAAAACTTCCTACAATCCAGTCTAAAAAACTTCCCCTGTAACTTGAAATTATGGCCCCTAGTTCTAGAATCATTTCTAACTGTAAAAATTTCATCGTTATTCATTTTGCTTATGTCTCTCAGAGCCTTAAACACCTCAATCAAGTCTCCTCTAAGGTGCCTAGTTTCCACGTTTTGCAACCCACATATTCGAAGTCTTTCCTCATATGGATGCCCTTTTTCCGATCTCACTAGGCGAGTTACCTGTCTTTGGACCATTTGAAGAGGAACAATGTCTTTCTTTCTTTAGGTGTGATCTCCATACTTGAACACAGTATTCCATGTGTGGCCTAACAATAGCCTATATAATGGGATTATGATGTCCTTATCTCTACTAGCAATTGTTCAATAAATCATTGATAGGACACCATGGGCCCTCCTTGCGACCAGTCTACAATGCTTGGAGAACTTCATGTCCGGCTGTATCATAATACCCAAGTCCCTTTCCTCCACTACCGGCTTTAGTTCAACTCTGCCAAGTGTATAAGTTATTTTGGGATTACTGTTCCCCAGGTGTAATACCTTACACTTTGCTGGATTAAAGCATAGCAGCCATTTTTACTTGACCATCCCAGAAGTTTATCTAGGTCACTCTGAAGAAGTTCTACTTGTCAGTGATCATTAACTATACTAATCTTAACATCATCTGCAAATGTAGACATCATGCCCTGTATAACTTCATCAATGTGATTTATGAAAATCGAAAACAACAGTTTTTTCTAATACTGATCCTTGGGGAACCCCACTTCTTACATCAACCAAATCTGAGGAATAACTATTTATCACTACCCTCTGCCTCCTGCCCTGAAGCTACTCTGCTATCCATCTAAGGATTTTCCTGCGATTCCAACCTGTTCCAGCTTATAAAGTAATTGCTCATGTGGGTCTGAGTCAAATGCTTTGCTGAAATCCAAATAAACAATGTCGAAATTATTCCCTAAGTTCAGTTCTTGAGTGACCCTGTCAAAATAGCTAACCAGATTAGTTAAACATGATTTCCCTTTACAAAACCATGCTGAGTATCCTTCAGAATTCCATTTCTATCTAAGTGATCCTGAATTCCACCCTTGATCATAGTCTCCATGATTTTCCCTACTACTGAAGTTAGACTAACTGGCCGGTAATTTCTCACTTCACTCTTAGAATCGCCCTTATGTATTGGAGATGCATTGGCACTTTTTCAATCCAAAGGAATCACACCCGAGTCCAGTGACATTCTAAGAATTAGCCCCAATGGTTTAATGCACTCACTTGCCATCTCCCTTAAGATTACAGTTGGTTGTTGACTTACAACCGACTTCTGTTCTGACTGACAGGTCGTAAGTCGATCTGGTCGTATGTCGGCCATATATTTATTAACAGTATTTTTTAACCTTTCTAATCTTTTTATCATCTTTATAATTTATTTTTATAATCTTTTAAATTTTTATCATCTTTTATTTTTCATTTTAAATACAGTAATGTTTTCATCTTTTACTTAGCGATACTGTACATACCTTCGTTTCTACGCCTAGGCTATCTCTCTCTCTGAGGTTAAATTCAAATGTTCTCTACATTTTAATTGGTTTATTATTCATACTGTTTATAAAACAACAAAACTACAATCTATAATTATATTGTACATAATGTGAAAAATAATACTGTACATAATGTACTGTAAACACAAAAATACAATCTAAAATTAATGTAAAAATTAATACAAATGAAATTTACAAAATCAATTTTTAATCTTTGCTTGTGCTGGGTTGTGCATCGTCAGGGACATGTTCTTGGGTTGAGGTAGGAGTTGTTTATTTATAAGAGACATTATGCAAAGCAAATCTTTTTTTAAAACGCTTAAACCACCCAGTACTAGCCTGAAAATCTTCTGCGTAATCGTCTCCGGCGCGTGATTTTAAACTCTGAAACAAAACTCTAGCCTTTGCTTGCACTGTGTGAAGACCTCATGGGTGTATTTTTTTGTATTAAATCTTCCATCCACACAAACAACAATTTCTCCATTTCATGGATGGGTTCCTGTCGTTGTTTGGTTAAAATTGTAGACTTAATAGGTGCAGAACCTTTCACAGCTTCCCGAATTCTTTCTTTGTCCTTAAGTATCATCGATACCATGGAATGTGATAACTTCAAGTCACGTGCTATCGTATTTACTTTCTTTTCGCCTTCATACTGCTGGATAATTTTCATTTTACACTCTAAATCAATAGTTTTCCTTGACTTCTTAGCTGGTGTATATGTAGATGAAGGCATTTTCCTTTTACTAAACATTTTATGCGTATTTCAGTAGAATTTTAATTAATACACCACACGCAACAGATGCTTGAAAGCGACTGGGTGTATGTGAGGGAGAGCGACTGCGTGTATGTGCCTGGTGCTGTCCTCAGGCCTCCCGTCATCGATGTGCCTCCTCACCTGGGTTATGGGTGTCCTCAGTAGTGACTTCCTGATTTATTATTAATTTATTTATTATTATTATTATTATTTTTTTGTGGTCGTAAGTCGCATAGGTCGTAAGTCGACGACCAAGTGTATAGGGTAAATGCTATCAACCCTAGAAGACTTACTGGCCTGTAGGCTCATAAGATTTTTTCATTAAATAAACATGCTGGCACCTCCGTAGCCAGGTGGGTAGGAGCGGCAGTGCGTAGCACATGCTTGTTGATCAGACCGGGGTTAGAGCCCATGACCACCAAATATGGAGGATGCCAGGGAATGACCACCGCATATCCCCAGAGCAATATGGCCTTAGTTGCTAATGCTCCTAAAAACCAAACAACAACAACATTAAAGAAATGTGAAATTTCAACATCATTAATTACATTTATTTTCAACTTCACTCCCAGAACGTCTCATTGACGTGAAGGGTTTTTCTTCTGTAAATATCGATGCAAAGTAACCGTTGAGTTCATCTGCAACTTCAGCTGGGGTATCTAATACATCCTGCATCCATTAAATAAGAGTCCGATCTGGTTTGTCCTTCTCTTCTTTGCATTTATATACGTGAAGAATTCCTTATCCCCCCCCCTTTGCTTTCTTTGCCAGTGATTTCTCACAATCTGCCTTTGCCAGCCTAATCTTTTCAGTGGCATTTATTACAGATCAATTTATAGCTGTTATAGGCTTCAGTACTTTTTAATTTTCTGTAACTTTTTCCTGCCATCTTTTTCTGCTCAAGTAATTTGGCAACTTCATTATTCATCCAACTTGGAATCCTCCTCGTGGAGTATTTTTTAATGGTATATAAGCATTCAAGGCTTCTGTGATCAATGTTTTAAAGGTATACCATAATTCAATTGTATTCACTCTCTGTGAGATATACCAATGAGCCAAAACATTATGATCAGCGAATCGTTATGCAAATCGAAGCAATTGCAGGTGAACTACGGCACATATGCAGGTCAGGACATGGTATAAAAAACACCGATACTGAGCTCCGTTAATCAGTGTTACTCTTGTTCTTCAGATGGGAAAGGCAGTGGACTTAAGCGAGTTTGACAAAGGCCAAATTGTAATGGCCAGACAACTGGGTCAGAGCATATTCGAAACTTCATGGCTGGTGGGGTGCTCATGGTCAGCCGTGATTAGTACCTACCAAAAGTGGTCCGAAGAGTTAAAACCCACGAACCTCCGGCGAGGTGTTGGATGACCATGGCTCATCGATGCTCAAGGTGAGCAAAGGCTCTCCCGGATGGTACGTGGCAACAGAAGGACGACTGTGGCACAACTCACCAGTAATTGGAATGCTGGTGATGGGAGTAATGTGTCACAACATACAGTACATCGAACCCTGCTGAAAATGGGGTTGTGTGGCCGAAGGCCACTCTGAGTGCCCATGCTAACCATGTTTCACCAGCGACAGAACCTGCAATGGGCATGCGATCATCGAAACTGGACCTTGAGTGATTGGAAGAAGGTTGTCTGGTCCGATGAATCCCATTTCCTGTTGCAACACGTGGACAGCCGGGTACGTGTGCGTAATTTACCTGGGGAAGTGATGGCGCCTGGATGCACCATGGGACAAAAACAGGCCATACTTTGGGCGATTTTCTGCTGGGATACAGTCATCTATGTGCCGGGCACTCTGACATCTACCACTTACCTAAACATCATTGCTGACCAGGTACACCCTTTCATGGCAACGGTCTTCCCCTCTGGCACTGTCTTTCAGCAGGATAATGCACTATGCCACACCACCCAGATTGCTTGAGACTGGTTTGTGGAACATGAAGAAGACTTCCAGGTATTGCCCTGGCTTCCAAATTTCCCAGACATCAATCCCATTGAGCATCTGTGGTTTGTGTTGAAACAGCAACTCCAATCTGCGGCTTCTCAACCATGGACCTTACAGGAGTTAAGGGATCTTTTGGTTACGTGTTGGTACCAGATACCACAAGACACATTTAGAAATCTTGTAGTGTCTATTCCTCGCCATGTACGAGCTGTTTTGGCTAAACGTGGAGGACTAACATCATATTAGATAGGTGGTCATAATGTTTTGGCTCATTGATGTATCTACCCAGTTAATAGAGGCCATGTAGCACCATAAGGCATTGTAATTTCCTTTCCTGAAATTATAAACCATTCCTTTGCCTTTAACTACTGCTACCCAGATGACTGGGTTAGAGTTATTCATCATCCACTGTAGAACTCAGTGATCACTTCCTGCTACTGGTTCCTGTACTGTCAGCCTTATTATGTCATCTGGTTCGTGGGTGATGATTAGGTCTAGAGTATTCTTTTCCCTACTACTTTCCCTGATATGTTGATACAAATAACAATCATCTAGTTTATTTAAAAATTTTTTTCCCCATGTGGAGTTTCCTTCCTATTTGCTCCAATAAATTAGAGGCAAATTAAAATCACCCATAATAAGACATTCACACTTACTTTCCCATTCCATTTCATATTTGCATGTAGGGGCTCTCATCATAATCTCCACAATCACCTGGACTATAGATTACTCCCACTCTCATTATATTTTTGCTTCCAACTATTTCACACCATACAGATTCTATCCTAGTATGTGAAACATCTGAATCTGGGAAAGCTTTCGTTGCGCTCAGGCTACTTTTGATAAGAAGCATGCCCCCACCGCCCCTTCTATCTTCCCTGTCCTTCCTAAATACATTATACATACTGTACTGAAACTCATTATCCCTTATCTCTGGGTGGCACCATGTTTCTGTAAGCCCTATTATGTCAGCGTTACTTGTCCTAACCAGCAGTTTGAATTCACTCATTTGATTGACGACACTTCTGACATTACTGTATAAACAATTAAGACTTAGTATTCTTGTATAGTTAACTATCCTGACACATATAGTTAACACCCCTTAAAGTTATTTAAGCTCGCTTCCCTGGCATTTGCTACATGCTCATTTGAAATGCTTTTGCTCTCAGAGCATCTTGTACTATGTTCTGTTGCAGTAACAAACAAATACTCTTGAGATATGTGCAAGAGTTAATTTGACCAATACTATCAGATTCTGCAGTAGTCTCAAAAAAAAAAAAAAAAAAAAAAAAGAAAACAACACTAATTATAGCATGAAACTAATGATTATGAGGGGGGGGGGTTGACATGTTTGTGGCCTGAGTATGAAAGGGTAGTGGTATAGCATTAAAAATTTCTGTACTTCATGTATAACACTTCAAATAGTAACCCACCAAGTATCATGCAGTTTCAATAATATCTTTTTTTTAATTACATATCCTGAAATCAACAAAGTTGTGTGAACGAGGAATGATGGACAAAATCAGTCATGCAAGTTATCCAATATTTTGGAAAAAGGTACTAACGGCAAAGGCAATTCATGAGGATATGGTTACTACACTGATAATCAGGGCTGTGGAGCCAGAAGAAAATTTTGCAGCTCCATCTCTGGCTCCTTTAATTTATCAAATGTTTGGCTCCAGCTCCGGCTCCTTTGTCATGTTCTCATTTGTCATGTATGCCGAAAATGAACAAATCTGAACACTATTAAGTCAGCCATAGAAACCCGTGAAAGTCTCATTACATTTACAAATATGATGTGATGATGGAATATAACAGTTTTAATGTTATTTTAATGTTAATTTAATGTTTTAATGTGGTTTCAAAGGTTTTGTGAGGAAAATTTGTGCTTGAAGATGAAGAAAGAAGTGATTGTCCGTCAAATTCCCAAAATGATCAAAATATCAATGAAGTGTACATAATAATGTGATCAAATCAATAACTGATGATGCAAGAAATTTCTGAGGACATGTCTCTTTCATTTAGTTTGGTTCAGGCCATTCTGGCTGAGGATTTGACATGAGGCAAGTGAGTGCCAAATTAGTTCCATGCATCCTCACTTGAGAACAAAAGCAGTACTGAATCCACATTTATTATTTAAGTGAAAACCCCCAAACATGAAAGGTATCAAAACCTATAGTACTTAAGTACCATGCTTGGGTTGAAGGAGATGGGGAGGAGGGGCACCAGAAATATCATTTTTGAGTTGTTAAGTAAGGTTTATCAGACCTTGCATTTCTAACAAAAATTAAAATAGTGAAAGCACCCAGAAAAAAGCAACATTGTCACCAAGGACAAAAAAGCCCAGATCAGTCATCAGACACCATCCCTTCATTATCAAAAAATGCTCATGGCATTTTGACGTGAAAACATCTTTGTTTTGACAATGAAGGGATGGTATCTGATGACTGATGTGGCTTTTTTGTCCTTGGTGACAATGTTGCTTTCTGTTTCAAATTAAATGAAGCGACAGTGTCATCAGTTGTTCTGTGAGGGTGTCACCGTTAACATAGCCTTCTACCAAGAAGTTTTAAAATGATTGAGAGATGTAGTTCACTCTAAACAAACCCAAAAGGTGAAATGGTTTTCACCACACTTTGCCTTAATAATGTACCATGTCACATACCACTTGTCATCCAGCAATTTTTGGCTAATGAAAACATTCCTATCGACCTTTTTTACTCATTTATTCCACCAACCTTACTTTCCTGATTTGGCACCATCAGATTTTAAGCTACATCCAAAATTAAAACAGAGAATGAAAGGAAAATGATTTCAGTCAATTCAAGAAATCCAATCAAACATAATGGACTGCCTAAAAACATACACAAAAGAAGACTTCCAAAAATTATTTTATTAGTGGCAGGCATGACAGAACAAATATGTGCTTGCAGATGCAGATTATATTTAAGAATATTAACAATGTAAACATTTAGTATTGAATAAATTAATTTTTTACAACATTCCTTGAACTTTCTGATTAAACCTTGTATATCTTTATTCTTTCTTGAACAACACATATAAGTAAACATAAATTTAAACTGGAAAAGAATAGTTGTAAGATAGATGTGAGAAAACTTGCTTTCAGCCAGACAGTAGCTGATTGTTGGAACAAACTTCCATTCAGCATTGTGGAAGTGGATAATTAAAATAATTTTAAAGATTCAGAAAATTATTAGGTGTGAGCAAATGCAGTGGGTAGTTTTTTTATTTTTTGGCCAATCATCCATAAGCTTGCTTCCTTGCATCATTTTGCTACCAATACTAAAACTAATACTTATCAGCTATTATATAAGTTAGTACAAAAACATACTTGAACAGCTGGTATAAGTTTGTCTGGCCGCAAACATCTAAGCACCACCATCTTATCTAAACCTTTCAGTGAACCCCATTCATCAGGGTATTTTGTGTCATGAGGTGTTGGCGAATCATAAATTTTTTTCCACTTCTTTGTACTACCCCGTACATCTGAAAATTAAATAAAATGTGCTTCCAACAATATCATAATTGAACAATGTCAAATATACTAATAATAAAAAAAAGTTGCCAACATTTTAAAACTTCTGGCCTGCATTTTAATATTAACATACTCTGTAAATAATAGTCATATTAATTTCCCACACCAAATGTGAATGTGTCGACTGTAATATTCTATTCTTCAAAATATTTTTCATTTTTTCCATTTCCTGTTTTTCCACATTAGATATAACCAGATTATGTTTATGTTTCATATTACAGTTAATTTTCATATATGAATTACTGTCATAATCAATATTAATCTTCATGTATGAATAACATAATGCCACAATCAATATTAATCTTCATGTATGAATAACATAATGCCACAATCAATATTAATTTTTATATAGGACACAATTATATTTTAGAAGCTTATATAATGTGCTGTAAAAAAATGAACAATTTTTGATTTTTTATGATCATCTAGAAATGGATATAAGTGATGTTTACATTATTTTCTGAAAACTAGTAATCTAAAGCAGCATTGTGTGATTTTTGTTTAATGTGTTCATTGCATTATGTTAGCCTAATGTTTTAAACAGTAGTAATAAGAAGCTCTCTGAGTCTCCATTGCTAGTTATCAATAAGTTGCTAATGTTGCTCCCAAATAGCGACAAAAAATTGTATCAAGTTATAACAATGTTTAGTTACAGCTGCTTGTATAGGCTGTTATAATTCTAAAACAACTGTACTAAACATTTTTGTGTATTCATTTCAAAGTTGTTTGAATGTGGTTAGAGCATTAAGATTCTGAGTTGAAATTACCATTCTGTGCAACTATGTGCCATTACACAGTATAAAAGGGCCAAGTTTCTTGTTTGTTCTCATGATACAGTGAGTTGAAAACACATTTTTAAGTGTAGAGGATAAATTTAACACAGCAACTGTTATTTTTGTAATAAAATAACTAATGCTGTATTATTTTAATTTTGGATTTTGCTTGAGAATGGCATGGTGCTGATGCTATGTTTGTTTAAAGTTTCAGTTATTTGTTTTTTCTCTCCCACTAGGTCAATAAACACCTGTCATCTTACTGTAGTTGTTTTCAAAAGATTTGTTATTGTTTTTTCACAGTATAAGGACAGTACCTTGAAACCTGGTATTCTCTCAAAATGGCTTCTACTCTGCAGGAAGCAACATACAGGGGATCCTCATTATCCGAGGATAATTGGTTCCAGAAAATTCCACTTAAAACGGGGTTCAAATTTTTGTAATGTTTATTATTTAAATAAATGAAACTAGGCATAATATTTTAAGAGTTTAAGATTCTATATCTATATAATATCGGTGTAGATACACCATAGACAACTCTTAAAGAAAAACTACAGTAGTAGTGCGAAAGGCATCATTTCATCTGTATCTCATATTGTGCTCATCCTTCACAATGCGTTGCCCATGTATTGCACTACCTTGAATAAGTAATGATTCACCAATAGAGAAGACTGTTGTTACTTATTCTCAGTGGGCATCCACCCAGACAGCACCGTTTCAAAGATAGTTGGCTTTTCATCGGTGGGTGAAAAGCCGATGAAAAGCCAACTAGCTTTGAAACAGTGCCATCTGGGTGGGTGCCCACCAAGAATAAATAACAACAGTCTTCTCTATTAGTGAAGCGTTACTTATTCGAGATAGTGCAATACGTGGTAACTTGTTGTGAAGGATGGAGAAGTGTTGCCTATTCGGGGGATTTGTGAGCAATTTAGTTCAGTCAGTGAGTGGGAGTAACTGTCCCTTTCTCCTTTCACCAGTATTTCTTCCTCTTCCTCTCCTACACATTTTTGCTTTCCTAAGTCTAATAGGGATAGTATGTGGATAACAGAGTATCTTATCCCATACCAGAGAGAGAGAGAGAGAGAGAGAGAGAGAGAAAATCTTTATTGCAACTAAATGAATACAATACATATATAGATTTAGGTGAAGTTGCAATTGTCCTGTCACGGCCAACGGCTCACATCAGAATAGATAATTAGATAATAGATAATACACATGGATAATAGATAACGCTCACATCAGGATATATAATGGATAATGCACATTGTAAAATTAAAAATGTAACATGTAAACATGTCATTACACTTCCTCATATTACACAGTATTAACTATATTTACAAGTGACACTGTACGGTTATATTTACAATAAGATTTACAATAAAAATATCTTATTTACAATTTTATTTACAATAAAAATATCTTATTTACAATTTTATTTACAATAAAAATATATAATATATATGAATGGTACTTATATATATATTATATATTATAAATATATAATATATATATAATATATATGAATGGTACAAAATTCGTTTGACATGCTCTGTCAAACGAATTTTGTCGTGGCACAGGAGAGCTTGGCAGATGGTGTGGAGGGTGCACGAACTTGTTCTTATTCGATTCTGGGATTGGAGCGAGCTGCTAACACTTCTTTCCTGTAGGTTTTATTGCTGCAAACCTCTGCAAGTCAGCGTCAAGGTGCTGTACTTCCGGTAGCATTTGGTTTGGGAGGAAGCGGTCTGAGATATGAAGCCTCCGATTCCTCGAGCAGAGCATCGGGGTTGACCAAAGTTCTGGCTTGAGTATTTGCCAGTAACACGAATCCCAAATGGACGGTGTTGAGATCTGACCCGTGATCATTTTAACTGTAGCTATCAGTCGTATTTCAATGATATCAGGCAGTCACTGCATCCCCAGTGAGGTAGTTAAGGCTGTAGTTCTCTCTTGTGGTGGGAGACAAGCTTTCCAGTTAGCCCATTTAAGCAGCAAATTCTGCAGTGAGGACTGGTTTCTTCGTTGTAGTAGCTGCTGATGCCCACACTTCAGCAGCATAGAGGAATGGAGAATAGATTACTGTTCTGATGAATTTCTTAATTACACATGGCTCCTTAACATAAATTAGTTGTTGTTTAGCTAGCCATAGGAGAGAGGCTGCCCTGGAAGTGAGCTTGTCTACATGAGCATGAAACCGGAGTTTTGGGTCAAATACTATTCCCAAATCCGCATGTGTAGGAGTGGCAGATATTACAGTTCCATTGAGTGTTGGGGCTATTATTGTAGGGGTTCGTCTGAGAGAGAACACTATTAGTTTTGTTTTTTGTGGGTTGATCAAGAGTCCATACTGTTTGAGGTAAGAGGTGACGTTGATGAGACTATCATTAATGCTTGCTGTAGCTTCAAGGTGATTGTTGGAAGCAATACGTGTTAGAATTTTTATATCATCTGCATAGATGATGATTTTCTCATTGTTATGGACAAGAGGCGCAATGATGGCTGTAAATAATAAACTAGATAGGACTCCTCCTTGTGGAACACCAGCAGAAATTGCCTTCTTGTGCGATTGTGCATAGGCATCGACTTGCAGTACCCTATCATAGAGGATTGATGCTATGAACCAGAGGATATTACCTTGGATTAGATAGTGGTCTTCCAGTAAGTGGAGGAGCGCCGACACGTTGATGGCTTCAAAGGCAGCTTCAATATCCAGGTACGTGATTGCGAGTTCCTCTTGCTGTTCAAAGGCGGACAATATATTACATATGGTTGCAAGGAGGTTTGTCACTGTGGATTGGCTTCGGATTGCGTAGTGGACCTGTGGCGGCCTATCTCCAAGAATCTGATTCATTAAGATGGGCAGCATAGATTTTTTCAGGATTTTCAGGAGCATTGAGGAGTTAGATATTGGCCGAAAGTGCCTGGGTAGAGTGGGGTTTCGAACTTTTGGATGTGGTCTGACAAGGTAGCTATTCCAGGCTTTAGGAAAATTTCTTGCTGTTAGAATTCCGTTGAAGATGGACTTGGGCGGTTGGAGGATGAACGGACTGAGGCATTTTACCATGAATTGCAGCACTTTGTCAGCCCCCGTGGTTGCTGTCACTGGAAGGGAGTTTATCGCTGCTGTCAGCTGGTATGTAGAGATGGTGATGGAATCTAAGATTTCTTGTTGTAATTCATTGTCGGGACATAAAAGAGAGTTTAGTTGATCTGCACGCGAATTGAATCTGGTAATATGATCTAACCATTTTGCAAGCGGTGCCCACCGAGAATAAGTAACAATAGTCTTCTCTAAGTGAAGCATTACTTATTCGAGGTAGTGCAATACATGGTAACTCATTGTGAAGGATGAGCACAGTATGAGATACGGATGAAATTATGCCTTTCACACTACTATTGTAGTTTTTCTTTAAGAGTTGTCTATGGTGTATCTACACCAATATTATAATATTATATAGTAATGTTTATTATGTATTTGTACATAGAAAAAAAATGGATGAAGGAACTGAAAAATGAGAAAATTATTTTATTAGACATTTTTTATTATAATATGTTGCACAATGTAAGGTTAAGTAAAGTTTATTAAAGTTAAACTATTTTTGTGTTTGTAGATAAAATTGTGTTTGTAGCATTTAGTTATGTCTTTAACTTTGCACTTAACTTTTTCTGCACGAGCATGAAGATCATTATTACAAAAAATATTCAAGTGCTTGGTCAATTTTCTCAAGGGAAAAAGCTTTAATTCTTTAATTTTCAAATCCTTGTAACTGCAAGGACTCGGTTAATGAATACTTCGATACCATGGATCCCCCTGTACACAGCTTCAAATTTTGTGTGCTGTGAAGGGTGTCAGATTTGAAATAGATTTTGAAATTGAAAGTAAATAATGGTATCAAATAAGCATAATGTTTTGTAAATTTTTTAATATTTATATACATATGATTTGAGGTGCTGCCGAAAAGTTTCTGAAATGTATTTATAAAATAAATTAGACTCACCCTGGGTCTTATTTGCCACTGTCATCTTTGAAGTATCTCCTTGAGAGCATAAATACCGATCTCAGTACTTCTCCCATGATTTGAAGGCATCCTGAAAGTCATTCTTCGTCATAGTATTCAGCACCACCTGCAATTCGATTTGGATATCCTCTACGCTGTCAAATCTTCAGCCCTTCAGCTTGATTTTCATTCTTGGGAAGAGGAAGGATTCGCAGGGGGCTAAGTCTGGTGAATAAGGGGATGGAGATGACTGTCATGTTGTCGGATGCCAAAAACTGTGCCACAGTGAGAGATGTGTGGGTCGGCATGTTGTCATGATGGAGGACCCAGTTCTTTGTGGCCACTTCTTTGGATGTTTCCTCCTGACAGTGTCCCTTAACTACCTCAGGATGTCGCAGTAGAACTTTGCATTGAGAGTCTGGCCAGGAGGTATGAATTCCTTATGGATAATCCTGTCAATGTCCGAAAAAGAGATCAGTATGGACTTCACATTGCTCCTCACTTGTCGGGCTTTCTTTGGTCGAGGCGAAGATGGGCTCTTCCACTGGGATGATTATTGTTTGGTTTCTGGGTCATACCCATATACCCAACTCTTGTCACCAGTGATGACCGTAAAAAGGAAGTATTGATCACTCCTGGCCTGTTCTTAAAAATCTCTGTTAAGTTTTATGAGATGCTGCTTTTGGTCTTCACTCAGTAACCGTGACACAAACTTGGCCACAATCCGTCTCATGTTCAACTTGTCCGACAAAATCCGCTGACATGTGCTATACGATAATCGTACAATGCCACAAATGTCACGGATAGTCCATCTATGGTCTTCACTTATTCTTTATGATATTTTGTGATATTTTCTGGGATGGTGCTCGATGAGGGATGCCCAGAGCTATCATCATCATCAACTGACATTTGACCGTTTTTAAAATGGTTAAACCATTAGTAGGTCTGTATCTGGCCTAAAGCATTGTAACCAACAGCTTGTTTCAACTTCTTATGGGTTTCTGCTGGAGTATCGTTAAGGAAGAAACAAACTACGTTAAACACACTGCCAAAGAACTGTGCATAAACATAAATATTCAATGACTCTATCCAGCCCAACGCTATGTGACATGCTGATTCTTCTTTTTTCTTTTTTTCTTTTTTTTTTTTTTTTTATGAAAACCCCAAACACGAGAGGTATCAGAACCTATAGTACTTGGTATCGTGCTTGGGTTGGAGGTTGAGAAGATAAAAGAAGATATTTGTTGACATTAGACTCGAACTTCTGTAGACTGTAATTTTCAGGAAATACGTATGAAGGAAGGTTGTTCCAGTAAACAGCAGTTGAATGAATAAACGAGGAAGATGAAAAGTTGGTTCTGTGTGAGTTTGCAGTTCGACAGTAAATGGATGTTGGCTGGTGGTGGCACGTGTTTGGACTGTTTTGAAAGAGAGAGCGGGAATAATAGAAGCCAATTCATAAGAACAGTGCCCATGGAAGTATCTGTAGAAAAGGCATGCAGCAGAAACAGTACATCTATGAGACGGCAAATGGAGAGACTCTGTTAGAGAGGAGTCATTGATTAACCTAACTGCCCTCTTCTGAATGGAATCTAGAAGCCTGAGAGAGGTTTTGGGGCACTGCCCCAGATGTGGGAATAATATTCCATGGTAGGGTGGATTTCTGATTTGTACAGAGTGAACAGCTGTTTGGAAGCAAAGTAATGCCGAGAGCGAAAGAGAAAACCAAGTTTTTTTAGATGCAGAGGAAGCTTGTTTGTTTGTTTGTTTGTTATTTGGTTTTTAGGAGCATTAGCAACTAAGGCCATATTACTCTGGGAATATGCAGTGGTCACTCCTCGACCTTTCCGCATCCTCTGTATTTGGTGGTGATGGGCTCGAACCCCGGTCTAATCAAGAAGCGCGTGCTACGCACTGCTGCTCCTTCCCACCTGGCTATGGAGGCGCCAAGCAGAGGAAGCAATATTTGTAATGTGCTTGTGCTAAGAGAGATTAGAAGTAAGAGTAATCCCCAAAAGAGATATATCAACTTGCCTAGAAATTGGAGTTTCACCAAAGGTAAGCACAGGAGCAGGACGATCCATTTTGTGAGATATAAGACAAGACTGAGTTTTAGAAGGATTGAAATCAACTAAGTTGTCTTTGCCCCACTGGAGAATTACCTGGAGATCGGCATTTAAGGAATTGGTAGCAGATATTCGAGAAGTTGAAGCTGATTAAGCAGGGCAAGGTTTCTCAAAATGGAAAGTGGAATACAATGTGGTATTATTGGCAAAGCTATGGATAGGATTTCCAGTCAATGGAAGAAGATCATTAATATACAAGAGGAAAAGAGTGGGGGAAAGAACTGAATCTTGGGGACACCAGCATTAGTGGAGAAGTTAAAAGACAGAGAGAATCTACTATCACACTCAGTGAGTGATCAGAGAGAAAACTAGATAACAAATTACAAAAAAACAGTTGGTAAACCAACTGTTTAGAAGACCTTTATGCCAAACACGATCGAAAGCCTTTGCCAATAATTTGTCCATACAATTTGTCCATAAATGGATAACATAAGCCAGAATATCAGCAGTGGATCGACACTGACGAAATCCATACTGGAAATCGTTGATCAGATGGAAGGTTTCTAGGTAGTATAAAATTTGGCAGTTAATTGATTTCTCCATTACTTTAGAAAGAGTAGAAGTAATTGCAATGGGACGATAATTGGATGGGAGGGATTTGTCACCCTTTTTTAGAAACTGGCTGGGTATGAGCAAATTTCCAAGCAGAAGGAAAAACACCTTTGGAATAAGAAATTGAAAAAAGGCGGCAAAGAATAGGAGTAAGTTCAGGAGCATAGGTTTTGAGATCAAGTGGAGAAATACCATCAGGACCTGGAGCTTTTTTGGTATCAAGATTCGTCAAAATCCTTCTGACATCCTTTTGACAGAAGACCACAGGAGGCATTGAATGGAGTGTGTTGGGAATGGTGGAAGGTGTTTTACTAAGATCATTAATACATGAGTTGGAAGAAAAATATGATGCTAACAGGACAGCTTTATGCTTGGCTGAAGTGACAACAGAACCATTTGGTTTTGACAGAGGTGGGAGCAAAGATGGGCAAAAGTTGCGGTCAATAGCTTTGGCAAGAGACCAGAATGCTTGGCTACCATTAGGGTAAGAAGCAAGTTTTCTACTCTTAGCCTGTTCAAAATCTAGTTTGGACTGATTAATAACTGCTTTACAATTGTTGCGAGCTTTGGTGTAGGCAGAAAATGAAGCTGAAGATATGGAAACAAGCCAATTACAATATGCAACATTCTTCTCTTGAACAGTCTTAGCACATTTATTGGAAAACCAAGGTTCAGATAAAGAATGAGGTTTTAAAGTGGAGTGTGGAATAAAAGATTCCATTCCTACAAGAATAATTTTGCTGACATGATCTGGGCAAACGACATCAGAAGTTTTGAAACAGTAATCCAAGGAAAAGAAGAAAAGAAATCTCGCAGGTCATCCCATTTTGCATTATTGTGATGACAAACAATACGAGGTTTGGAATAGCCATGAAATAAAGGCTCCATTGGAGAAGAGACAATCACCAAGTTGTGATCTGAGGTGCCTAAAGCACCACTCACTTCAACTGTGTACTTAGAAGGGTTGTTTGTGAGAAAAAGATCAAGCGTGTTGGCTGTATGGTTAGGATTGTCTGGTATTCTTGTAGGTAAATGAACAATCTGTGCAAGGTCATCAGTAATTGCAAAAGCCTCAGCATCTTGACCATCTGGGTCAGAGTGACTAGAAAATGGAAGCCAGCTGGAGTTGTGAACTATAAAATCACAATGGAAAATTACCTCACTGTTAGGAATGTTGGACTGGAGAAAGTCAAGTTGCAAACAGAGGAAGTCAAAGAGCTCCAAGTGATTAGTGGA
The DNA here is from genome assembly GCF_048544385.1 of Mastigoproctus giganteus. Taxonomy (NCBI): domain Eukaryota; kingdom Metazoa; phylum Arthropoda; class Arachnida; order Uropygi; family Thelyphonidae; genus Mastigoproctus; species Mastigoproctus giganteus. The sequence goes on along the minus strand of NC_143578.1, from coordinate 28,067,271 downwards.
GTTGGGAGAATGGTAGAGACAACAGACGAATTTGACACAATGGGGTAGAGAGATTTTAAGCCAGAGAAGATCGAAGAGAGGAGATTCCAAATTACCAAGTCTCTGACAGGGAATATCGGAATGGACATATGCACAAGTAACACCTTTGAGGAGAAAGGAATCATACAGCGAATAATTTGGGTAACTGAGATGAGCAGTAGTTGAATCAACTGATAACTGTGATTCTGTCAGAAAAAGTACATGGGGTTTGGCAGACTGCAAGTGGAAATGGACATTGTTGAGAATTAGAATTGAGACCATGTATATTTGTGAAGTGAACTAGGAAGTGTTTGGGAGGTTTAGATCTTTTCGCAGATAAGCTTACTCTATTAGTTTGACAATTCATGGTGTATTCAATAGTAAGAAAAAGTGGGAGCGACATGCTGTATGAAGTAATGAAATTTTTGGATATGGCATACACATGGTAAGAATATACCCAGATCCTTGACATAACATGGCCTCGACAATGCCCCCTGCATACACACTACTCGGACTCCCTCCAGTCACTATCTGGCAGAGTAGAGGTTACAAGATTATACACTAGCTGATCTGGAAGCCTCCTAAAGAGTTACCAATAGGTTTGGTCCGGTGTACTATCTAGCAGCCAGCGAACACCGTTTTAGAGCTGTACCCTCAAAATGTAAGGAAGATTGGATCTCGCCATGATGTTCATCATAATCTGAAAAGTTATCAGTCATCCTGCATGATGGAAGAGATGGGGAAGGGTTGACCGGAACTTAGCTCTAGAGACTAAACATGGGTTCCGCCACTTCAAGCCTCCAATTAGCAAAGTGGTGGTATTGCACTGGTTGATGAGAGTCATCTACCACCTAGATTCACAAAGGATGCATGCAGTGTTACCTAGCGCTACAAGTCCATACTAGATATAGTTCCTGTGCAACCTTCAAAATTTGGGAACATTTGGGTAACACCTTGTAATAAGCAGAAATATGTATTTCTGCTTATTATGTATATTCGTATTTCGCCCCAACCGAAGAAAGCCCAACAAGTGAGGAGCAATGCGACGTCCATGCTGTTTCTGTTTTTTGGCAATGTTCTACTGCCACATCCTGAGGTGGTTAAGGGAAGCCGTCAGGAGGAAATGTCCAGAGAAGTGGCATACAAAGGACTGGGTCCTTCATCATGACAATGTGCTGGCCCACACATCTTTTTCTGTGGTACAGTTTTTGGCATCCAACAACATGACAATCGTCTCCCCCTTATTCATCAGACAGCCCCTTGCGACTTCTTCCTCTTCCCAAGAATGAAAATCAAGCTGTACAGTTGAACATCTGACAGTGTAGAGGATATCCAAACTAAATTGCAGGTGGTGCTGAACACTGTGATGAAGGAATTTCAGGATACATTCAAATCATTGGAGAAGCAATGGGATCAGTGTTTACGCTCTCAAGGGGGACTGCTTCAAAGGTGACAGTGGTAAATAAGACCCAGGGTGAGTCTAATTTATTTTATAAACACATTCCAGGAACTTTTGGGTAGCACCTCGCGTATGTGAATGAGCAGTTTGAAATTAGAAAATTGAAGAAACTAAGAGACTTAAGATTCTATTTCATGTATAAAATGTTTTTTTTTGTCATTTTTAGCAAAATTAATATTTTTTTAAAGAAAAGATATTAAGAAATCTGTTAAGAAAAGATGAATCCAAAAAGATTTTCCAAAAATTAAAAAGAAAAATGGTAACTGTCAGGTGCCCTGCCACCACTTTTTGTTACAAGTGGGAATGCCACCACTGCTGGTTTAAAGAGATATGCAAAATGAAGAAATGAAGAAAGAGGATTGCAATCTGTCTGAGTTTCATTTGGTCATCTCAGATATCCTTGCAATTAAAAAAAAAAAAAACATTTAGTAAAGAAGCAGGGTATTACTTCAATACAGGTACTACGAGGGCCGGTACAAAAGTAATGCCTCCTAATTTTTTGCTTTCAAATGTGATGCTGTAGATCATTTTGCATGTCACTGAGTGCTCACTTGAGGTCTCTAGTTTTGCCATACTGAGTGGTGCTGTGATCGGTCTTGTGAGTGCAGCACACAGATAGTTCAAAATGGTGGATGTTATAGATATACGTATCAAGACAAGAATTGTAATTGAATTTCTCACCAAGGAAGAAGTGACACCTATCATACGCATCTCAAAACTATTTATGGTGACAATACTGTAAATGTGAATGCAGTTAGACATTGGGTAAGACACTGGGGGGGGGGGGAAGTGACATTGTTAAAAAGCCCAAAGTGGCCAGCCAGTAATGTCAGTGATAACAGACAAGAGCCAGATATCAATGTGTTGATCAAAGAGGAATGTCGTATCACAATACACAAATTGTGGGATGCAGTAGGTATAGGGATACCTGCTGTGATAACCATCATAAAGGAACTAGGCTACAACAAGGTCTGCATCTGGTGGGTCCCAAAAATGCTGACACACGAGCACAAAAAAGCCCCCCGGAAAGTCATCTGTACAGAACTTCTCCAGCACTATGAGAGTGAAGGAGAGGTTTTTCTTTCAAGCATAGTCACAAGTGACGAAACCTGGGTCCACTATTATGACCCTGAAACATAGAGACAGTCGATAGAGTGGCACAATCAAAATTCACCATGCAAGAACAAATTCAAAAGACAGCCAGGGAGACACATCTTAGGACATATTGAGTTAGGAGGTCCTTGAAGGGTTTGTTTGTTATTTTGTTTTTAGGAGCATTAGCAACTAAGGCAATATTGCTCCGGGGATAAGCGGGGGTCATTCCCTGACCCCCGCATATCAAATTTGATGAATTTGAAGTGTTGGTCAAGACATCAAAGGCGGATATTGTTGGGATATCAGAGATGTGGTGTCACACTCATATAAGGAATGCTGAACTGGAATTTGGGGAGTACAATGTGTACAGAAAGGATAGACGGGATAGGAAGGGAGGAGGTGTTATACTGTTAATTAAGAAAAACATAAAATCAAAAGAAGTGCATCCAGTTGATATAGATGAACAGTGCACTGTTGAGTCAGTTTGGTGTGACATTAGCATTAGCATTAGTAGAGGCATTTGATGCAAGAAAGCAAGCTTATGCAGCATCAGCCAAAAAAAAAAAAAAAAAAACCCACTTCCACTTCACCCCTCTGTTCGTTCAAAATACCTGTCCAGCTGAGCCTTAAACTTATTTAGGCTATCAACCTCCACCACAAGGGATGGAAGTCTGTTCCACCAACCAACCACCCGCTGACTAAAGACAAATTTCCGCACGTCTATCCTACATCTGTCTTTCCTCAATTTGAATTTATGCCCTCTCGGGTGATTTTTCTGAACTAGAGGAAGAATCCCATCAGCATTGAGCATGCTTAAACCATTCAAGGCTTTATACACCTCTATCAGATCACCTCGCTGGTGCCTAGTCTCCAGACACTGTAATTTGCAAAACTTAAGCCTTTCTTCGTAAGAGCACCCCTTTGTTCCATTCACTAATCTTGTTGCCCTTCTCTGTACTCGTTCCAGCAGCTCTACATCCTTCTTGAAATGAGGTCTCCAGACCTGTATACAGTACTCTAGGTGTGGCCTGACCATCGCCTTATACAATGGAATAATCACCTCCTTATCCCTGCTGGAAAAATTCCTGTATATCATTGACAATACTCCATGAGCTACTCTTGCAGCCCGTCTGCACTGCTCAGAGAACTTCATATCTGCCTGCACAACCACCCCCAAGTCCCTTTCATTCTCTACCACTGTCAGTGTAGTACCACAGAGTTGATACGTTGCTCTGGGGTTGCTGTTTCCCATGTGTAGTACTTTACATTTATCAATGTTAAACTTCATTTGCCACCTCTCAGCCCATCTGCTCAACCTTTCCAGATCCTGTTGCAGCAGCATAGTGTCAGTAGTGTCCTTGACAACCCTGCCAACCTTTGTATCGTCTGCAAACTTGGACATTAAGCTTGATATACCATCATCAATATCATTTATAAATACAGAAAACAATAATGGACCCAACACTGAGCCCTGAGGGACTCCACTAATAACATCAGTCCACGATGAGCAGTGTCCATTGATTACCACTCTCTGTCTTCTCCCCCTCAATCACCCCTTTATCCATAGCAGCAATTTGCCTACAATGTCACACTGCTCCAATTTGTGTAGCAGTCTTCCATGTGCAACAGTATCAAAAGCCTTTCTAAGATCCAAGTATATAATATCAAAGTTATTCCCTGCATCCAGTTCTTTTGTGACTGCATCATAGTATCCAATCAAGTTGGTCAGGCAAGACTTCCCCTTAACAAAACCATGCTGTGTCTGAGCTATAACTGAAGTCTTGTCTAAATGATCCTGCAGTGCTTCTTTAACCAGTGCCTCCATTAATTTTCCTGGAACAGAAGTTAAGCTCACAGGTCTATAATTACTTGTGTCAGCCTTTGATCCTCCTTTGTGAATTGGGGTCACATTTGCACATTTCCAGTCTATGGGTACCTCCCCTGAGTCCAAGGAAGCTCTCATAATTATGGCTAAGGGTTTGCTTACTTCCTTTGCTGCCTCCTTTAATATAACTGGATAGATCCCATCCACCCCGGGTGCCTTTCTTGTGTTTATCTTCAACAGTTTCTCCTCCACTTTACTCCCAGTTATTTCAAGATTCTGTAGCTTACTGCTAGAATTGAATACACCTCTGGCATTCCCCTCGCTGAATAACTCCTCATGTGTGAATGTCGATGCAAAATATTCATTTAGTTTGTTAGCTACCTGAGCAGGATCATCAACACTTGACCCATCAATATCAAGTGGACCAATCTGATTCATCCCCTTCCTTCTAGAGTTTACATAAGTAAAGAACTCTTTGCTGTTTTTCTTTGCATCCCTTGCCAAGGATTTCTCGTAATCTGCCTTCGCCTGCCTAACCTCCTTTGTAACTTGGTTGCATATCAACTTGTATCTATCATAGGCTTCTGTGTCATGTGTTAATTTGTATGTATCCCATGCATTTTTCTTCTCTGCCATATGCCTCATTAGTTCATCTGACATCCATTTTGGCCTAAACCTTGAACAATATTTCTTAGTTGGTATGTAAAGCCTAGTAGCTTCCAAGATAAGTTCTTTGAATGCTTCCCATTTTGAATTTGCTGTTCGTAACATCATCAGTTGGTCCCACTGTATAGAATTTAAATACTGTCTCAGTCCATCGTAGTCGCCTTTACGGAAGCAATAACCCTTCCCTTTACCCCTAATGGTAGTTACCTCTTTGAGTAAATCCCACTTCAGCACACTGTGATCACTGCCACCTAGTGGTTCATTTATCTGCAGATTCTTAATGCATGAAGAATCACTGCTGATAATCAAATCAAGAGTATTACTCCCTCTAGTTGCCTCCCGAACATGCTGATGTAGAAAACAATCATCCAATAAATCCACAAAAGTCCTGCTAGTGTGTGAGTAACCAGCCCCCAAATTCCAGTCAATATCTGGGAAATTAAAATCTCCCATTATAAGACACTCTGATTTACTGGCCCACTCTATTTCCCTGTACAGTTCCTTATTATACTCATCAGAGTCATTAGGCCTATAGCACACTCCCACTCTCAATTTTGATCTCCCAATGTTTATGTCACACCAAACTGACTCCACACTGCACTGTCCAGCGATGTCGACTGGCTTCACTTCCTTGGTTTTTATGTGTTTCTTAACTAATAACATAACCCCTCCTCCCTTCCTATCCTGTCTGTCCTTTCTGTAGACGTTGTACTCCCCAAATTGCAGTTCTGCATCCCTTACATCTGTGTGATACCACGTCTCTGATATCCCAACAATATCTGCCTTCGATGTTTTGAGCAATACCTCAAATTCATCAAATTTATGTACTAAACTCCTAGCATTGGTGTACACGCAAGTATACCTGCACCTGTTTCTATTCTTAGCTACCCTAACACAACCCATGTGTTTACTTGTACCGCAATGGCTCCCAGCAGTCTCTGAAATACCATGCATCTTGTTTTTCAGGCTTCTGCTTATTCTAATAGAAGCAGTGCAAGAATCTCTTTCACCTCTGCCAGTGGCTACTGTCAATCTATTGGTCTTTGTCTCCCCCCAAGCTAGCAGTTTTCCGACCCACCTAACACTGCCTCGATAGCATCAGCAAATATTCTTGCACCCTTTCTATTTAAGTGTATCCCATCCCTGCAGAAGCAATCTCTCCTGTTAACAAGTACAGTCCAGGCTGAAAAAAATTCTACCCCTTGAGCCTTGCACAATCTTTCCAGGGCCGAATTGATTGACAAGGCTCTCATCATATACTCCCTCCTATCGTGTCTGGGCAGAATTGCAGACACTTTCAAATTCAACCCTAATTCTCGGCTTTTGTTCAACAGTGACCTGTACTTGTTAAGTAATTCTGCCGGTCTCCTACTCTTAATATTATTAGTGCCAACGTGTACAACTATATCACCTTTTGTGCCCTTAAAAGATGATATTCGCTCTACAACGTCATAAACCTTTGCCCCTGGCAGACATACCCTGGTCCTGTTCCACCTATCTTTTTTACAAAGCATGTTCCCCGTTACCCTGACAATAGAGTCACCAACAACTACTAGTTCCTTCGGGACCAGCGCATTCTGCCTTAGGGGTTGTCTCTGTGTCACGCGATGCCCAAGTGCAAGCTCTGGCGTTGATGTGGGCAGCTGAGAGCTTGATGGGCCCCTCAATTTAGTTTCTTCGAGGGCATCCACCCTGTCCTTCAAGCTCTCATATAGGCCCACAAGAACGCCGAGTTGTTGCCTGATATCGATACACTCCTTGCATCGCGCACACACAAAGACATCCCCCTTGGCAGTATCATGTCCCGTACCCGATTGCTCTGCAAACATCAAGCAAACAGTGCATTTTATAAGGCTGTGAGTCAGAGGACAACTGCCCCCCTCAGTTCTGCTCTGAGTCACAGCACTTCCATTAGCTTGAGCCTTTTGCTTTGCTGCTCTGGTCTGAGTCATGATTCTATGAATTTATTAATTAATTATGTTATGTTATTAATTATATTACGTTTGTAATCTAAGTCGTTATATGTATTTATTTAAATGTACAATTTAACTGCTAACGAAGTTCAACTAAACGCTATCTCGTACGGTATATAACCTACGGTATATCTAGTACGGTATCACAATGGCGGGAAAGTTACTAACGGTAATGGTAGTTACGAACACGTGGAAACCCTTACCGATACTTTTACAAGGCCGAGTAAAGAATAAATACACCAAATTAATCAAAAAATCACAAAATAATGTTATACTACTAAATTTAAATCAAAAGTTTTAGAAAAACAATAATTTCAAATCAATAAATAAGAAAATTCCACTTAGCGGCTTTGAACACGACCGTCACTAGTAGCCTCGTCAGCAGACCCCCCAAACCCCACATAAGCACTACGAAAGCAAATATAAGAGTAGGAGTGTGTTATAGGCCTAATGACTCGAATGAGTACAATGAACAATTGTACAGAGAAATAGAGTGGGCTAGTAAATCAGAATGTCTTATAATGGGGGATTTTAACTTCCCAGATATTGACTGGAACTTGTGGGTTGGGCACTCACACACTAGTCAGACATTTGTGGATTTATTGGATGATTGTTTTCTGCAGCAGCATGTTCGAGAGGCAATCAGAGAAAGTAATACTCTTGATCTAGTTATCAGCAGTAATCATTCATGTATTAGGAATTTGCAGATAAAAGAACCACTAGGTGGCAGTGATCACAGTGTACTGACGCGGGATTTACTTAAAGATTTAATTACCATCAGGGGTAAAGGAAAGGGTTTTTGCTTCCGTAAAGGCGAGTACAGTGGTCTCCGACAGTTTTTAAATTCTGTACAGTGGAATCAACTGATGATGTTACCAACAGTAAATTCTAAGTGGGAAGCATTTAAGGAATTAATCGTGAATGCTACTAAAAGTTTCATACCTATTAAGAAATATTGTTCAAGGTTTAGGCCTAAATGGTTGTCAAATGAACTAATGAGACTCATAACAGAGAAGAAAATGCATGGGATGCATACAAATTAACACGTGACACAGAAGCCTATGATAGCTACAAGTTGATCTGTAACCAAGTTACAGAGGAGGTTAGGCAGACGAAGGCAGATTACGAGAAATCTTTGGCAAAAGATGCTAAGAAAAACAGCAAGGATTTCTTTACTTATATAAACTCTAAAAGGAAGGGGATGAATCTGATTGGTCCACTTGACATCGATGGTTCGACTGTTGATGATCCTGCTCAGATAGCAAACAAACTGAATGAGTATTTTGCATCTACATTCACACGTGAGGAATTATTAAGGTTTGAAAATGGCAGAAGGCTATCAAATTGTAGCAGGATACTTAATGATTTTGTAATAACAGAGAGCAAAGTGGAAGAGAAACTGTTGAAGTTAAACGTAAGAAAAGTACCTGGGGTGGATGGGATCTATCCAGTTATATTAAAGGAGGCAGCAAAGCAACTAAGCAAACCCTTAGCCATAATTATGAGAGCATCCTTGTACTCAGGGGAGGGTCCCATGGACTGGAGATGTGCAAACGTATCCCCAATTCACAAAGGGGGGTCGAAGGGTGTTGTTTGTTTGTTATTTGGTTTTTAGGAGCATTAGCAACTAAGGCCATATTGCTCCGGGAGATGCGGTGGTCATTTCCTGACCTTTCCGCATCTTCCGTATTTGGTGGTGACGGGCTCGAACCCCGGTCTAATCAAGAAGCGTGTGCTACGCACCGCTGCTCCTTCCCACCTGGCTACGGAGGCGCCCGGTCGAAGGGTGACACGAGTAATTACAGACCAGTTAGTTTAACTTCTGTTCCAGGTAAAATAATGGAGTCGCTGGTTAAAGTTGCATTGCAGGATCATCTAGAGAAGACTGCAGCAATAATTCAGACACAGCATGGGTTTGTTAAGGGAAAGTCTTGTCTGACAAATTTGATAAGATATTATGATGTGGTTACAAAGGAACTGGATGCAAAAAATAATTTTGATATCATATATTTGGATTTCAGGAAAGCTTTTGACACTGTTGCGCATGGAAGACTATTGTACAAATTGAAGCAGAATGGTATTAAGGGTAAGTTGCTACAATGGATAAAAGGATGGTTAAGTGGGAGAAGACAGAGGGTGGTAATCAATGGGTGCTGCACTTCTTGGACTAATGTTATTAGTGGAGTCCCACAGGGTTCGGTGTTGGGTCCACTGTTGTTTTGTATATTTATCAATGATATTGATGAAGGTATATCAGGCTTAGTGTCGAAGTTTGCAGATGATACAAAGGTTGGCAGGGTTGTTAATGACAGTAATGGCAGTGTGCTACTGCAACAGGATCTAGATAATTTGGGCAGATGGGCTAAGAAGTGGCAACTGAAGTTTAACCTTGACAAATGCAAAGTACTGCATATGGGTAGAAGTAACCCCAGAGAAATGTACCAACTGTGTGGTTGGTAGAAAATGAAAAAGACCTGGGAGTAATTGTGCAGGCAGATATGAAATTTTCTGAGCAATGCAGACAGGCTGCCAGGGCAGCTCATGGGGTTTTGTCGATGATATATAGGAATTTTGCTAGCAGGGAAAAGGAGGTGATTATCCCTCTGTATAAGGTAATGGTCAGGCCACGCCTTGAGTACTGCGTACAGGTCTGGAGGCCTCATTTTAGGAAGGATGTAGATTTACTTGAGCGTGTACAGAGAAGGGCAACAAGATTGGTGAGGGGAATGAAGGGATCCTCTTATCAAGAGAGGCTTAAGTTCTGCAAATTGCAGTGGCTGGAGACTAGGCACCTGTGCGGTGATCTGAGTGAGGTGTATAAGGCCTTGAATGGGTTCAGCACACGCTGAATTCTGATGGGATCCTTCCACTTGTTCAGATTACGAATCTAAGGGGGCATAAATCCAAATTAAGAAAAGACAGATGTAGAATAGATGTGCAGAAATTTGCCTTTAGTCAGCGGGTGTTTAATTGCTGGAACAAACTTCCATCTGTCGTTGTCGAAGTTGATAGGTTGAATAAATTTAAGGAGGAACTGGACAGGCATTTGGAGGGAATGTTGTGATTTTTTTTTTTTTGGCTGATGTTGCATAAGCTTGCTTTCTTGCATCACATACCACTAATACTACTACTACTACATCAACTGCAATTCACGATTTACTTACAATTGTTGATATTGACAATAAAATGATGTTTCATGGGATAGCCAATTGCTGCCAATATATATACTCTTTGTCACATCACTTTTTTCTCTCCTCTTAAAATAACCTGTTCTGTTTACTACTTTCTAAACAGCTCTCATAATTTGGCTCTGAAAAGAATTCATCATAATGAGTATTTTTCTTAATTTTCTCAGCACTCATTATAGCAGACTTTCATTGTATATCTGATAAAGAAAACAAACAGTCATTGTTTACAAAATGCCACCTAACCAAGTTAATTCCTACATTCAGTTTTATCGAGCATTTAATTTAAAGTTTTAATGAATCAATAAAGATTCTGGTATATTTCACTTACGTTGCATTAAACCTTTCAAAGAAGGTAAACTGGATGCTCTCACAAGTTCTGCCCAGGCTTTGTCAGTGAGCCATTCTGGTGCAGGATTCTTATGTGGATTTTCAAGGGCAACTCCGCCAGTAAGTAAAAATCGCCAAGTATCGTCATCAACTAAGTCTCTAAAAATTTAAGGGAATTAACATGTGTTCAAAATAAAATTAAATAAAGAATGTAATTTATTAGAGTCAAAATTCATTATATTTTTAAAAGTTACTAGTCATAAAAAATGATAGCTCATATAATCTACATTTTGTTAAAATTCAAAAAAATTAATTATATGACTAAATAAGGAACATAAGGTTTATATATTATAATGGCTTATTAATATTGATCTATCCTCTATAAAAAATATAACTTGTGTTTACTTTTAATACAGGGAATCTTTTTTTGATAAGTTTAATGCTGAAATTTAAGGACTGTCAACAATTATTTATAAAATCACAATGCTGAAGGCATAGAAAAATACAGAGTACTGTGTATTATTTAAGACTATTTTTATTATTTCTTATTGTTAACACAATATCCATTAAAACCAAAAATACATATTGGTTGTATATATAAATACATATATGTATTGATTTTTAATAAGTTACTTATTAAAAATCAACCAAATATATTTTTCAACAACCAATAGCAACAGGCATTGCTATCGGTTGTTACATGGATACTGCAGTATCAATGTAAGAAGAATGGGGAAATTAAATTAAAATTAAAGAAATATGATAATTTTTAGCAGATCAAATTAGGCATTTAAGGAGAAGAGTAAATGACTGTAAGTGGAATAAATTGGTGGAAGCAGAAACATCAAGGAGGTTCAGCATTACACTGGATCCCTCTCATCTTTAATTTGTATTGGCAGTTGTACAATGTCTCTAAGATGCATACTATGAATACTAACAAAGGAGCAAAACATGTTTGGCAGCATTTTAAAAAAATCTGAGATTTTTTTTTATCATGGTTTATCACTACTGATGAAACAAGAGTCCACTGGACTGACTCAGGGCCCACACAGCAGTAATGGCAAACATCTTGCAGAGACCCTCACAAAAATGCCTAAGATCTATATTAACTACACATAAAATTTAAAATCTATATACAGTAGACTCTTGATTTACTGGGATCAGTTTAACCAGGACACTTCAAGACTCCAAATAAAAAAAAATAAATAAAAAAAAAAACCAGAATAGGTATAAACAGATGTTTTGCAAGTCGTAAATAAGCGACAAGCAGGGCGTTATAAAGCTGTCATTGGTACCCACGCTCAAAAAAAATTTTTTTAAAAATATGTTTAGTTTGTTTTAGTGTGTTGTTTTGATTGTTCTGTTTTGTCATAGCACAAAGAGAAAAATTTTGTTTCGTTATTTATGTCAGGGATAACGAAAAATTGGTTTTTTGTTTAGAAATCGTGAAAATGATGGGTAAACCCAAACGAGTTGTGCTTTCAATGAAACAAAAACTTAAAATTATTCAGAAGTTTGAAAATGGTGCATCCGTTAAATCTCTAAAGAACCAGTATAACGTTGGTGACCAAACCATATGCGACATTGGAAAAAATAAAGGGAAGCATCGTATTGGACATGCAAGTAGTGCGTGGTAAGTTTTTTATCTATTGCCATATTTTTTACGTAGGTTACTGAACATTTTTGGGCATACTGTACTGTAGTAAGTCCACGACTTACGTAACTTCAAATTTATATTATTTATTTTTTCTTTTTTAGGATTGTAAAATTTAAAACAGAATAATAATAATAATAAGCAATCAATAAAGACGATCACGGCATATGGGATTTGGAGTCACAAGCTTAAAAATAGGAATGAAGAAAAGATTTTTAAATTTTATTTAGGTTTTTTATTTATTTATTTTTTTTTTTTTTGGTAGTTGTTGGCGCATAGGCTTCTGTGGCCATAATGCACCTCCCAAGGTTTTTGCAGTACTTTGATCCAAGCCCGAGGCGGGAATCGAACCCACGACCTTTGGGTTGCCAGGTAGGCACTTTAACCACCCGGCTAGCCTGGTCGGCCATTTTTTTTTTTTTTTTTTTTTTTTATATATGGCTGAAGATTTCAGTGAAGGGGACACAATTTCACCATAATAACATAAAATCCCACAGAATTTCAACCATCGGTATTATCGAAAATGCAATACAATCGAGTTGTATCATCATCATCATCATCAGCCATTTTCAATCCACTGCAGGATGAAGGCATCTCCAGCAACTTTCCAGTTCATTCTGTTTTGTGCAATGGCCATCCATTTACTACCCACAAACTCATGAATTTCATCTGTCCATCTCCGTTGTTGTCTTCCAGGTTTTCTTTTAGCTCCTCTTGGATACTATTCTGTTATTTTCTTACTCCATCTGTCATCATGTCTTTGAGCTATGTGTCCTGCCCAAGACCATTTTAGTTCTTTAGTTTTGATAAGAATGTCCTTTACTTTAGTTTGCTGCCTAATCCATGTGTTTCTCTTCTTATCTAACAGTCTGATTCCCAATATAATTCATTCCATTCTTCACTGGGTAGTTCTCAGCTTCTCTTCCATTCTTTTGGTGAGTGCCCAAGTTTCACTTCCATAAGTCATGGTGGGGAATATATATTGGTTCATTATTTTACGTTTCAGACAAACTGGGATATTGCTCTTCAGTATGTGACTATATTTCTTGAATGCTATCCATCCAAAATTTATTCTTCTCTTGACTTCCAGCCATTTATCATTATTACAGCTAATAACTTGTCCCAGATAAGTATATGACTCCACCTTTTCAATTATTGCTCCTTCAATTATTGCTCCTTCAATCATTATGTCCCTTTCTGTGGCATACTTGTTCATCATTACTTTTGTTTTAGCCATATTCATCTTTAGTCCAAAATCCTTACTAGCTGTGCATAACTGATTAAGATTTTCCTCTATTTCTTTGGGATCGTGGCTTATGACCACAATGTCATCTGCAAATCATAAATGGTTTAGGTACACTCCATTCACATTGACTCCTTTCTGCGACCAGTCTAATCTTCTGAAAGCTTCCTCAAGGGCAGCAGTAAACAGCTTTGGAGATATTGTGTTTCCTTGTCGAACTTCTTTCTCGATTTTAAATTTGCTACTGTCTTTGTCTAGTCTAATAAAGGAGGTAGCGTTTTCGTATATTTTCTTCAAAATCATAATATATGGGATATCTATGCCTTGTCTTTCCAGTGCCCAAAACATTGCCTTGCTGTATGGAGTCAAATGCCTTTTCATAATCCACAAATGCCAGTTTAATTATGCCACCATTATGCCACAAAGGCATAATGGTGTTTTATATTCATTTGCTTTCTCCATTAGCTGTGATATTATGTGAAGGTGATCCATAGTTGAGAATCCTGTTCTAAAGCCAGCTTGCTCTTTCGGTTGATTCTCATCAAGTATTTTTTCTAATCTGTTAGTAATGATCCTTGTGAACAACTTGTAGATATGGGATAACAAGCTAATTTCCAATTTCTGATTTATCTCCTTTCTTATGCAGCAAAACTATGATTACATTATTCCACTGCTTAGGCGTTACACCTTTTCTAATAAAATTTGTGAAGAGCCTTGCCAGTTTTTGTGTTATGTCTCTTCCTCCCAATTTTAACAACTCTACAGTAACTTCATCTTCCCCCGGGCTTTCTGATTCTTTATTTTCTTCAATGCATGTTCTACCTCATCAGGAAGAATATCGGGTATGTCGCATGTGTTGCTAATATGCGATCCATCTTCCCCACTGCTAGCATCATTCCCTTGCTCCTTGTATAATTCTCTATAGTATTCTGCTATTTTAATTATGCCTTCTCTGCTATTTATAAGTACACCATCACTATTCTTCAGTTTCAGTATCATTTGTCTTTTTGTATTACTGCTCATGGCTGCTGATTTAAGTCCTTTGTTTTTCCCTTAATGCTTGTTCTACTTTTCTTGTGTTAAATCTTCTTATGTCCTCTCTGAGACTCTTTCTAATGGTTTTGCATAACTCAGTATACTCAATTTTCTCCTTGTGAGTGTTTATCTTGCTCTTCATTTGTCACCTACGGTTCCTCATAACAAGTGTTTCTTGACAAATTTTTTCTTCTTTGGATTTCTTTTTCCCTATAGGTTTCTTGGGTTTTATCACTTTCAGAAAGTTGTAATATTCCTCGTTCATATCTTGGTCCTGAGCAGTCTGCAGAAGCTCAAACCTGTTCTTAAGTTCCAGTACATACTGCTTTTTCTCCTCTTCTGTTATCTCAAAGACCTTCATATTATTTACTTGAGTCAGTTTTTTCTTTCCTTTCCTACATTTATATCAAGTGTGCATCTTACCATTCTGTGATCACTTCCAACATTTACCTTATTCAGGATGGTAACATCATTCACTATATATCTTCTGTTAGTGAGGATGAACTCGATTTCATTAGTTGTTAATCCATTTGGATTCTTCCATGTCCACTTTCTGTTCACCCTTTTCTCTCAAGTTTTCTCATTCAATTGAGTTTCACTTGATTGAATCAATCAACTCTCGAGTTTACTACCCTTTTATAATGAATTGCAGTAACAGAAAAGCCCAATAACCCGGAACGTGCAAATTGTTTTATGGTAGTGACCTCCAGAAAGGTGTTTTAATAAAATGTGAGATCGTGTGTGGTGATAAGAGTTTTCGCCTTAACCTTGTGAAATTCTTTACATAAAATTTCATTTTGACCGTTATCATGGTGCCAACTAAGAGAATAAGTGACAGTGGTACTAGTAAATCTATCAAAAAAAAAAAAAAAAGGAAAGCAATCGATTCGGATCAGAAAATTAAAATAAGGATGTTTGAAAATGGTCAAACATGAACAAGTATCATGCGGAATTTAGATTTGTGTCAACAGTGAACACAATAATAAAGGAAAAAGACAGAATACAAGAAGCAGTGAAGGGATTGGCACCAATGAAGTCAACTATGATAAACAAGGCTACAAAATACATATCAGTTTTTACTGTACAATTTCTTCCTTTAATGTTTTCTTTTCTTATGTGCCGCTCCAGCAACTTCACCACTGTCCCCAGATAAAGTTTTTAATTGAACTAATTAAAAATATATAACTGTTTTTCTTCATTCTTCTGAGGATATTATGTGGTTTTTGTAATTTTGGCATATCACAGATATAGGAACAATATTTTATTAGTCATTCCCTAGTTACATAAAACTCGGCTTACGCAAGAAGTCCTGGAACATATGTCGTGGGCTTACTGTAATTTTGGATTAACCAGGAAATCGATTATCCGGGATTTTTATTTTACCCTCTATCCCGGAAAATTGAGAGTCTACTGTATTAACAAAATGAAATTAATTTCATAAAATATTTAAAATATTAACTTTCCAAATGATCAGAATATGCCTAACTAGGGACAGGGGTAAAAGATACAGGGCAACATCATTTAAGTTCACCTGTACCAACAGGTCTGGAACTGGAACAGTTCATTGGAGAACAATGAAATTTGGAATGGGTACAATAGGACGATGGAAACAAGAAATTTAGCAGAAAAAAAAAAAGTTTCCAAATAAAACCAACATCAATGACAAATGCATCACCAGAACTGCACAACATGAATTGTAGCTGAGTTCAGGTAAAGCAATATGCAAAAGAGTCTGTTAAGTGAACAGAAAGAATGCATTATTATATACAAATTGCATGAAACTGTGAATATAATGAAGATTATGCCAAAAGGGAAATTCACGAATGCAACCAGCATGCTGGAGAATGACTCAAACTATAACTATTACTATGAAGATTGTGTATAACTTGTAAAACTGTTTTACCGAAACAATAACAGTGTACCATCAGCACTGACAGAGTTTTGGTTGCTGAAAGATTTGTAGAGAGGTCTATAGCACCTAATGGTTTAAAGAAAATGATCCTAAATTTGAATATTCTGAGCATCAGGACTTGCAATGCAGACAAGGAAGGAAATCTGTTCCTGCATATGCTGTTGAAAATATCATGCTTAGAGTTGAGGAGGATATCATAGGAAATGATGGCAAGGTCCAGCAGTGCACATGTTACAGCAATATGTTTGATATGCTTAATTCCGTAAAGTTGCAAAACACTTTAGACGTGTGCTTTGTCCATCCATAAGTTGTCTACTGGAGAGTCAAAGTACATCTTTATTTGCATGATAATGTGAATATATGCACAACTGTAGAAATGGGCAAAGGAAAATCTCTACATAATACACAAAGTGTCACTGCAGTCACCAGGAGTCAACATATGGTGTGAGAAGGTTCTCTGACAAAAGCCCACATGAAAATTCCACACATAAAAAACCCCACTGTCACATAAATGCTCACAAGAAAAATTGCTCACACAGGTAAATGCTTACATGGAAGAATGTTCACATTATTTTTAGTTTACAAAAAACAAATTATTTCATATTTCAAAATGAAACAAAATGTTAAATTTATATATTTTATTTCTACTTCTATACGATGTATTTTAATATAACCTTTGATTTGAATATAAAGTAGAATATTTGGATGTAAATATTTGTAAGAGAAATTACAAGAAATAAAATGCTCTGGTTTTATTGCACCTAAAGCCTTTTATTTTATTTATAAAAATAAATTATTTTTTCTCTGTTTTACAAAGTGAACAGTCATCACTTTTTGGTTTTTTATCAACAAACAACTAATTCAGACATACAGTAAACCCCTGCTATTCGCGGGGGTTACGTTCCTGAGAAATTCCATGAATACCGAAAACGTGAATACTGAGTTATGGCTCCCATAGTAATAAAGGGGTTCTGTTCCAAAGTATCAAATATATAAGAAAAACTAGTCTAAAATTTTGTCTATGTATGTATTATATGTACCTTCATAATATGACTATGTACATGGACAGTACATAGTGAAATGCAAGCATAAGGCATCGAAATGAAAATAAGAAACAATTTAATATTAAATGTAATATTTATTAGAAATTTCAAACAAATCTTTCAATCCAGAGCCTTTGTTATAGCTAAAAAACTTATCCCGCCAGTGCTATCACCAGTTTCACTAAAGTGTTGATAAAGGTGTTTTGTCTTTTCACGAATGATGAGTGAACTTAAGGGAATTTTATTCTGAGTTCGGTCTTCTATCCACAGATTTAAAGCATTTTCCATTTTTTCTAATTTAACATCATGAGTTACAGAGCAAATTTTTGAAGCAATTAGCGCGTTTTCATGGACACTACGGCGGATTTTTTCTTCTGATTTCTTGGTTGATCGTACCATTGACTTATTGATTTTATAATGTTTTGCCACTGATGAGACACTTTCACCATTAGAAATTTTGTCTAATAACTGAATTTTATTCACTAATGTCATAACCTTCTTTGATCTTTTCACAATTCCCTTGTTATTCGTTGCCATATTTTTGTAGGGGTTAGAAAAGAACTTGTCCACAATAAAGTCACTTTCTTCCGTTAACACACTTGAAAAAGTCCGTTTACACTAACACACTTGAAACAGTCTGTTTGCACTAACACACTGCAAAATGGTAGATTTTTCACTTTTGTAAGCATATCAATTTATAAATTTATTCAATTTATAAGCATATAAATTAAAAGCAAATGACGAAACCTTCCATGACAGGTGCATAGCACATACTGAACAAGGATTAGCGAGAAACATCCATGCTTGCGATTTTGTCACCCCTCTCCCCCCACCCACTGTGCACTGTTTTGACCAGGAAAGATGATTTTAGCCATGCCCATGTTTTTTTATGGCAGAAAATGTTCACGGCGATTTAAAATTCACATTTTTTTAGGTTTCATTTGATATTAAATCAGCGACCGCGAATAAGCGAAACCACGAAGACAGATACCGCGAATAGCGGGGGTTTACTGCATTCAGTGATTTATTTATTTGTCAAGGATTTGAATAGAATTTTCATTACTGTAAGTTAGCCAGTCTCTGCAAGTATTCCAGTTTGTCTTCTACCTGCTCATATTCCTGCACAAAAGTGGCAACCAAGTCATGCAGTGCATCATATCTTCAATTTTTCACCTCTAGATGAACTGCCTGTGCATTATCCAGTGTCGATATGTGGAAAGCTAGGTCCTTCTTCAGTCCATCAAACAAAAACCACATGCTAGGATGATTACAGTGGAATAGGGAATTAAGTGCATTGTGAAATCCCTCACAGCAGTTTGTAGTTTTAAGCGATTGTTCAAGAGTTGTATCATGATGATTCCATATTCTTACTGGAAACTGGAGATCTCTACCTGCTGCACTCTCAATTGTCATTCAGTTATGAAGACAAAAGATGGCAACATAGTACAACAACCAACCGAACATTGTCATGATCCTGTCCTCAAAAAGCAGAAACCAACGTTGCCAGAAGCAAAATGAGGCAATACATGAGAGTAGTTAGTTCTACCCCTTGCAATGTGATGGGGAATGTGTTGTCAGAGTTGAGTAATGATGTACTGGCCCATATGCCCAAACAATCATCCCTTGCAAGAAATCTTCTCAATCACAGAAAAGACAGTCATTTGCCTAATCCAACAACAATAAATTTTGACATTCCTGAGAGGTACCATCAACTGATACTTCATGATTCAGGTGTGGATGATCCAGACAGAATTCTGGTTTTAGATGATAAAGAACTCTTGGTTGAATTGAACAAAGATACAATTTATAGAGATGGCACCTTTGAGAAAGTTAACATGTTTTACCAACTGTATATGTGGCATGCCAAGGTGGGTAACTCATATCCACCTTGTATTTACATTTTGTTACAGAAAAAGAACTTGGATACTTAAAACAGAATTTTTGAAATCATGAGGCTGTTGGTTACAAATCAGGTGCCTCAAAAGGTTTTAGTGGATTTTGAGAAGGCTTGCAAGAATGCAGTGAAGACTGCCTTCCACATGCTGAGGTTAAAGGGTGCTTTTTCTATCTGTGTCAGAGTCTCATCAGGAAACTCAGCAATGTTGGCTGGAAGACTGAATTTGAAACAGATATAAATATAAAACCGAACCTGAAGTCTCTTGCTGCATTAACTTTTGTCCCAGTCCATGATGTGAGGAGTGTCTTTGATGAGCTTGCCACCACATTTTCAGATGAAAATAGCTATAATGAGGTGCTTATTTTTCACATACATTGAGGGTGCAGCAGGTAGAGATACCCAGTTTCCAATAAGAATATGGAATCATCATGACGCAGCTCTTGAATGGTCGCCTAAAACTACAAAGTGCTGTGAGAGATTTCATAATGCACTTAATTCCCCATTGCTGGTCTCATAGGAACTAGTTACTGTTGGTGACGCCATTGTCAGCGAGAGGGGGAATACATTATGCATAAAGGATAGGTGGAACAGGACCAGGGTATGTCTGCAAGGGGCAAAAGTTAATGGTTGTAGAGCAGATATCATTTTTAAAGGACACAAAAGGTGATACTGTTGTACACGTTGGCAGCAATAACCTTAAGAGTAAGAGATCTGCAGATTTATTTAACAAGTACAAGTCACTTTTGAAAAAAAGTTGCAAGCTAGGGTTGAATTTGAAAGTGTCTGCAATTCTCCCCAGACACAATAGGAGGGAGTATATGATGAGAGCCTTATCAATCAATTTGGCCCTGGAGAGACTGTGCAAGGTTCATGGGGTAGAATTTTTTTCATCAAGACAGGGTTAGGTGGGTCAAAAACCTGCTAGCTTGGGGGGGGGGATTCACAGACTAAAAGATTAACAGTAGCCACAGGCAGAGGTGAAAGCGATTCTTGCACTGCTCTATTTAATTAATGATTAAATAGACCCCAGCAATTAATAATTGCTGGGAACTTCAAGAACTGCTGGGAGTAATCATGGAACAAGTAAATACATGGGCTGTGTTAGGGTAACTAAGAATATGAACAAGTGCATGTATACTTGCATGTACATTAATGCTAGAAGTATATTAAATTAAATTGATGAATTTGAAGTTTTGATCAAGACATCAAAGGCAGATATTGTTGGGATATCAGAGACATGGTGTCACACATAAGCAGTGAAGAATTGGAATTTGGAGAGTACAATGTATACAGAAAGGATAGACAGGATAGGAAGGGAGGAGGGATTATGCTGTTAGTTAAGAAATCCATAAAATCTAATGAAGTGCATCCAGTTGACATGGGGGTGGACAGTGCAATGTTAAGTCAGTTTGGTGTGACATAAACACTGAGAAGGGGAAAATGAGACTAGGAGTATGTTATAGGCCTAATGACTCTGAGTACATGGAACAATTGTGCAGAGAAACAAGTGGAGGAGAAATTGTGGAAGATAAACATAAGAAAGGCACCTGGGGTGGATGGGATCTATCCTGTTATATTAAAGGAAGCAGCAAAGGAAGTAAGCAAACCTTTATCCATAATGGGGACTCAGGGGAGGCCCAATGGACAAAGGGCAATGCAAGTAATTATAGACCTGTTAATTTAACTTCGGTTCCAGGGAAAATAATGGAGTCACTGGTTAAAAAAGTGATACAGGAACTCCTAGATAAGACTGCCAGGGACAATGGTTGATGATGTTGTAGAGCAGATATCATCTTTTAAGGGCACAAATGGTGATATTGTTGTACACGTTGGCACTAATAATATTAAGAGTAGAAGATCAGCGGAATTACTTAACAAGGGGTGGTTGAGGGGGAGAAGACAGAGAGTGGTAATCAATGGACACTGCTCATCGTGGACTAATGTTATTAGTGGAGTCCCTCAGGGTTCAGTATTGGGTCCATTATTGTTTTCTGTATTTATAAATGATATTGATGATGGTATATCAAGCTTAATGTCCAAGTTTTCAGACGATACGAAGGTTGGCAGGGTTGTCAAGGACACTACTGACACTATGCTACTGCAACAGGATCTGGAAAGGTTGAGCAGATAGGCTTAGAGGTGGCAAATGAAGTTTAACATTGACAAATGTAAAGTACTACATATGGAAAACAGCAACCCCAGAGCAACGTATCAACTCTGTGGTACTACACTGACAGTGGTAGAGAATGAAAGGGACCTGGGGGTGGTTGTGCAGGCAGATATGAAGTTTTCTGAGCAGTGCAGATGGGCTGCAAGAGTAGCTCATGGTGTATTGTTGATGATATATAGGAATTTTTCTAGCAGGGATAAGGAGGTGATTATTCCCTTGTATAAGGCAATGGTGAGGCCACACCTAGAGTACTGTATACAGGTCTGGAGCCTGTATACAGTAGGTGCCTCATTTCAAGAAGGATGTAGAGATGCTGGAACAGGTACAGAGAAGGGCAACAAGATTAGTGAATGGAACAAAGGGGTGCACTTACGAAGAAAGGCTTAAGTTTTGCAAATTACAGTGTCTGGGGACTAGGCACCAGCGAGGTGCCTAGTCCCCAGACTTGGAGCAGGCTCAATGGGATACTTCTACTTTCTGAGATTAAGAACCTAAGGGGGCATAGATTGAAATTAAGGAAAGACAGTTGTAGAATAGATGTGCAGAAGTTTGCCTTTAGCCAGCTGGTAGTTGATTGCTGGAACAGTAGACTTCCATCTGTTGTTGTGGAAGTTGATAACTTAAATAAATTTAAGGCTGAACTAGACAAACATTTGGAGTGACCGGACAGGTGAAATTGGAAGGTTTTTTTTTTTTTTTTTGGTTGATGCTCTATAAGCTTGCTTTCTTGCATCATATGCCTCAATTGTTTATTGATACCGGCTAATGCACAGGCAGGTCGTCTAGAGGTTAAAAAGAGAAGATATGATGCAATGAATGACTTGGTTGCCACTTTTGTGCAGGAATATGAGCAGGTAGAAGACAAACTGAAATACTTGCAGAGATTGGCTAACTTACAGTAATGAAAATTCTATTTAAATCCTTGAGAAATAAATAAATCACTGATATATATCTGAATTAGTTGTTTGTTGATAAAAAACCAAAAAAAGTGTTGACTGTTCACTTTGTAAGATAGAGAAAACATAATGCTAAGACTTTTTTACTAAGATTTATTTTTATAAATAAAATAAAAGGCTTTAGTTGCAATAAAACCAGAGCATTTTATTTCCTGTAATTTCCCTTGCAAACATTTACATCCAAATATTCTACTTTATATTAAAATCAAAAATTATATTAAAATACATCGTATAGAAGTAGAAATAAAATATATAAATTGAACATTTTGTTGCGTTTTGAAATATAAAATAATTTGTTTTTTGTACACTAAAAATAATGTGAGCATTCTTCTATGTGAGCATTTATCCGTGTGAGCAATTTTCCGTGTGGGTATTTTTACGCACACGTAAAACGTGTGGGTATTTTTGCGCACACGATTATTCCACACAGAAAAAACCCCACACACAGAAAACCCCACTGTGGGGTTTTTTCTGTGTGGAGAAAAAACCCCACAGTGGGGTTTTTTCTGTGTGGAATAATCGTGTGCGCTTTTGTTCATGTGCACATTTATATGGTCACCAGTGTGAATTTGCTGTTGAATTCATGATCAGTCCATACATTTTTCAAAAAAAAAATACCTATCATAACAAAGTTGCTATGAAATAATTACCTAATAATTATGATAGAAAAATCACTGTCAAATTACCTAATAATTATGATAGCAAAGTCACTGTCAAATTACCTAATAATCATCATAGTTCTCTGTCAAGCAAAAGTAAAATTGTATTTGATTTACATTCATATATAAATTTCTATTACACAAAATGTATAACTTACTTTCCTTTGAGAATGCCAATACAGAGCAGAAGGGAGAAGAGAAGCTTGTCCTTTTCAAAAAGTGAACGGCACACATTACGGTAGATGCTGGCTGTGAAGTGCTCATTTAAATTGCCAATGCGTTTCTCTAGAATATCACTTTTCTCACTAGTATCTATAGCCTGTTTCAATAACAAGAAAAAACATATAATTGTACAAAACAGGAAAATCAAATAGAAATTTCAGAAAACAAAATCAAATGAAAACATATATAATTTGATCTATAAAATTATATAGTAAATGGTATATTTGAAAAAACAGCAAGTATCCTATTCCTAAGCTCAGAACACAAATGGGTTTCACATCATATTAACTAATTAATTAATATGCTGTGAAGATTTTTCTTATTTTTATTTTTAATATGGATGATACAAGGTCTGCACATCTAAAATAAAATTTCTAATTAATTTCCATTTGGCACTTTATCTGGGCAATATGAAAAAATCATAGAATGATTTCACACATGTACACTCTACAACAGTATATTTAAGAAATTTTCAAACTAGAAAAGTGCAGAAATATCAACACACATCATATTGCATAGCAACCTTCTAGTCTATTTCGCAATAAAAGATTGTGAACCATATTAAGTTTTAAGTTCTATACATCCCGTATACACTTCTATTATAGTACATAACATTAAAATCAAATAACTGAGGATAGGAACGGATGGATAGGGATATTTGTTAATTAATAGGTTTTATTTGTTATTGTTTGTTTGTTATTTGGTTTTTAGGAGCATTAGCAAGGCCATATTGCTCTGGGAATATGCGGTGGTCACTCCCTGACCTTTCCGCATTCTCCGTATTTGGCGGTGACGAGCTCGAACCCTGGTCTAATCAAGAAGCGTGTTTGTTTGTTATTTGGTTTTTAGGAGCATTAGCAACTAAGGCCATATTGCTCCGGTGCGGTGGTCATTCCCTGACCTTTCCGTATGCTCTGTATTTGGTGGTGACAGGCTCGAACCCCGGTCTAATCAAGAAGCGTGTGCTACGCACTGCTGCTCCTTCCCACCTGGCTACTCAAGAAGCGTGTGCTATGCACTGCTGGTCCTTCCCAACTGGCTATGGAGGCACCTAGGTTTTATTTTTTCCAGTTCATAATGCATATATTGAGAATTGTGTGTGTGGTATGGTTGTTTATTGGCGCATTAGCTGCTATGGCTATAGTGCGCCTATTCGTAGTTATATCAGAAAATAAAGAACGTAACA
The DNA here is from genome assembly GCF_048544385.1 of Mastigoproctus giganteus. Lineage (NCBI taxonomy): Eukaryota > Metazoa > Arthropoda > Arachnida > Uropygi > Thelyphonidae > Mastigoproctus > Mastigoproctus giganteus. The sequence continues at coordinate 28,042,743 of NC_143578.1, read as the reverse complement.
ATTCAAATTCATTTCAGTTCTGAGAGCTATTCATAAAAGATTATACACTCTAATTTGTTTCAGAAAGCAGAAAAGTTCCTTAATATTTGCCTCCTCTCCTATGATATGATGTAGTGTCAGCGGTTCTTTAAGATTAGCCAGATTTTGAAGTGTTGCAGTACGATGTGGTTGATAGTGTGGACAGTCAATCAAAATATGTTTGACTGTTAGATGTTCAGAGCAGTGTGAACACTGTGGAGGATCATTGCCGGTAAGTAAATGGAGGTGAGTCAGATGGGTATGCCCTATTCTTATCCGTGCGAGTACCACTTCTTCTCGCCGAACTGGTTGAGTGCATGAGTGCCATAATTTTGGATCCTGTTTCAATTGAAAAAGTTTGTTATTTGTTTCTTTATGCCATAGCGCTGTCCACTGTGCATGGTATGCTGTTTGAATTATGATATTATAATCAGATGCTGGAATGAAGGCAGAGGTTAAGTCTAAGGTTGATGGATTTTTAGCAGATATATCAGCTAGTTCATTTCGTTTTATGCCTGAATGTGCCGGAATCCAGCAAAACTTCACTAGTTGTTGACGGCTGTCAATTTGCAATAGCAAACTCCTGATTTTAATTAAAATATGGTGATTCTTTTGAGAGGGATTCTGCATTGCTCTAATTGAGCTGAGAGAGTCAGTGTAAACTATATATTTTTCAGATGGATGTAGAGTCAAATTTTCTAGGGCTAATTGTATTGCATACAGTTCTGCTGAAAAGTTGGTATACTCAGGTGGAAGAGAAGCTGATATGATAGCAGAGGGAAACACTACTGCTGCTCCAACAGTTGAAAGAGATTTGGAACCATCCGTATATACCGGCAAGAAGTCAGCACAGCTTTGAAGATGGCTAGCATGGAGTTGTTGCACATTCAGTGTCGGTAGGCGATTCTTTCCCCATTGTAGAAAATAAGTATCACAAGTTAGTTGAGGAAACGGGGTCCACGGAGGATGAGAGTAATTCTCTATCTGTTGTCTATTGTGGAGAGGAACATTCCAGTTCTGTGATATTTCAAGAAGCCGTAGGCCAGCTGGTCGGATTTTACCTGGTTTATTTCTATAGAGATTAATTAGTGGTTGATTAAAAAGGTATGGCTGAATAGGATGCAAAGAGCAAGTCTGTATTTTGGCTGCATATTTAAGTAACAGCATTTTTCTGCGGAGATGCAGAGGGGGCTCATGAGCTTCAATGTATAGACTATGAGTTGGAGATGTCCTATACGCACCAATCGCAATCCGCAGTGCATTATGTTGAATAGGATCCAGCCAGCGTAGTACACTCTTTCGGGCAGAATCATAAACTGGAGCACCATAATCTAAACGGGATCTGATCAATGCTCTATATAAGAGCAGCAAAGTTGTACGGTCTGCTCCCCAAGAATGGGCAGATAAAGCTCTTAGCATGTTGATCTTTTTGAGACAGGTAGTACGTAACAATTTAACATGCTCAAAGAAATTCAGCTTACTGTCCAGGATTAGTCCCAGGAATCTGATATTGCTGGCAATCGGAATGGTGGTATTTGATATCCGAAGTTCAGGATCTGTATGCAGTTTGCGTTGATTGCAAAAGTGAATCGCAACTGTTTTTTGTTGGGAAAGACGATATCCATTGCGCTCAGCCCACTTTTGTACTTTATTGAGAGATATCTGCAATTGCCTTTCAATAGATCTCATATTCTGTGAATGGCAAGAAAGAGAGAGATCGTCAGCGTAAAGGTACGCCTTTACAGTATTTGGAAGTTCTTTTGTGATAGAATCAATTCTGAGGGCAAAGAGGGTTGCACTCAAAACTGACCCTTGTGGTACTCCTTCTTCTTGCAAGAATGTAGTAGAAAGGGAATTTTGATATCGCACCTGGAAAGATCTGCTCTTGAGGAAGTTCCTAATGAATATAGGCAGGTTGCCACGGAGACCATGATTATGGAGGTCACGAAGAATTCCATAACGCCAGGTGGGATCGAATGCCTTCTCTATATCTATGGAGACCATAACTAGGTGTTCGTTTTTAACAAAGGCATTGCGAATTTCGGATTCAGCCTTGATCATCAGATCAAAGGAGGACCTGTTTTGGCGAAAGCCATGCTGACTATTACTTAGTAGATGTTCGCTTTCAATGATCCAAGCGAGTCGACTGTGGATCATTTTTTCAAGAATTTTACCGAGGCAACTGGACAGAGATATTGGTCTGTAACTATTAGGATTGGAGGGGTCTTTTCCAGGTTTTAAAAAGGCTAGAACTGTAGCATGGTGCCAAGAAGTGGGATAAACATTTCCCAGGAAGATTCGGTTAAAAAAGGCTAGCAGCATTTGTAAGTTTTCCTCATCAAGGTGCTGTAACATAACATAATATATCCCATCTGGCCCAGCGGCACTGTTGCATGTTGTTCTGATGGCTTGCATAAGTTCACATTTTTGGAGTGGCTGGTTATATGGAAGTAGCAGTGAAGTTCGAAAGTTGATGTGTCTCTGTTCTGCGGTGCTCTTAGTTTTCTGAAATTCCGGAGAGTAGGTGGAAGCAGCTGAGACGTCAGCAAACGTTTTGCCTAAGGCATTTGCTATATCCAGAGGAGCAGAAACGTTTAGACCATTGCAGGAGAGAATTGGGGAAGGAACAGTTGGAAACTTCCCGGAAAGCTGCCTAATTTTCTTCCATATTAATCGTGGGTTCGTGTTTCTATTGATAGTGGATGCAAACCGAGTCCAAGAATCTTTCTTGGCTTGTCTTTGAATGAGACGAGCTTTTGCCTTTAGTTTCTTGTATTCAATAAGATTAACTGTAGTTGGAGTTCGCCGAAATAAATTCCATGCTTTATTTTGTTCTTTCTTCGCTTTTGTGCATTCCTCATTCCACCAACAGTTGAAATGGCGTCGAGTCTTTGAATTTGATATTGGAATTGGGCTTTTAGCTGCAAATAAAAGGCAGGAAGTGATATAGTCGGTAACTTCGTCTATGGGATGTAGTTGTATAATTTTTTTGTCCAATGTGATTGCTGACTGAAATTTGTCCCAATTAGCTTTAGAAAATTTCCATTTCCTGCAGGGTTCGTCTAATGGTGGTTGTGTAGTCATCAGATTACAAACAATTGGAAAATGGTCGCTGCCCATGGGATTATCCAGAGCGGACCATTGCATGACTGAAAACAGTATTGGGGAGCAAATCGATAGGTCAATGGCAGAAGTCTGTCCATTAGGTAACTGTATATGGGTGTGCGAACCACTGTTAAGAAGAGTGAGGTTTTCTTTATCCAGCAAAGTTTCGATCAGTCGGCCGCGTCGGTCTAATTTAGTTGATCCCCATAAAGGGTGGTGGCCATTGAAATCCCCTAGCAGGCAGATAGGGGAGGGGAGCTGTAATAAAAGTTCTTTAAGATCATTATAAGAGTAAGTATGATTTGGTGGGAGATAAACTGAGACTAGAGTTAAAGCAGTCTGACTAATCAGACGCACAGCGACAGCTTCGATTTGGGTTTGGAGAGTGATTTGCCTAGCTGGAATCCTTGTGTTAATTAAGATAGCTACACCACCTCGAGCAGAATTGGATGTATTCCGATCCAGTCGATAGACTGAGTAGTTTTTAATGGAAATGGAAATTTGAGGAGTTAAATAGGTTTCTTGCAGGCAGAAACCAACTGGAGAGTAGCGCTTAATTAAGTAATGAATGTCGTCAATGTTGCCACGAAAGCCTCTGCAATTCCATTGCAAGATGTTAGGCATTACTTGAATTTAGAAGAAGAAGCTGTACCTGACGTGGATGTCTTATGGCGTTCTGGCTTTGGTTTGTCTCTTTTTGGAAATTTAGGGCGACGTGTGTCCATATCTTCTTCTTCTACAAATATTTCCAGAACCGGATCTTCCTGTTTGGGAGAATACTCTGAATGCATCGATGTGTCCTGAATAATCTTTTTTGTAGATGAATTAAGATTATTTGAAGTAGTAGCAATCACTGGTGGAGGAGGAGATTTTGCTGGAATTTTAAGAGGTGTATTACTGGCTTGGTCTGAGTGCTTCAGGGTATTGGACTCTTGCTGAGAGAGGACAGCTCGAGCCCAGTCGGAGATTGATATGTTATGTGGAATGGTAACATCAGTTTGCGTGGCTATTGTCTGATATTTTTTTGCGATACTGGCATAGGTACGGTTATGTATAATGGGTGCAACTAATTTTCTTGCTTCCTGATAACTAACTTTATTTTCAACTTTATATTGCATAATTTTTTTCTCTGTTTTCCATCTCTCACATGTCTTAGAGTAGGCCGGATGGTTGCCTTTGCAGTTGGGACAGATCATTTCTTTCACTGAACAATCACTTTGAATGTGATCAGAGGATCCACAGTTGGGACAAACTGGGTTGCTTCTGCATGTCGTTTGAGAGTGGCCATACTTTTGGCATTTATAACATCTCAACGGATTTGGTATAAAAGGACGAGTGCGGCAAAGAAGATATCCTGCTTTTATTGATGAGGGCAGATTTGGACTGTTAAAGGTGAGAATTATATTTCTGGTAGGTATCAGTATATTGTCTCTTTTGACCATAATTCTTTTTACAGCGATGACATTTTGTTCCTTAAGTTCTTCTTTAATTTCTTCCTCCGTCACATTCATCAGGTCCCAACTAGATATTACACCCTTTGATGTATTTAGGGTTGCATGTGGAGTTACGTTAACTGGAATACCAGCACAAGTTGTCATTTTTAGTAGTTTTTCCGAATGCCTGTGGTTAAGAGTTTCAACAAGTAAGTCCCCTGATTGCAGTCTCTTAACCGTCTTGGGAGACCCTGCAATACTTTCCAGATGTTTTTGGATTAGAAAAGGGGATAGCTTACTGAGAGGCTGTTCTGATAGTGAGTGCATTATTAAAAATGCTGGTAAGTCTGTCACCGAGGGATTTGTTTTCAACCTCTTTGCTTGTGACGAGTCATGTTTATTTTCGGTATCTGGTCGACAGCTTGTCGACTCTATAGTTGGAAACATATTTTTTTCCATGTTGGCTCCTCTTAGCCCCTGGCAGATGGACTTTTCTGCCAAGGTTACCGGCCCCGCCACGGGGAGGCAGGAGCAGTGCCTGGTGTGACCAAGCGAAGTTAGTAGTGATTAGTCTATTAAATATGAAAAGAGAAAGGTTACTTTCCTTTCTTGCTCTCGATCAGTACTTTTGAAAAAAGAGCTGCTATTAAATAAAAGGATTTATTAAGGAGAAGAACTTAAAGGAGAACTAGAATTCACCTTTTGAGAATCGCAGTGAAAGCACAGAGAAATCGCTTAGTCACAATCGCTTGGCACCCGGGGCCTATTGAGAATTGTGTCTTAATATTCTCAATATATATACATTGAAAATATTATATATATTTATATATATATATATTGAGAATATATATAGATATATTTATATCTTAATATATCTAGATTTATTTTCTAATAAACTCTTTAAACTTTATAACCTACCTGATGATATAAATGAAGAAACCAAGTAAGAGAATACTGATACATAGGATCGATGCTTCCTAGAGATGAAATACAGAAAAAAAGTATGGACGAATGGGCTGCAACTGGTTTATATCCATTACGAATGGTATCTATTTCTACTTCTGTAGTTGCTGCCACTTCCTGTAATTAAAACAAAAGCTAAGCGTTAAACTGGTTTTTTTTTAATTTTTAAAAGTGATTTGTAGATTTAAACAGGAATAAGAATTAAAAATAATTTATATGTATATATTTTTTATCTGCTGTTAGCCAAATTGCAGAACCTTTTTACTGAAAATGGAGACTAGCATCTTAAATTTCAATGTCTGTCAGATATAACATTTTATGATGAATTACCTAGTCACCGATAGTATCAGCAGTTGAAGTCAGAATGTGCATATCAGTGTAAAAAACTGGATTTAATCACTGTCAGTTTGGGGAATCAACTAATAGAAAGTCTGGCTCAAAATAGACTAAAGAGATTAATCATTCCCTCATGCTTTTGGTAATGATTAAAATTATTATATTTTATCACTGGTTACTTTGGTTACATATTTCACTCTGAAAGAGCTACTTTGCTAGGTTCACAATGTTTGTCTCATCTTGTCCTTGGGAATTTTTGCTGCGCCTGTTCTTATCATACTCTAGTTCACATGGTTTTGTCATATATTATGTTATAAAAGTGTTGTGTTCACAAATTGCATGTTCTGTGGCTAAAATAACTGAAATAATCTAGTTGATTAGCATTAGCATTAGTAGAGGCATTTGATGCAAGAAAGCAAGCTTATGCAGCATCAGCCAAAAAAAAAAAAAAAAAAAAAAAAAACCCCACTTCCACTTCACCCCTCTGTTCGTTCAAAATACCTGTTCAGTTGAGCCTTAAACTTATTTAGGCTATCAACCTCCACGACAAGGGATGGAAGTCTGTTCCACCAACCAACCACCCGCTGGCTAAAGGCAAATTTCCGCATGTCTATCCTACATCTGTCTTTCCTCAATTTGAATTTATGCCCTCTCAGGTGATTATTCTGAGCTAGAGGAAGAATCCCATCAGCATTGAGCATGCTCAAACCATTCAAGGCTTTATACACCTCTAACAGATCACCTCGCTGGTGCCTAGTCTCCAGACACTGTAATTTGCAAAACTTAAGCCTTTCTTCATAAGAGCACCCCTTTGTTCCATTCACTAATCTTGTTGCCCTTCTCTATACTCGTTCCAGCAGCTCTACATCCTTCTTGAAATGAGGCCTCCAGACCTGTATACAGTACTCTACGTGTGGCCTGACCATTGCCTTATACAAGGGAATAATCACCTCCTTATCCCTGCTGGAAAAATTCCTGTATATCATTGACAATACTCCATGAGCTACTCTTGCAGCCCATCTGCACTGCTCAGAGAACGTCATATCTGCCTGCACAACCACCCCCAAGTCCCTTTCATTCTCTACCACTGTCAGTGTAGTACCACAGAGTTGATACATTGCTCTGGGGTTGCTGTTTCCCATGTGTAGTACTTTACATTTGTCAATGTTAAACTTCATTTGCCACCTCTCAGCCCATCTGCTCAACCTTTCCAGATCCTGTTGCAGCAGCATAGTGTCAGTGGTGTCCTTGACAACCCTGCCTACCTTTGTATCATCTGCAAACTTCGACATTAAACTTGATATACATCATCAATATCATTTATAAATACAGAAAACAATAATGGACCCAACACTGAGCCCTGAGGGACTCCACTAATAACATTAGTCCACAATGAGCAGTGTCCATTGATTACCACTCTCTGTCTTCTCCCCCTCAACCACCCTTTTATCCATAGCAGCAATTTGCCTCCAATGTCACACTGCTCCAATTTGTGTAGCAGTCTTCCATGTGCAACAGTATCAAAAGCCTTTCTAAGATCCAAGTATATAATATCAAAGCTATTCCCTGCATCCAGTTCTTTTGTGATTGCATCATAGTATCCAATCAAATTGGTCACGCAAGACTTCCCCTTAACAAAACCATGCTGTGTCCGAGCTATAACTGAAGTCTTGTCTAAATGATCCTGCAGTGCTTCTTTAACCAGTGCCTCCATTAATTTTCCTGGAACAGAAGTTAAGCTCACAGGTCTATAATTACTTATGTCAGCCTTTGATCCTCCTTTGTGAATTGGGGTCACATTTGCACATTTCCAGTCTATGGGTACCTCCCCTGAGTCCAAGGAAGCTCTCATAATTATGGCTAAGGGTTTGCTTACTTCCTTTGCTGCCTCCTTTAATATAACTGGATAGATCCCATCCACCCCGGGTGCCTTTCTTGTGTTTATCTTCAACAACCTCTCCTCCACCTTACTCTCAGTTATTTCAAGATTCTGTAGCTTACTGCTAGAGTTGAATACACCTCTGATATAAGTTAACACTGCTCCAACTGAAGAAACTTTTAAGAATTCACACAGGATTTTAATTCAGACCTGTCCAAATTATTATTATTATTAATAGCCATATAGTGAAGGAAGCCTGAGGCTTATGCTGCAAAAGAATCACAAGAAGTAAAACCATTATACTGTGGTTTTACTTCAAAATTTTTAAAGGATTATATTTGATGCTTTGAGTTAGGCAATCAGTTTAGCAAATTATGTCAAAAATGGTGACAATATTTCTTTCTAGTAACTGTTTGCCAGACTTTCTCAGTCTGTAAACATGTGTAGTCCCTATGACAAATTACGTCTCATCAAAAAAAGTTTTACTTTTTTTTATGGGATATACAGAGTATTTTTTTTTTTAATAATATCACTATTTTTATCATAGTGATGTCAAAAGATGATAATTGAATGCAAAATTAAGACTACAGAAAATAATCAAAAATGTAATTTAAGGATAATTTAATAATTTAATATTGTTCACAAGAGATTTCTGTTTGAATTGATAAAATGTGCACAAAATTTTGAAATGCATAAAATTGAGGTTTCATAGTATTAAAAATTGTAAACGCATGATAGGGTAGGGGGAATTCAACCAATTACAGATGTCTGCCAATAGTGACTGGAGTTGAGCTCTTATAACTAGATATCTTTCATGATAGCAGATAAAGGTAAGCTGTGGGAATCTTTTAATATTGTTCTTGTGAATTTTTGACACATCAACTACTCAAGCCATAGTACACCAATTCTTATAGTAAACTGTGGGAATGTCCTAAACCTCATCCTAGCAATAAGAATCAAGCATGCTGTACTGTATCTGTAATTATCTCTTAGCAATCAGGTATCATATCTAGTACTAAGAATTACTAAGTATATATTAGAAGCACATGGAATATGGATAAAGAAGATGAAATTTTTCCAGTAAAAATTCATATTATGCTAGTTTAATTTTTTTTTTTTTTTTTGGAAAATATGACTTTTAAGCAATAATCTATTCAGATTATTTGTATAAACAATATTTTATTTTATTTTTGACCATTTCTAAGAAAAATATCTCTTAAAATGTCATCTGAAAGCATCACTTTTTAAATCTGTCTGCAAATTAACTTTCTCCTTATAATGAAATTAATTTTTTTAATTCTTTGTTTTTATGTAGAAAGTTTTTCTCCTTAGTACATACTGGAGGCATCTTGAAAGTAAGGTACAAATGGATGTAGCAGGATGTGTACAACAGAAAGTGCCATTCCTTCACATGGTAGAGGAGTAACACTGTATGCAGCAACATATTACTATAAATATAACAGTAATGAGAGAAATATGGAAAAACATTGAACATTGATATATGAAATGCCACATCCACCATACAGTCCAGACCTTGCTCCTCCTTGAAATTCTACTTGTGTGAACTGCTGAAACAACATCTGTCAAGAAAGGAATTGCACAGATGCAATTCTTTGCAGAGGATATCTATGCATTCACCTATTGTGGGATAAGAGCTTAAACTGAAGTGATGATTTTATATATGTTTACTTTACAAGCATTATTATATGAACTGACACAGCAACCATATGTATCTTATTCCATTCAGGTTAGAGGAAAATGAAAAAGACCTAGATGTGATTGTGCAGTCAGATATGAAGTTTTCTGAGCAGTGGAAACAGACGGCCAAGATAGCACATGGGGTTTTGCCAATGATATACAGAAATCACCTCCTTATCCCTGCTAGCAAAAGCAGGGATAAGGAGGTGATTATTCCATTGTATAAGGTAATGGTCAGGCTGGATCTGGAATAGAGCTGCTGGAGCAGATATAGAAAAGGGCAACAATATTGGTGAGGGGAACAAAGGAGTGCTCTTACCAAGAAAGGCTTAAGTTCTGCAAATTGCAGCATCTGGAGACTAGGCATCTGCAAGGTGATCTGATTGAGGTGTTTAAGCTTTGAATGGATTGAGCAAGCTCAATGCTGATGGAATTTTTCCTCTTGCTCAGACTATGTACATGAGGGGACATAAATTGAAATTGAGGAAGGATGGTTACAGAATAGATGTGTGGAAGTATGCCTTTAGCCTTTAGCCAATGGGTGGTTGATTGCAGAAAGAAACTTCCCTCTGTTGTTTTGGAAGTGGATAGTTTGAATGAATTCAAGGAAGAACTAGACAAACTATTTGGAGGGGGTGGATAGGTGAAATGGGCTGATGCTGTATAAGCTTACTTTCTTGCATAATTTGGTACCACCGCTACTACTACTACTTACTTTCCAGAAATCTTTCATATATAGCAAATAGAAATTACTTTCTTTTTTTTTTTTAAAGAAGATCCTTAGTCATAGTCTTGAAGATATGCAACTTTATTTGTTTTTAATTGTTATAAAAGCAGAGTTTTTCTTTTCCTCATTACAAAATTTATCCAAAGCTCAAAACTTGATACAGGATGGTGTTAAATTTTTATATTATTCAATTCATTTTTTCCATATATTATTACTTAAAACAAATAGTAACCTGTTTAGCAGATATCTGTTCTGAGAGAACCTTCGAAGATGTTAATACACTGCAACCTGTTTCATCTTCAAGAATGTTACCCTACAAACAGAAACATGTTACTTATAAGAGCATATCAGAAAATAAATTAAATTAGTAATAAAAAATTTCTAAACAAGTGAATTACAATAAAAAACAATAGAAATACATTAGTTTTACAGTATTATAGATGAAAAACATTCTTCTTCCTATTCTTTCTGAATAATGATTCCTAGACTTCCATAGAGTTTTCTAACAATAACTGGAATAGAGTTTTATGGTCAGGCATCTTTCGATTTCTAAACAAATATATGGAAAAAGTCTGACCTATCTTATTCGTGTAGTTGTGAAAATCATACCCATGCAACATTTGGTTTTCTGTCTTGAAGAGAATAAAATCACGGGGGGGGGGGGGACAGCCCCTGCCCCCAAACTTTTTTTTTTAATTACAGCTGTTTCTCATCAATTGCATTGGTTAGGACTGCCAAAAGCTTGTGATCTGCAAAACCATGAGACAAATACTTAAAGTAATTGAAAGAAGGAGAGGGGATAATATTCTAGTTAAGTTGAAAAATAAAGAAACAGGAAAAATTAATAATATAAATGACATGTATAAAATTATATAAGTGTTTAACCTAACAGTAATTCAAAAAATGACCTCATGAATCTGGGAGATGATAGAAGTCAACTGTTGACGGAAGAGCTAAATGCAGGGGGCAGAAATTGCTTCAAGAATTGTGTGATTCAAAGCCACTTATCTTTCTTTATTTATATTCTTTATACAGTAATACAAACAGTTAAATTTTTTGGTCTCCACAAAGCAGACTGTGAATACACAATTGTACAGGCAGAATACAATAAATCGTAACCAATGCACTAAGACCAAAATAATCCATGCAATAAAAATTCTCAAAAAAAAAAAAAAAAAAACCATAACAAATATAAATATTTTTATCAAAATTTTTCATCAATTTAAGTATACAGTGGCAGACAAAAAAAACTGCATCACCTTAAAAAACGTAACATTTGTAGTGAAACTTATACAATATTGTTTGATTACAGTTATTACGGCCTGATCCAGAAGGTCTGGATCAGGCCGTAAAAGAGTTACTACACCTTCCCAAGATCGGTATTTGAAATGGCTATGCTTTCGTAATCATCATGCTAGTCCTCCGGATCTAAAACTGGACTTCGAGATGACTACTGCTGTTGAAACAAGTGCATGAACTATCCAAAAACAGCTTTCGGAATGTGGTCTATATGTCTATCAGCCCAAGAAGAAGCCTTTGTTGACCCAAAAAATGAGGAAGAAGCGACTTTCTTGGGCTAAAATGCATGTTTCATGGACAAAAGAGCAATGGGACACCATCATCTTTTCTGACGAATTGAGATTCAACTTACACGGCTCGGATGGGAAGCAATATCTCAGAAGACGAAAATCGGAGGCATACCATCCTGACTGCATAACACTGATTGTAGAGTTCCCCGCCAGTCAGATGGTCTGGGGATGCATAACAAGCAAAGAGGTAGGGCGAATTAAGTTTATTAACGGAACGGTGAATGTAGAAACCTACACTGCTATCTTGGAGGAGTACCTGAAACCTGTTATTAGGGATCACCACATGGACATCCAAAACTGCATTTTTCAACAGGACTCAGCACCTTGCCACACAGCAAAATTGGTAAGTTTTATGCTATTTAGATTTAATGAGGAGTTTGTCTTCTTGACTCACAAGGCTTAAAACATACTTACACTGATGTTTTCCCTTGTTTTTCTCCCTTAAGGTGCAGTCATACCTCAGAAATGCTGGCATTACAGCATTGGACTGGCTCAGCAACAGTCCACATTTTAACCATATTGAAAATTGCTGGTAAATAATATTGCCTAAAATTGCTCAGAAGAAGCCAATAAGTAAGATTCAGCTGCAGGAGAGAATTGTAAGGGTGTGATACCATGAAATTGGGCAATCATATATCCAGAAGTTGATTAACTCTGACAGATTTTTGCAAGGCTGTAATTGCAGCTCGAGGAGAAACAACAAAATATTGAGGACTTATTTTGCTGATTTACATTGCATAATACTATTACGTTAACTTGTCATTTCAGTTTATACATGTAAATGCAAGAAAATGTACGTTTAGTTGTCATGATTGCCATTATGCATAATGTAATTATGCATTTTACCCTTTGAGAAGATATTTATGGCAGTTAGGTATATCAGGTGGAGTCTTTTTATTGGATTTCATTCATAGAGATATATATCCCATCTCAAAAATGCATTTAAAACATTTCTGCAACCAACAATTCAGCGAAAAACACATTATTTGCAATATTCACAAGTGATGCAGTTTTTTTTTCTGCCACTGTAGCAAATGGATGGGTAAAATAGGAATGTTTTTTTTTTTTTGGCTAATGCTATATAAGCTTTTTTGACCATATGCCTCTGCTAATGTAAGATACAGATTTTGAAATTTGTGTGGTTATATAATTAATAGATCTAAGGCAATTCATCCAGTGTTAAGGGGTGTTAAAGGTCTAATTACTGATGAATACAACAAACAACTGTAGAAAGAAACAGAGCAGGCCAGTAAATCAGAATGTCTTATAATGAGGGATTTTAATTTTCCAGATATCGACTGGATTGTTTGTTATTTGTTTGTTATTTGGTTTTTAGGAGCATTAGCAACTAAGGCCATATTGCTCCGGGATATGCGGTGGTCATTCCTTGACCTTTCCGCATACTCCGTATTTGGTGGTGACGGGCTCGAACCCCGGTCTAATCAAGAAGCATGTGCTACGCACTGCTGCTCCTTCCCACCTGGCTACGGAGGCGCCCTATATCGACTGGAACTTGTGGGTTGATCACTCACACACTAGCAAGACTTTTGTGGATTTATTGGATGACTGTTTCCTACAGCAGCAGCAGCATATTCAAGAGGCAACCAGAGGGAGTAATACTCTTGATTTGATTATCAGCAGTGATTATTCATGCAATTAAGATTCTGCAGATAAAAGAAACACTAAATGGCATTGAACACAGAGTATTGATGTAGGATTTACTAAAGATGTAACTACCATCAAGGGTAAAGAGAAGGGTTTTGATTTTGTAAAGGTGACTACAGTGGGCTCAGACAATTTTTAAATTTTATACTGTGGGACCAACTGATGATGTTACCAAAAGCAAATTCTAAATTGGAAGCATTCAAGGAAGTAATCTTGGGAGCTACTAGGCTTTTCATACCAATTAAGAAATATTGTTCAAGATTTAGGCCTAAATGGAGTCAGATGAACTAATGGGACTTGTGGCAGAGAAGAAAAATGCATGAGATCATTATAAATTATCAGGCCTATGGTAAATATACACTAGTGTGCAATCAAGTCACAAAGGAGGTTAGGCAGACAATGGCAGATTATGAGAAACATTTGATAAAGGATGCAAAGAAAAACAGCAGAGACTTCTTTACTTATGTAAACACTAGAAGGAAGGAGATGAATCAAATTGGTCTACTTGATATTGATGGTTTGACAGTTGATGATCCTGCTCGTTGCTGAAAAACTGAATGAGTATTTTGCATTTACATCCACACATTAGGAATTCTTTAGGGAAGTGGATGCCAGAAGTTTATCTAACTCTGGCTAAATTTAGCCAGAGTTAGATAAAATAGTTTAGCTAAATGATTTTGTAATAACTGAAAGGAAAGTGGAAGAGAAATTGTTGAAGTTAAACACAAGAAAGGCATCTGGGGTGAATGGTATCTATTGAATTGTATTAAGGGAGGGCAGCGAAGGAAGTAAGCAAATCCTTAGCCATAATTATGAGAGCATCTTTGGATGTGGGGGAGGTCCGTGCAGACTGGAGATGTGAAAATGTATCCCCAATTCACAAAGAGGAATCAAAGGGTGACATGAATTATTACGAACCTGTTAGTTTAACTTCTGTTCCAGAGAAAATAATAGTCACTGCTTAAAGAAGTAATGCAGGATCATTTGGACAAGACTGTTGTTATATTTCAGACACAACATGGGTTTGTTAAGGGGAAATCCAGTATAACCAATTTAATTGGATACTATGATGTGATCACAGAGGAACTGGATGCAAGAAATAATTCTGATGTCATATACTTGGATTTTAGGAAATCTTTTGATACTGTTGCACGTAGAAGACTACTGTACAAATTGAAGCAGTATGGCATTAAGGGCAAGTGCTGCAATGGATAAAGGGATAGTTGAGTGCAAGAAGACTGATAGTGGTAATTAATGGACACTGTCCTTGTGGACTACATTATTAGTGGAGTCCCCCAGGGTTCAGTGCTGGGTCCATTGTTGTTTTCAATATTTATCAATGATATTAATGAAGGTAAATTAGGCTTAATGTCTAAGTTAGCAGATGATACAAAGGTTGGCAGGGTGGTTAATGACTGTCATTAAGTTGAGCTACTGCAACAAGATCTAGGAAAATTGGGTTGATGGGTATAGGCTATTAAGAAGTATTATAGGAATATTAAATTTTAGAAATATTATATTTCTTAAGTCAGATTTTCCAGGTTTGAAGTTTAACATTGACAAATGCAAGGTACCACACATGGGTATCAGAACCACAGAGTAACTTATCAACTATATGGTTCTACACTCAAGGTAGTGGAGAATGAAAAAGACCTGCAGTCAGATATGAAATTCTCTGAGTAGTGCAGATATTTTGCCAGGAGAGCTCATGGGGTTTTGTCAATGATATACAAAAACTTTGCTAGCAGGGATATGGAAGTGATTATCCCTCTGTGGCCTAATCATACTTTATAGAGGTCTGGAGGCCTCACTTTAGGAAGTGATGCAGATCTGCTGGAATGGGTGCAGAGAAGGGCAGCCAGATTGTTGAAGGGAACAAAAAGGGTGCCCTTACCTAGAAAGGCTTCAGTTCTGCAATTTGCAGCATCTTAGCATTAGCATTAGTAGAGGCATATGATGCAGAAAGCAAGCTTATGCAGCATCAGCCAAAAAAAAAAAAAAAAAAAACTTCCACTTCACCCCTCCGTTCATTCGAAATACCTGTCCAGCTGAGCCTTAAATTTATTTAGGCTATCAACTTCCACAACAAGGGATGGAAGTCTGTTCCACCAACCAACTGCCCACTGGCTAAAGGCAAATTTCCGCACATCTATCCTACATCTGTCTTTCCTCAATTTGAATTTATGCCCTCTCAGGTGATTATTCTGAGCAGGAGGAAGAATCCATTCAGCATTGATGCTCAAACCATTCTAGGCTTTATACACCTCTATCAGATCACCTCACCGGTGCCTAGTCTCCAGACACTGTAATTTGCAAAACTTGAGCCTTTCTTCGTAAGAGCAACCCTTTGTTCCATTCACTAATCTTGTTGCCCTTCTCTGTACTCATTCCAGCAGCTCTACATCCTCCTTGAAATGAGGCCTCCAGATCTGTATACAGTACTTAACGTGTGGTCTGACCATTGCCTTATACAAAGGGATAATCACCTCCTTATCCCTGCTAGAAAAATTCCCGTATATCATTGACAAGATACCATGAGCTACTCTTGCAGCCCATCCGCACTGCTCAGAGAACTTCATATCTGCCTGCACAATCTTGAGAACAGGCACCCATGGAGATCTGATTAAGGCAATTAAAGCTGATGGATTGAGTAAGCTGAATGTTAATGGTATTCTTCTACTTGCTGAAACTACATATGAGGGGACATAAATTCAAGTTGAGGAAGGATGTTTGCAGGATAGATATGCGGAAGTTTGCCTTCAGCCAGACGATGGTTGATTGTTGGAACAGGCTTCCACATGTTATTGTGTTGATGGGTTGAATACATTCAAGGGAGAACTAGACAAATTCTTGGAGGGTATGGATGGGTGAACTGTGTTTTTTTTTTTTTTTGGCTGATACTATATAAGCTTGTTTCCTTGCATCATGTGCCATCACTACAACTACTATATTCAGTTTGGTTGTTTTGTTGAATGAAAAACCATGCAACCCTTAGACTGACTAACTTGGAATAGTGTAAAAAAAATTATAAATAAATAAGTAAAATAAAAATTCCTTCCATCAGGATGAGATTCAAACTCAGGAATTTTTCCGTATAGTGTGGAATAACAACAATCATAACTGCTCTGATAGTTGCAAAGGTTTTTTAAATGTACTGTTTATGAGTATTATAATAATATTAATACTAATAATAAGCAAACAAAAAATAATAGCTCTCTCTTTATAACACTTAAAAGATATAAATTAGCCAAGATCCTAAAAATTATCAGTAGCAAATTTTTAAAGGCATTTTAGATTTGTTTACCTCTGAAGATGATAAAACTTGCAATATCCTATCTTCAATTTCCTTTAGCTGCCGTTTATTGTCAGCACTTTCTATAATTAGTTGATTTTTCTTTTCTTCTAATTCTGGTTTTTCTTTTGCAGCAACAATCCCCAAAAGCTGATCTTCCAAGCCAAGTGGTGTTATCATGAAGTTCAGCAAAGTAACCTAGAAGCAGTTATACACAAAACATGCCATGTTTGATAAGACTTTTAGCATTTAGAATGCAAATGATGAGGAAGCAATGGTGATATTTATTAATAATAATTTTTTATAAAGTGATAAAGGACCTATAAATTTTATAATTGTATATGCAAAGCAGACAAAAATTTATTTTTAATATATTTTATATAACTTTATTTAATGTTATACATATAATTAAAAATTATATTATATTATATTATACATTTACTGATTATTCACTACGGTTTCTAATAAAGTACTTGTCATATAAATTGTGCACATATCAGAGTGTATTATGTTACTCAAATATCCTTTTAAAGTTTTAAGTTTTCAGTCTATCCAAGAAAGAGGAATAGTTAATGCCAAATATGTAGATGAATTAAGAAAGAAACACTACATTTATCGAAAGCTGCCACACACAGAGATATGATTTGGGGCATGGTAATGAGTCATACTGGTCAAGATTTTTCTGATATACCACCATTTCTGATGGTGGTATATCAGAAATATGGTGGTATGTATGTTCCATCACTCACTGTACTGAGTTGGTCCATTTGATATCTATCATAACAGTATCAATGATCCTGATTTAGTTGCTAATAAACCGAATAATATTTTGTATCTTCATTAACATGTGAGAAAGTTTTAAAGTTGAGAATACAACTTTATTCTCAATACAATCTTGTATTGAGAATACAAGATCTAGCTAACACTAATTTAGAAATTAATTCTCAGTTATTATAAATGAATTTATAATAACTGAAAAGGAACTAGGAGTGAATTTATTACAATTAAAAGTGAATAAGACACTGAGAGCTAGCAATCCATCCAATTATACTGAAGGAAGCAGCAAAGGATGTAAGCAAACTAGCTGTTATAATAAAAGCATTCTTGGATTTAGGTGATGAATTTTTCCATCTCCCTACAGATGGGAATGAGCAAAGGGCTCTTCTCCTATTCATAAAGGTAGCTCAAAGGGTGAAATAAAGAACTAAATTGTGACCTCCTTAGTTAAGGACTCCATACAAGATCATATGAACAAATATAGAATTATAAAGGAATCACAACATTCTTTGTTAAGGGCAGATGATGTCTGACTAATCTAATTACCTACTATGTGATTATCAATAAATAAATGGATAGAAGAGATAACTTTTGACATAATTTACTTAGATTTCAGTAAAGCCTATGATACAGTTCCACATGAACATATTAATGACACAATGTGTCATTAAGGGCAGTACGACTCTGGACAAGGTTGGTTTAGTGGTAGGAGAGAAAGAGTTGTTACTAATGGCCACTACTTTTCATGGACTAATGTCATGAGTGGGGGTCCCACAGGATTTGGGCCTTGATCCCTTACTGTTCCTAATTAACACAGAAGCCTATGGCAGGTATAAGCTTGTCTGTAATCAAGTCACAAAGGAGGTTAGGCAGGCAAAGGTAGATTACAAAAAAATCTTTGGCAAAGGATGCAAAGAAAAACAGCAAAGAATTCTTTACTTATGTAAACTCTAGAAGGAAAAGGATGAATCAGATTGGACCACTTAACATAGATGGGTTGACTATTGATAACCAGGTAGCTGATAAACTGAATGAGTATTTTGCATCTACATTCACACATGAGGAGTTATTTAGTGAGGGGAGTGGCAGAAGTTTATCAAGCTCTAACAGGGAGCTAGGTGATTTTGTAATTACTGAGAGCAAAGTGGAGGAGAAATTATTATTATTATTATTATTATTAGCCATATAGTAGTAAGGAAGCCTGAGGCTTATGCTGCACCAGCCGAAAAAAAAAAAAAAACCCGAGTTACACACAGAGAGAGAGAGAGAGAGAGAGAGAGAGAGAGAGAGAGAGAAAGTAGAAAGGAATGACCAAGAAAGAGAAGAATGATGATATCCAGCTCAGGACCCTGGGTTTGCCAAGCCCATACTCACCAGATGTGAGCCCCAGTAAATTGTTGAAGTTAAACATAAACAAGTAATATATAAAAAAAAATTTTTAAAGTCAATTCCTACTTAGGTCAACAAAGAAAAATTTTATTTTAGTTACTTTTTATTAAATAATTACAATTAATATAAATATGTATATACATATGACAGAATCACAATATTAAGTGGCAAAATAGAAAGCGAATTTCCTTGCAATTTTCCATTTTCCTTTCTATATATGGTGTTGGACTATTATTTTTATTCACATGTTTCATTTTCCATTTTGTTCCCTCCTTGACTCAGACTAGAACCCAGAATGAAAAAAGAATCTGAAAAATAATTTTTTTTCCAGCGATCTACACGCTTCGCCACTGACGGTATTTATTCCTAAATTTATATCCTGCTAAATATCTTATATAAGAGAAATTTTTTTCTCCCATATAAAACTAAAATTAATTAATTAAATTTAATTAATGAATTAATATTTGAAAAAACTGTATTAACATCAAGTGTCATCCACTACAAGTTTAAAAAAATGTATTTGAACTTGAGTGAATGAATAACAAAAATTTATCAAAAAATTATTGATTTTTGCAAGAATTGAACTCGCATTCTTCACCTTCATGTGAAAAGTACTGAAATCCTTGCATTTTACCGATTGAGCTACTGCCTGTTGATTTCAATTTTATTCCTAAATTTATATCCTGCTAAATATCTTATATAAGAGAAATTTTTTTCTAACATATAAAACTAAAATTAATTAATTAAATTTAATTAATGAATTAATATTTGAAAAAACTGTATTAACATCAAGTGTCATCCACTACAAGTTTAAAAAAAATTATTTGAACTTGAGTGGATGAATAAAAAGTATTTTATTAATGATTGAAAATTTGAACAAGATATATAAATATATATAGGGAGAGTGTGAATTAATAGTAGGAATTGAAAAAGGCACCTGGAGTGGACGGATCCATCTAGTTATATTAAAGGAGGCAGCAAAGGAATTAAGCAAACCCTTAGCCAAAATTATGAGAGCTTATTTGGAATTAGTGGGAGGTCCACATCGACTACAGGTGTGGAAATGTATCACCAATTCACAAAGGTGATTAAAAAGGTGACACAAGTAACTATAGACCTGTTAGTTTAACTTGTGTTCCAGGGGAAAATAATGGAGTTACTGGTTAAAGAAGCATTGCAGGATCATCTAGACAAGACTGCAGTAATAGTTAAGGCACATCATGGGTTTGTTAAAGGGAGGTCTTGTCTGACCAATTTGACTGGATACTATGATGCGGTCACAAAGGAACTGATGTCAAAAATAATTTTAATATCATATACTTGGATTTCAGGAAAGCTTTTGATACTGTTGCACATGGAAGACTGCTGTACAAATTGGAAAGGTATGGCATTAAGGGTAAGTTGCTACAATGGATAAAGCGATGGTTGAGTGAGACGACAGTGAGTGGTAATCAATGGACACTGCTCTTTGTGGACAAATGTTATTGGTGGAGTTCCCCAGGGTTCAGTGCTGGGCCCATCGTTGTTTTTTGTATTCATCAATGATATTGATGAAGGTATATCAGCATTAATGTCCAAGTTAGCAGATGATACAAAGGTTGGCAGGGTTGTTAACAACAGTAAAGACAGTATGTTACTCCAACTGGATCTAGATATGTTGGGCAAATGGGCTGAGAAGTGGCAACTGAAGTTTAACATTGACAAATCCAAAGTACTCCATAATATTACTAACAATTCTCTTCGGTTAACAATCGCTAACAATTATTAATATTTCTCTTCGGTTATTGTTATAACCGAAGAGAAATGTACCAACTCTGTGACTGTTGATAGCTTAAAGGTACTACGCTCAGGGAAGTGAAAAGTAAAAAAGACCTGGGGGTAATTGTGCAGTCAAATATGAAGTTTGCTGAGCAGTGCAGATGGGCTGCCAGGGCAGGTCACGGAGTCTTGTCAATGATATATAGGAATTTTGCTAGCAGGGAAAGGGAGGTGTTTATCCCATTGTACAAGGCAATGGTCAGGCCACACCTAGAGTACTGTGTACAGGTCTGAAGGCCTCATTTTAGGAAGGATGTGTTGCTAGAATGAGTACAAAGAAGGGTAACAAGATTGATGAGGGGAACAAAGGGGTGCTCCTACCAAGAAAGGCTTAAGTTCTGCAAATTGCAGCATCTGGAGAGTAGGCACCTGCGAGGTGATCTGATTGAGGTGTATAAGGCCTTGAATGGGTTGAGCTATGTTGAATGCTGATGGGAGTCTTCCTCTTGCTCAGATTAAGTACCTGAAGGGGCATAGAATCAAATTGAGGAAAGACAGTTGTAGAATGGATGTGCGGAAGTTTGCCTTTAGCCAGCGAGTGGTTGATTGGTAGAACAGTGGAACAGACTTCAATATTTTGTTGTGGAAGTTGATAACCTAAATAAATTTAAAGCTGATCTGGACAGGCATTTGGAATGAATGGAGGGTTGAAATGGGAAGGTTTTTTTTGGCTGATACTGCATAAGCTTGCTTTCTTGCATCATATGCCTCTACTAATACTAATGCTAATATTCAATAATGATATTTATGTAGGCATTTCAAGTTTAATGTTAAAGTTTGCAGATGATAAAAACATAGGCAGGGCAGGGCAGGGCAGTTAATGAAAGAAATCAAGATATGCTAATTCAACGAAACTTAGATAAATTATTTGGATGGGTTGAGAAGTGGCAGTTGAGGCTTAATACTGGAAAATATCTTACCTGGATACAGTAATCCTAGATTAACATACCACTTGGATATCACCAAATGAAGTCTGTAAATAATGAAAATGACTTAGCAGTAGAACCCCAGGGGCTCACATCTGGTGAATATGAGCTTGGCAACCAAAGGTCCTGAGCTGGATATCATCATTCTTCTCTTTCTCTCCCTTCTACTTCTGACTCTTGTTTTCTCTTCTCTCTCTCTGGGTAGCTCAGATTTTTTTTGGCTGGTGCAGCAAAGTCTCAGGCTTCCTTGCACCATATGGATAATAATAATAATAACTATATAATGTGATATAAATTTTTCTGAACAGTGTAAGCAGACTGCTTGTTTAGTCCAAGAGTTTTGTCATTGATATATTATAAGAACTTTTCCGACACATATCAGCAGACATAAAAAGGTTATTATTCCATTACACAAAGCACTGGTTATGTCATATCTTGAATACTGCTTCCAGGCTTGGAGAACACATTTTAGGAGAGATATGAACCTGTTTCTAACAGGTTCATATCTGTTTTGGGAATCAGGTTCTGTTTCACAGTTCCACACTCTTTTATCATTTTAATTCCTTCTTTTATTTTCACATTTCTTTCAAAACATTAATATGCAGTTCACAACTTAAGTTTAAGTTTTTCAATTTTTTAATTGTACCCTTTTATTAGTAATATTATCTAAACTTGTGATGTTGCCCTAAAATAACATTATTACTAATAACAATAAAATTTTATTATTTTATAAATCTTTTGTTTCCTTTCCCTTGAAAATGGTGGATGAATTTAAAGTTCCAGCTTAAATTCAGCACTGTCATATTTACTAGAATCACCTATTCCTCTTTAGAAGTAAGAATTATCTTTTGCTTTATTTTTCAGTGTTATCAATAAAGTGTTTGGAATTGCCTTTACTTTTGACCTCTTTGCGGATGAGTCTGTACATAAATAATTTTACTGCCTAGAGTAATGAATTATAAAAATTGTATGAAGACATGAATGTAACATACATAAACATAAATATGTATGTAACTTCATATTTGTGTTAACATTCATGTGTAAATGTGTCCACTCACCCAAAAACACACTCACACACACATGCAAATACATACACAGAAATTCTTGTTTTGCAATGTGAAATAAAATAAAGATAACCTAATGAAAGTTACATAAATTTTTCTAGTATTCAAGTTTGAGTAAGTGACAAATATATCTTATAACATAATTCCAGAATGCCTTTCAAAAACGAAAGAGGCTGTTTCTTTTGAAAGCATAATTATTATGCAGGTAAATTGTATATGATATATATAAAAAAAGTTGTATGGAAATTAATAATTTCTTATAATAAACATGAGATTGTTATTCACTACCTATAAATAAAATAAAAGTAAAAGTTATCTGTTATTTGTATCATGCAGTGAATACTCTTTGACTCTGCTTTATTACTTTTTCTTAAAAAGTTATTCATTATTGCAGCCATAATAAAAAGTTAATGTATGAATACCTTTCTCAGTTTGTACATGCAATAACATGCAAAGTAATTAAAAATATATTACTAACCTTTACTGAAATTTCAGGCAAATAATGAGGATTCCGAAGTCTTGTAGTGATGTAAAACCTAAAGTCTTGAGAGTATATAATTGTATTTTCTCCTAAACGAAGATACTGGAACAAAAAAAAAAAAAAAAAAAATCTGTTTAAAAAATTTGTACCTTATTTCTATATTTAGAAGAGAATAAATACTGATTTTGATAACCCACTGGACATAATGCTTATTGGATTAGAGTTGTGTTTTTCATTTCCTGTGTGTGCTCGCCCCTTAACCCCACAGTGAATGTGATGTAGGACTTACAATACTGAGACCCTGGGATCCAGGGATCCAGGTCATTTATTTTCTGGTAACCGGTTTTTTAGTGCTAATTTAAAAAATAATTGTTTGTGATTTATTCACATAAAGATTATGTGAATGAAATCAACAACAATAAATCATTAATATTACTGAATTTGCAACTGAGGGATTATTATACACAATACAAATGTAACAGAAACCTGAAAATGTCAAGAAACTCAGATCTTGCTTCTTCACCAAACTTTAACACCAGGGGCTCACATCTGGCGAGTATGGGCTTGGCACACCCGGTGTCCTGAGCTAGATATCATCATTCTTCTATTTCTTGGTTTCTTGGTGATTCCCTTCTCTCTCTCTCTTTCTCTCTCTCTCTCAGGGTAACCCAAATTTTTTTTTTTTTTTTTTTTAGCTGGTGCAGCATAAGCCACAGGCTTCCTTTCACTATATGGCTAGTACTACTACTACTAATAACAATAAACATCAATCCCTTTCTTTCGTTAATACGGATATAGTGCCATAAAAAGTCAAAAAGGTAATATTTTTTTTTTTTGATTAATTTTGAATTGTTATTAATTTAAATTACTTTGTTATTTACAAGCCCAATGGACATGACACAAAAATGTCTTCATAAGTATTGAGTGTGGTTTTATTATTTGATAGAAAAAAATTGCCAGCTAGCACAATGTAAAAAATGTTCAAAATAAATTCTATGTAGTGGAGGATCTATTATTCTAAATCCATCTGTTTGCTTGGCCTGTAATTATATAACTATTTAAAATTTTTTACACATGTGAGAGTGATGAAGAATGTTAACTCTCAACATTAAAATTGAAATGAAAAGCAACTGGGCTCCATAAGCATTTGAAGACAATACATGATATACATTTAAGAAAAAGAGATATGCAGGCATCTAATTTAGAGAATAATGAACATGAACTTACTACAACAAAAGAGGCAAAGCCGAAATTTTTATTGATTGATTACTTCAAGAGTGATAAAAGAGAAAAATTGTCAGACATACTGGCTCATATGATAGTTTACCATTCCATCTTTTCTCTACTTCCGTTGATATCAGAAAAGGATTGATCATGGCAGGCAGGTTTTAGTGATTTACCCATATCGCCAGTAGCCATTAAAAAATTGGTACTGGATTACAGTAGTCATATTCGAAAAATGGTAGTAAATGAAACAGCTCAACTTAAATCAGAAGGTAAAAGATTTAGTTTGACTTTTTACAAGCAGACATCAATATGCAATAGATGATATTTAAATATAAATGTTCACTATGTTGGAGTAATTTTGTGGAATATTGGACTAGTGCATGTGTACAGTAGTATGCCAGCAGAGAATTGCTTAGACCATGTAGAGACAAAAATAGGTGAATATGGTCTCTGTCTTTCTAAAGACGTAATTTGCATAACAACTGATGGTGCATCAGTTATGACCAAATTTGGTAAAGTAATCAAACAGCAGTTTTAGTATACACGTAACAGTAACAGATGTACTTTACAAGTAAACAGTAAATGAAGAAAAAAATACTGGTATTAAGATTTTGACTGGCATTGTGAGCCCCAGTGTGGTGTTGTAGGAAGTCATTCAACCCCCCTCCCTTGAATTTAAATATTAAAATATCTATTTGAATTATATTAGTATGTGTCCAATAATTGTTGACAATTAGCATCACTGATTATTTTTTAATTGGAAAAGTACAGTTTAATCTTTATCCAATGTAAATATATTGTAGGAAGGGCATTTTACAAGTTAGACAGGTGAACATATAAATCTAAAGAGAGAGAGAACAAAATTTCATAGAAAAACATGAATTTACTGAGGGTTAAAGTTGTTACATCTAAAGAAGTAATAATGGGGAAGTTAGGGACTATGCCTGGAATTTTGAGAGCGGCCTTGCTCCCTTCTGAGACTGTAAGAATATAAAGGAAAATATTACAAGATATATAAAAAAAATATGAGCATTAACTTTAAAAAATAGGTATATTAAATAATTGGTATTATTAATAATGTGATGGATGCAGCACAGTTAATCCAACACCCCCCCCCCCTCTTTTTTTTTACTTCAAGCATATACCCCAGTAACAAAAGCTCTCCCATATTTTAGTTTCTTTGTACAGGATGAGGTGTCTGTTTGAAGAATGATTTGCAAATGATTAAATGATTATAAAATTGATTACAATAATGATTGCAAATGATTAAATTTATTTGAAAATAAATCAACTTGTTCTCTCTACCCTTTCCCAACAACTAAATTATGGGTGTAATTAGGGTATTTTTTTACATTTAACACTGTTTCATTTATTTATCTTGTTATATTTTCCTCTATTTCCTTACAGCCTCAAAAAAAAAAGGAGCAAGGCAACTCCTGAAATGCCAGGCATAACTCCTAACCTCTCCATTATTACTTCTTCAGATATAACAACTTAATGCACAATAAATTCATGTTTTCTATGCAGTTTTGTGTTTTCTAGTTTCTCTTCCATGTCATGAAATGCAGCCCCATGATGGAGACAGAAATTCCTCATTCAGAAATGTTCAAATAAAATTAATGCTATCAATTTCACTGTTAAGGGAAACTTGAACTATAAAAGTATTTTTAACAAATATATTTTAAAGTTTATTTTTATCTATTTACCTCCAATCCACCTTGTTTAAATGTTTGTTTAGTTAAAACTGGTTCTAATACTGGATCAAGTTCTTCAGCAACATTTTCTAATAACACTGGCCGTCCAGATGAAATTGCAGTTTCTAAGCTTCGTATATAATTTGAATCTGACAATTTTATCACCAAAAGACTACTTTTTTTCTCCATATTCTTAATCCATCTGTTTGCCTGGCCTGTAATTATATAACTCTATTTAAATTTTTTCACACGTGTGATAGTGATGAAGAATATTAACTCTCAACATTAAAATCAGCTTAAAAGCAGTGTGTCAACAAAGAAATAGCTTGTAAGAAAACATAAGTATTTAAGAAATAAAACTTCTCTTTTTTTCATTCTGGGATATCCTCACCTGGTATGAGGTAAAGACCATTACAACAGCAAAGACAACAATTATTTAATGGTGATTTTTTAAATTAAAATATTCAAAACCAAAGCAGTATGACAATAAATGTGCCATACTGCTTTGGTATGGCAGTAAAAACTTTCAATATTCAGTAAAAAATTCAATTTCAAGAACTCTCTCCTCAGTTTTTGAAAGTACAGCTTGTTTCTACCATGGAGGAAAGCATTCTTGAAACTGAAATTTTTAATTAATGTTGGATGAAATAACATTTTGCTACTAAGGTAATTAGTCTTAACTGTGATTACTGTCTCATAAATTCTTTATTACTTTAATGAAAAAAATGAAAGATTTTTAGTTAAAATTTCATGATTGTTAAATTATTATTATCATTTTTTTTGTCTAAAAGAATCTCAAAAGAATACTTGTATGCTTTTAATACATAATTTCCTTACCTTGGGGGTCAATCATAAGAGGCCAGCGACGAGCATGAGATACAATAATACTGTTTTCAACTGAAAATGTGTCTACAGGAAGCCCATAAATTTGCCAGTCTCTTATTTTAACAGGATCACCAAGGGTTCCAACAAAAGAAAAATTATCAGAGCAAGGAATCTTGTGTTTTTTGCATACCTCCTGCCACTCTAAAATGCATTCCTAAGAAAATTGAAGTCACATAATGAAATACTTAATCAAGTATATGTTATTTAAGTTTCATTAAAATATATAAAAACATAAATGATACACCTGTGCATAAAAACATGATATTACCAGGCACAAAGACTGGGAAATATAAATATAGTTCAGAATAAATATAATATAATATAATATATATCTGTTAAATAAAGTTTTTACAACTTATAACTTTAACTGAAAAAAATTTGACCTATATCAAACAAATATATATATATATGTCAGTTATAAAGTCCTTTAGCTATTTTAAAAAACAAAAATAGCAAAAAAAATTTTACACAAGCATAAAATTTAATGGAATTTTTTTTGAAAAGCAAAAAGAGTTCAAATTTTCACTACTAGAGGACCAAGATTTATATATTAAACTACTACACTGTATGTATAAAAAGTGTATATTAGCATTATATGTTATCGTGTTGTACTGTGTAAAAAAGATAAAGCTAATAGAGTTATCACAAGATGGTGCTTTAACTATTTGCCTTTTTTTATGAAAATAACTAAGTGCATTACAGCTCTCCACCATTTTGAAGCTCTCAAACATGAAATGTGACCTTCATATTTCTCATTAACATGATCACGAGATTTGAAGAAACCAAAAATCTCTATGATAGACTGTGAACTGTATGACCTTGAGGCTACTGAAAGTTCTCGAACAGAGTCAAATTGCAAACAAGCTACCTCCAGTGCTTATTGCACTTATAGTGCACATGTGCTTCTTGAACTGTTGATGTTCATTGGAGCACTATAAGGAAGTTCCTTCATGTTTACATGCACCAATATCCCCATGAAATCCTGAAGATGCATCAAACCTTATCCACAAATAACCCTAAACATGTGGTCTTTGCCCAAGACATAACAAATCTATATAAATATCAAACTGAAATTTTTAACAGTGGGTAATAAAAAAAATGGAAACAGAACCATCTTATTAGGCAAGTGTTTTCCAGACTAACAAAACACAATTTTTATTGAAAATGGGGCAACGAATATTCATAATTGTCACATTTGGCTCTTGAACACCCACAAGAAATCCCTCTCCATTTTTCAAAGTTGTCATGCAAATTTTACAACTTCATTTACCTTCAAGCTCTTCTTTTTCAAAAGGCACTCATGATGGAATGAAAACCACCATTACAACAAAACAAGGCGCCTCCGTAGCCAGGTGGGAAGGAGCAGCAGTGCGTAGCACACGCTTCTTGATTAGACCGGGGTTCGAGCCCGTCACCACCAAATACGGAGGATGCGGAAAGGTCAGGGAATGACCACCGCATATCTCGGAGTAATATGGCCTTAGTTGCTAATGCTCCTAAAAACCAAATAACTAACAACAAAACACTATGAAAACCTATTAGAAGAAGAGATTATATTCCCATGTTTATGAGAATGCCAATGCCTTCAACAGAACATTGGCACATATTATTCAATCAGTTTCTTCTCTACTGCATGAAACGTTGCACCTGATAAAATTATTGGTAGAAATTTCACCAATGTTCAGTCTCCATGTTATCCAGACTTAAATCCTGCAGATTTTTGTCTATGAGGATATTTTAAATGGTTTTGTTTACAGAGATAACCCTGTTTCTTTAGAGTCTTTAAAGATTAACATTTTACACGAGGTTTCAGACATCTTTACAGACACTGCAGTTAAGCATGAACAATGTTATTCCTCATCTATTTAAAATTATAGATGAACTAGGTGGACCTAAAGAACATCTTTGATGTTCTTTAGGTCCACCTAATTCATCTATTGAAATTTCTATAACCATGCTTTTTATTAAAATAAAACCATGACCCTCTGGTGGTAAATATTTGATTTTATTTTTTTTTCTCAAAAAAAATAATAAACTAACTTAATTATAATCATATTAAAGATATTAAGATATGCAGTTGTTCTAGCAAACAGCAACATATGCCTTATAATACTATTATATCTCCTACTAATAAGAAAGGCTGCTGCTTCATTCTAGTTGTCTTTTTCCTCTATCAAGCACTCAAATTATATGGTGGGCTCTTTCAAGTTGTTTTGCACATGTATCCATTTCATCTTCTATTTCTTTTTCTTTATGATGGCAGAAACTCTATTAAATTTTATGACTGACTATGTAAAACTTTTTTTTTATGAGATTTCATTTTACAGTTTTTATTTTTTTAAAATAGCTAAGGTCTTTACAACCACCCTGTTTATATAAGAGAATAGGGCTTAAAACTAGACTTAAAACAGGGCTTACATTCAGGTACTTAAAAATCTTGATTTTTAAATACCTGAATGTAAACAAGAAAATGCCCTCTCCCACTACATAAAAATGCCCAACAAGTAACATAATATTACCCCAAGAACCCAGAGAGCTGGCATTTGGGTCCAGTTGCATCCAGGCTTCTATATTAACATGAACCTATAGGAAAACATTATTATGGGCGATATAAACCTTCCTACCTGTCTGAAGTCCACAGTGAAGGCACCAAGATAGGCTGTTACTCCAGCAGAGAGTAGCACATCCCCTACAATATTATTATATCTATCGGTAAGAAAAGCTGCTGCTTCATTCCATCTGTCTTTTTCTCCACCAAGCCCTCCAATCATGCGGTGGGCTCTTTCAAGTTTTTTTGCACATAAATCCATTTCATCTTCCAAATCTTTCTTTTTCTTTGTCATGGCAGAAAACTCATCATTCAAGGCTTGCAACTTGTCAGTTACCTGTAAGGGAAAAAAAGTACTTATCAAAATTCTGAATGATATTTTTTTTTGCAATGTTATATAAAAAAGTTATGTAAAACAAAGATAAAGCAATTTGCTTTCTAAGGTATAGCACTATTATTTGACAAAAATATGAAATTAATTAATTCAAATTAAATTTGGCTCTATCTCATGAAATAAATAAAATGTATCTAAAAATCTAACATTATTTTGAAAATTTGCAGAAAAATAAGAAAAAAAAAAGCTCAATGAATGTGAAATTACATCTCAGAAATACAGCAGTAAATTTGAATAATGACAGTCAAGAACAGAATTCCAATAACAGTGTTATATGAGACTGCAGTAGACCAACCTATATATAATGGCTGTTCTAATATCAAATAAAACAAACATTTGGGATAAACAGGTCAAATATACATATGGTTAAAAGCAACTGCAAGCACCTGCAGTGTTGAGACAATTGTTCTTTCTACCTTGTCACCAGGTGAGACCAACCCTTAATGTAGAACTGTAGGCTACTGATGAAATGTGTGACAGTCTTTTTCCCTCATTGTCGGAGTGAAAGCAATGATATTTTTGAGCACCTTCTTCAGGGGCTAAAGGCATAACACCACATCTGGACTGTAGGCTGGGTGTTGTAGCAGTTCCCAGTTATACCACTTCAGATGAACCTGGATGTCAAAAGTTGCTATGCTACTGTGCTTTAGCATAGTAGTGGAGAAATGCTATACTTCTCGTTAAGCTGATCAGCCTTTATGTTTCTGTATAACTGCTCCATGCTTACTTAGTTGTGGGCATAATTATTCATATGCTTAGCAGTATTCCACTAGTAAACATACAAATAATTATTGTTAGCATTTCACAGGTAACGTATTTAAAAGAAGCCATCCTTGAGCTGCTGTTAGTTTATCTTGGATGAAGAGGGTAGGGTTCCTCTTCCCCACAATTATTCCAGGTTTGCACAAAATGCACATTTACCCATAAATATACATAACTGTACAGACATAATATATGAGAGAGAGAGAGAGGGGGGAGCTTCCCCACTAGTGTAGAAGAACAGTGATCATAGTCAATTTTTTCTGCAGACTGTGCTAATCACTAGGGAATAAATTATATGGATGTTCTGAAAATGCCTGTTTAGATTATGCAGTCAGTCAATATTAACTGTTATTTGAATCCTGACAACCATCATCTAAGAAAAGTTCTAAAACTACCTTGTAGCAATTGGTCTTTCCTTAAACATAGAGAAATTTTCTTGTATGGAATAGATTATAACTGGATACACTTAAACACTTATTCAAAAAATTAGGAGCCAGAATTACTTTTATACTGATAATAAAAAGTTAAGTAACTTCTCATGTAGGTGCAATTCATAAAAAAAAAACATAGAAAAGCCTTATATAAAGATAAAGGAAAGTAGAGTTCAACTAATAATTTTAAACTCTGCTTCCCCAGGCCCCCATATAAAACACTTGTTATTAAATATGAAATCTTTAGAGTGCTGTACCACAAAGCAGGATATTTTTATGACATCATGATCTGCAATATAACTTCTGCTATTGACATCAACTGAAAAAAAAAGTAAAAATAGATCATAAAGGAGACAAAGATGCACCCAGCATCACAAAAGTGGGGGATGAAGGTACAACAGTTTAATAAACTGGAAAATCCTTGATTAAATGAATTAACATTCAGTTTAACAAATGTTATTTCAAAAATATGGGGTGGCCCCCGATAGATTAAGAACATTAGCAACTTGTGAATGGTAGAGAACAGAAAAATATATGAATTTTTTTGCATATTACCAGGTTAACTCAAACTCTTTTTATTTGAAATTTCATTTTGTTTATTTTTGTTTTTGTTATTTTTGAAATAACAATATAAAAATAAACTTATTGCAGTAAGAGCCCCACTGGATTTTCTCCAGTGGAGTTATATAAGAAACCATTTTCTGTATATTATGCCTAACATAGTACTACTGAAATCCAAAATAATATTTGTCATCAATATAATTATACTCCAATACTTAGCAACACATGGTGTGAAATTGAATATCATTAATGGTGTTCAAGCTGATGTATAATCTGAAAACGACCTTAAAAGGTAAAGCTAATCACATTTGAAACCATTGCATCTGGCTGCCACCAATCTTCAGTTACTGATGACTTTAATCTGTCAGGATCTTTTAGATTTTTTTGTGCTATGTAATTAAACTGTATAAAATAAGGATCTTCAACCTTTTAAAGCTGAAAGTACTTTAAAGTACATTAGGATAATGGTCAAACTTTCAAAAATACACTACAAAATCATCATATAATGTGGCTTTCAAAAAAAGCCACATTATATAATGATTTTCAATCTCTCTTTTTTTTCTTTTTTTTTTGTTTGTTTTTGTTCACATAGGATAGATAGTTTAGAAATATTACTACAATAAAATTTTATGTAGTTTTAATCCAAATGAAGTAACCAATAAGTATCATTTTAAAAATAAAAACAGTTTTATAGTTGTATAAAATGGTATGTTTTTCAAACACACATATTAGAATTTTACACAGCACATCACTTTATTTATTATTTTTTTAAAATTTTGGATTTTACAAGCTTCAATGGTAAAGTCAGCTGTTTCACAGTTAATTTTATCACTAAAATCAACATGAGATGAGCTTATCACATGCGAGGCTGTAATAAACACCCAAAAGCTGTATACAGCTAGCCAATGCTTAATCTAACATTGTTTTTCTATAAAGCTGCTGATTCATTAAGAACATTTAGTGTCTCAGCATATTTTATTATACTAGACTTAGGATAAGTCAATTAGGATATAGATCTTAGAGCATAGCTAAATGGGCTTTGGTAGCCTGTGGAACATGAGTTAAAAATCCCTGACATTTAAAGTTTATATATAAGAGGCAAGAAGAGGGAATTCAGCATTCATGTTTTTTTGTTTTTTTTTTTTTTTTCTCCAGAGGAAAAAAAAAAGTGGATCCAAGAGCAGATCCAGACTTCATGATTTGGAAGGAGGAATAGGAGAAATCATTGTTTACAAATGATGCAGAAGCAGAATATGCAAAATCTGAATCACAGCCTTTTAAAATACACTGCTTGCTTGATGTTTGTGGAGCAATCATGTACAGGACATGATATTACCAAGGAGGATGTCTTTGTATGTGAGCGATGTAAGGAGTGTGAGGAAATGAGGCGACAACTCAGAGTTGTAATGGACCTATGTATATGAGAGCTTGAAGGACAGGGTAGATGCCCTCAAAGGATCTAAATTGAGGGTCCCATCAAGCTCTCAGCTGCCCACATCAATGCCAGAGCTTGCACTTCATCATCATGCAACCCAGCGGAAACCCCCAAGGCAGAATGCGCTGGTCCCACAGGAACTAGTAGTTGTTGGTGACTCCATTGTCAGGGAAACGGGGAACATGCTATGTAAAAAGGACAGGTGGAACAGAACCAGGGTATGTCTGCCAGGGGCAAAGGATGATGACGTTGTAGAGCGGATATCATCTTTTAAGGGCACAAAACGTGATATTGTTGTTGTATACATTGGTACTAATGATATTAAGAGTAGGTGACCGGCAGAATTACTTAACAAGTACAGGTCACTGTTGAAAGAAAGCAGTGAATTAGGGTTGAATTTGAAAGTGTTTGCAATTCTGCCCAGACACGATAGGAGAGAGTATATGATGAGAGCCTTGTCAATTAATTCAGCCCTGGAAAGATTGTGCAAGGCTCAAGGTGTAAAATTTTTTTCAGCCTGGTCTGTGCTTGTTAACAGGAGTGACTGCTTCTACAGGGATGGGATACACTTAAAGAAAGGGTGCAAGAATATATGTTGATGCTATCGAGGCAGTGTTAGGTGGGTCGGAAAACTACTAGCTTCAGGGGATACACGAACTAATAGATTAACAGAAGCTGCTGGAAGAGGTGAAAGTGATTATTGCACTGCATCTATTGGAATGAGCAGCAACCTGGAACACAAGATGCTAAGTATTTCAGAGACTGCTGGGAGTCATTGCAGTACAAGTAAACACATGGGTTGTGTTAGGGTAGCTAAGAATAGGAACAGGTGCATGTATACTTCTGTATACTCTCATGCTAGGAGCTTGGTAAATAAATTTGATGAATTTGAGGTGTTGGTCAAAATATCAAAGGCAGATATTGTTGGGATATCAGAGCTGTGGTGTCACACAGATATAAGGAATGCAGAACTGGAATTTTGGGAGTACAATGTGTACCGGAAGGATAGATAGGATAGGAAGGGAGGAGGGGTTATGCTATTAGTTAAGAAACACATAAAATCCAAGAAAGTGAAGCCAGTCGACATTGCTGGACAGTGCAGTGTCAAATCAGTTTGGTGTGACATAAGCATTGGGAGATCAAAATTGAGAGTAGGAGTGTTATAGGCCTAATGACTCTGATGAGTGTAATAAGAAACTGTACAGGAAAATAGAGTGGGCCAGTAAATCAGAGAGTCTCATAATGGGGGATTTTAATTATCCAGATATTGACTGGAATTTGTGGGTTGGTCACTCACACACAAGCAAGGCTTTTGTGGATTTATTGGATGATTGTTTTCTACATCAGCATGTTCGGGAGGCAACTAGAGGAAGTAATACTCCTTATCTGATTATCAGTAGTGATTCTTCAAGCATTAAGAATCTGCAGATAAAGGAACCACTAGGTGGCAGTGATCTCAGTGTGCCGAAGTGGGATTTACTCAAAGAGGTAACTACCATCAGGAGTAAAGGGAAGGGTTTTGCTTTCGTAAAGGTGACTACAGTGGTGTGAGACAGTATTTAAATTCTATACAGTAGGACCAACTGATGATGTTATCAACAGCAAATTCAAAAGTAGGAAGCATTCAAAGAATTTATCTTGGAAGCTACTAGGCTTTACATACCAACTAAGAAATACTCTTCGAAGTTTAGGCCTAAATGGATGTCGGATGAACTAAGGAGACATATGGCAGAGAAGAAAATTGCATGGGGATACATATAAATTAATGAGTGCCATGGAAGCCTACAATAGATATAAGCTGGTCTGTAACCAAGTCACAAAGGAGATTAGGCAGATTAGTTATGAGAAATCCTTGGCAAAGGATGCAGAGAAAAACAACAAAGAGTTCTTTACCTATGTAAACTCTAGAAGGAAAGGGATGAATCAGATTGGTCTACTGGATATTGATGGTTGAACTGTTGATGATCCTGCTCAGGTGGCTAACAAACTAAATGAGTATTTTGCATCTACATTCACCCATGAGGAGTTATTCAGGAAGGAAATACCAGAGGTGAGTTCAACTCTGGCAGTGAGCTAGATGATTTTGTAATAACTGAGAGAAAAGTGGAGGAGAAATTGTTGAAGATAAACATAAAAAAGGCATCCGAGGTGGACAGGATCTATCCAGTTATATTAAAGGAGGCAGCAAAGGAATTAAGCAAACCCTTCACCATAATTATGAGAGCTTCTTTTTACTCAAGGGAGGTACCCATGGACTGGAGATGTGAAGATGTGACCCCAATTCACAAAGGAGGATCACAGGGCGACACAAGTAATTATAGACCTGTTAGTTTAACTTCTGTTCCAGGAAAATTAATGGAGGCACTGGTTAAAGAAGCACTGCAGGATCATCTAGATAAGACTTCAGTTATAGCTCGGACACAGCCTGGTTTTGTTAAGGGAAAGTCTTGCCTGACCAATTTGATTGGTTACTATGATGTGGTCACAAAGGAAATGGATGCAGGGAATAACTTTGATATCATGTATTTGGATCTTAGAAAGGCTTTTGATACTGTTGCACCTGAAGACTGCTGCACAAATTGGAGCAGTGTGGCATTGGAGGCAAATTGCTGCTATGGATAAAGGGATGGTCGAGTGGAAGAAGACAGAGAGTGTTAATCAATGGACACTGCTCATCGAGGACTAATGTTATTAGTGGATTCCCTCAGCGTTCAGTGTTGGGTCCATTGTTGTTTTCTGTATTTATAAATGATATTGATGATGTATATCCAATTTAATGTCCAAGTTTGTAGATGATAAGAAGGTTGTCAGGGTTGTTAAGGACACTAATGACAGTACGCTGCTGCAAAAGGATCTAGAAAAGTTGAGCAGACGGACTATGAGGTGGCAAATGAAGTTTAACATTGACAAATGTAAAGTACTATATATGGGAAGCAGTAACTCCACAGAGTGATATATCAACTCTGTGGTACTACACTGACAAGGTATAAGATATAAGGTATGTTCGTGTCAGATGGCACCTGGGATTTCTCCCATCTCCGTGTGTGTTTTGCTGTATCGAGGACAGTACACTGTCAAGCCAGAGACTTGAAAGTGTGTGGGCCATGTCTGTGCAGTGTGATATGTTGTGCCCATTGTTTGTCCCTAGTGGGGCCTGACGTTGCCCATACCTTGCCATGTGGAGGCTAGCCAGGTGTATCCAGTATCATAACAAATTGCTCTGGCAGGTCCTGCCACCTATTTTCCTGAGATTTCAGTGGCTAGGACCTATAAAAAAAAATATATGCATTTGACATTAATGCTTAATGGAATTGCTGTTAGGAAATCGCTGGTTGCGGTTGATGTTGTTGTTATTTGGTTTTTAGGAGCATTAGCAATAACTAAGACCATATTGCTCCGGGATATGCGGTGGTCATTTCCTAATAGGTCGGGCAAAATTTTGATGTTATTAAATTTAGACATGTGAGGCTATATGCTAGATAAAAGCTAATAGTGTTAGTTGTCTTAGAGATTTACACGAAGTCGGTAGGATTTAGACACTGATTAGAATTTGGGGGCATTGTTAATGGTGTACTCGGTCGATTTAGTGAGAGAGGGGGAGACTGAGCCCCACCAGGCGAAGTATGGGGGGGTAGGCAGGGAGGAGAGGAGACAGAGATCCATCTCCTCCCTCCCCTGCCTGGGGATGGCATTTTAAAGGGAGCCAGGTTAGAGTACCCAGTTCAGATTGCCAATGGTGTGTTGGCAGCAAAGCTGCAGAATGCCTTCGTCGGTGTCATGTCCCAGCAGTGTCAAATCCGGTATGAAGGTCAAGCTGCCCATCCCATTCCGGGGGTGGGATATGTTAGCTGGCAGTGGGGAACACAACAGGCGAGGGGGTGGGGGAGAGACACATTTACTTCATTCATAACCTGCATTCTCACTCTACTTGCATTCTTTTCTTTTTTTTCTTCTTTTTTTTATTTATTTATTTTTTTTAATACTTTTTTCTTATTTTATAATTTTTTTTCTAAGTTTTTTTTTTATATATATATATAATAATATAATATATAAAATATTGTATTAAAGAGTAAAAACAGAAAACATCAGAGAGTTAAATAAACTGGATATGGCAAATGCACCGAAGCGCGCAAAGCAGCAGCAACGGATGCAAATGTAAATATATGTATATTATAATTAATATGATAAATAAAAGTAAAGATGGCAGTTCGAAACTCCGGAAAGCTTAAAAAATTACATCAAAACGTCAAAAGAAAGTTACGATAGCCTACATCAGATAAAGGCGGGAAAAATTTGCTAAAAACAGTACTCCGAAACGGGGAAGAAAATATGAAATTAATAAATAATGAAATCTGATGGCAGCAAAGTAAATATTGATGCTAAATCAGGTATTTCATCGGGGAACGCAGTCCGTTGATGCTATGTCAGGTGTAGTCCCCCGATGAAATACCTGATTTAGCATCAATATTTACTTTGCTGCCATCAGATTTCATTATTTATTAATTTCATATTTTCTTCCCCGTTTCGGAGTACTGTTTTTAGCAAATTTTTCCCGCCTTTATCTGATGTAGGCTATCGTAACTTTCTTTTCACGTTTTGATGTAATTTTTTAAGCTTTCCGGAGTTTCGAACTGCCATCTTTACTTTTATTTATCATATTAATTATAATATACATATATATATATATATATATATATATATATTTTTTTTTTTTTTTTTTTTTCACTCAACTCATTAATCTTTTTCTCACATACCAGGAGGGGACGCAATGATGTGTAGTGTAAATTTAAATACTAATTAAAACTAGGGTTAGTGTGTACTTAACTGTAGCATTTATGGTTTGTGTTCTTTTTTTCACATGCTTACACTTTTATTCATTCTTCTAGCTCTCATCTCATTTATTCGACTCTTACACTGACAGTGGTAGAGAATGAAAAGGACCCTGGGGGTAATTGTGCAAGCAGATATGAAGTTTTCTGAGCAGTGTAGATGGTCTGCAAGAGTAGCTCATAGTGTCTTGTCAATGATATACAGGAGTTTTTCTAGCAGGGATAATCCCCTTGGAGGTGATTATCCCTTTGTATAAGGCATAGTCAGGCCGCACCTTGAGTGCTGTATACAGGTCTGGAGGCCTAATTTTAAGAAGGATGTAGAACTGTTGGAACGAGTACAGAGAAGGGCAACAAGATTAGTGAATGGAACAAAGGGATGCTCTTACGAAGAAAGGCTTAAATTTTGCAAATTACAGTGTCTGGAGACTAGGCACCTGCGAGGTGATCTGATTGAGGTGTATAAAGCTTTGAATGGTTTGAGCATGCTCAATGCTGATGGGATTCTTCCTCTTGCTCAGAATAATCACCTGAGAGGGCATAAATTCAAATTGAGGAAAGACAGATGTAGGACAGACATGCGGAAATTTGCCTTTAGCCAGCGGGTGGTTGGTTGAACAGACTTCCATTTCTTGTCGTGAAAGTTGATAGCCTAAATAAGTTTAAGGCTCAGCTGGACAGG
Organism: Mastigoproctus giganteus; assembly: GCF_048544385.1. Lineage (NCBI taxonomy): Eukaryota > Metazoa > Arthropoda > Arachnida > Uropygi > Thelyphonidae > Mastigoproctus > Mastigoproctus giganteus. The sequence goes on along the minus strand of NC_143578.1, from coordinate 28,004,135 downwards.
TATTTCGAACGAACAGAGGGGTGAAGTGGAAGTGGTTTTTTTTTTTTTTTTTTGGCTGATGCTGCATAAGCTTGCTTTCGCAGCATCAGCCAAATGCTGAAAAAGTCCTTGAAAAAGGACTTTTTCAGCATTTTCTCATTGGTCTTAAAACACTATTTTATGCCTGTGAATCCTATGCAAAAATAAGCATTTTCAGAAATTAAACTGTGGTATGAGTATTTTTTAAAATTAATTGATCAATGAAATTGTAATTTTTGCTGGTGTACAGAAAGCACAAGACCACAATTGCTGGAAACTTGTTGAGGAGGCCTTCATCCTGCAGTGGATCAACAATGGCTGAAGATGATGATGAGTATTTTTTAAATAATTTTGGTAAGCAGTATATTCCGCTTTGTCATTTCCATTAATAACAAATATAAATTCAAATAATTATCATAAAAATGTCATTGATAATATATATAATTTTACTGAATATATATATATATTTAAATTTGTCAAGCTCTGTATAATAGGAAGATCTGGAATATACTTTATTCTCACCTCTTGCAACTGCTTTTTCTTTTCATCAAGCCTTTCCATCTGTCTGGCAAGTTCTGATTCTGCTTCTGCCAATTTAAGTTTTTTGGGAGCCACAACTTTGGCTACTCTGTCATAAACATCCATAGCTCGAACCCACCTGCACAGTCCTTCACATGCTAGTGAAACTTTTGTTATTACTGCTGGATCAAAATCTGGATTTGAAATATATCTGTAGGAAAAGAATGAAAAAATAAATATGTTTACATTGGTAATTGGTAATAAAATAAAATCTTAAAGCACTGAATAATTTGGGTTACATTATCAACCCAAATTATTAACCCATTATCAACCCAAAGACTCGTTTTTACTGAGACCCTGATTATAAGCAAATAAAAGTGCTGAACTTTGTTTTTTCAAAAGATGGAGAGATCAGTTAGGGAAGATTTGGAAATGAAGGGAATTGAGTGGGAGAGAATAACAGATGATAAGATAGAAAAAGATGGAAATTCACCTGACCCAACCCTAGGTAGGAATAGCAAGGAAGATAAACACTTTTTCATTATTATAGACAAATTGATGAAAGAAAGCAAATTTATGTATCATATGACAAAAAAAGGTGTAACCAGTGTTGCCCTCATTCAATAGATTTACCTATATCTTTAAAATATTTGTCCAATGCCTCTTTAAATTTAGATAAACTTCCAACTTCCATAAGGGTAAGTGGGAGTTTATTCCAACAGTCACTCGCTCTTTAACTACAGGAAATTTTTCAATTCTGCAATAATCTCCCTCAATTTAAATTTATGGTCACTGATACATGTCATGTGACTAAAGATGCATCCAGAATTTAGTTTCTTTGATAAAGCAAGAGCCTGTTTTCTTTTTTCTAACAGTCAGTCTAGAAACTTGTAGGAGTACTGGTTGTTCTTTATTGATACAGGTTGATTTTTATGGATACCAGATTAAAAGAAATTCCCTCACCTATAAAGCCTTTCTTATTTGCCAAATAAGAAAGGCTTTATAGTTGAGGGAAGTAATTATTCTGGCTTTTGTTATGTATGAGTGGTTTGAGATGACTATTGGAGAAGATCCTCTCTGTATTTATTGGCTTTCTGTATATAATGATGCAGAGGAAGTTTTATATAGTATTTTGTTTTTGTATACTTGGATATCATGAAAAGGTATGAAACAGTCTGATTTTCTTCATTTCCACTTTGAAATAGATGATGGGGTGCAGGAAGTATAGGAGGTGGGAAGAATCTATGTACTCTGTCACCTTCCCAGATATTGAGTATACAGGCACTCCCTGACTTACGTAAGGGCTGCATTCCGTGGAACTCTATGTAAGTTGAATTTTATGTAAGTCAGACTTTCCCTAAATGCTTATGCAGCACTCGCAACTATGCTAGCTGAATTTGATTGAAGTAAAAAAGAAATGTTCGACGAACATGTAAATAGAATTATTTATTCAATTTTTGTTATCTCATGCATAGGAAAAATTACAAACGTGTGCAATTACAAAAATTTCAAAATTATAAAATTACAAAAAAGGGAGGGGATAGGCATAATTCAGAAAATTTTACCTTTCGAGCATTGTTGCCAGAATCAACATCTCCAGCTGATAAGTATGCCGCTGCAGAGGTTCGTTTGTTGTTTGTTATTTGGTTTTTAGGAGCATTAGCAGCTAAGGCCATATTGCTCCGGGGATATGCGGTGGTCATTCCCTGACCTTTCCACATCATCCATATTTGGTGGTCATGGGCTCGAACCCCAGTCTAATCAAGAAGCATGCGTTATGAACTGCTGCTCCTGCCCACTTGGCTACGGAGGCGCCTGCTGCAAAGGTTGAGGGCTGTGGAAATTTAGAAGGGGTTTTTTCCAACACATCACAAAATTTCTCTGCTGTTGCAGAATTGGCACTGGTGACTTCATTGCATACATTGTGGAAACCAGCGCGATGCTTGAACCTATTAAACCACCCATTGCTTGCTGCAAACTTGGCTTGGGGGTTCAACATACTTATCCTTAATATCTTCATAAATACTTCTTGCTTTTGCTTGAATGGCCATTAGGCTCATGGGGACTCGCTTCTGAATCTGCTTTTACATCCATATTATTAATAGCTTTCCCATCTTCAATACAGCACCTGAATGCTGCTGCTTTGTGATCACTATTGATCTTAAATGCATTGATCTTTTAATATGTTATTTTATATGCTCACTGTCCTGTAAAATAGCATTCACTGTTGAAGCAGCAAGACCTAATTCCCATGCAATAGATGCCAAACTTTGTTCTGCTTCTTACTTCTTAATAATTTTCATCTTAATTTCTAAATCAATTTTGTTTGGTTTCCTAACACTGCCACAACTTGCACTTTCCGTTGGTTGCTTTCCATTCATCACTGTAATAAGTAAATGGAAATGAAGAGAAGATTCTGAAAACTTATTTATGTTTTTTTATACACTGGTGTGCAAAACTTAAGGACCAACACTATTTCTAAAGGTTACAACCACAAAATCTTTACTTAAGGTACTCTTTACTGATTAGAGTAGATTCAGTCTCAGCAGTGATTCTGGATGTCAGCTAATCTGGCACACGGTATCACTCCACAAACATCACTGAAAGGGATCGATATGTGGTCGAGGTGTTCTCTTCTGGGGAGGTGTTATCTTCGATGAATGTACATAACCCCAGATATTGGAAGGTGGGACTGTAACTGGTGCATGCTACTGTACTGAGGTAATCTTTCCCCATGTGCATCTGTTCCGAGGTGCCATTGGCCCCGAGTTCGTGTTTATGGACGATAACGCCACACCCCATTGCACTGCAGCTGTTGATATGCTTTTGGAAAGTGACATTGTTTGTATGGATTGGCCTGCCCGTTCCACCAATCTAAATCCCATCAAACACATATGGGACATTCTGGGGAGATGCTTAGCAGCATGTTCACACCCACCAGAAAATGTTTGCCAGCTGAAGATGGCGCTGACAGAGGAATGGACGATGTTACCGCAAGAACTTATCAACAACATTGTTCTAAGTATGAACAGGCGGTGCAAAGCCTGCATCAACATTAGGGGTGGCCATATCTCCTACTGAGGACCACCTCTTCTCTTTGTTCCATCTTTGGCAGCGATGCATCTGTATCATGGCAGCCAGTGCTATGTTGCCATTTTTGAAAGTCCCTCTGTACTGTTTTGTTTCCGTTGTTGAGTTGGTGTTGTTTCCTTCATCATTTCTGTACCTCATGAGGTTCCTATGGTATGCTCTTCCCATATCCAGGCCACTCCTATGAGAAGCTACAGGTGAAAACCTGACTGGTCCTTAAATTTTTCTCACCAGTGTATTATTGAAGATTTCAGTGAAGGGGAATGCATTTCACCATAATAACATAAAAACCCACAATTCCAGTTATTGGGATTTTCACAAATGCAATAAGATTGAGTTTACTACATGTTTATAATTAGATGCACTAACAGAAAAGTCCAATAAATCGGAAAGTGCAAATAGTTTTTACTATTTTATGGTCATGACCTCCAGAAATGTTTTTAGAAAAATATCAACAAAGGTGTTCAAAACTGATTCTTATAACAGAACATATGATAACGATGAAAGCGTAGTGAAATAAACTTCCAAGGTCTTAGAACGAATTACCAAAATAACAATGTGTTATTGGGTTTGCATTGTGATGTTTTCCCAATACCTCCATTTATTCCTATGGGATGCAAAATGCTTTTCCATCTGCTGGCAAAACTTACGTAAAGTCGAATTTACTCAGGTCAAGTGAGAGGGGTGACAGCATATTATATAAGTCGGGGAGTGCCTGTATCAGCAATGTATGCAGCCAACGTCTTAACTTATGGGCAGGCTTGGTGCTTCCTTGCGGAGTAGATAATGGTTGATTTCTTCAACTCTAATAGTTCTTCATTGTCTCGTGTAATGGGAGAACTTGGTTAATGAAAAATGCTACTAGGTATGCAAAGATGCAAATAGTTATTCAGGGATAAGGGCTAATGAAAGGAATATGATAGAAACTAACAAACAATTAATAATTTCAGACTAAAAATACAAGTTTTCCACATATACAAGATGAAGTGTAAGGTTTTCACAAGGCTTTAAATCTAATTGATTTAAAGTTTTCATATTAGTATTAGCATTAGCAAAGGCACATTATGAAAGAAAGAAAACTTATATAACATCAGCCAAAAAAAAAAAAAAAAAAAAAAACAACACCTATTTCATCCATCCACTCACTTCAAATGTTTGTCTAGTTCTGCCTTGAATCTATTTAAGCTATCAACTTCTACAACGACAGATGTAAGTTTGCTCCAGCAATCAAACACCCGCTGGCTAAAGGCAAACTTCCGCACATCTATCCTAAAACTGTCTTTCCTCAATTTGAATTTATGCCCTCTTAGGTGATTATTCTTAGCAAGAGGAAGAATCCTATTAGTACTGAGCATGCTCAAACCATTCAAGGCTTTATACACCTCAGCTGGATCATCTCGCAGGTGCCTAGACTCCGGACACTGTAATTTGCAAAACTTAAGCCATATTACTCCGGGGATATGTGGTGGTCATTCCCTGACCTTTCTGCATCCTCCGTATTTGGTGCTCACAGGCTCGAACTTCGGTCTAATCAAGAAGCATGTGCTATGCACTGCTCCTGCCCACCTGGCTACGCAGGCACCTTTTCTTTGTAAGAGCAACCCTTTGTTCCATTCAATAATCTTGTTGCCCTTCTCTGTACTCTTTCCAACAGCAACACATCCTTCTTAAAATTAGGCCTACAGACCTGTATACAGTACTCAAGGTGTGGCCTGACCATTGGAAAAATTCCTCTATATCATTGACAAGACACCATGAGCTACCCTTGCAGACCATCTGCACTGCTCAGAAAACTTCATATCTGCCTGCACAATTACCCCCAGGTCCTTTTCACTCTCTACCACTGTCAGTGTAGTACCACACATTTGATACATTACTCTGAGGTTACTGCTTCCCATATGGAGTACTTAACATTTGTCAATGTTAAACTTCATTTGCCACCTCTCAGCCCATCTGCTAAACTTTTTCTAGATCCTGTTGCAACAGCGTACTGTCATTAGTGTCATTAACAACTCTCCCGATCGTCATATCATCTGCAAACTTGGACATTAAGCCTGATATACCATCATCAATATCATTAATGAATACAGAAAACAACAATGGACCCAACACTGAACCCTGGGGAACTCCACTAATAAGATTAGTCCATGAAGAGAAGTGTCCATTGATTACCACTCTCTGTCTTCTCCCACTCAACCATCCCTTTATCCATAGCAGCAATTTGCCTTCACTGCCACACTGCTCCAATTTGGGCAGCAGTCTTCCATGTGCAACAGTATCAAAAGTCTTTCTAAGATCCAAATATATGATATCAAAGGTGCCTCCGTAGCCAGGTGGGCAGGAGAAGCAGTGTATAGCACATGCATTTTGATTAGACTAGGGTTCGAGCCATTGACCACCAAATATGGAGGATGCGGAAAGGTCAGGGAATGACCACCACATATTCCCGGAGCAATATGGCCTTAGTTGCTAATGCTCCTAAAAACCAAATAACAACAACATATATATGATATCAAAATTATTCTTTGCATCCAGTTCCTTTGTGACAACATCACATTATCCAATCAAACTGGTCAGATAAGACTTCCCCTTAACAAACCCATGCTGTTTCCGAGCTATAATTGAAGTCTTGTCTAGATGATCCTGCAATGCTTCTTTAACCGGTGCCTCCATTAATTTCCCTGGAACAGAAGTTAAACTAACAGGTCTGTAATTACCTGTGTCTCCCTTTGATCCTCTTTTGTGGATTAGGGTCACATTGCACACCTCCAGTCCATAGGTACCTTCCCTAAGTCCAAGGAGGCTCTCAAAATTATGGCTAAGGGTTTGCTTACTTCCTTTGCTGCCTCCTTTAATATAACTCAATAGATCCCATCCACCTCAGGCACCTTTCTCTTCAACTTTACTCTGAGTTATTACAAGATTATCTAGATTACTGCCAGAGTTTAATACACCTCTGGCATTCCCCTCCCTGAATAACTCCTCATGTGTCAATGTATCTACCTGGGCAGGATAATCAACAATTGAACCATCGATATCAAGTGGACCAATCTCATTCATCCCTTTCCTTCTAGAGTTTTCATAAGTAAAGAATTCTTTCCTGTTTTTCTTTGCATCCTTTGCCAAAGATTTCTCATAATCTGCCTTTGCCTGCCTAACTTCCTTTGTGACTTGGTTACAGACCAGCTTATATCTATCATAGGCTTCTGTGTCACCTGTTAATTTTTATGTATCCCATGCATTTTACTTCTCTGCCACATGTCTGATTAGTTCATCTGACATCCATTTAGGCCTAAATCTTGAACAATATTTCTTAGTTGGTATTAAAAGTCTAATAGCTTCCAAAATTATTTCTTTGAATGCTTCCAATTTTGAAGTTGCTGTGGTAACAACATCAGTTGGTCCCACCGTATAGAATTTAAATACTGTCTCAGATGACTGTAGTCACCTTTATTACATTTATTCTATCAGTATTAGTAACTTTAATTAAAGAATTAAAAAAAAAGGAACAGAATCTAATATGTGAATAAAGAACTCATAAAAATTTAAATTAAACTTACCTCTCTCTAATAATTTTGATTGTGTTTTCTGGAATGTTATCCTTATCATAAGCCCGAAGGCTGTCTAAGAATTTTAAATCACCAAGAAGTTTCTGTGAGGGTCCCCAATAATCTTCTATTTTTTTTCCTGATCCTGAAGGATCAGGTTTGCGTTCAGGCTTGATTCCTTTCATAATGCAGATGGTTTCCATGACCAACTTCACCCCACCAGGAGGATTCTAAATTAAAGGAAAATTACATGTTTTTTTTTTAAATTTGCTTTTACATGTTTTTTTTTTAAATTTGCTTTTACATGTTTTTTTTTTTTTTAAATTTGCTTTACAGGGTACTTGAAAATGTTATAATTAACAAAAGAAAATATCTGAAATATTAGCAACTTCTACAAACACTTGTACTAGTTATTAACAGTTCAAATAATTTTACAGCTTATAATGTTCAGGCTATGAGAGATATATAACATATATGTACACTGAAAGGACAGAATTCATGGAATACCTGGTTCCCGGAGCAAGGCGACGGTGTCATCCCTCTCACTAGTGGACCAACCCACCGCTTGGCAGGTATATAGGTATACTGCATCATTGCATTCACGTAGGTGGTAATTCGATGACAGTATGGATAAACATTGTGAGTTAACCAACTTTGAAAGAGAGATGATAGGGGCTGCATCATGGGTCACTCTATCGTGGAGATGGTACAGAAATGGTACTATCCCTGTTTGACAGTATCAAGGGTGTATTGGGAATACGCCATTTCTGGAATAACATCACATTGTGGACAGCGCTGTGGACAGAGAAAGGCGGTGGATGAACATGGCCATCAGCATCTGTCTTGCATTTTTTCAGAGAGCGACAGTGGCACAAATTACTGCCGACTTCAATGAGGGAGGTGCCAGAAACATCTCCACCAAGACCATCAGGTGATCATTAGCCACAACAGGTTATGGGAGCTACCGATTCAACAGAGTCTCATTGCTAACACCATGACATAGGATTCTATGCCTCAACTGGACAAAAGAACATCAGCACTGGATGTTGGATGATTGGAGACGGGGTCTCCTGGTCCGATGAGTCCCATTTCCAGTTATTTTGAGCGGAAGGGAGGTTTTGTGCAGTTTTCATATCTTGCGTGCAGTTTTTACTGCATGAAGCTATGCACTTTCATGTCAACAAGGAACTGTTCAGGCAGGCGGAATGTTGGTAATGGTCTGGCACAAGTTGGGACCTCTGCTATGTCTATATGCACCTCTGAAGGTCCAGATTATGTGTCCATCCTTGCAGACCATGTGCATCTCTTCATAGTCATCGTGCACCCACAGGGCAATGGATTCTTCCAGCAGGAAAATGCTCCTCCCCACAGAGCCGTGGTGACTAGAACATGATTCAAAGAGCAGTCCACAGATTTTACCACAATGGAATGGCCTCCCCATTCACTGAACATAACTCTGTGGAGAATCTTTGGGATGCTGTGGAAAGGACCATTTGAGCTTTGGATCCTCCACCCAGGAATGTGGTGGAATTATGAACAGCGGTGCAGCAAGCACAGATTTAAATACCCATGGAATGCTTTCGTGAACTAGTGGATTCAATGCCTCACCGTGTGACCACCCTTATCCGGGGTGAAAGGTGGGCCTACCTGTTACTATGTAGGTATCCCATGATTTCTGTCCACTCAGTGTATATGTTAGTGCAAATTGTGGGCTGATGGAGAAGACAAGAGACAGGAAGGGATGGAGCTGTGATGGAGTACAAGCTGTCATGATTCTGCCTTGTGGCAGGGCAGAGAACTTATGATGATAAGTACAAATGCATCATTTTGGTATGCAGCTATAAACCAAAACTTAGTTTGCAAAAAAGCATCATAGGCATCTCAGTGTAAAGAAAATCACCTTATCGCGTTATTAGTAATTATAAAACACATTACTAATAATACTATTTCAAGCATTATTAACGTGGTCAGCTTAATAACATTAAATATTATTATTATTATTATTAGTTATGATGCAAGGAAGCCTGAGGCTTATGCTGATTAGCCCGGGGGTTCGAGCCTGTCACCACCAAATACGAAGGATGCGAAAAGGTCAGGGAATGACTACCGCATATTCCCGGAGCAATATGGCCTTAGTTGCTAATGCTCCTAAAAACCCAACAACAACAACAACAGCTTATGCTGAACCAGTCAAAAAAAATTCCCGAGTTACCCTGAGAGAGAGAGAGAGAGAGAGAGAGGAGAGAGAGAGAGAGGAGAGAGAGAGAGAGAGAGAGAGAAGTAGAAAGGAATCACCAAGAAAGTGAAGAATGATGATATCCAGCTCAGGACCCTGGGTTTTCCAAGCCCAAACTTACCAGATAAGAGCCCTAGGGAAATTCTACAGTAATAATGATTGAAATACATATGTATAAATATACGACTTTTAGCTGTAATGAACATTATAAATTATAACAATAACGTATTTTTTCCTGTGTACGTACATGCATGCGTGTCTTGTTTTAATTTTAACCATTTATGATGTAATTTGACATGTTTTTTAGGTTTTTTTTTATAACATTTTCATTTTTCAAAGATTTTATTTTTTTAAAAATAAAATCTAAACAAGTTTATGTAGTTGTAATATGGGAAAGTTTATATAGCTGGACTAAACTTTGTAATTTGAGATAACTTTCTGTTTTTACTTTTTTCTGTAAATAATTAACATTTAGTTGCAATTGTGCACATTTTTGCTGCAAAGAGAATCATGCCATTAGAAAAGAGGATCACTTTGACTGGGTACAAACAAATTCAGTGTGTGTAACATTTTGATTCATAACAATTCAAAGTATGCAAAAATATGATTGTTGCTGAAGGCAACAATTCAGTGCATGTGTGACAATTTTGTGTATGACAATAATTAAGTAACTAGCAATTAAGAAATTAGCAATTAAGAAACTAGAAACACAGAAACTAGCAATTAAGAATGAAGTAAAAGGTTTGGGAAACCAATTGGTCATTTAGAAAGAAGGAATGCAAAAATTTAGGAAATAAAGCAAAAAAGAAAAGAATATATATATGAAGGCTGTTCAATAAAGAATGATCCGAATTTTTTTCACAACATACCTTTATTAATCATCCATATTTTGGTGGCCCTTTTCAAAGTAGTCCCCATTTGATGAAATAGACTTACTCCAACGATTCTGCCATTCTTCCAAAACATGGAAGAAGCCATTTTTTTATGTGTTTGAGAATCCGATGTCCTCACAACTTCTTCTGATGACTGGAAATGTTTTCCTTGCAGCCCCTTCTTTAACTTTGGAAATAAATAAAAAAAAATCACAGGGTGCAAGTTCAGAGCTGTAGGGTGAATAAGGAACACATTAGACATTAATGCTGGCTATGTACTCAAGGGCAGCATTAGCATTAGCATTAGTAGAGGCATTTGATGCAAGAAAGCAAGCTTATGCAGCATCAGCCAAAAAAAAAAACCACTTCCACTTCACCCCTCTGTTCATTCGAAATACCTGTCCAGCTGAGCCTTAAACTTATTTAGGTTATCAACTTCCACGACAAGGGATGGAAGTCTGTTCCACCAACCAACCACCCACTAGCTAAAGGCAAATTTCTGCACGTCTATCCTACATCTGTCTTTCCTCAATTTGAATTTATGCCCTCTCAGGTGATTATTCTGAGCAAGAGGAAGACTCTCATCAGCATTGAGTATGCTCAAACCATTCAAGGCTTTATACACCTCTTTCAGATCACCTCACTGGTGCCTAGTCTGCACACACTGTAATTTGCAAAACTTAAGCCTTTCTTCGTAAGAGCACCCCCTCTGTTCCATTCGCTAATCTTGTTGCCCTTCTCTGTACTCGTTCCAGCAGCTCTACATCCTTATTGAAATGAGGCCTCCAGACCTGTATACAGTACTCTAGGTGTGGCCTGACCATTGCCTTATACAAGGGAATAATCAGCTCCTTATCCTTGCTAAAGAAATTCCTATGTATCATTGACAATACACCATGAGCTACTCTTGCAGACTGTCTGCATTGCTCAGAGAACTTCATATCTGCCTGCACAACCACCCCCCAGGTCCCTTTCATTCTCTACCACCGTCAGTGTAGTACCACAGAGTTGATACGTTGCTCAGGGGTTGCTGTTTCCCATATGTAGTATTTTATATTTGTCAATGTTAAACTTCATTTGCCACCTCCCAAACCAGCTGCTCAACCTTTCCAGATCCTGTTGCAGCAGCATAGTGTCAGTAGTGTCCTTGACAACCCCGCCAACCTTTGTATCGTCTGCAAACTTGGACATTAAGCTTGATATACCATCATCAATATCATTTATAAATACAGAAAAAAATAATGGACCCAACAATGAAACCTGAGGGACTCCACTGATAACATTAGTCCACAATGAGCAGTGTCCAATGATTACCACTCTCTCTTCTTTCCCTCAACAACCCCTTTATAAATGGCAGCAATTTGCCTCCAATGCCACAGTGCTCCAATTTGTGCAGCAGTCTTCCATGTGCAACAGTATCAAAAGCCTTTCTAAGATCCAAGTATATAATATCAAAGTTATTCCCTGCATTCAGTTCTTTTGTGACAATCAAATTGGTCAGGCAAGACTTCCCCTTAACAAAACCATGCTGTGTCCGAGTTTTAACTGAAGTGTTGTCTAGATGATCTTGCAGCGCTTCTTTAATCAGTGTCTCCATTAATTTTCCTGGAACAGAAGTTAAACTCACAAGTCTATATAATAGCTTGTGTCAGCCTTTGATCCTCCATTGTGAATTGGGGTCACATTTGCACATCTCCAGTCTATGGATACCTCCCCTGAGTCCAAGGAAGCTCTCATAATTATGGCTAAGGGTTTGCTTACCTCCTTTAATATAACGGGATAGCTCCCATCCATCCCAGGTGCCTTTCTTGTGTTTATCTTCAACAATTTCTCCTCCACTTTACTCTCAGTTATTACAAGATTATCTAGCTTACTGCCAGAGTTGAATACACTTCTGGCATTCCCCTTGCTGAATAACTCCTCATGTGTGAACGTTGATGCAAAATATTCATTTAGTTTGTTAGCTACCTCAGCAGGATCATCAACAGTTGACCCATCGATATCAAGTGGACCAATCTGATTCATCCCCTTCCTTCTAGAGTTTACATAAGTAAAGAACTCTTTGCTGTTTTTCTTTGCATCCCTTGCCAAATATTTCTCATAATCTGCCTTCGCCTGCCTAACCTCCTTTGTAACTTGGTTACAGATCAACTTGTATCTATCATAGGCTTCTGTGTCATGTGTTAATTTGTATGTATCCCATGCATTTTTCTTCTCTGCCATATGTCTCATTAGTTCATCTGACATCCATTTAGGCCTAAACCTTGAACAATATGAGGTCTCACACTGTGATGATGTAGCATCCACCCACCCACCTGTGTGTGCAGTTGTGGTCAATTGTGACAAATGTGATCCCACAAAATGTGCAGTACATTTCTACAGTATAGTCTTGTAATGGTTATATGATGTGACACAATATGCTGCTAAACCATTCCATGAATGTCAAAAAAAAAAAAAAAAAAAAAAAGAGATGATCATAACCATCCTGCAAAAGCCACAATGTTTACTTTTTTCAGTGTTGCCAATGATGTAGACTTCCAAACAGAGCTTTGTTGCTTATTCTCTGGGCCAAGATGATGAAGCTATGTCTCGTCCATCATTATCACCTTGTGCAGTGCCTTATCATGTTTAGTAACCATCCATTGCAGCTCCCGACAAACACCCATGTGAACTTGCTGTTGCTCAGATGTGAGTAGTCTTGGAACTCAGAGTGCACAAATACATGTCATCTATAAATGGTCATGGAGAATACTGTGCATGCTTTCTACTGATATTCTCAACATCTCTGCCAGTTGCTTTACTGTTATATGACAATCTTCTCTCATGATTACAGAAGCAGTGTTTATGGTTTCTGTGGGACAGCAGTAGTTGAAGCTCCAGGACTGCCAATTTTTGAGAGTGACTCACATCCATCTTTAAACATTATAAACTAGTTTTCCGACCCACCTAACACTTTGTTTGTTTGTTTGTTTTGGTTTTATTGGCACATTAGCTACTAAGGCTATAATGCGCCACCCACCTAACACTGCTGATGCTATTGAGGCAGTGTTAGGTGGGTCGGGAAAACTGCTAGCTTGGGGGAAGACAAAGACCAATAGATTGACAGTAACCACTGGCAGAGGTGAAAGAGATTCTTGCACTGCTTCTATTAGAATGAGCAGAAGCCTGAAAAACAAGATGCTTGATATTTCAGAGACTGCTGGGAGCCATTGCGGTACAAGTAAACACATGGGTTGTGTTAGGGTAGCTAAGAATAGAAACAGGTGCAGGTATACTTGCGTGTACACCAATGCTAGGAGTTTAGTAAACAAATTTGATGAATTTGAGGTATTGCTCAAAACATCAAAGGCAGATATTGTTGGGATATCAGAGACGTGGTGTCACACAGATATAAGAGATGCAGAACTGGAATTTGGGGAGTACAACGTCTACAGAAAGGATAGAGAGGATAGGAAGGGGGAAGGGGTTATGCTATTAGTTAAGAAACACATAAAAACCAAGGAAGTGAAGCCAGTCAACATCGCTGGACAGTGCAGTGTTGAGTCAGTTTGGTGTGACATAAGCATTGGGAGATCAAAATTGGGAGTAGGAGTGTGCTATAGGCCTAATGACTATGATGAGTATAATAAGAAACTGTACAGGGAAATAGAGTGGGCCAGTAAATCAGAGAGTCTTATAATGGGAGATTTTAATTTCCCAGATATTGACTGGAATTTGGGAGCTGGTCACTCACATACTAGCAGGGCTTTTGTGGATTTATTGGATGATTGTTTTCTACATCAGCATGTTCGGGAGGCAACTAGAGGGAGTAATACTCTTGATTTGATTATCAGCAGTGATTCTTCATGCATTAAGAATCTGCAGATAAATGAACCACTAGGTGGCAGTCATCACAGTGTGCTGAAGTGGGATTTACTCAAAGAGGTAACTACCATTAGGGGTAAAGGGAAGGGTTATTGCTTCCGTAAAGGTGACTACGATGGACTGAGACAGTATTTAAATTCTATACAGTGGGACCAACTGATGATGTTACCAACAGCAAACTCAAAATGGGAAGCATTCAAAGAACTTATCTTGGAAGCTACTAGGCTTTACATACCAACTAAGAAATATTGTTCAAGGTTTAGGCCAAAATGGATGTCAGATGAACTAATGAGGCATGTGGCAGAGAAGAAAAATGCATGGGATACTTACAAATTAACACATGACACAGAAGCCTATGATAGATACAAGTTGATATGCAACCAAGTTACAAAGGAGGTTAGGCAGGCGAAGGCAGATTACGAGAAATCCTTGGCAAGGGATGCAAAGAAAAACAGCAAAGAGTTCTTTACTTATGTAAACTCTAGAAGGAAGAGGATGAATCAGATTGATCCACTTGATATTGATGGGTCAACTGTTGATGATCCTGCTCAGGTAGCTAACAAACTAAATGAATATTTTGCATCGACATTCACACATGAGGAGTTATTCAGCGAGGGGAATGCCAGAAGTGTATTCAACTCTAGCAGTAAGCTACAGAATCTTGAAATAACTGAGAGTAAAGTGGAGGAGAAATTGTTGAAGATAAACACAAGAAAGGCACCCGGGGTGGATGGGATCTATCCAATTATATTAAAGGAGGCAGCAAAGGAAGTAAGCAAACCCTTAGCCATAATTATGAGAGCTTCCTTGGACTCAGGGGAGGTACCCATAGACTGGAAATGTGCAAATGTGACCCCAATTCACAAAGGAGGATCAAAGGCTGACACAAGTAATTATAGACCTGTGAGCTTAAATTCTGTTCCAGGAAAATTAATGGAGGCACTGGTTAAAGAAGCACTGTAGGATCATTTAGACAAGACTTCAATTATATCTCAGACACAGCATGGTTTTGTTAAGGGGAAGTCTTGCCTGACCAATTTGATTGGATACTATGATGCAGTCACAAAAGAACTGGATGCAGGGAATAGCTTTGATATTATATACTTGGATCTTAGAAAGGCTTTTGATACTGTTGCACATGGCAGACTGCTATACAAATTGGAGCAGTGTAACATTGGAGGCAAATTGCTGCTATGGATAAAGGGGTGGTTGAGGGGGAGAAGACAGAGAGTGGTAAACAATGGACACTGCTCATCGTGGACTAATGTTATTAGTGGAGTCCCTCAGGGCTCAGTGTTGGGTCCATTATTGTTTTCTGTATTTATAAATGATATTGATGATGGTATATCAAGCTTAATGTCCAAGTTTGCAGACGATACAAAGGTTGGCGGGGTTGTCAAGGACACTACTGACACTATGCTGCTGCAACAGGATCTGGAAAGGTTGAGCAGATGGGCTGAGAGGTGGCAAATGAAGTTTAACATTGACAAATGTAAAGTACTACACATGGGAAATAGCAACCCCAGAGCAACGTATCAACTCTGTTATTGTTATTGTGGTTTTTAGTAGCATTAGCAACTAAGGCCATATTGCTCCGGGAATATGCGGTGGTCATTCCCTGACCTTTCCGCATCCTCCGTATTTGGTGGTGACGGGCTCGAACCCCGGTCTAATCAAGAAGCGTGTGCTACGCACTGCTGCTCCTTCCCACCTGGCTACGGAGGCGCCGTGTATCAACTCTGTGGTACTACACTGACAGTGGTAGAGAATGAAAGGGACTTGGGGGTGGTTGTGCAGGCAGATATGAAGTTCTCTGAGCAGTGCAGATGGGCTGCAAGAGTAGCTCATGGAGTATTGTCAATGATATACAGGAATTTTTCCAGCAGGGATAAGGAGGTGATTATTCCCTTGTATAAGGCCACACGTAGAGTACTGTATACAGGTCTGGAGGCCTCATTTCAAGAAGGATGTAGAGCTGCTGGAACGAGTACAGAGAAGGGCAACAAGATTAGTGAATGGAACAAAGGGGTGCTCTTACGAAGAAAGGCTTAAGTTTTGCAAATTACAGTGTCTGGAGACTAGGCACCAGCGAGGTGATCTGATAGAGGTGTATAAAGCCCTGAATGATTTGAGCATGCTCAATGCTGATGGGATTCTTCCTCTAGCTCAGAATAATCACCTGAGAGGGCATAAATTCAAATTGAGGAAAGACAGATGTAGGATAGACGTGCGGAAATTTGCCTTTAGCCAGTGGGTGATTGGTTGGTGGAACAGACTTCCATCCCTTGTCGTGGAGGTTGATAGCCTAAATAAGTTTAAGGCTCAGCTGGACAGGTATTTTGAATGAACAGAGGGGTGAAGTGGAAGTGGTTTTTTTTTTTTTTTTGGCTGATGCTGCATAAGCTTGCTTTCTTGCATCAAATGCCTCTACTAATGCTAATGCTAATGCTAAACTTCCTACGAGCTGTGCTATATGGAAATGTAGATTTACCTTAAGTCTCTATTAACATTTCATATACATGCTGATGTTTTTTTGGGATGGAAACAAAATTTGAAAGCAGCATACTGTTCCTCATGTGTCACATCTATTGTTACATAGGCAAAACTGAACAGGACTTGACCGCCAAGGTAACACCTTGTGCATGAGTCAGTTGCTATGTAATGCAACTTGGTTTGTCCTTAAATTCTGCAGCTCAGCTGGAAATAGCAAGCAGTACAGTTTTTCATGAAAAATTATGCTCATTCTTTATTAAACAGCCCTCATGTATATTATCTTTTTATTTTGTGTAAAAGTATCAAACTAATACTGTTCATAGGCAGTGTGATTATTTGGCCCTCAACCAGTCTAGGCTGCTTGGAAGATTGTAAGCCTTGACACAGGCTTACCCTCTTGACACTGTTAAAAGTTTGCATTTTCAATTTTGCTCTGAATTCTTGCATAGAGTTCAGTGAAGTGATACACCCTCCAAATTGTCACATACAGAGAACTGTCATGCAATGAGTCATACACCAAACTGACACATACAACAAACTATCATGCACTGAATTGTCATAGAACAAATTGTCCTGCACTGAACTGTTGTGGAACCTTAGAAAAGTATAGTATTTGTTAAAATTCTGTGCTTTTAACCTTTGTAGCCTGCGCTTTTATCAAATGTACTAGCTGCAAATGAATGAAATCAATTTTTAAACAAACATCATGAAAACGTTGACAAAATATTCTTGTGACAATAATAAAGGCATAACACAGCTTGATTCAATAGGATGCTCCTTAACTTTAGAAGAATTGCTATAATTCAAGATATAAAAAAACTTTTTATTTATTTATTTATTTGGAATAATGCATACATCACATTTAGTTGAAAAATAAAAAGTCAAAAAAGAATCTCTAATTTAATATGGAGGAAAAAGTGCATTAATAAATTATCCAAAATTAAATGATAAATTTAAAAACCATTAAAAAAATTACACAACATTTTGCTAGATGCTACCACAGCTGGTTTTTTCCTTATTGACAAGGAAATATTAAAAAAAAAAAAAAAAAAAAAAAGGCATCTGAATGTCGATCAAGCCCTGCAAACATTCAAACGAATATTTAAATTGAAACATGTATACAAAAGTGCTGAAACGTTCACTTGTATGTAGAAATACAAAATAAGAATTAATAGGAATGCACAATAATCAATAATATGCAACTATTTACAGCTGTGAACAAGATGCATAATGACATACAGATTGAGAGGCTAAATACCCTTTGTGAGTTTTAACTGAACATAATAGGTTAATAATAGAATTAAAAAAAAAAAAAAAAAAAAAAGGTTACTTAGCACACTGATTCAGCTTCCTGCACAAATTTTTTGGAACCAAAATATCAATCCTGTTTTTTTTGCAACTACTAACATATACAATTAAAATGAACTAGATACTGACAAAAAAAGAAAAAAAAAACTGAAAAAGTGATTTCTATTTAAAGTATCCAACACATAAATGCTAATACATGTAACTATAGTAACTGGACTTACATTATTAAACCAAAAAGTAAATGAATACAAAATCATGTTCCAAAAGAAGACTAATAATGAATAGAAGATAACTTACTCAAAAGAATCACATAAACAAAAATAAAAAGTCTAAAAAGAATCTTTAATTTAATATGGAGGAAACTCTATCAATAAATTAGCTAAAATTACATAAATTTAAAAACCATTAAAAAAATTACAAAACCATTTTGCTGGATGCTACCAGAGCTGGTTTTTCCTTATGGGCAAGGCTCTTAATGCAATATTTTTTAAAAAAAGCATGTGCAATGTTGATAAGTTCTGCCAACAGCTGACACATTTAAATGAATATTTAAATTGAAGCATGTATAGCAGTGCGATACATGATGACTTTATCTATGATTAAAGCCAGCCTATTTCAAAATCAGCCATATGGTAGGCAATGGTATACCACCACATTATCTGATGCTGCAGAGGCCACAACAAAAACTGCTGTTAACTAGATCCCAGATGCCACTGTATGCCCTGCAAAATTAAATTTAAGAAAGGAGAGGGTAAACGTGGCCACATGGAATGTAAAAAGTTTAAAAGAAGGCAAGATGGATATGGTCATCAATGAAATGGATAGGTATAAAATTGACAATTTAGGAGAAACTGAAGTCATGTGGACAATACAAGGTCATTTCAAAACTAGAAATAGGTTTTTGGTTGTTTTTTCTGAAAGTGACCACATAAAAGGACATGGTGTCACTGTCATTTTGAATAAGGAATGTTCAAGGTCTCTTCTTGGATACAATCCTATTAATAGTAGAATAATGACGGTTAGACATCAGAACTAGCCAGTAAATCTCATAGTTTTAGTTGCATATGCACCAACATCAACATCCACAGATGAAGGTATGGACGTTTATTATGAAAATCTTCAAGCACATGGAAATCTCCTGATCATAAAACAAGGCATCAGATTGATTAAATATTTAAATTGATTAAACACACACACACACACACAGAGAGAGAGAGAGAGAGAGAGAGAGAGAGAGAGAGAGAGAGAGAGAGAGAGAGAGAGAGAGAGAGTTAATAAAAATAAAAAAATAATAAAAAGCTAACACAGAGAGAGAGAGAGAGAGAGAGAGAGAGCATGCGCTAATAAAAATACTTCATTAAAATACCTTCATAGACTTTACAACTGTAATATCTGCAGGTTTAAGAGTATTCAAAGCAGTAACAGCACTTTCAAGTGCTGGAACTGCTTCTGCAAGATCTTTTACACAATCATCTTTAATAGCCTGGGAAGCAGCTGCTGCTTTATTGGCAAGAGCTTCATCTGCTCCTACAACCTAAGTGAACAAAGTAAAAAAATAAAATTAAAATAATGCAGTTAGACATAAAGCAACAATTCCAATTTTTAAACATACTGATGAATAAATTAGTTTCTGAAGTAAAATATATTAAAAAATTTTGCCCTTTAACTCTAAAAGTACAATATTTCTACTAATATTGTACTGTGAGATTTTTAGATGTGTTATATTCTCTGATAAATAATAAGTGACAATAATAACCATTTTTTTTAAAAAAAATCCTTTAGTTAACAAACAAAAACATATACAGACATATGTTTGAATAAATATGATGCATAAATAGATATAGTGGATATCTCAGTTATAACAACTTTGAAACATCATAACTTTTTTACATATATGGATGGGAATGTAAAATCTTGCAGATATAATGTATTGTACATCTAAGCTTAGCACCTTCTATTTTGGATTGAATTATGATGAGATTCCTTAAAAAATCCATCCATGTGTTATGGATGGCTGAATTGATGTTACCTATTGTCAAATAGATAACATGAATTCAGCAAAATTTGATGTGCAAAATTGTCAATGCCCCATAGTGGGTGCATTGACAATTTTGCACAATATATTGTAAAACAATTATTGAGCCAAGAACTGCATGCATGGATGAAAAAATTTCAAAAGGCCAGCAGTGTCCTGAAACAACATGGTGGTGTAAAGTTCAGAGCATCAGAGGGCATTGAACATGTGCATACTGTCTCCGGCACCTCCATAGCCAGGTGGGCAGGAGCAGCAGTGCAAAGTACATGCTTCTTGATTAGACCAGGGTTCGAGCCTGTGACCACCAAATACGGAAGATGCAGAAAGGTCAGGGAATGATCACTGCATATCCCCAGAGCAATATAGCCTTAGTTGCTAATGCTCCTAAAAATCAAACAACAACAACATACTGTCTCCCAAAGATGCTCAAGAAAATCCATCTGCTGTGCCCATATTGAATTGTAGTTGCTACATTCAAATGTGTATAAAGTCAAGTGCACATGGGTGCATCAGTATGCATACAAGCTTTAACTAGTTCAACACTTCAAATAGGATGAACATGACAAATGAAGAAATTATGCTATTCATGTGATCTGCAGTCTCAATGAACAACACATGTGGGTTTGTCAACAGTCACAACTGAAGTTGAAAGAGAGTCTAGAGTCTAAAAGTTAATGTTGGGTGTAACCTTATGCATAATAGGATTATTGGTTATTTTATTTCTGAAAAAAATTGTGGCAGCTTCTATATACTTAAACAAAGTTCAGCTTTTTGTGGTACCACAGTTACAGGACTACTAACCAAACTTCATATTCCAATGGATAGTGCTCTCCTCATTGGTCTCATGATGCCTGTTCCTTTTTAGACACCTGGATGCCAGACTACTGACCACTAAAATTGTTTGATTTTATCCTGCACAATTATTTTATGTGGGATTACATAAAGTTGAAAGTGTGATGCAGAGCACTGTAGAGCTGAAGGCATGCATCATGATGACAGTGAATTCTATTAAGCCTATTAGTATTAGTATTAGTAACGGCCGCATGGTGCAAGAAAGCCTATGGCTTATGCTGCACCAGCCAAAAAAAAAAAAAAAAAAATCCGAACAAAACAATGATAAAAACAAAAAAAAAATAAAATAAAATAAACTAAATAAATAACTAAATAATAATAATTAATAAAAAAAAAAAGGAAATTAAACCTATCATCCTATGCGCTTTCCTTACCCAAAAGTACTATCCAGATGACCTTTGAATTTCCTCAAACTGTTGGCCTCTACCACCCATGAAGGCAACTTATTCCAGTAATTTATAACTCGCTGGCTAAAATAAAACTTCCTGCAGTCCACACTAGACAACGTGTGGAGGGAAATTGGATACTGATATGGCAGTCTATGCTACGAATGGTAAATATTATTATTATTATTGTTGCTCTAATATTATTTCTCCCTGATTGGGGGATTCCACTCTCTGATGGGTACTGCTACCAAATACACAGGGTGGTTGTAAGGTCTGGTGTTACTGTTGGTCGAGGAACTCTCTGACTATCCTACAGGTGTTCAGGATTGCAACTTTCTGGAGTTCCTTTTGGGTGTTCTCTGGGAGACCTATTATTGCAAGGCTGCTACGTAAGAGGGAGGGTCTTTGGCACCATATCAGTGGTTGACACAATGATCGGGATGGTCGTTACTTCTTGCATATGCCACATCTGCTTGACCTCGTGTCTCAGGTTCGTGTACTTCCTAATTTTTTCCTCATGGGTTTTCTGGACATTGCTAGTGTTGGGCACCACTATGTCAATCAGGTAGGTAGCCTTTTCCATCTTATCCACAAGGGTTATGTCTGGTCTGTTGTGCGGGATGGTCTTATCCATTATTATGGTGCAGTCCCAGTACAACTCGTGCGTTCAGGTCTCCAGTACTACCTGGAGGTTCGTACTTGTAGTATGGT
This sequence comes from Mastigoproctus giganteus, assembly GCF_048544385.1. Lineage (NCBI taxonomy): Eukaryota > Metazoa > Arthropoda > Arachnida > Uropygi > Thelyphonidae > Mastigoproctus > Mastigoproctus giganteus. Next base: position 27,982,203 of record NC_143578.1, on the reverse strand, counting down.
ACATTTTCTTTGGTCAACTGGTATTTCCTCATTAGCTTCTGATGTATTATCCTGGCTATATAGTCGTGTCTACGGGCATACTCTGGGTGATCACCTTGCAATCCCCCAGTGATGTATTGGATTGTTTCTGAGGCAGGTGGTATAGTCGACATGTGTCATCTGACATTCCGGGCTCCTTTGCGATGTATTTTCTATAGTTTCTGGTATTGATTACCTGGTCTTGGATGGCCAGCATGAATCCTTCAGTCTCGGGGAAAAGCATCCCACTTGTGAGCCATGCATTGGAAGCAATGTTATCGATGTGATCTTGATGGAGGTCATTGTAGTGTCTTCTTTGTCCATCTTTCTAGCTTCGTTTCCTGTCTGTCTGGGCGGGAGGGAGCTCCTCACTTAGAGGTTGAGTGGGGTATACCACTTATCTATCTTCCTTATGGCCTGGTGGAGTGGTGCTGTATTGTTCTCGAAGTAATCCTTCAGGTTAGCTATCACTGTTTTCTGTTGCTCTATCAAGTCTATCAGGCCCCTTCCTCCCTCTTTCTGAGCTAGTGTTAGTCTCTCCGTTGCTGACTTCGGGTGGTGTTGGTGGCTCTTGGTCATCCTTGTCTTTTGCATGATATCCTCTAGATTGGTGTTAGTCCAATCTATGACCCCAAAGAAGTATGTTAGTACTGGAGCTGCATAGGTGTTTATGGCTTTAATTGTGTTCCCTCTATTCAATTTTGCTTTCAGCGGGCTTCTGAGTCTCTGATGATATTTTTCAGTCAGGCAATTCTTGATTTCCTTGTGTTCTAACTGCTGAGCCTGCATCATCCCTACGTATTTGTAGGTCTCTCCTTCTGTCATAGCTTCAATCTCTTTACCAATCAGCAGCTGGTAGTGTCGGCTGACTAATTTTCCCTGGTGCAGTGCATGGGTCTTGCATTTGTCTAGACCAAATTCCATCCTGATGTCCTTGCTGAATTTTCGGTGATCCGGAGTAGTTGCTGCAGTTACTTCCCAGTTGCCACGTAGAGCTTGATGTCATCCGTGTACTTAAGGGAGTGAGGGTGTACAGGTTCTTTCTTCCTTCTTTGAGGTTATATCCATACTTGCTGCCATTAAGAATGGTGGATAGCGCGTTGAGTGTTTTTCTCTTCTGATGGGGATTGGTCTGGTTGTGATGTTCTCGACCTTAATGGTAGTACTCCATTTCGCCATTGTTGCTCCTAGGAAGTTTGTCGGATTGACCTTGTAGCTCTTTAGGGTCTCTATTAGCCAGTTATGAGGTATGGAGTCGAAGGCCTTGGGTTAATTGATGTTCGCACACCCAGTACTCTGGGTGTGCCAAGCCCATACTCACCAGATGTGAGCCACTGGGGTTACATATGTGTAATATGCTCTCTACACATACTTCATATGTAACTTAACTATTTCTTATGAGTTGCATGCCATGTTGCCAATGTAATTTATCTATATTTCCAATGAGTTGTGTGCATATTCTTCTGGTTGCATTAATCAATAAAAATATAAGGAACCTCAAACTTGCTACCTTTCAGTATAGATATTTTGCATATATACACAACCCCAGGGGCTAACATCTGGTGAGTATGGACTTAGCACACCCAGGGTCCTCAGATGGATATCATCATTCTTCTCTTTCTTGGTGATTCCCTTCTACTTTTCTCTCTCTCTCTCTCTCTCTCTCTCTCTCTCTTTTTCTCTCTCTCTCTTAGGGTAACTCGGGGAATTTTTTTTGGCTGGTGCAGCATAAGCCTCAGGCTTCCTTGCACCATATAGCTAATAATAATAATAAATATATTCAGGACATTTCATGAGGTTATTTCAGGAAGTATCAAGCTCTCACAGTTTCTTTAGGTTTAAACTGGTTTTTAAATTTGAACATAATCCTTGCAGTTTTTACTTTCAGTAAGAATTCTCTCTTTTCAGCAATTTTGCTAAAGTGCTCAAGTGTTCATCAAGGCTAATAACAATAAAGTTTCTGACAAATAATACATCATAGGTGTCATAATTATTATTAGTATTGGTATTAGCCATATAGTGCAAGGAAGCCCCAATCTTTTGCTGCACCAGTCACGTTCATTTAAGATCAGGATAAAGACAAGAATTAAAAGAGATTTCTATAATTGAACTTCTTGCATCTGACATCTACTGCATTTTAATGAATGCTCCAGGAAATATGTGTTGAGATTACTTTTTTTGAATTTTAAAAAAGGTGGTTCTTCAAATAAATTTTTTTTTCTTTTTTTTTTTTTTTTGTTGGATCAGCAACTTCAGAGACTAGAGTCATGTCAATGATCCAATAAAAATCTATTAATATCTAACTTCACAGTATTAATATTTGACTTCCATAGTATCCAACCTTATTTTAACCTTCCTCTCTTTCCTCATTTCAACTAATAGTTTGCTCTTCCAATAACAACATTGTTTTTTTTTTTTTTTTTTTTTTTTTGTTTCTGTATGTCAATATAGCAGAGCGAGGCAATTGAGTAGGCTGTATCCAAGTCTGCATGGCTTCTAAATATGGTTAATAATTATATTCATTGTCAGAATGATTAATTTTAAACTACACTGATCTAATTGGCATGCTGGAATATAAATAGGATAAATAACATTATCATCTGCTAATTTAAAAATAAATTTTAATTGTGATACTGCTTGTGGATATGTGCTCAATCAAATCAAACCTAAGCTCAATCAAAACTAAACTCTAAACTTCCTCCACAATGTAGCATGTTTTCCACTCATTTACAAAGTTACAAAAACCAGTATCAGTGAAGTGTACGCAAATATAAGGGATCAATAAAAATCTGACTACCCAAATATCAATAATTTATAATTTTGGGTTTTGCAAATTTTGAATTTTCCTGTATATGCCAACAGAAATCATATTCAAGGTTTCAGATACTTGACAAATTATTAAGAAAGATAACTGATAGAAAGTATATATAATATTACTCAGTATTACAATTATATCAGGTTTTAAACAGATTATTAACATATGTGCATAAAATTTAGCCCTTTCACAAATGGCAAAGGTCATCTCATAATAAGTACATTTCAAAATTTTATTTGTACTGTACTTAATATCATGTTTCAAATTTGAAACTGAAGTACCCTTAAATTCAAAATAAAATGTAACAACAATTAATGTACATTTCCCACTTTTACTTCCCACATTTTTATAATGTGGGAAATAAAAATTTATTGCATTATGTTTTGAAGAAAAGTCATACAGGTCTATTTTCATCAACAAGCTCACCAAAGAGTAATGGCGCCTCTGTAGCCAGGTGGGCAGGAACATAGTGCGTAGCACACGCTTCTTGATTAGACTGAGGTTCGAGCCCATGATCACTAAATATGGAGGATGTGGAAAGGTCAGGGAATGACCACCGCATATCCCCGGAGCAATATGGCCTTAGTTACTAATGCTCCTAAAAATCAAATAACAAACAAACAATAACAAACCAAAGAGTAAAAAAAAATTACATTAATTCTGTTAAAAAGTTATCATAAAAATATTCAATTTACTAGTACAATTTAATTCTTTAAAAAGGAAGAATTTTTACCTCCTTCTTTGCTTCCACTTCAACAGTATCTTGTTCAATTTTAATCATTAGTTTTTCAGCTTCTGCTGACATTTCAACTAGCTTTGGTTGTAGAGCAGTCAGTGAATCCTGCATTACGGATATTTGAGATGCAGCAAACTCCAACTTTTCTAAACCAACCTGTTTAAAAACAAATGCAATTCTCACTAACATATAATAATTTTGACATTTAAGTAAGAGTACAAATATAATAGAAAGCAAAGGCAGATTATGAGAAATCCTTGGCAGAGGATGCAAAGAAAAGCAGCAAAGAGTTCTTTACTTATGTAAACTCTAGAAGGAAAGGGATGAATCAGATTGGACCACTTAACATAGATGGGTTGACTATTGATGATCATGCTCAGGTAACTGATAAACTCAATGAGTATTTTGTATCTACATTCACACATGAGGAGTTATTCAATGAGGGGAGTGCTAGAAGTTTATCAAACTTTTAACAGGGAGCTAAGCGATTTTGAAATAACTGAGAGCAAACTGGAGGAGAAATTAGCATTAGCAAGGGCACATGATGCAAGAAAGCAAGCTTATATAGCAACAGGCAAAAAAAAAAAAAAAAACCCTTATTTCACCCATCCCCTTGCTCCAAATGTTTTGAAAGTTAAACATAAGGAAGGCACCAGGGGTGGACAGGATCTATCCAGTTATATTAAAGGAGGCAGCAAAGGAAGTAAGCAAACCCTTGGCCATAATTATAAGAGATTCCTTGGACTCAGGGGAGGTCCCCAAGAACTGGAAGTGTGTAAATGTATCACCAATTCACAAAGAGGGTTGAAAAGGTGACACAGGTAACTATAGACCTTTTAGTTTAACTTGTGTTCCGGGGAAAATAATGGAGTCACTGGTTAAACAAGCATTGCAGGATCATCTAGACAAGACTGCAGTAATAGTTAAGACACAGCATGGGTTTGTTAAAGGGAGGTCTTGTCTGACCAATTTTATTGAATACTATGATGTGGTCACAAAGGAACTGAATGTCAAAAATAATTTTGATTGGAGAGGTATGGCATTAAGGGTAAGTTGTTGCACATGGAAGATTGCTGTACAAATTGGAGAGATATGGTGGCATTAAGGGTAATGCTACTACAATGAATAAAGGGATGGTTGAGTGGGAGACAACAGAGAGTGGTAATCAACGGACACTGCTCTTCATGGACAAATGTTATTAGTGGAGTTCCCCAGGATTCGGTGCTGGGCACGTTGTTTTTTGTATTCATCAATGATATTGATGGTTTAATGTCCAAGTTTGCAGATGATACAAAGGTTGGCAGGGTTGTTAATGACAGTAAAGACAGTATGCTACTCCAACTGGATCTAGATAAGTTGGGCAAATGGGATGAAAAGTTGCAACTGAAGTTTAACATTGACAAATGCAAAGTACTGCATATGGGTAACAATAACTGAAGAGAAACGTACCAACTGTGTGGTACTACACCCAGGAAAGTAGAAAGTGAAAAAGACCTGGGAGTAATTGTGCAGTCACACACAATTTTCTGTTTATACTCTGGGAAGACCACATGGTCAGAGGAGTTCACAAGGTAAAGATAATACAAGAAACAGCACCTTATTCAGCAGTCACGGGGCTTGAACCCAGGTCATCAAGGCGTGTGTACTTATGCACCCGCGTGCCTGACCACTCGGCTATGGCAGCCTTGTAGTCAAATATGAAGTTTTCTGAGCAGTGCAGATGGGCTGCCAGGGCGGGGTCATGGAGTCTTGTCAATGATATATAGGAATTTTGCTAGCAGGGACAGGGAGGTGATTATCCCATTGTACAAGGCAACAATGAGGCCACAACTAGAGTACTGTGTACAGGTCCAGAGGCCTCATTTTAGGAAGGATGTAGAGTTGCTAGAACGAGTACAGAGAAGGGCAACAAGACTGGTGAAGGAAACAAAGGGGTGCTTTTATCAAGAAAGGCTTGAGTTCTGCAAATTGCAGCGCCTGGAGAGTAGGCAACTGTGAGGTGATCTGATTGAGGTGTATAAGGCCTTGAATGGGTTGAGCAAGCTAAATGCTGATGGGATTCTTCCTCTTGCTCAGATTAAGAACCTGAGGGGGCACAGATTCAAATTGAGGAAAGACAGTTGTAGAATAGAGAGAAATTTGCCTTTAGCCAGCGGGTAGTTGATTGGTGGAACAGTCTTCCATCTTTTGTTGTGGAAGTTGATAGCCTAAATAAATTTAAGGCTGAGCTGGACAGGCACTTGGAATGAATGGAGGGGGTGAAATGGGAGGTGGCTGATGCTGCATAAGCTTGCTTTCTTGCATTGTATACCTCTACTAATGCTAATAAGAGATAATAAGAGAAAATATATTTATTACAATTTTTACAAAAAATTGTAATAAATATATTTTCATTTTCTATTTTAAATTACTTTAATTAGTAAAAAATACTACCAAATAATATTATCCATGCAACATACTGTATTTAAAATACTGTATTTGCAGTATTTCCTAATTCTGCTCTACACCAATGTAAACATCGAAAAGAGTGAAGGTGGAGTTTGGTTTTTAGTCCATAAAGATATAAAAAACATTTTGGAATTCAAAAGTACATCTCCAAGGGTCTAAAATTTGCTACTCGGGATTTCTAAGAGGTAAAAACTAAAGGTTATAATGATATATGCATCAACATCAAGCATCAAGCAAAAACATTTATAATGTTTACGATGTTTATAATATTCATTACATACACAGGCAACATTAATAGAAATTTATTATTATTTTTTTTTCATTGAAATATATTAATATGCTAATTGGCAAATTAAGCCAATATTTATGTTTTTTCATAAATATTGGCTTAATTTGTTGTGGTGGAGTAATGCCAAATTTCTGTGGAATTAATATTTAAATTAATACCACAAAACTTAAATTTGGCAGAGATTATTATGGTATGAGCATTTTTTTGAAATTTAAATATAATTAATTAACTTATTTCATTAACTGAGTATTTTTAGTGACAAAAAATGCATGTGCAAAAGGTCCAACATTAGTACATTCCAAGTGCAATTAAAAAAAAAACAAAAAAAAACCCAATACTCTTTTTAAATATTAAATCTGAGGCCTGTCAAGTGATGAAATATCACTACATTACAAAAGAGGTGATACTAATGCTGAGTTAAGTCAAAATATGATTGAATAATGCTCCTTGAAAGCATGAAGTTCAATACAGCTGTAAAAATTAAACATAAATAATACTGGCTCAATCAAGTACAACACAAAACTGGAATAAAGGAATGAACTGTGTATGTGTGTGTGTGTGTGTGTGTGTGTTCCAAATGGATCTCTCTCTCTCTCTCTCTCTCTCTCTCTCTCTCTCTCTCTCTCTCTCTCTCTCTCTCTCTCTCTCTCAAGTGGATAATCCCTTAAATAAACATCCAGGCATTATGTGCATACACAAACACATCTCTATAAAATGATATTCAACTTACTACATATCGATTTTTCTGAGCAATGAGTTCACTTTGCTTCCTACTTAGCAATTCTTTGAAAGTCAAGATCAATTCAAGATAAGAAGTTGGTGTGACATAATTTTTTCTTTGCAGTTCAGAATAATATCTAATAAAAAGAAATAAATCATATTTTAAATTCTATATTTAAAATAGCTATAAACTACAACAGACATTTATAACTATAAACTATAACTGGAATTTAAAATAACTATTAAAATGTAAAAATGATGTAAGAAGACATTCAATTTGCCACAACTACATTTAATTCACATTATTCAAAGTTTCTTATATAACAATGAAAAATAAAATAACTTTTTATTTCTCTCCTACAAATGAAAATATATACAGTAATCCTGATATCAAATATGTTGAATTTAAAACACTGGCTTAAATATTCCTCAATCTAAGGAATATTTAAGCCATTCTGAGGTACACAACTACAGATAACAGTAGATTATGTAGATTTGTTTTGATAACAATTTTAAAGTTTCTGAAAAATTTAGTTACAGACTGGATATTCCCTAATGTTAAAACAACTGAAGTTAAGAATAGCTTCATGCAGGTTGCTTTAAAATTCTTGATGATACCTTTCTCATGTAACTTCAAAATGGCAGTTTCATTGAGTAGAATATACTATTAATGATTACCAAGCTATCAACTTTCAGTTGAGCTGAAAAGCTATCCATGACCATTAAAATTAAAAATTTTTACGCTATCGCAATTTTCTTGTTTCATTTCATTTATGATATTCATTCAGTTAATGAAAACTTCACTATTCATCCATGTCAAATTACATGCCTTTAAATCACTATCAAAATGCCTCAGTTCATATTTGTAAATCATTTCTTTACATTAGACTTTACAGTCACAAATTTTGGTAATTTATTACTAACTTCACTCACAGCTGATGAACACTCTTTCTATCTTCTTGTCCTCTAAAAAGTTTTGAAATTTTATATGTCACCATTTATTTCTGATGTTTTATGAAGATAATTAGAAATGAGTCCAAACTTAGTCACATTAAAATGTTTTTCTTGAAAATTCAAACTCATTTCAATAAACTTTTCTTTGAAGGAGTTCACTATATCTTGCAACAATAACATCTGATGGCAAAATTTCTTAAAAAAAGTAATGCACGACCTCTGGACTGGAATGCAGTCACAACGTGGATTTGTTAAGGGTCAATCTTGTCTGATCAATCTGATTAGTTACTATGATGAAGTAACAAAGGAACTGTATGCAAAAAATTATTTTAACATTATACACTTAAGATTTCAGAAAAAAACTTTTGATACTGTTTCACATAAGACTGCTGTACAACGTGGAGCAATGTGGCATTATGAGTAAGTTACTGCTATAGATAAAGGGATGGTTGAGTGGGAGAAGACAGAGTGGTTATCAGTGGGCACTGCTCTTCTTGGACTACTGTACAGTGGAGTGTCCCAGGTTCATTGCTGAGCACAGTGTTGTTTCTATATTTATTAATGATATTGATGAAGGAATATCAAGCTTAATGCCTAAGTTTGCAGATGATACAAAGGTTGATAGGGTGATTAATCACAGTAATCAGCATATCGCACATGTAATGCAGTAGGGCCACGTGTCCAAAATTACATATTTTACACAGCAATTATTTGAATGTAATTGTTCATGATAATAAATTATGTAATTAAGTTACAGTTACATATTTGGTGACCATATTTCATTGAAATCTAAGTTTTAAAACTTCATTACTAAAATTATTGTAGATTATTTTTACTTCCGAAAAATTTGAGATAAGGCTGTACTGTACTGACTGTTTTATTTTGTGTATTCATCTATGGCCATAATGCCTTAAATTTAAGAATGATAAATCTTAATATTATTATGATATAAATATTAATATTATTAAGATTTATCATTCTTAAATTTAAGGCATTATGGCCATAGATCAATATACAAAATAAAACAGTCAGTGCAGTACAGCCTTATCTCAAAGGTGCCTCCATAGCCAGGTGGGCAGAAGCAGCAGTGCATAGCACACGCTTCTTGATTAGTCTGGGGTTCGAGCCTGTGACCACCAAATACAGAGAATGCAGAAAGGCCAGGGAATGACCACCGCATATCCCCGGGAGCAATATGCCTTAGTTGCTAATGCTCCTACCAAATAGCAACAACAACAGCCTTATCTCAAATTTTTCGAAAGTAGAAATATACAATAATTTTAGTAATCATGTTTTAAAACTTAGATTTCAATGAAATATGGTCACCAAACGTTGAACTGTAACTTAATTATATAATTATAATCATGAACAATCACATTCAAATCATTGCTGTGTGAAATATGTAATTTTGGACATGTGGCCCTACTGCATTACATGTGCAGTATGCTATTGCAACAAGATCAAGCACTATTAGGCAGATGGGCAGAGAAGTGGCAACTGAAGGTTAACATTGACAAATGCAAGGTACTGCATATATAGCAGTAATTCTAGATTAACATAGCAAGGATAAGGAGTGGAAATAAGGGATAAGGAGGTGATTATTTCCTTGTATAAATCAATGGTTAGGCCAGGTCTCGAGTACTGCATAGAGGTCTGGAAGCCCTATTTTAGGAAGGACATTGATCTGTTAGAATCAGTGCACAGAGGAACAATGAGATTAGTCAGGAGAACAAAAGGGTGGTCTTACAAGAAAGGCTTCAGTTCTGCAGCATCTGGAGACTAGGCACCTGCAAGGAGATCTTAGTGAAGTGTTTAGGCTTTGAATGGATTGGGTAAGCTCAATGCTAATGACATCTTTCCTCTTTCTCATACTACACACATGAGGAGGGATTAATTGAAGTTGATTAAGAATAAATGGAGAATATATTTGAAGAAATCTGTGTTCAGCCTGTGAGTATTTGATTATTGCTAGGTAATTGTGATTAAAGTGTGATTATAGTGGGTAATTGTAATTAAACCTTAATGGCTAAGTTTATAGAATGTAAAATTACAGAGTTTTATTAAGTGTTCTGTATAGTACTAAAAAGGGTTTAGGGCTGAAAGCCTCAGACTAAGGGAAATTTACTAGATGAACAAGTTAGTGCAAAGCATCATTTTAGTTCATAGTAAATCATCGAAGTACGTAAAATGACATCATTTTTTGTTACATCTCATATTGTGAATGCCTTCACAATGAGTTTCCTGTTATAGCACTACCTCGAATAAGCAATACTTCTCCAGTAGAGAAGACTAATGTTACTTATTCTCAGGAGATACCATATGGCACTGTTTCAAAGCTTTTTAGCCTCTCACCGGGGAACAGGTACCCTGTGATACGAGTGACAATCCAGTTATGAAGTTTAAATCCACAATATGAGAGATACCAGATGGTGTGTGATAATAAAATATTAAAAAGGGTTTAGGGCTGAAAGCCCCAGACTATGGGAAATTTACTAGATGAACAAGTTAGTACAAAGCATCATTTTAGTTTGTAGTAAATCATCAAAGTAGGTGAAATTTTGTGGGTTACTAGAGATTATGTAGGTTACTACTTAATATACAAGTATAACCTTTGTATTGTTCGAAACTTGCCACCATTGTTATAGCATATTAGATCATTATGGTATAGCATAACATATATCTCAAACTTGATGGTGTAAGGTATAACATAAAACTAGATAGCGTAATACATATCACTGCATTTAAGAATCTGTTAGCTTAGGATTGCCAATTAATCAATTAAATTTATAAATCTTATTAATTTTTATTGTTAATCAATTAAATTGTATTTAAATGGAAATCATGCCCCAGACCAGAGCAGCAAAGCAACACGCACAAAGTAGATGGAGTGCTGTGGCTTGGGGGGGGGGGGGGGCATTTCTCCAATGCATCACAGTTTAAAAGAATGTGCAACTTGTGAAATGTTTGTGGATCTTTCTGAGAAACAGGACATGATATAGTGAAGGAGGATGTCTTTGTGTGTGCTAGATGCAGAGAGCGTGAAGAAATTAGCATTCTCCAACTCAGCATTCTTATGGGCATCTATGAGAGTCTAAGTATAGGGTAGATGCCCTTGAAGGAATTAATACTACGAACTAAAAGCCGAGAGCTTGATGCCTCCCCTTGAGAGAATCAAGCTCTCGGCTGTCCAACTCAATGCCAGAGTTCACTCTTGTGCATCAGACAACAACACAGTGGCAATCTTCAAGGCGGAATACACTGGTCTCATAGGAGATATTTATTGGCGGTGACTCTACTATCCAGGAAACGGGTTATATATATTGTGCAAAAAGGATAGGTGGAATAGGACCAGGGTATGTCTGACAGGGGGCAAAAGTTGATGACATTGTAGAGTAGATATCTTTTAAGAGCACAAAAGGTGATATTGTTGCATACATTACCACTAATGACAATAAGAGCATGAGATCTATGGACTTACTTAACAAGTACAGGTCAGTGTTGAAAAAAAAAAGTCATGAGCTAGGGTTAAATTTGAGTGCCTGCAATTCTGCCCAGACACGATAGGAGGGAGTATGTGATGAGAATCTTGTCAATGACTTCAGTCCTGGAGAGATTGTGCAAGGCTCATGGAGTAGAATTTTTCTCCGCATGGTCTGTGCTTGTTAACAGGAGAGACTGCTTTTACAGGGATGGTATACACTTTCATGATATTACATTAATACACCAACCATTGAATTAAAATAATTTAATATTGTACATTATACAAACAATACAGAGGATACTGTAACATAATCCATTTACAATAACTGATTGTGAATACAGCCTAAAAATAAAATAAAATACAAAATTTTAAAATACAATAAAATATATAAGATTAAAAGCAAAATCCCTTCATTGCAAGGATATATCGGGATTATCAAGCATGCAGTATGCAGCTTCCGGGTCGGATGTTGCACACAGTAGTGTTGCAAGTTAAGGACCCCATATCCAGGGATTCTAGTAGTGGGGTTATATACGAGATTAAATGCCCAGATTGTGGGGAATGTTATGTGGGGGAAATGGGGCGGCGACTTAAGGATCGTCTGGGGGAACACATGAGTGCCATACAAACCGCAGAGTTTGATAAGTCCACTGTTGCTGAACACTTTTGGGAAAGACAGCACCAGGTCTCCCAGAAAATGCTGTCATCCTTGATCGGGCGCATAGGTTCTGGGACTGCAAGTGACTCGAGAGCTTGTGGATTTGCTCATCCGATAACAATACCATGAATAGGGACAGGGGTGTGCGGCTTCACCCCCCCCTTTTTAAGGCTATAGTCCTCTCAAAAGATGAGCGTTTCAGTTTACCATGTTCCCCCGAGCTGCTTCCGGTTCTGGTGTACGTGTAAGAGCTTTTGCTCATGCGCCTGATCAAACACATGTGCCATGAACCTGATATTTAAGGATGTGCTGCGCAAACATTATTTCTTGTTGAGAAAGGAGGCGGATGCCCCCAAAACTACAATTGTATAGTTTGAATAGTTTTAAGGCTTTTAATCTTATATATTTTATTGTATTTTAAAATTTTGTATTTTATTTTGTTTTTAGGCTTTATTCACAATCAGTTATTGTAAATAGATTATGTTACAGTATCCTCTGTATTGTTTGTATAATGTACAATATTAAATTATTTTAATTCAATGGTTGGTGTATTAATGTAATATCGTGAATATGAACTTTCCCAATCTCAGAGGCCTTTTTGAAGATATGGTATACACTTAAATAGTAAGAGCACAAGAATATTTACTGATGCTATCAAGGCAGTGTAAGGTGGGTTAGAAAACTGCTAGCTTGGAGGGATTCAGACTAATAGATTAACAGTAGCCACAGGCAGAGGTGAAAGTGATTCTTGCACTGCTTCTATTGGAATGAGCGGCAGCCAGAAAAGCAAGTTGCTGGGGATTTCAAGAACTGCTGTGAGTCATCATGGAACAAGTAAATACACGAGCTGTGTTATGCTCACTAAGAGTACAGTAAGAGCGGATGCATGTATACTTGTGTGTACACCAATGCTAGTAGTATAGTAAATAATTTGATGAATTTAAAGTGCTGGTCAAGACATCAAAGGTGGATATTGTTGGGATAACAGAGATGTGGTGTCACACAGATATAAGGAATGCAGAATTGGAATTTAAGGAGTAGAATGTGTGCAGAAAGGATAGGCAGAATAGGAAGGGAGGAGGGGTTAACTAACACATAAATCTAAGGCAGTGCATCCAGTTGACATGGGCGGACAGTACAATGTTAAGTCAGTTTAGTGTGACATAAGCATTGGGAAAGCAAAAATGAAGGTAGGAGTGTGTTATAAGCCTAATGACTCTGGTGAGTACAATGAAAGACTGTACATAGAAATAGAGTGGGTCAGTAAAGCAGACTGTCTTATAATGGGGGTTTTTAACTTTCCAAATATAATTACTGGGACTTCTGGGTTGGTCACTAGCACACTGGCAAGGCTTTTTTGGATTTATTGGATGATTGTTTTCTACGACAGCATGTTTGAGAAGCATTGAGAGAGAGAGATAATACTCTTGATCTGATTATTAACAGTAATTATTCATGCATTAAGAATTTGCAGATAAAGGAACCACTAGGTGACAGTGATCACAGTGTACTGATGTGGCATTTACTTAAAGATGTAACTACGGGCATACAGAGAACGGTTTTATGGTGGTCACCTTTATGAAAGTGACTGTAGTGGTCTCAGGAAGTTTTTAAATTCTATACAGTGGGACCAACTGATAACGTAATGTTACCAACAGCAATTTCTAAATGGGAAGCATTCAAGGAATTAATCTCAGAAGCTGCTAGGCTTTTCATACCAATAAAGAAATACTAATCAAGGTTTAGGCCTAAATAGATGTTAGATGAACTAATGAGACTCATGGCACAGAAGAAAAATGCATGGAATGCATATAAATTATTATTATTATTAGCATAAGGTGCAAGGAAGGCTTATTCTGCACCAGCCAAAAAAAAAAATTTCTGAATTACCCTGAGAGAGAGAGAGAGAGAGAGAGAGAGAGAATCACCAAAAAAGAGAAGAAGGATGATATTCAGCTCAGGACCTTGGGTGTGCCAAGCCCATACTCACCGATATGAGCCCTCTGGGGTAGATTATGAGGTAACACCGAAGCCTATGGTAGATATAAACTAGCATGTAATTGAGTCATAAAGGAAGTTAGGCAAGTGAAGGTAGATTACCAGAAATCTTTGGCAAAGGATGCAAAGAAAAACAGCAAAGACTTCTTTACTTATGTAAACATTAGAAGGAAGGAAGGGGATGAATCAGATTGGTTCACTTGATATCGATAGTTTGAATGTTGATGATCATGCTCAGGTTGCTAACAAACTGAATGAGTATTTTGCATCTACATTCACACATGAAAAATTCTGTGGGGAAGTGGAGGTCAGAAGTTTATCAAACTCTAACAGGGAGCTAAATTATTTTGTAATAACTGAGCGCTAAGTGAAGGAGAAATTGTTGAAGTTACATATAAGAAAGGCATCTGGGTTGTATGGGATCTATCCAGTTATATTAAAGGAAGCAGCAAAGGAAGTAAGTAAACCCTTAGCCATAATTATGAAGGTGTTCTTGGACTCAGGGGAGTTCCCCATGGACTAGAGATGTGCAAATGGATCCCTGATTCACAAAAGGATTAAAGGGTGACACTAGTAATTACAGACCTGTTAGTTTAACTTCTGTTTTTGGAAAATAATGGTGTTACTGGTTAAAGAAGCATTGCAGAATCATCTAGATAAGACTGCAGTTATAGTTCAGACACAGAATGGGTTTGTTAAGGGGAAGTCTTGTCTGACCAATTTGACTGGATTCAACAATGCGGTCACAAAGGAACTGGATGTAAAAAATAATTTTGATAACATATATTTCAATTTCAGGAAAGCTTTTGATACTGTTCTTGCATATGGAAGACTGCTGTACAAATTGGAGCAGTATGGCATTAAATGGAAGTTGCTGCAATGAATAAAGGGATGGTTCAGTGGGAGAAGACGGAGAGTGGCAATCAATGGTCACTGCTCTTCATGGGCTAATGTTATTAGTGGAATCCCCCAGGGTTTGGTGCTGTACCCATTGTTGTTTTCTATATTTATCAATGATATTGATGAAGGTATATTAGGCTTAATGTCCAAATTTGCAGATGATATGAAGGCTGACAAGGATGTTAATGACAGTACACTATTGCAACTGGATCTAGAAAAGTTGGATAGATGGGCTGAGAGGTGGCAACTGAAGTTTAACATTGACAAATGCAAAATAATGCATATCCATAGCAGTAATGTACTAACTGTGTGGTACTACATTCAGGGTAGTGGAGGATGAAAAAGATCTGGAGGATAATTGTGCAGTTAGATATCAAGTTTTCTGAGCAGTGCAGACAGGCTGCTTGAGCAACTCATGGGATCTTGTCAATGATATACAGGAATTTTGCTATCATGGATAAGGAGGTGAATATCCCCTCGTATAAGGCAATGGTCAGCCCACACCTTCAATACTGCATACAGGTCTGGAGGCCTCATCTTAAGAAGGATGTAGAGCTGCTGAGTCGAGTACAGAGAATGGCAATGAGATTGGCGAGGGGAACAGAGGGTTGCACTTAACAACAAAAGCTGAAGTTCTGAAAATTGCAATGTCTGGAGACTAGGCACCTGCAAGGTGATCTGATTAAGGAGTATAAGGCCTTGAATGGTTTGAGCAAGCTCAATGCTTATGGGATTCTTCCTCTTGCTCAGATTATGCATCCTGAGGGGCATAAGTTAAACTGAGGAAAGAATTGTAGAATAGATGTGCAGAAATTTGCATTTACCCAGTGGGTGGTTGATTGCTGGAACAAACTTCCATCTGCCATTGTGGAAGTTGATAGCTTAAATAAATTCAAGGAAGAACTGGCAAACGTTTGGAGCAAATGGATTGGTGAAATGGGAAGTGTTTTTTTTTTTGGCTGATGCTGTATATACTTGCTTCTTGCATCATATGCCTTTACTAATGCTAATCTTAAATGCGTGATTTTTGTTACATCTAATATTGTGAATGCCTTCACAATTTTCAGCCCTAAATCCTTTTGTAGTTTACTATTGCATGCCATCTGGCATCTCTCAAATTGTGGTGTTAAATTTCATAACTGGGTTGTCACTCATTGTATCACCGGGGATATCTACCCATCCACTGATGAGTGGCCAACAGGCTTCAAATCAGTGCTGTCTGGGTGGCATTAACTGCCAAAAATAACATTAGTCTCCTCTCTACTGGAGAAGCTTTGCTCATTTCAGGTAGTGCAATAACAGGCAACTCATTGTATCACAATATGAGATGTAACAAAAACAATGACATTTCAACTACTTCAGTGATTTTCTACGAACTAAAATGACCTTCTATATAGTTATAATCATTGTAATTAATTGATAAGAAAACAAAAATCCAATAAATTTTAGAAAAAAATTGAATGCACTCGAATTGTAGCATACTGAGTACTTCTTGGCATATTAAATTTCTCTTCCTAGCCTGTCAAACCTTCCAGTTGATGCTAAGTTCCTCCTCAAAATTCTTTTGAAAACAGACATGAAATGTGTGCCATAACATTCTTATTTTAGTTGCTTTACCACTTTATCACTGTTGGTTTTTCTTACTTTTTTACAAACTAGCTGTTTTCATTTACTTTGTTTATTCTTGATATTGTTAATATTACTTATTCCAGAAGCCTCTACAATTTTTCTCTCACTACAGTTTTATAAAAATTTTAAGTCTACCATTTTTATTATTATTTCTTTTTGATTAAGTGGCATCTTGGCTGCTAGTAAACCACATAATTTTTAATCCAACTATACCGAAAGGAGGACTAATTTATACTGGTGGTTAAAGGGTGAAATAGAAAGTGGAACAGAAGGTGGTGACATACTTTCTAATAAGAGGAGTTTTGTTGTAATAAAGACTCATTGCCTGCATGACTATTAACTGCATCTGCAATTAATAGTCATGATAAATTTTTAGGAAAGATCATGGGAAGTAGAAACTATTATTTAGTTATTTTAAACTATATATAATTTTAATATACTGTATTTTTATCTCTAAATGTTATTTCATGTTATTTAATGAATATAATTGTTTTTATTATTTGAAGTTTCTTTTAAGCTTTGTTTAAAAGCGTCTTACTGTATTTTTATTTTGAAATAAAAGCTTCATGTCTCAACTCCATTTCTCTCCAGTTTATCTCAAATGTGGTTAAATTTATTGTAAAAAAAAAAAAAAAAACTTGTTCAAAGGGGTCACATTACAAAATAGACAGGTATTCAATATACTAGGCTTCCCATATACAAGAATTCCTATCTTTTCTCTCAGGGCCTTAAATTGTGGTTACTTCAGACAGATGGTCAATATCACTTCAGACAGATGATCAATATTTTAACAAGTTCTGCTGTATATTATTCATGGCTCAAATCAACTCCAAGTCTACCATTACTGCTTGGTCAACCACTAACTGACCACAATACTCAGAAAGGACTTTGGATTTCCTAACTCAGTAAATAACTATCTCTGACCTAGCTAACTTTTAAAGTTGGGGAGAGAAAAAAAAAAAAAAAAAAGCATTCAAGGTGGTCACACGATAAAAGAGACAGGTATTCCCCATACTAGGTTTCCTATATATGGGGATTCTATATTTTCTGCCAGGGCCTCAAATATTTATCACTTCAGACAGATGATCAGTACATGCAGGTGATTATTTTAATAAGTTCTATCATATATCATTCATGGCTGAAGACAACACCAATTCTACCATTACTGCTTTGCCAATCATCAAATGGTCATAAGACTCAATTACTCAGGAATAACTCTGGGCTTTCTCTATAAGCAACTGTTTCTGACCCAAATAACTCTGAAACAACTGCAGGATGACTCACTACACAACCCAGTTCACTGCTTTTTTTAAATACTATATTTGAATAATAATAATAATAACAGTAATAATGGATAAGACAATACTGCACAACAGACTGGACATAACCTTTGTGGACAAGAAGGAAAAGTTTACCTATCTGACTGACACAGCTGTACCCAACACTGGCAACCTGCGGAAAGCCCATGGGGAAAAAATCAGGAAGTACATGAACCTAAAGACAGGAGATCAAAGAGATGTGGCATATGCAACAAGTAACAACCATCCCGATTATCATGTCAACCACCAATACGGTGCCAAAGACCCTACATAACAGCCTAGAAGCATTAGGTCTCCCAGCAAACACCTACAAGGAACTCCGGAAAGTCGCAATCCTGAACACCTGTAGGATAGCCAGAGAGTTCCTCGACCAATAGTAACACCAGACATAACAACAACGACCCCGTGTACTTGGTAGCAATACCGGTCACGAGGTGGAACCCCTAATCAGAGAGAAATAATATAAAGAGCAATAATAATAAAAATAATATTCATTTTTTGCATATACACCTGTAAATATATAAAAAAAAAAAGTACTTACGTCTTGTAACCACCAAAATAAGAAGGGTTTACAATAAACATAAAAAGTTAGAAAATAATATCAAAGATATAAAAAAGTGTCACAAAGATATATAAAACTCCTTTATTGACTGGCTAAGAGTTGGAAAAAAACTTCAATACTGACAAACTAGAACAGCTTACATATGGGTAGAATAAGTGTATACTGGGCACATAAAACCAACAAGGAAGTGGGGTGTACAAAAAATTTAAAAGTGAAAACTCACTCAAATAAAATATAGTGTCAAATAAGAATAAGACATAGTGTCAATCAAAATGACAAATATTTGTTCATCATGTAAAGCAAAGTAATGCAGTCAATTATGAACATTGCACAAAATTCAGAAATCAACTGGAATCATAGGTGCATTCATGGGGAGAACTAAAGTTCCCCTTCCATCAAGGACATATTGTTTTATATTATGTAATTGTACTCTCATATGTTGACACTTGTAAAAGCTATCAATGTAAAATGTGAACCCTCTCCAAAATTTTCTGCATGTACCACTGACTGGAATTATTACATAACTGCTTAAAGCAGTTATTCAAACACAGTTTGCAGTTCACAAAATGCTGTTGTTGTTACGTTGTTATTTGGTTTTTAGGAGCATTAGCAACTAAGGCCATATTGCTCTGGGGATATGCAGTGGTCATTCCCTGACCTTTCCACATCCTCCATATTTGGTTTTGTTTGTTTGTTTGGTTTTTAGGAGCATTAGCAACTAAGGCCATATTGCTCCAGGATATGCGGTCGTCATTCCCTGACCTTTCTGCATCCTCCATATTTGGTGGTGACGGGCTCGGACCCCGGTCTAATCAAGAAGCATATGCTACACACTACTGCTCCTTCCCACCTGGCTACGGAGGTGCCTCCATATTTGGTGGTCACAGGCTCGAACCCCGGTCTAATCAAAAAGCGTGTGCTATGCACTGCTGCTCCTGTCCACTGGCTATGGCGGCACCCCCACAAAATGCAGTTCGCTGCCAGTAAACACTAAGAAAAACTCTACTTGAAAAAGTTGTGGCTACCTATTGGCACCTTACTACTAACTAATTTTCATAATCAAATATTACATTTTTTTATTAAAAATAAATCAAATTTAGAAACTGTTTCCCACATATCTGTATGTATTTACATAGAAATTCACTCTGCTTACTTTATTCTAAAAAGCAGTTGTTGTTGTTGTTGGTTTAGGAATTTATTAGGTGCACTGGCAACTATGGCCATAATGCGCCATTCTAAAAAGCAAATTTAAACTTTAACCAACCTGCCAACTGTCCTACAATAAATTTCATTCACAGATTTTTTTGTAACAACATATGAAATTTCATAATTATTAAAACAATTTTATGCATACCAATGTAAAAAAAATTGGCTTGCAATTTTATCTGATCATAGCTCCAACAAAAATGATTGGTTCCAGCAGTGTTTGACATGACAGTGCCATGACTGCCATAAGGGTGAGTATCTGAATCTCCTAAATTTAGATAGCAATGTATAGGACATTTCTTAAATGGTTCTTCCAGCATATATACATTCAATACATAAATCACAAAAACTAGGAATCACTTTATAACAAGATCTTAGTTACTTTATCAAAAAATATTAACTTACTTTTCTGACAAGCGGTACACACTTTGATGAAAATGTTTGCATAATGATACACAAGGCGTACGCATGCTATCTTCAATATCTGATTCCTCTAAAAATTTTTTGGCAACCATTTCCAATGCATCATCAGGCCATGCCTAAATTCCAATTAAATAATAGTTAAATTCTGGGTCAAATAATGAGATAATATATCATTCATTTTATAACAAAATACATATAGAATTACACAGATAAGGCAGAACCAAATTGTAAATTATCATTTATTAATTATAAGTGAATGATTTATTATTTTGCAATACCAAATCGATTAAAAAAATGCTGAAAATGACTTAACAGACACTATTTTCATTACTGAATTATGAGAGTAAATGGACTTTTCTTACCGTTGCTAACCAAGTGGAAAACAAAAGCTTGAAAAGTTAACGAAGGCAGTATTGTAATGATTTTTAAAGATAAAATACCAATCATACCAAATTTTAAGGAAGCGAATAAACAGAATAATTGTAAATTGTAAATAATTGTAATAAAAGTAAACAGAATAATTGGAATGAAGAGGAAAACTCCAAAATGCCAGTGAGACAGCAGATGTCCTATTAGGCATAAAGTTATCACATGAGAAGTAGACAAAAATGACTGGAAAAATTTCAGAAGCAAAAGCTCCAGAAAGACAGTGAAATGATATGTCTCTTAAAGCCATCAGAAGGTGAAATGAATTTAGAGAGGAATAAGACAGTCAGCTTAACAGAGTGTGGATGTAGGTTGTGCATCATATAGCATTAGCATTAGTAGAGGCATATGATGCAAGAAAGCAATCTTATGCAGCATCAGCCAAAAAAAAAAAAAAAAAAAAATCAACCCTCCATTCATTCCAAATGTCTGTCCAGCTCAGCCTTAAATTTATTTAGGCTATCAACTTCCACAACAAGAGATGGAAGTCTCTTCCACCAATCAACTACCCACTGGCTAAAGGCAAATTTCTGCAACTGTCTTTCCTCAATTTTAATCTATGCCCCCCCCTCAGGTTCTTAAATCTGAGCAAGAGGAAGAATTCCATCAGCATTCAGCTTGCTCAACCAATTCAAGGCCTTATACACCCCAATCAGATCACTTCACATGTGTCTACTCTCCAAGCACTGCAATTTGCAGAACTTAGGTCTTTCTTGGTAAGAGGACCCCTTTGTTCCCCTCAACAATCTTGTTGCCCTTCTTTGTACTCATTCTAGCAACTCTACATCCTTATGTATAAAGAATAAAATGGTACCAGCCATTCCTGTATCCTTCCTTGCTCCAGTTGGCTCAATATTTTATTCTTCTCTAAATTCATTTCAGCTTTAGCAGATATATTGTCTCACTGACTTTCTGGAGAGTTTCACTTCTGAAATTTTTCCAGTCATTTTGTGCATTTCACTTATGATAACTTTATGCCTGAAAGGAGAGATCTACTGTCTCACTGGCATTTTGGAGTTTTCTCTCCTTGTTCCAATTACTTTATACTTTATATGTGGGCAGACTTTATTTCCTTAAAATTTTAATAGTGTTAAACTATAAATCATTACAGTTTTCTTGGTTAATGTTTCAAACTTTATTTTCCATTTGATTGTCACTGGCAAGAATACTGCATTTTTACTCTTAACTCTAATAAATGGCATTTATAGTTTATTAGAGAGTACTTACCTAAACATTTCTTTTAGGGCCACTAATCCCTTTACTATTTACTAATCTATTGGTGAAATACTCAAATATTTTTAATAAAATTAAATCAATTTATAAACCCATTTTTCTCTGATTTTATATTCACACAGCATTCTTCAACTTACATTTACTATGACACAGGAGGTACAAACTGACTAAATTTCTCTGGTATAATTGCAAATTGTACATTTGAATTCACACTCTGCCATTAAAAATGTGTGGCTCAGTGCTGAGTGCCATGTGTAACTGCAATGGTCATGAAATTATTAACATTCTTCTTACCATATACTGAAGGAAGCTACTCACAGTATCATCTACACATGCTACGATACGTATAATGAAAGGAAGTATCACTGAGATTATTATGGTGTCATTTCCAGCAGTCATGTTGAGACATTCAAACTTCCAGTTGAAGCTAGCAAAATTTTAAATTTACACCTATATTTTAATACCAGTATTGTCACACTATGATGATTTCACTCTTCATAAAGTTATAAGCCATACAAATTGCAATCAACAAGTTTATAAACAAATATTATTATTATTAGCCATATGGTACAAGGAAGCCTGAGGCTTATGCTGCACCAGCCAAAAAAAAAAAAAAAAAAAAAAAAAAAAAATTTTAATTACCATGTGAGAGAGAGGGGGTCAGAAGTAGAAGGGAATCACCAAGAAAGGAAACTCAAAAAATTCACATTTCAATATGAAAATACATTTATGAAGAGATTGGAGTTGTTTCATGATGGAAAAAAAAAAAAAAAAAAACTAAAATGCCTCATAAATGTCACAATATATTATCCTTACCTGAAACCAATCAATAGTGCAGCAGTTGATTAGAGATGGAAACATTCTAAGTCTATTTCGGAAAGCCCCTCCAATAGGACTCATAGCTAAAACTAAGTGAAGGCTTTGTCGAACTCGTTCAATGAAAAAATTGTACAGGGATAAAGGGGTGGTGTCAATTTTCTTTCCCTAAACAAATAAATAAATAAATAAAAAAGGTAGAATTATTTTATATTTGTAATGTTATACTACAGATGAAGAAGCATTATTAATTCAAAAATAATAGCTTGTTTTTTTAGTGCATTTTTACTTTTAACAATTTTAATTTATATGTTTTTATCAGTTTCTATTAGTCTACAGATTTTATCAGTTTCTATTAGTCTAAAGATTTTATCAATTTCTTGATTTCTTGTTTTTTATTGAAGCATATTTTGCACCATCTCAGATGTATTTCTTCAGTTTAAGCCAGATACTGAGCAGAATAAGAAATTTATTCAAATTTTTATTAATACTAAATTGAAATTTCATTAATATTAAATTGAAATTTCATTAATATTAAATTGAAATTTCATTAATATTAAATATATATATTTTTCAAGGTTGTTTCAAACAATGTTTCAAAGTAAGTTACATATTTTCATTAGTATGTTACAAGTATGTTATTATGTTACATAAGTGCAGCAATCTCTTAACTGTGTTTCTAAGTAAAGATACAGATCATAATGGATGGAGTTCCTTGTTAAAAAAAGTTTGATAAAATTTAAGAGATTATTTTAATTGGGGAAGATCCTTAGCTGAAATTCTTCTTGAGCAAGTCCCTTTTTAACAAATTGGCAGTACATTCCTGCATGGAGGTATATTTGCTATCCCTGCAAGGTTACCTGGGTAACATATTCACTATATTTGGGATAAAGTGAAATGTAATACAAACAATCTTCCAGGGATAGCAGATACATCCTTCCTATGCTTTTGTGTAAAAATCAAAAAAAAAAGAGAATGAATCAGGAAATTATCACTGCTTCCTTTTTCATACTGTTACCGTCAATCTTTCAGAGAGATGGAATTATCCTTCCTATACTCTTGTTTAAAAATCAGAAAAGTGATAATCAGATAGTGCTTAAAGATAAACAATGATAATTTCTTACTTCATTCATTTTTTTGATTTTTAAACAAGGGCATACGGATGATATATCTCTTATTCCTGCAAATTTCATTAGACAAAATATCCTAATGAAATAAATATTGCTTCTACTGATGAGACAGTCAAAATAAGTAAAGTTTATTAAAAATAAATTAGTATATGGATGCTGATAGATAGAATAAAATATAAAAATAAACACACTTATGTACAAATTAAAACTGAAATTATATTTTTAAACTATAAAGAGGTTCATTGCCTTGAAAACTTCTTCGTGTTTGTTTTATCACTTCTATTTTCATGCACGTTTAATCGCTTTTATTTTATTTATATTAATAGTTTATCTTTTATTATTTTTGTATATTTATTGGCTGTATATAATTTCAGTTTTAATTTGGACATAGTGTATTTATTTTTATATTTTATTCTATCTATCGGTATCTGTGTACCTAATTTATTTTAAATAAACTTTACTTATTTTGACTGTCTCATTGGTAGAAGCAATATTTATTTCATTATGACTATTCCTGTTGCTCAAGGTCTCTTTTCTAATAATATATCTTCTATATTCATAGCACTTAATATATGACATGTCAATCATAATGGAAAAGAATTCACAAATGTGATTATTAAATGGGCTTTTACCAATGCAAACTGTTAATTACTAAGGTTTACTGTATCAGAGTGATAACAATGTGAAATAAAGATTAAAATGTTTTGATATTTTGGACTTAATATACAGTACTTTAGTTGGTAATGAAAAAAGATTTGGATTTTTACCAATTTGCTTTGGTAAAACTTCTGAATTTCAGGCTTTTAAAAAGAAAATAGATAAATCCGAGGATTTATTGTATTTTTTAGGATTTTACAGTAACACATCCATGCATGCACATATGTATATATACAAATATATATATAATGCTAATAAACTAATCTGTTTTTGTTATACCACAAACTAATACAAACCAGTTCCCTTGCAGCTGATTGCATTTTTTCCAGAATATCAGCTTTCTCATCAGCAGCATACAAATTTGGTACATCGCCTGTATTAAGTATCATATTGATATCTTCCACAAATGACTCATCCTTTATTTGGTTGTCATTAAATAGAAACACAGTTGCTTTACCCTCACCACCTGCTTTCATAAGGATCTATAAATAATTGACACAAGATAATGTGGTATTCATGAGAACTTGAATAGATTCAGTGAAAAGTTAAAAAAAATTCTATAAATCAAAGTAAAAGTTTTGGAAAACAAAAAAGAAATTGTATAATTTCATATTCTTAACATAATACTATCATCATCTTTCTAATGTACAGTTCATGAAAAATATTAAGCGGCATATTCTGGATAAGAAAATAAAATGAATGGACAAGTATTACAAAGTCCTTGCAGTCCTGGTAGAAGGAAAAATAGATAAATTTCTGTGCTGGAAAAGAATTTTAATAAATAACCAGGGAGGCTTCGCCCCCTGCTTGCTGCGCTCGCTTCTTTTGATAAAATAAAATAAAATACTTACAGAAGCTTTCGACTCTGCGTGTGTCTCTTCATCAGCTATGAATAAATACGTTACTATATCTATATAATATCGGTGTAGATACACCATAGACAACTTTTAAAGAAAAACTAAGATCGTACTGTGAAAGGCATCATTTCATCTGTATCTCATATTGTGCTCATCCTTCACAACGAGTTTGCCATGTATTGCACTACCTCAAATAAGAAGAAAAGACTATTGTCACTTATTCTCAGTAGGCACCATCACCCAGACAGCACCATTTCAAAGCTAGTTGGCTTTTCATCGGTGAGTGCCTTTCACACTACAATCATAGTTTTTCTTCAAGAGTTGTGTATGGTGTATCTACACCGATATTATATAGATATACAATCTTAAACTCTTAAACTATTACACTGTTGCATTTAATTTATTTAAATAAATATGTTACATATGGAAATCAAGAATGCTACCATGTGGTCACGTTAGATAAACATAGTGCGTGACCATGCTTAAACAGAAGCTTGTTTTACCACAGTAAAACAAGGTTCTGTTACGTATTACCCCATGACCCGCATCTCTCTTCTCCCATTGGCAGAATAAATATCATTAGGAGGAAAATTATTTTAATGTATAGAAAGATCTTCATTATTAAATACTGATGTTGAGAAATTAAATTTGGGACAGCCTCACACAGATACTAATGTGTTCATTAGAACACTTTATATACTTCATATGTAGCATTAATTAATATCTATTTTTGACTATTTTTTACTGAAAGGATCAGTTACCTTTTTTAGATCCTCTCTCCACTCATTACAGGTATAATTCTTTGTAATTTCAATCTGGAAGACCTCATAACCTGCCATAAATGTAGCTAAACGAGCTGCACTTTGTCTGCCACTACCACCAATTCCTAAATAAAAAAAACAGGAATAGAAGTTTTTAGTTAACATACAAAAACCATGTATGTGTGTGAATATTCTCTGTGTCATAACTAGGAAATACTAGCCATTAAGTAATTCACAATAAACATTACATAAAACTGAATCACTTTATTGTGACAGAGGCAGAACCGAAACATGAAAATGTAAATTTTCTTATCTCAATATTCAAATTTTTCTGTGTAAATATGATATATATTTTAAAGTTATAAATGGTATAAATGCTATAGTAGTCAAATGTAATCAAAATACTAACTGGGAATTAATATTCTGACAACTGGAAGTTAAATGATTTTATAATATGAAAAAAGGGACTAATTGTAATTCACTTCTGAACTAGAAGTGAAGTTATTACAATTAAAGATGAAAAAATTACCAGGAACTGATGTAACTCTTCCAATTATAATGAATGAATGCAAAACAGATAAAAAAAAAAAAAAAAAAAACTATTAGTTATTACAATGAGAGCATTCTGGGACACTATAGACCAGAAATATACAAACATATCTTCCTATTCACAAAGACAGCTCAAAGGATTAAAATAAGCAAATACAGACCTGTAAGTTTGACTTCTGTACCAGAAAACATTATGAAGTCCTTCATTAGGAACAGAAGGTCATGTTTTGCACATCTTCAAACTTGGACATTAAGCTTGATATACCATCATCAATATTATTTATAAATACAGAAACATTATGAAGTCTTTAGAATGTAATACAGGATCACCTGAATAGGCATAGAATTATAAGGGAATCACAGCATACTTCATTAAGAGAATATTGGGACAGATGGGTGAGCAGGAAGCAAACAATCATTATGACATCATATACTTAGCTGCTAACAATGTTCTATATGAACAATTATTGTATAAATTGCAGCAATGTGGCATTAGGGACAAATTACTGAATAGCAGGAAGTAATTCAGAGAGCAGCTACATATGCCCATTGCTCTTCACGGAGTAATGTAATGAGTGCACCCTTGTCAAACTACAGGTTTCGGGATTAGATGATATATCCCTCACTACTTCTAGTATTTATTAATGATACTGATGTTGGTAGTTCAAATTGAATGTAGTTCAAATTGAAGTAGTTTAAAGGTTGATGACGTTGTAGAGCGGATATCATCTTTTAAGGGCACAAAAGGTGATATTGTTGTACACATTGGCACTAATGATACTAAGAGTAGGAGACTGGCGGAATTACTTAACAAGTACAGGTCACTGTTGAAAAATGCCATGAATTAGGGTTGAATTTGAAAGTGTCTGCAATTCTGGCCAGACAAGATAGGAGGGAGTATATGATGAGAGCCTTGTCGATCAATTCGGCCCTGGAAAGATTGTGCAAGGCTCAAGAGGTAGAATTTTTTTCAGCCTGGTCTGTACTTGTTAACAGGAGAGACTGCTTCTACAGGGATGGGATATACTTAAATAGAATGCAAGAATATTTCCTGATGCTATCGAGGCAGTGTTAGGTGGGTCGGAAAACTGCTAGCTTGGGGGGATACAAGGACTAATAGATTAACAGCAGCCACTGGCAGAGGTGAAAGTGATTCTCGCATTGCTTCTATTGGAATGAGCAGCAGCCTGGAAAACAAGATGCAGGGTATTTCAGAGAGTAGGGTATTTCAGAGATTGCTGGGAGTCATTCCAGTACAAGTAAACACAGGGTTGTGTTAGGGTAGCTAAGAATAGGAACAGGTGCATGTATACCTGCGTGTACACCAATGCTAGGAGTTTGGTAAATAAATTTGATGAATTTGAGGTATTGCTCAAAATGTCAAAGGCAGATATTGTTGGGATATCAGAGACATGGTGTCACACAGATATAAGGAATACAGAACTGAAATTTGGGGAGTACAATGTGTACAGAAAGGATAGACAAGATAGGAAGGGAGGAGGGGTTATGCTTTAGTTCAGAAACACATAAAATCCAAGGAAGTGAAGCCAGTCGACATCGCTGGACAGTGCAGTGTCAAGTCAGTCTGGTGTGACATAAGCATTGAGAGATCAAAATTGAGAGTAGGAGTGTGCTATAGCCTAATGACTCTGATGAGTATAATAAGAAACTGCACAGAGAAATAGTGTGGGCAAGTAAATCAGAGAGTCTTATAATGGGGGTTTTAATTTCCCACATATTGACTAGAATTTATGGGTTGATCACTCACACACAAGCAAGGCTTTTATGGATTTATTGGATGATTGTTTTCTACATCAGCATGTTTGGGAGACAAATAGAGGGAGTAATACTCTTGATCAGATTATCAGTAGTGATTCTTCATGCATTAAGAATCTGCAGATAAAGGAACCACTAGGTGGCAGTGATCACAGTGTGCTGAAGTGGGATTTACTCAAAGATGTAACTTCCATCAGGGGATAAGGGAAGGGTTTTTGCTTTCGTAAAGGCAACTACGATGGTCTGAGACAGTATTTAAAGTCTATACAGTGGGACCAACTGATGATGTTACCAACAGGAAATTTAAAATGGGAAGCATTCAAAGAACTTATCTTGGAGGCTACTAGGCTTTTAGCATTAGCCTGTATACAGGTCTGGAGGCCACATTTTAGGAAGGATAGAGCTGCTGGAACAAGTACAGAGAAGGACAACGAGATTGTTGAATGGAACAAAGGGTTGCTGTTACAAAGAAAGGCTTAAATTCAGCAAACTGCAGCATCTGGAGATGAGGCACCTGCAAGGTGATCAAATTAAGGTGTATAAGGCTTTGAATGGTTTGAGCAAGCTGAATCCCATCAGCTCAATGCTGATGGGATTCTTCCTCTTGCTCAGATTGCTCACCTGAGGGGACAATTCAAACTGTGGAAGGACAATTGCAGAATAGATGTGCAGAAATTTGCCTTTAACCAGCAGGTGGTTGATAGTTGGAACAAACTTCCATCTATCGTGGTGCAGGTCAACAACCTAAATAAGTTCAAGGCAGAACTAGTCAAGCTTTTGAAGCGAATGGCTGAGTTGGGCAGATGGGCTGGAAGGTTTTTATTTTTTATTTTATTTTTTTATTTATTTATTTTTGGCTGATGCTATAAGCTTGTTTTCTTTCATCATATGCCTCTACTAATGCTAGTGCTAAAAGAAGGAAGCAGGAAAAGAATTAAAAGATAACATCTTTAGGAGTGTACCTGCTTGCCAGACATGTACCGGATGTATTTACGAGAGGTATATTGGAGTATATAAAACATTTAGAATGGCGTTGTTTTTGCAATTTATTACAAAGGGTAGCTTGTAGCTGTATTTGAAATATGAAATGTCAGCTAACTTACAGCCCTGTATATTCTAATCAATGTTATGCCCATATCCTTTTCCAGTACATCTGTTGAAGCATATGTTTTTATCTTATGTTAGTTATTTACAGCAATTTCTTCACTATAATTTGTTGTTGTTAGAGGGCGCTGACTCTTTAAAAATTACAGCTGTGAATTACAGGCTCCGAAAAAGCGATAAATGTTTGCCTTTTTATTTACCTAATTGTTATTTTATATTGTACTTTATATGTAGTCTTATAGTTATTGTTACACTGGTTATTTTTAATTTAGATAAATTGTTTTTGTAGATTACTACATAATATAAGTAAAACCATTATTTCGTTTGAATCTTGAAGCAATTGTTTTTGTATAGAGTAGTAGGGAATTCAAATTTTTAATTGTGGTAACTAGGCAGCTCTAACGTACAATTATATAGCGTAATACACATCACTGCATTTAGGATTCTATTAGATAGCGTAGTATTGACAATTAATTAATTAAATTTATTGATCTTATTAATTTAAAATATCATGCCCCAGACTAGAGCAGCAAAGCAACGGACACAAAGTGGTAGGAGTGCTGTGACTCGGGGGAGAACTGGGGGGGGGCAATTCTCAAATGCATCACAGCCTTAAAAAATGTGCAACTTGTGAAATGTTGGCCGAACTCTCTGGAACAGAACATGATCTAGCCAAGGAGGATGTCTTTGTGTGTGGCAGGTGCAGAGAGTATCTAGAAATTAGGCATCATACTGGGCGTCTATGATAGCTTAAGGTGTAGGGTAGATATCCTCGAAGAAATTAATATGAGGGGCCCGTCAAGCTCTCAGCTGCCCAACTCAATGTCAGAGCTCACTCCTGGGCATCAGGCAACACAGCGGCAATCTCCAAGACAGAATGCGCTGGTTCGAAAGGAACTAGTTATTGTTGGTGACTATTGTCAGGGAGCTGGGGAATATATTATGTAAAAAGGATAGATGGAACAGGACCAGGGTATGTCTGTCAGGGGCAAAAGTTGATGACATTGTAAAGGGCACAAAAGGTAATGTTGTTGTACATGTTGGCACCAATGATATTAAGAGTAGGAGATCTGCAGATTTACTTAACAAGTACAGGTGAATGTTGCAAAAAAGTCGTGAGTCAGGGTTAAATTTGAAAGTGTCTGCAATTCTGCCCAGACACGATAGGAGGAAGTACATGATGAGAGCCTTGTCAATCAATTCGGCCCTGAAGGGAATGTGCAAGGCTCAAGGGGTAGAATTTTTTTCAGCGTGGTCTGTGCTTATTAAGACTACTTCTACAGGGATGGCATACACTTAAATAGAAAGGGTGCAAGAATATTTGCTGATGTTATCGAGGCAGTGTTAGGTGGGTCGGAAAACTGCTAGCTTGGGGGATTCATGGACTAAAAGGTTAAAAGTAGCCGCAGGCAGAGGTGACTATTAGAATAAGTAGCGACCTGGAGCAAGGGGTGCTGAGGGGTTTCAGGGACTGGTTGCAGTCATCGGGAAACAGGTGGGTATATGGGATATGTTAGAGTAACTAATAATAAGGATAGGTACATGTATACTTGCATGTATACCAATGCTAGAAGTACAGTAAATAAATTTGATGAATTTGAAGCGTTGGTCAAGACATCAAAGGCGGATATTGTTGGGATAGCAGAGACGTGGTGTCACACAGATACAATATAAAATAACAATTAGGTAAATAAAAAGGCAAACACATCGCTTTTTCGGAGCCTGTAATTCACAGCTGTAATTTTTAAAGAGAGTCAGCGCCCTCTAACAACAACAAATTATAGTGAAGAAATTGCTGTAAATAATGTGTATAGAAAGGATAGACAGGATAGGAAGGGAGGAGGTGTTATGCTGTTAATTAAGAAAAACATAAAATCAAAAGAAGTGCATTCAGTTGATATAGATGAACAGTGCACTGTTGAGTCAGTTTGGTGTGACATAAGCACAGCGAAAGCAAAATTAAGAGTAGGAGTGTGTTATAGGCCTAATGACTCAAATGAGTTCAATGAACAATTGTACAGAGAAATAGAGTGGACTAGTAAATCAGAATGTCTTATAATGGGGGATTTTAACTTTTGAGATATTGACTGGAACTTGTGGGTTGGTCACTCACACACTAGTAAGACTTTTGTGGATTTATTGGATGACTGTTTTCTGCAGCAGCACGTTTGAGAGGCAACCAGAGAGGTTAATACTCTTGATCTGGTTATCAGCAGTGATCAATCGTGTATTAAGAATTTGTAGATAAAGGAACCACTAGGTAGCAGTAATCACAGTGTACTGATGTGGGATTTACTTAAAGATATAATTACCATCAGGGGGTAAAGGAAAGGGTTTTTGCTTTCGTAAAGGTGAGTACAGTGGTCTCAGACAGTTTTTAAATTCTGTACAGTGGGATCAACTGACGTTGTTACCAACAGTAAATTCTAAGTGGGAAGCATTCAAGGAATTAATTATGGGTGCTACTAAAAGTTTCATACATATTAAGAAATATTGTTCAAGGTTTAGGCCTAAATGGTTATCAAATGAGACTCGTGACAGAGAAGAAAAATGCATGGGATGCATATAAATTATCAAATGACTCATAAGCCTATGGCAGATATAAGCTAGTCTGTAATCAGGTCACAAAGGAGGTTAGGCAGGTGAAGGCAGATTACGAGAAATCTTTGGAAAAAGATGCTAAGAAAAACAGCAAGATTTCTTTACTTATATAAACTCTAAAAGGAAGGGGATGAATCTGATTGGTCCACTTGATATCGATGGTTTGACTGCGATGATCCTGCTCAGCTAGCAAACAAACTGAATGAGTATTTTGCATCTACATTCACACATGAGGAGTTATTAAGGAAGGAAAATGCCAGAAGGTTATCAAATTGTTGCAGGGTGCTTAATGATTTTGTAATAACTGAGAGCAATGTGGAGGAGAAATTGTTGAAATTAAACATAAGAAAGGCACCTGGGGTGAATGGGATCTATCCAGTTATATTAAAGGAGGCAGCAAAGCAACTAAGCAAACCCCTAGCCATAATTACGAGAGCATCCTTGGACTCAGGGGAGGTCCCCACGGACTCGAGATGTGCAAATGTATCCCCAATTCACAAAGGGTGATCGAAGGGTGACACGAGTAATTACAGACCAGTTAGTTTAACTTCTGTTCCTGGTAAAATAATGGAGTCACTGGTTAAAGATGCATTGCAGGATCATCTAGAAAAGACTGCAGCAATAATTCAGACACAGCATGGGTTTGTTAACGGAAAGTCTTGTCTGACAAATTTGATTGGATATTATGATGTGGTTACAAAAGAACTGGATATAAAAAATAATTTTGATATCATATATTTTTATTTCTGGAAAGCTTTTGACACAGTTGCACATGGAAGACTGTTGTACAAATTGGAGCAGAATGGTATCAAGGGTAAGTTGCTACAATGGATAAAAGGATGGTTGAGTGGGAGAAGACAGAGGGTGGTAATCAATGGGTGCTGCTCTTCGTGGACTAATGTTATTAGTGAAGTCCCACAGGGTTCAGTGTTGGGTCCTCTGTTGTTTTGTATATTTATCAATGATATTGATGAAGGCATATCAGGCTTAGTATCGAAGTTTGCAGATGATAAAAAGGTTGGCAGGGTTGTTAATGACAGTAATGGCAGTGTGCTACTGCAACAGGATCTAGATAATTTGGGCAGATGGGCTAAAGAAGTGGCAACTGAAGTTTAACCTTGACAAATGCAAAGTACTGCATATGGGTAGAAGTAATTCCAGAAAAACGTACCAACTGTGTAGTACTACACTTAAAGTGGTAGAAAATGAAAAAGACCTGGGAGTAATTGTGCAGTCAGATATGAAGTTTTCTGAGCAATGCAGACAAGGTGCCAGGGCAGGTCATGGGGTTTTGTCAATGATATATAGGAATTTTGCTAGCAGGGAAAAGGAAGTGATTGTTCCTTTGTATAAGGCAATGGTCAAGCCATGCCTTGAGTACTGTGTACGGGTCTGTAGGCCTCATTTTAGGAAGGATGTAGATTTACTTGAGCGTGTACAGAGAAGTGCAACAAGATTGGTGAGGGGAATGAAGGGATCCTCTTACCAAGAGAGAGAGGCTTAAGTTCTGCAAATTGCAGTGGCTGGAGACTAGGCACCTGCACGGTTGTTGTTATTTAGTTTTTAGGAGCATTAGCAACTAAGGCCATATTGTTCCGGTCATTCCCTGACCTTTATGCGTTGGTCATTCCCTGACCTTTTTGCATCCTCCGTATTTGGTGGTGATGGGCTCGAACCCCGGTCTAATCAAGAAGCGTGTGCTACGCGCTGCTGCTCCTTCCCACCTGGCTACGGAGGCGCCCACCTGTGCGGTGATGTGATTGAGGTGTATAAGGGCTTGAATGGGTTGAGTATGCTGAATTCTGACGGGATCCTTCCACTTTTTCAGATTACGAACCTAAGGGGGCATAAATTCAAATTAAGAAAAGACAGATGTAGAATAGATGTGCGGAAATTTTCCTTTAGCCATTTAGCCGGAGGGTGGTTAATTGCTAGAACAAACTTCCATCTGTCGTTGTGGAAAGTTGATAGGTTAAATTAATTTAAGGAGGAACTGGACAGGCATTTGGAGGGAATGGGGTGATTTTTTTTTGGCTGATGCTGCATAAGCTCATACACTTGCTTTCTTGAATCACATACTACTACTACTACTACTACTACTTATCTGAAATTATTTACTGTAGTTCAATCATTGTAATTGTGAAAAGAACAAGGGGCATTGTTAGACTAAACTGATTTAAATAATTAGTTTAGTCTAACAGGTATATTAAATGATTTAAATAAAAACTTTTCTCTTCTTGAAAAAAAAAAGGAAATTACAGAAAATTTGAAGCTCAGAATTTCAATAATGCAAATAACTAAATTAAATTTTAATTTGAAAAGTTATATGTTCTTTGTTGCTAAATACCATTTAATTTTATTTTCTTATTAAATTTAATGACAATCATTGCCAACCGCTAAGTGCTGGCTTTGGTAAACTTTGTAGGTACTGCTTCATAATTGTTTTAAAATTTGTAGATTAAAATGAATGAAATCTGGTCATTGTTTATTTCAATTTGTCACATGCAGAAGCAAAAATACACAAATAGATGTAAGTACTGTATGTTCGCAGCATTACATTGTGTTATGTGCTAACTTTTATGAAGACAGGTGTTATTAAATTATGTAAAAAAATGTTAGCATCAACATAAATGAAAAACTTACCCACTAAAAGGACATGCCCATTATCTTGTTTTAGTACACGACTAATACGGGAAATATGCTCAATAGCAAATTTGAACATAACAAGTGCCATAGGTGCCTTACTCATCATGTTATATTCATTTAGATAACTGAAAGATTAATAAATTATTTAAATTCATGGCTAGAAAAGTGGAAAAATCTTAAAAAGATATATATTTACAACACAACACAGAATGCTATTCATACAATAATCCACAATTCACAAACATCATACATTCCTCAAAAGTGATTCTCAAATTGAAATTCATAAATCAAGAGTGATTTTCCTGTACATATAATGGTATAATGGTGGCATGTTTGACAAAAAAAAATTTTTTGTCTTTTTACAGTACTATTGATGAACTACTCAATAGACTCTCAAAAGACTAAAGAATTTTCAGCTCTAACAAAAGGATAAGTTTTTGAAGAATTATGTTGTTTTATTAATCTTATTTGTCATATTAAATTTTACTCTATAAATAGCTTTATAGTCCTAGTCATGCTCATTATTTTATTTTTTAATTTAGCAAGTGATTTTTTGGGTTACTACTTAATATAGGGAGAACCTTCGTACTGTTTGAATCTTGCCAACATTGTTATAGTTATAGGTGAGTTGTAGTGGAATTCAAATTTTTTAATTGTAGTAAATAGGTAGCTCTGAAGTTTGAATCACTTAGGTTGGCACTAGTTGGATAATTCTATTATATATTATAATTAACTTGTAACTTTCAAGTGTAGTGGTATAGACTAATATATATATATAATGCAAACTTGACAGCATGATAGTATTATTGCTGTATAATTTGTATATCGATAAGAACATTCAAAATTTAATTATATATAATTAATAACGTAAACTTCATAGCATGACCAGTGCAATGTGCTATTACTGCATTAGGTATATTTGTTTAGTGTAGTATTTTTAATTATACTGAATTTGAACGAAAATAATGATGCAGACCAGAGCAGCAAAGCAAAAGGCTCAAGCTAGTGGTTCTAGGGAGAACTGAGGAGGGACAGTTGTCTTCTGAATTACAGCTATACGAGATGTACTACTTGCGTGTTGTTTGCAGAGCTATAAGGAATGGAACATGATATTATCAAAGGTTGTTGTTGTTATTTGGTTTTTAGAGCATTAGCAACTAAGGCCATATTGCTCTGGGGATATGCGGTGGTCATTCCCTGACCTTTCCACATCCTCTGTATTTGGTGGTCACGGGCTCGAACCCCGGTCTAATCAAGAAGCGTGTGCTACGCACTACCACTCCTGCCCACCTGGCTACGGAGGTGCCTATTGCCAAAGGGAATGTCTTTGTAAGTGCTTTATGTAAGGAGTGTGAGGATATTAGGCACCAACTCAGCGATGGGCCTTTATGACGGCTTGAAGAACATGGTGGATACCCTTGAAGGAATTAAATTGGGGACCTATTGAGTTCTCAGCTGCCCTCATCAATGCCAGAGCTTGCACCTGATCATTAGGCAACACAGCAGCAATCCCAAAGCAGAATGCACTGGTCCAATTGGAGGTAGTTGTTGTCAATGACTCTATTGTCAGGGAAATTGAAATTATATTATGCAAAAATGATGGCAGAATAGGAACAGGGTATGTCTGCCAGGAACAAAAGCTGATGAAATTGTAGAGCAGATATCATCTTTTAAGAGCACAAAAGATGATATTGTTGAACGCATTGGCACTAATGACATTAAGAATAGATCTGCAGACTTACTTAACAAGAACAGGGCAATGTTAAAAAAAAAGTCACAATTTAGGATCATACTTGAAAGTGTCTGCAATTCTGCCCAGCCATGATAGCAGGGAGAACATGATGAGAGTCTTGTCAGTGACTTCAGTCATGGAGAGTTTGTGCAAGGCTCATTGGGTAGAATTTCTCAGTATTTTCTATGCTTGTTAACAGGAGATACTGCTTCTACAGGGATGGGATACACTTAAATAGAAAAGGTGCAAGAATATTTGCTGATGTTATAGAGACAGTGTTAGGTAGGTTGGTTAACTATAGGAATGAGCTGCCTTGAAAGCAAGGAGCTGTGGATTTCGAGAACTGCTGGAAGTCATCATGAAACAAGTAAACATATGGGCTTTTTAGAGTAACTAAGAATAAGAACAGGTGCATGTATAGTTACATGTATACCAATGCTAGGAGTATAGTAAATAAATTTGATGAATTTGAAGTGCCAGTCAAGATATTAAATGCAGTATTGGGATTTCAGAGATGTGGTGTCACTCAGATATAAGGAACGTAGAATTTGAATATGGGGAGTACAACGCATATAGAAAGGATAGACAGAATTGGAGGGAGGGGTTATGCTCTTAGTTAAGAAGCACATAAAATATAAGGCAGTTCATGCAGTTGATACAGGTGGCCAGTGCAGTCAGCCTGGTATAACATATTCACGGTGAAAGCAAAAATGAGAGCAGGAGTGTGTTACAGGCCTAATGATTCTGATGAGTACAACAAACATCTGTACACAGAAATAGAGTGGGCCAGTAACTCAGAATGTCTTATAATGAGGATTTTAACTTTCCTGATACTGACTGGAACTTGTAGGTTGGTCACTCACAGAGTAGCAAAACTTTTGTGGAAATTATTGGATGCCTGTTTTCTACAGCAGCATGTTAGAGAGGCAACCAGAGGGAGTAATACTCATTATCTGATTATCAGCAGTGATTATTCATGCATTAAGAAACTGTTATCTGCAGAGAAACACTCTGTGAGTACAGGTGGCTGTGATCACAGGGTACTGATTTGGAATTTACTTAAAAATGTGACTACCATCAGCTTTCGTAAATGGTGACTACAGCCAATTCTTCAAATAGGCCTACGGGGTTGGGAATACTCATATTATGAATTAAGCAATTGACACCAACCGTGTTAAAGCATGTTGAATTAAAATAAAATAAAATAAAATAAACACAAAAAACCAATTAAATAATTTAATATTACTCAGATAAAATGATGTAAAAATACTAATTACAATAAATACTATTTACAATAACTTTACAATTTACAATAAATTATACAGTAATAAAAGCATTAAAATCAATAAAATACAATAAAATATACAGTAATAAAAGCGTTAAAATCAATAAAATACAATAAAATATACAGTAATAAAAGTGTTAAAATACAATAAAATATGCACAGATAAAAGCATTAAAACCGCAGCTTTCAAAGGCATCCACCTCCTTTTTCAACAGCACATTTTACCTTGCAGTACACCCTTAAATACCCGCAGGCTCACGGCACTACTCACGTGGTTCAGAAACACATGCAACGTTCTCGGTGCCTCCGTAGCCAGGTGGGAAGGAGCAGCAGTGCGTAGCACATGCTTCTTGATTAGATCGGGGTTCGAGCCCATCACCACCGAAGTTGCGGAAAGGTCAGGGAATGACCACCGCATATCCTGGAGCAATATGGCCTCAGTTGCTAATGCTCCTAAAAACCAAATAACAAACAACATAACAAACAAGCAACATTCTCCTCATGTGTTACAGAACCGGAAATGGCTCGGGAGTGTGCCAGGCAGAATCATTCATCCCGCCCAAGGATCACTGCCTCAAAGAGGGGATGAATACGTATTCCCCTATCCTTATTAATAGTATTGTTCTCAGCGGAACAAATCTGCAAGCTCTCGAGCCACTTGCGGTCCCAAAAGACTGCGGACTACAGCCAGACAGTTTTTAAATTCTATACAGTGCAACCAACTGATGATATTACCATCAACAAATTCTAAATGGGAAGAGTTCAAGGAATTAATCATGGCTTTTAGCCGTGAAGGGTATTGTGTACGGCATGTGCGTTTTCTATGCAATAAAGAGTTCTTCTTCTTCTAAATACTCTTCAAGGTATAAGCCTAAATGGATGTGAGATGAACTAATGAAACTCGTGGCAGAGAAGAAAAGTGCATGGGATGCATATAAATTATCAGGCACCAAAGAGGTCTATGGAAAATATAAACTAGAATGTAATCAAGTCACAAAGGAGGTCAGGCAGGTGAAGCAGATTATGAGAAATCTTTGGCTCTAACAGGGAGATAAATGATTTTGTAATAACTGAGAGAAAAGTGGAAGACAAACTGTGAAAGCTAAACATAATTGGATAGGTTGGAACCTATCCAATTATATTAAGGGAAGTTGCAAAGGAAGTAAGAAACCCTTAGCCATAATTATGAGAGCATTCTTGGATTTAGGGGAGGTCCCTGCAGACTGGAGATGTGCAAATGTATCACCGATTCACAAAAGGGGGATTGTTGTTGTTGTTATTTGGTTTTTAGGAGCATTAGCAACTAAAGCCATATTGCTCCGGGGATATGCGATGGTCATTCCCTGACCTTTCCGCATCCTCCGTATTTGGTGGTGATGGGCTCGAACCTCAGTCTAATCAAGAAGTGTGTGCTACACACTGCCGCTCCTGCCCACCTGGCTACGGAGGCACCAAAAGGGGGATTAAAGGGTGACATGAGCAATTATAGACCTATTAATTTAACTTCTGTTGCAGAGAAAATAAGGAAGTCACTGGAAAAAGAAGAAATGCATGATCATCTAGATAATGCTGCAATTTTACTTCATACAGCATGGCTTTGTTAAGGGAAAGGAAATCCTTGTTTGCCCTATTTGAATGATACTATGATGTGGTCACAGAGGAACTGTGGCCACATAAGTATGATATGATATTCTTGGATTTCAGGAAAGCTTTTGATACTGTTACACATAAAAGACTGCTGTACAAATTGGCTGCTATGGATAAAGGGATGGTTGAGTGGGATAAGACAGAGAGTAGTAATAAATAGACATTGCTCATCGTGGACTAATGTTATTAGTGCAGCCCCCCCAGAAGACTCAATGGCTTGGGTAAAGAAAGCCTGCACGAGAACGACGAGAAATGTCAGATAACTTACGCGGAAAATTAGCTTCCTGATACGGCACTCTAGCTAGCGCTGCTCGGTCTGGAGCAGAAATTGAGAAGGATATATTGATTGACAGGTAGGCCGTGGCAAACGATGAAATGATTGGTGGTGGGCGTGACAGATGACAAGCTACTGTGTAGTCATTGGTTGGCATTATGATGTGTATTTACCAGTAAAGAACGGTGCATAATAGTTTTGTAATGAACGGTGAACAGGTAATAGTAGCGATGAATCTTTTAAAGATGGAAGAAATTTGTAAGGAAAATAAAACGTTGCTTGATTTTTTGATGAAAACTAAATTGATAAGACCGAAATTGTACTTTTATAAGTGCAATGATTATTTTCAACTAATTGAATCACGAACAGAGTCATGTGGAAAGTTGCGGTGTTGCAAAAAATGTTCTTCACGAGTTTCTTTATTGAAACATAGTTTTATGGAAAATACAAAAGTTTCATTGAAAAAGATAATGTACATTATATACTTTTGGTCAATGTGCACGCCAGTAACTAAGACAGCATTCCATCTGGAAATTTCGAAAGTGATAGCAATTAAGTTTTATAAGAAACTAAGAGATATTTGTGCATTGCAGTTAATAAAAAAAACCATTAAGTTGGGTGGATTGGGGAAAACTGTAGAAGCAGACGAAACTGTATTGGTAAAACCAAAACATCACAGAGGACGAAATTTAACTGCTATGAAGAAATGGGTGTTTGGAGTGTTCGAAAGAGAATCTAAATTCGTCTTCATGAAATGATAAAAAATCGGAAAGCAAAAACTCTTTTGCGCATTATTAGAAAAGTAGTGAAGAAAAATACTACCATCATAACAGATGAATGGCATGCATATAGCCGTATTATGGCCTTAGAAAAAAAGAAGTACAAACATTTAATGGTGAAACACAAGGAACATTTTGTAGATTCACATACAGGAGCACATACGAATAATATCCAGCCCAGTGGAAGAAACTAAAAAGTGTAACTAAAGGAGTAAATGGCAGCTGTAAACATATGTTGATGGGTCACATTAATGAATATATGTGCCGTAAAATTTATAGGAAAAATTATGAAGATACTTTTCACAATATTTTTACTCAAATTGTGAATAGTTATTCAGGTCCAACTGTATGATTTGTACTCATGAATTTTTTTTCTGAGAAAGTTTCGTTTTGTTCATTTTTATTTTCTTCATTGTGTTTTTTTTTTTCTCATTATTAAAAGCAGATTTTTGGAGTTGATGAGTGCTTTTACTGTATTATTGATTTAGGTTTGTTTACAAAAAAAGGAAAAGGTTTCTTTGTTTTTCGTTGTATTTCATAACCTGAGCTTAAATGGTAGGTTAGGAAATAAAAGAAAAGGTTTCCTTGTATTTTGTGACCTAAACTTAAATGTTAGGTTGGGAAATAATAGAAAAAGAAAGAAAGATTCTTTGTATATATATATTGAATAGCTATTAAGGTGCTGATCGACGTTATGATACGTGTGTATCCGCATGAGTGTCTTTAAAAATAAAAGTACAGTAATAAAAAATTAATATTTTATTAATAAACAATTTATGTGCTAGTCCACTCATGATTCTAAAGAAAAAAGGTTAGGTTACCACCTCCATTTCGGGAGAGGTTCAAGCTCCCATGGGATTCAAGTGGAGGTAACGACCTTTTTTCACCAGTAGCTACAGTGATACTAAACCGATGTTATCGTGTGTTGTGTTCGCGCACCAATCAGCACGTCATTTGCCACGCCTACCTGTCAATCAGTATATCGTTCTCGACTTTGCTCCAGACTGATAACACCTACCGTCTGTTTACCGAGTGAGCAGCGCTGGAGTGCTGTATCGGCAAACTCATTTTTCGCATAAGTTATCCGACGTTTCTCGTTGTTCTCGTGCAGGCTTTCTTTGCCTTCGCCGACTCCACAAATAACATTAGAGTGTTGGGCACATTGTTGTTTTCTATATTTATCAATGATACTGATGAAGGCATATCAGGCTTAATGTCCAAGTTTGCACATGATTAAAAGATTGGCAGGCTGGTTAATTACAGTAATGAGAGTATGCTATTGCAACAGGATCTAGAAAAGTTAGGCAGATGGGCTGAGAGATGGCAAATGTATTTTATCATTGACAAATGTAAGGTACTGTATATGGGTAGCAGTAACCCAAAAATAACTTACCAACTGTGCACTGCTACACTTGGGGTATCAGAAAAGGAAAAAGATGTGGTAATTGTGCAGTCAGATATGAAGTTTTCAGAGCAGTGCAGACAGGCTGTCAGAGCAACTCATGGGGTTTTGTCAATGATATACAGGAACTTTGCTAGCAGCGATAAAGATGTGATTATCCCTTTGCATAAGGCAATGGTCAGGCCACACCCTGGGTGAATACATGTCTGGAGGCCTCATTTTAGGAAGCATGTAGAGCTGCTAGAATGAGTATAGAGAAGGGCAATGAGATTGGTGAGGGGAACAAATGGGTGCTCTTACCAAGAAAGGTTTAAGTTCTGAAAATTTCAGCATCTGGAGACTAGGCACCTGCGAAGTAATCTTATTGGTATGTATAAGGCTTTGAATGGATTGAGCAAGCTCATTGCTGATGGGATTCTTCCACTTTCTCAGATTATACCCTTGAGGGGGGGGGAATTCAAATTGAGGAAGGCTGGTTGAAGAACAGATATGCAGAAATTTTCCTTTAGCCAGCAAGTTGTTGATTGCTAGAACAAACTTCCATCTGTCATTGTGGAAGTGGACAGCTTAAATAGATTCAAGGAAAACTGGACAAACTTTTGGAACAAATGGATAGGTGAAATGGGAAGGTTTTTTTTTTTTTTTTTTGCTGCTGCTGTGTAAGCTTACTTTCTTGCATCATATGCCACTGCTAACTAATGGCATATTCCATAAGTAATGCCTCTTTTGCCATAAAAGTATAAAGTCAAATACAAAGTTGAAATTTATATAATTTATTAAACAAACACTGGAAAGCAGGTATACATTGCTTTAAATATACACCTTATTAATCAATACATTTTTTGCTGCCATTATTTCAAATTCACATATGCATTGTCATAAACAGATCCATCTATTTATGACAGTGCATTAAATCTAGCCTGCCATTGTCTTTTTCCAGTGGGAGGAAAAAAGTGTTTCTCCGAATATATCTCTTCATATATCCAAACAGAAAAAATTAGGAGCCAAGTTCAGGTCATACGCAGGATGAAGCAAAACTCTCCACCCTAGATCTGCAAATTTTATATGAGTCTATGGGAAGTGTGTGGCCTCGCATTGTGTAATGTTATTTAGTATCCCATTAAAGATTTCCTTCTTTTGTTTTATAGCCCTATTAAGCATATTTTCACAATATCTTTCTTTATAATTTGACCTTTCTTTGAAAGATCAACAAACTAAGCCTTCTCTGCCTTTTTTGAAAAATTCTGCCTATCTCAATGTACATTTATTCATGAATTTATGTTATATCTATTTTTTTCATTTAAACATCTCATGCTTTATTTAAACAATCAAGATGTGATTTCTTGTTAACAGCATTCTTATTAGCCAACTATGATTTCTTTCTCTTTGTTTCTAATGTTGACTTCACAATGGAGACCAAAAATCCAAAACATGTATAGTAAATTATTTCGGTATTTGGATATACTGGGTGTGGAATCATTCCTCCTATTAGGGTCCAATAAACTGTTTAATTTGTAGTTCTCAATGTAGAGCATAATACTATCTTATTATTTTAATTATTCACCTTATCCCAAATTATACTTTCAAATATTATATTAGAAATGTTACAGAGGTGCTTCACAATCATTATTTGATCTCATATACTCTGAGAGGTATCTGTGCAGCCATCTATCAATGGCTGCACAGATACCTCTCAGAGTATATGAGCACATATCTCCTTTTTGCTTGTCGAATTTATTTATGACTTTCCTAGTATTTTATTGAATCATGTTGTATAACCTTAAAGTATGTGAAAAAATATATCATAACTGCACAGTTGTTTTGCCCTACAATGATGCCTGCAAAGCATTGCACATTTGTGTCACAGTGCCTAGTGGTGGATATATAGTCCACTCAATCCCATCCGAAAGATATGCGATGAAGCTGAGATCTCCAGAGCTGGCAGTGTCAGGTTGCTGCAATTAGGGAACCCAACACCCAATCAAATTCCAATTTCATATACCATGCTGCTATCATCACGATATCACCAATGTATGTCAATTGCTTCCTACAGTTGACACATCAGTCTTTTATGAAACATGCCTGACACATGTCAACTGAAAGTTTGCAAAATGACATGCAAAAATTCTGCCATTGACTTACTGTATGCTATATCAGATAGGTTAAAATAATATAAACAATTTAAAAAAATTAGTTCCTCGACATTATGCAACTACTAAAGACATATTTTATCGAATTTTTTGGTGAAAAGATCATTCGATTCATTCTGTAATGAATTTTCAATAAATACTGAGAAAGTAAAACTTAAGCTGAAAAAACAAACAAGGAAACCTATTTTTGTAAAGTTAGTAATACTGATTGTAACCTTTTAAATATAACCAGAAATAAAGGTGTTCTTTTTGATTATTTAATAGCTTGATAAAGAACTATATGCCATTAACTTTTTCAATATGTATGCTGATCTAATTTTTTCATATATGGGCTTTGTGGAGTATATATGTATGGATCTATATTTTTAAGGTTATTTCAAATGAGT
This sequence comes from Mastigoproctus giganteus, assembly GCF_048544385.1. Lineage (NCBI taxonomy): Eukaryota > Metazoa > Arthropoda > Arachnida > Uropygi > Thelyphonidae > Mastigoproctus > Mastigoproctus giganteus. Next base: position 27,937,836 of record NC_143578.1, on the reverse strand, counting down.
ATGTTCCTTTAAGGTAAGAAAATTATCTTGAAATTATTTCTAGCACCGTAGTGGTTGGCATATAAGTCAACCTTACATTTTAAGACACAAAAATATGTAATTTAGTCATATCTATTGTATTTGTCGAGTTATAATTCCGAAACCCTTTTATGATGCACATGTACCAAAGTAATTCACTGCCAGTCTACTTTTGGAAGCTATCCCCAGGAGCCAGGTAAATACTGCAGTATGGTTTACAACATTGTAGTAGTAATGGCAAATGATGCAAGAAAGCAAGCTTATATAGCAGGGGTGGCCAGCTAGACGAGCTTTGGGAGCCGCAATAGTGGAAAGAGTTATATAATCTCTACCTCAGAGGCTCACATCTGGTGAGTATGGGCTTGGCAAACCCAGTGTCCTGAGCTGGATATTATCATTCTTCTCTTTCTTGCTTTCTCGGTGATTCCTTTCTACTTCTCTCTCTCTCTCTCTCTCTCTCTCTCTCTCTCTCTCTCTCTCTCTCTCTCTCTCAGGGTAACGTGTAAATTTTTTTTTTTGGCTGGTGCAGCATAAGCCTCAGGCTTCCTTGCACCATATGGCTAATAATAAAACGTGTACATACATCTTCATGAACTGATGGCTCCATCTGTTGTGTGTAGCATATCTATGATAAAACGCTTTAGATGTACGTGTGGTTCAATCAGTTTTTTACAGTGCATGAGTTAATTTTTGTGAACATTATTAGTTTCTTTTTAAGTGAGACAAAAGTTATTATGCTGTCTGGAAAACATAAATATGAAGATGAGAACAGGGGAGTTAAGGCAGAGTGGGAAGAAGAGTTTGTTTTTGTGAAGAGAAATGGTAAACCAACGTGTCTTTTGTGTCAAGTAACATTACCACAGTTCAATGTCAGTAATCTTAAGTACCATTATGAAATGAATCACAGTTCTTTCACCCAAAAATTTCCTGCTGGTTCCGTGTTAAGGCGAACTAAAATACTGTCTTTAAAAGAAAAATTTAATAGTCAAACCAAGGTTATGTCAATGTTTATTAAAGACTGCACAAAATGATTGAAAACTGCACAAAATGACTGAACAAATCCCTGCATCCTGCTCTGTTTAGTAAGGTGGCTCTTGGTATTGTCTGTCAGAATTAGTATTTTGAGAAATTTACGTGTGTTTGAGAAATACAGTGGAAAGATGAATTTCTGTAATCAGCACTGACATTGTAAATAACTTTGCAACATGATTTAAAGAATTGATCAGCACTGAGTCTGTCCTTGAATGAATCTAGAGACATTGAAGATAAACCACAACTAGCCATATGTCTTCATTTTGTAACAAATAATCTAGACCTAAAAGAAGAACTATTATATTTGATTGCCTTGAAGGATACGACTTGAGTTTCAGACATAAAAGGAGCTCTTGATCTTGCACTTGGCAAAGCTTCTGTACCAGTTAAGAAGATAATTAATGTTGCAACTGATGGCACCCTGGCTACGAGAGGTGGGACTTTTAACTGCTGATGCATTTTTTTCGATTTTATCCCTGTCCATTGCATTATTTATAGGAACACCTAGCAGCTAAATATTTTAAATATGAACATGTTATGGAGGTAGTGCTGAAAATTACTAATTACATGCACTCAAGCACCAAAACACATTGACAGTTCAAAGTTTTTATGGAAGAAATAGACAATGATCAGCTTTCAAGTGATGTATCATGGCTCTGTTTAGTAAGGTGGCTCTTGGTATTGTCTGTCAGAATTAGTATTTTGAGAAATTTACGTGTGTTTAAGAAATCAGTGTTATATATAACACTGATAAAAGTTTAACAAATAAAGTTATTATTTTTAAACTTTAATCTTTAATCAGTGTTATCTATAAAACTTGGATATAAAAAAAATTAAAATATATCTGCCTGAGAGCTGCACCACAAGCCTGTGCGAGCCACATGCAGCACGCAAGATGTGCTATGGTCACCCTTTATATAGCATCAGTCAAAAAAAAAAAAAAAATGCCTACACAGTTCTCCTATCCATACTCTCCAAGAACTTATCTAGTTCTTCCTTGAATTTATTCAACCTATCCACTTCTGCACAACAGATGGAAGCCTGTGCCAACAATCAACCACCCACTGGCTGAAGGCAAACTTCTGTACATCTTTCCGGCAATAATCCTTTTTAAACTTGAATTTTATTGTATCTAATTCAAGCCTTGAGTCATTGGCACTTGTGGATAGTGTTGCATGACTCAAGACTTAAGTGATACAGCAACAAAATGGAAAGGTAATTTCCAGTTTTCTATTCATTCAAAGTTTTATTCTGCAACAGCATCATCTTGTCTTATTTGTTACTTGTATTACTTGTGTATTCTTCCTTAAAATGAATAACCCTTAAAAGGAACAAAGTACAACAGTGGATCAAGTTGAAAGTTGTAGCATTTTCCAAAACCATGAACTGTGCAGTACCAAAAAATTTGGCATAAGTGAAAAGTTAGTGTATGACTGGAAAAAAGAATGCAGATTTGTTAAATAACATGCCTAGGATAAATTGTGCTATGAGAGGAGGAAGATAAAATCATTGACCTAAGCTAAAAGACAATCTTTTTGAATGGATATCAGTAAAACACCAAAGTGGATATATTGTGACAAGAAACCAACCAAAATTATTCAACCAAAATAGCTCAAAAACTACCAAATGAATTGGAAAATAAATTTACTAAATTTCAATGATATATAATAAAAATGTGCAAGTAACACAATTTTTCATTGTCACACATATGAATGAAATATGAAATATATGGAAATATGGATGAAACTCCCATGAATTTTGATATAGTAGGGAATCAAACTGTGAATTCAAAAGGAGCAAAACAGTTTTAGTGAAGACGACTACATGAGAAAACTCAGTTTATGGTTGTATTAAGATGCATATCAGATGGAAAGTTAAAACCAATGATAATTTTCAAAAGAAAAACAATGCTAAAGATTACACTTCTACCCTGGAATATGTATTCATATGCACGAAAATGGCTGGATGGATGGAATTAAACTTTGGATCGAAACCATTTGAAATAGTCAGTCTGGTTCATTACAAAAGGAATCTAGTTTATTGGTTTGGGATATGTTTAAACCACATGTGACAGAAAAAATAAAGAAAATATTATCCAACATTAATACAAAGATTGCTGTTATACCAGGTGGATGAACATCAGTTGTGCAGCCATTAGATGTTTGCCTCAACAAACAGTTCAAAGACAATGTCCATACTGAATGGAATGATTGGATTATGAATGCTGAAAAAAGTTTTACCACAGGTGGATATATGTGGCCAGCTCCACTGGATATTTTCTGTGAGTTTGTGTAATATGCGTGGAACAAAATTGATGTTAAAACTGTCATAAACTCATTTAAAAAATGGTATATCAATTTCCATGGCATAGAAGATGATATTTTGTGACAGAATGATGTGTCGGATAACGAGTGGGATCCGTATGATGAAAATTTTATCGAAATTGAATAGGACATTATAAGAGACATTTTGTTATCTGATAGTGAAGATATGGATATGTAACCATGTTTCTGGTAGACTGTATTAGTACGATAAGCGTATTGTATATTGAATTTTATTGTTTAATATTACAGTAGAACGTCGGTTATCTGGAATAATTTGAAAGGCTGACTTTTCTTCTTTTTTTTTTTTATTAATGGTAGCATTTAAGACAAATGTTTATTATGCTATGAGAGTATTTCTATTTGTTTTTTTATCTGGTGAAATGTTGGATTAGGACTAATGGGTTTTCTTGGAAACCATGAGTAATAAGTTTAGTCATTCGCTTCCGTGAACCTAATTTTCCATGACATATTTTGTTCTGTTCATTTCATATTATGTTTAGTTTAGCTACAGATTCAGTAAGAATAATATCGGCCCAAAACTGTGCAATTTATTATTTTTCTCAGTTTTTTTTTTACAGTAAAATGTCAACGAAAAGAAACAGCATTGAAATGGGCAGAAAACCAGGAAGAATGCAAATATAATCAAATATATATTATTAAGGAACTTGAGAGATTTAGCAGCAAAAATATAGGTCACAACAAAGAAAATAAAAAACGATCAAACATTATTTTTAAAAAATTACTTTAAATTTTTCCACGTAAAATTTGCAGTAAAATACCTATCTGAATATACATACATATGTAAATGTGCAAATTTTTATGTATAACTTATTATTATTTAAATTAAATAAATTTATTTTTAATCATGCTATTTAAAGTCTTTTTCCTTTACCTTAATACATTATAACATAATTTATTTAATTTTACCTTACGTTTGATTATCCAGAAGAGGGCCGACGTTAATTATTCCGGATAACTGACACTCTACTGTATCTATTTATAACCTTATACAAGGGTGTTTTTTTTTTTTTTTATTTTAAAACAAGATTTTAAATATGTGGTCTCTACCATTTGCTATAGATTTATAGGTTCAGATTTTAGGCCCTAAGCATAACCCATGATTTTAAGGGCCATATTTCAAACTTCAAGTTTTGACTTATATGCCAACCAATACGGTATGTGCTGTCATCTTGAAAATTTTACTAGTATGTGCTGGCATCTCTTATCCATATTTCTAACTAATTGTAGACTCAGTTTATAACAGATAGCAGCATGAAAACAACTTTGAAAATCAGAGAAGTCTGCACTTACTGATCTTAATTGTCTGATTTGGGCTTACAGAGCCAAGTATGAAGGATTTCAGCAGAATTTAGATTCAGAATTTGAGAAAACTGAATCTAGTAATGCATAAAGAGATGTAGAGGAAAAAAAAGTTAATTACTACTGAAAAGATTAAGTAATAAAAAAATGAAAATTAATTATACTTAAATGGATATAAATGATAATATGTGTTAAAAAATATACAATTTACTAATACAACATTGCAGAAAGTTATTCAATTATAAGCAAAAATATTCAGATGTGGAAATGTGAATACATTATCAAAGAAACCAAATAACGCATTTATATATCTTATAAATTAAGGACTTACTGTTCCATTATGGATGTAAGTTGATCCAGATCTTCTACTTCATCATATATTTTAGCATCTTCTTCTGGAAGCATGTAGTCTCCAAAAAATAGGTTTCTATGAAGATAGCAAATGAATAAATAGTTCTGAACTTTAGCAGTTAGTTTAAAATTAAAATATAAATTAATAAAATATATTTTTTTAAATTTTAACTATTACATACAACCATTTTATACAGTATCCCAAAAGTCTGGAAGGTTTGCTTATGGCATTTTCTTTTTGTTGCAGTTGTGACTCTAATGACAATGAATAAAGATGAGAATGTAGGACTAATAATTTGGAGATCATAGTGAGAAGTATATATGTAGAACACACACACATCACCTGGAGCAGCCCCCCAATTACATGTATAAAGTTATTGATGAAATTCAAGATGGAAGTCAGTGTTGGATAAAGAACGCAGTGGACCCTTAGGGCATTTCTGATGAAGCAACAATGACAGCCGTGCTTGGAAGGTTTGCACTTAGTCCAAACAATCTTTATGCCAATGACTGGAAATTTGGGTGTAAAAAATCCAGTATTCATTGCATCTTGAAGAGAAATCAGCAGCATCCTTATGAACTGCAAATTCTCATGTACTAAAGGAGAATGAACCTGATTGATACATGGAGTTTTGCAAATAGGCACTGTACTTCAATCAAGAAATTCCTAGTTTCAGAGCAACCATGCTCTTCAGTAATGAAGTCAATATTTATGTATCAGATGTGGTTAATAAGCAACCACAAATTACTAGTTCAATAGTAATTCTAACTGGAATGGCCCCCACCTAAAAAAGAAGTAATAGCCAAGTTACTGGAAGAATTGAATAATCAGCTCATTTTTTTTTTCAAAACAGATAGGAGAGGTAATCCTGAAGTTTTTCCATGTATTTGTCAACGAGAAGGGAAAATATCCAGAATGGTTCTAGCAGTGATTACTGCAAGTCAGAATGGTCCCAACAATGATTCCAGCAAGTCAGAATGGTACCACCATTGATTCTTGGATGTTTCCAGCAATGGCTGGATGAATATTTCCCCAATTCTGAATTAGAAGGTAGAGATCAGTGCAATGATCACTATGATCCCTTGAGCTTACATCTTTGAACCAATGAAATGTAACTTTCAGGAAAGTCTTCAGTGGGGCATGATTGCAATCTCTGAGTTATCTAACATGACAGGTGAGAACTCTGTGGGGTTTTTGCAAAAACTTATCTATGATGCGTGTGTAGCTGCTATGAAACGGAAACAGATAAAACATAGACCAGTTAAGTGGTGGACACCTCAGCTTACTCTATTGAGAAAACAGGTTAATAAGGCTAGAAAGCAATTTCAGAACAGCAAACATAGGGAAAGTGACTTGGAAGTTTGTAACATCTTTGTAACAAGTATATTTGTGCTACTGCTAAACAGAAATATGACTGCTGGAAAACGTTGTTGAAAACAGCAGGAAATAATGACCCTTGGGGATTGATTTATAAAATTTGTACTGGAAAATTCAGAGCAGCTGTTGAATTGGCAAGGGCACCACTGAGATGTGTAGTTGGGAAGATTCCATGAGTGCAATCTTAGATCACCTTATAGGTAATGATAACGTGGCTGATAACCCATGTGTTAATCTAGAACAGTGGTCTCCAAAGTGTGGTGCGTGCACCCCCTAAGGGTGAGCGAGATGATCCATGGGGTGCACAGATGATCCATGGGGTTATTTGGTAAGCAGAGTGAGCAATGCAATCCTTCCATTTGGATCAATGTGAGGTGACTCTCTGCAATGACTATTATTAAAACCACGTTTAGAAATAAACTTAACTTGGAACCAGATCTTTGGGTAGCTGTGTCCCAAAATATGAAACCAAGATACACAGCAATAATGAAAAATAAATATTCAAGCATGTTTTTCCCACTGAAAAATGCTGTTGATTTGATTTATACCACTTTGTACTTTAATTTCAATTTTGATTTGATTTGCATTTTTGCATCGAATTAGATTGTGATCTTTTGTGATCTTTCAAATTATGTGTGATTCTAGATAACAGCATACTATGTAAATTGTTTATAAATAAAACAAATAGTATTACATTACATTTACCAATGTTAGTAAATGTAATGTAATACTATTGTAGTAGTAGTAGTAGCAGCAGCAGTGGCATTTGATGCAAGAAAGCAAGTGTATGAGGTTATGCAGCATCAGCCAAAAAAAAAAAAAAAAAAAAAATCACACCATTCCCTCCAAATGCCTGTCCAGTTCCTCCTTAAATTTATTCAACCTATCAACTTCCACAACGACAGATGGAAGTTTGTTCCAGCAATTAACCACCCGCTGGCTAAAGGCAAATTTCCGCACATCTAATCTACATCTGTCTTTTCTTAATTTGAATTTATGCCCCCTTAGGTTCGTAATCTGAACAAGTGGAAGGATCCCATCAGAATTCAGTGTGCTCAACCCATTCAAGGCTCAACCCACACTAGCAGGGCTTTTGTAGATTTACTGGATGATTGTTTTCTACATCAGCATGTTCGGGAGGCAACTAGAGGGAGTAATACTCTTGATTTGATTATCAGCAGTGATTCTCCATGCATTAAGAATCTGCAGATAAATGAACCACTAGGTGGCAGTGATCACAGTGTGCTGAAGTGGGATTTACTCAAAGAGGTAACTACCATTAGGGGTAAAGGGAAGGGTTATTGCTTCCGTAAAGGCGACTACGATGGACTGAGACAGTATTTAAATTCTATACAGTGGGACCAACTGATGATGTTACCAACAGCAAATTCAAAATGGGAAGCATTCAAAGAACTTATCTTGGAAGCTACTAGGCTTTACATACCAACTAAGAAATATTGTTCAAGGTTTAGGCCAAAATGGATGTCAGATGAACTAATGAGGCATATGGCAGAGAAGAAAAATGCATGGGATACTTACAAATTAACACATGACACAGAAGCCTATGATAGATACAAGTTGATATGCAACCAAGTTACAAAGGAGGTTAGGCAGGTGAAGGCAGATTATGAGAAATCCTTGGCAAGGGACGCAAAGAAAAACAGCAAAGAGTTCTTTACTTATGTAAACTCTAGAAGGAAGGGGATGAATCAGATTGGTCCACTTGATATTGATGGGTCAACTGTTGATGATCCTGCTCAGGTAGCTAACAAACTAATTGAATATTTTGCATCGACATTCACACATGAGGAGTTATTCAGCAAGGGGAATGCCAGAGGTGTATTCAACTCTAGCAGTAAGCTACAGAATCTTGAAATAACTGGGAGTAAAGTGGAGGAGAAACTGTTGAAGATAAACACAAGAAAGGCACCTGGGGTGGATGGGATCTATCCAGTTATATTAAAGGAGGCAGCAAAGGAAGTAAGCAAACCCTTAGCCATAATTATGAGAGCTTCCTTGGACTCAGGGGAGGTACCCATAGACTGGAAATGTGCAAATGTGACCCCAATTCACAAAGGAGGATCAAAGGCTGACACAAGTAATTATAGACCTGTGGGCTTAACTTCTGTTCCAGGAAAATTAATGGAGGCACTGGTTAAAGAAGCACTGCAGGATCATTTAGACAAGACTTCAGTTATAGCTCAGACACAGCATGGTTTTGTTAAGGGGAAGTCTTGCCTGACCAACTTGATTGGATACTATGATGCAGTCACAAAAGAACTGGATGCAGGGAATAACTTTGATATTATATACTTGGATCTTAGAAAGGCTTTTGATACTGTTGCACATGGAAGACTGCTACACAAATTGGAGCAGTGTGACATTGGAGGCAAATTGCTGCTATAGATAAAGGGCTGGTTGAGGGGGAGAAGACAGAGAGTGGTAATCAATGGACACTGCTCATCGTGGACTAATGTTATTAGTGGAGTCCCTCAGGGCTCAGTGTTGGGTCCATTATTGTTTTCTGTATTTATAAATGATATTGATGATGGTATATCAAGCTTAATGTCCAAGTTTGCAGACGATACAAAGGTTGGCAGGGTTGTCAAGGACACTACTGACACTACGCTGCTGCAACAGGATCTGGAAAGGTTGAGCAGATGGGCTGAGAGGTGGCAAATGAAGTTTAACATTGACAAATGTAAAGTACTACACATGGGAAACAGCAACCCCAGAGCAACGTATCAACTCTGTGGTACTACACTGACAGTGGTAGAGAATGAAAGGGACTTGGGGGTGGTTGTGCAGGCAGATATGAAGTTCTCTGAGCAGTGCAGACGGGCTGCAAGAGTAGCTCATGGAGTATTGTCAATGATATACAGGAATTTTTCCAGCAGGGATAAGGAGGTGATTATTCCATTGTATAAGGCAATGGTCAGGCTACACCTAGAGTACTGTATACAGGTCTGGAGGCCTCATTTCAAGAAGGATGTAGAGCTGCTGGAACGAGTACAGAGAAGGGCAACAAGATTAGTGAATGGAACAAAGGGGTGCTCTTACGAAGAAAGGCTTAAGTTTTGCAAATTACAGTGTCTGGAGACTAGGCACCAGCGAGGTGATCTGATAGAGGTGTATAAAGCCTTGAATGGTTTAAGCATGCTCAATGCTGATGGGATTCTTCCTCTAGCTCAGAAAAATCACCTGAGAGGGCATAAATTCAAATTGAGGAAAGACAGATGTAGGATAGACGTGCGGAAATTTGCCTTTAGCCAGCAGGTGGTTGGTTGGTTGGTGGAACAGACTTCCATCCCTTGTGGTGGAGGTTGATAGCCTAAATAAGTTTAAGGCTCAGCTGGACAGGTATTTTGAACGAACAGAAGGGTGAAGTGGAAGTGGTTTTTTTTTTTTTTTTTGGCTGATGCTGCATAAGCTTGCTTTCTTGCATCAAATGCCTCTACTAATGCTAATGCTAATGCTAAGGCCTTATATACCTCAATCAGATCACTGCACAGGTGCCTAGTCTCCAGCCACTGCAATTTGCAGAACGTAAGCCTCTCTTGGTAAGAGGATCCCTTCATTCCCCTCACCAATCTTGTTGCCCTTCTGTGTACACGCTCAAGTAAATCAACATCCTTACTAAAATGAGGCCTACAGATCTGTACGCAGTACTCAAGGCGTGGCCTGACCATTGCCTTATACAGAGGGATAATCACCTCTTTTTCCCTGCTAGCAAAATTCCTATATATCATTGACAAAACCCCATGACCTGCCCTGGCAGCCTGTCTGCATTGCTCAGAAAACTTCATATCTGACTGCACAATTACTCCCAGGTCTTTTTCATTTTCTACCACCTTAAGTGTAGTACCACACAGTTGGTATGTTTCTCTGGGGTTACTTCTACCCATATGCAGTACTTTGCATTTGTCAAGGTTAAACTTCAGTTGCCACTTCTTAGCCCATCTGCCCAAATTATCTAGATCCTGTTGCAGTAGCACACTGCCATTACTGTCATTAACAAACCTGCCAACCTTTGTATCATCTGCAAACTTCGACATTAAGCCTGATATACCTTCATCAATATCATTGATAAATATACAAAACAACAGTGGACCTAACACCGAACCCTGTGGGACTCCACTAATAACATTAGTCCAAGAAGAGCAGCGCCCATTGATTACCACCCTAATGTAATGTAATACTTGTTACAGTAATGATTTCATATTATTTTGTTTTGTATTTTTTTTTATTCGTGATCATTTAAAATTATATGTGATTTTAGATATAATGCCTTCCATGTAAATGATTTATAAATAAAAAAAATATTAAACTGTTAATTTTTTATTCCGGGGTGTACTCTTTAAGTAAAATAAGGGTGCATGACCGAAAAAGTTTGGTGACCATTGCTCTAGAACATCGTCATATGCATGTGTTGAATGAATTATATGGTAATGACATTGAAGAATTATCCTTCACCCATGATGAACTTATCACTGTTGTTAAGTCCATTGAAAATAACAAATGTCCAGGTATGGACCTACTGGAGGAAGAGGTAATCAGAAATTTCTCTAACCTTTATTTGAACGAATTGTTACAAGTTTTTAATAATTGTCTAAGAGATGGTATATTTCTGTCTCCCTGGAAGGATGTAATGCTCAAGATTATCCTAAATTCTCCAACCAAGCCAACCAGTTCACCTGCTTCATAGAGACCTATTACATTGCTTCCTGGTCTTGATAAAGTTTGTGAGAAGCTTTTAGCCATGTGGATTGCTATCTACCAAAGAAGTAATATTGGCATTTCTAATAAACAATATGGTTTCCCTCCTGATGTAGGAGTGAAACCATATTGTTTAATGAGGATGCGCTTCTCTCTTTGTTGTTGTAAATAAGTGTTTTAAATGTCTTGGTTATGGGCATTCATCTGTTCATTGTACACACAAATCTGTAAGTTGTGGACATTGTGCACAAGGAGGACATATTTTTAAAGATTGCCTGCTCAAAGATCAACCTCCTAAATGTGTTAATCGTGAAAGGAAGGGTAAAAACTGTGAACATTTTATAAGAGACTCTAAGTGTCCTGAGTATCTTAAAGCTTTAGATATTGCCAATATGTGCATTTGTAATAAATAATAGTTCTACTAATAATAATGTAGCAGGGTTAATTAATGGGGGGTTAATACAGATTATGCAGATTATTTAAATGGGCAGAGATCAAGAAGTATTATGGATGAGGCTAAGGATGTTATGATAGAGAAAGGGTATGATATTTTGTGTCTTCAAAAACCATATGTAGGAACTTTTGCAGATTTCTTTAGGATTACAGGTTTTCCTGTATCTACTAAAGTAATACATACCCATCAAGAAGTGTTATGGATGAGGCTAAGGGTGTTATGATAAAGAAAGGGTATGCTATTTTAGCAGAAGGGCATGATATGATATTTATTATTAAAAATAACTATAGCTGTCTTTGGTTTATCATATCACTACACTTTCAGAATATCTGAGGAAAGTGTAGTGATAGAAATGTAATAGTCATTTCTAGTTTATGTACACAGTATGCTACATGTATTCATATTAATTCTATGGTAGTATCATTTTATCTTGTGTCTCTTTATTGTCCCGCTGCAGTGAGTTCTGATCCATCCTTCTATTCAGTATTTAGAAAAACTGATGGCTTTTGTTGCTGGCAGTAATTTGATTATAGCTATGGATTCAAATGCTAAATCTAGATTGTGGCATAGTAATTATGTTTATAGCAGAGGTGTACAGCTAGAGGAGTTTTTATTGTGCCATAATTTAAATGTGTTAAAACTACCTAATATGCCATATACTTTCGATAACACCTATGGAAGTTCTAACATTGATTTAACAACAGTAACCCAACAGTTGAATAGAAGGATCTGCTGCTGAGATGTACAGGTAGTTCTCGACTTTACGAGTTAATTCATTCCTAGTGCGCGCTTTTAAAGCGAAAACTCATAAAGCAGGACTTTATTTCCCATAGACATAATGTTAAAAATAGGGGTTACATTATCAACAATGAAATTAGTTAGCTAATTAGTTTATGTTTAAACAATGATTTATTTAGTCAAAGAAATGAAAATGTAGCCTGTAAAATCAAGCAAATTATAATAATAGAGAAATTATTTACGACTTACAAATGTTAAAGAATATTTATTCTTCATCATCATCATTGACTAAATGTACACTCGTTGATCACTCATTATTGGCTCGGCACTTGTTGGTTTGCTGCACAAGGAATCGTCTTCTTCAGAAATGCTTCAAGAGGTGTTTATTTCCAAGATAATCTTCTCTTTTCTTTATAAATTTAAATAGCATGCATAAACATATTTTAACGGAATGCACAAATTGCAACTAACACGATTTGCACGGAGTAACAAGTTTACGAAGCAAAAAAAAAAAAAAAAAGAATGAAGAGAAGATTTGGACAATTTATTTAAGTTTTTTATACGATTGAAGATTTCAGTAAAGGGCAAACACATTTCACCATAATAACATAAAAACCCACACGATTCCAGCTATCGGTATTTTCACAAATGCAATAACATCGAGTTTATAATTGTTTGCATTAACAGAAAAGCCCAATAAACCGGAAAGTGTAAATTGTTTTTATTGTTTTATGGTCGTGACTTCCAGAAATGTGCTTTACAAAAATATCACAAAGGTGTTCAAAATTGGTTCTTATAACATATGATAACGTTGAAAGTGTGGTGCATTTAATGATTTGAATTGGTAACTAATACAATTTATACTATAAAAACAACCTTTTAGGAAGTTATATAGCGAAAATTTGAACTTCCGATGTCGTGGAATGAATTACCAAAAAACAATGTGCTATTGGGTTCACACATTACGATATTTTCACCATACGATGGTAACGTAAAGCACGGTATACTGTATTGTATATACGACTACGTGCATGGTTTGAAATGTGGTATTTATGAATGTTTAACATTCATTTTTTGCAATTAATGTTTATATTTTTGATTTTGTTGATACTTGATACTTTGAAAAAAAAAAAAAAAAAAAAACTCATAAACCCGAGAACTCGTAAAGCAAAAACTCATAAAGCGAGAACTGCCTGTATATACAGAGCACACTAATAGTGATCACAGATCAATTGTGTTTAGCTTAAGTTTGATAGATGAAACTTTAAATGAACCTGTAGTGCAAGACAATGTTAGATTTAATTATAAAAGGATCAGTTGAAGAAAATTTGGGCTTAGCTTGTCAAACAGTTTTTCAGATATTGTTACACAAGGGTTATGTGCATTAAATGCAGTTGAATATGCTTTTTATGTACAGACAGCACTTTATAATGCTTTACATTTTTCTACTAAGAGAAAAAGAGAGTTAACACATTAGGTTCCTTAGCACACGCTTCTTGATTAGACCGGGGTTCGAGCCCGTCACCACCAAATATGGAGGATGCAGAAAGGTCAGAGAATGACCACCACATATTCCCAGAGCAATATGGCCTTAGTTGCTAATGCTCCTAAAAAAAAAAAAAAAAAAAAAAACCAAACCAAAAATTAAGGTTCCTTGGTGGTCTGCTGAGTTGACAGCCCTAAGAAAAGAAGTATTTGATTTGAAGAAAAGGTATCGAAGACACAGAGGATGAAGTCTTTCTGAAGCATTGGTATATTATAAAGAGTTTTTTTTTTTTGTAGTTGTTGGCACATCGGCTTCTGTGGCCATAATGCACCTCCCAAGGTTTTTGCAGTACTTTGATCCAAGCACAAGGTGGGATTCGAACCTGCGACCTTTGGGTTGCTAGGCATTAGCATTAGTAGAGGCATTTGATGCAAGAAAGCAAGCTTAAACCCACTTCCACTTCACCCCTCTGTTCGTTCAAAATACCTGTCCAGCTGAGCCTTAAACTTATTTAGGCTATCAACCTCCACCACAAGGGATGGAAGTCTGTTCCACCAACCAACCACCCGCTGGCTAAAGGCAAATTTCCGCACATCTATCTTACATCTGTCTTTCCTCAATTTGAATTTATGCCCTCTCAGGTGATTATTCTGAGCTAGAGGAAGAATCCCATCAGCATTGAGCATGCTCAAACCATTCAAGGCTTTATACACCTCTATCAGATCACCTCGCTGGTGCCTAGTCTCCAGACACTGTAATTTGCAAAACTTAAGCCTTTCTTCGTAAGAGCACCCCTTTGTTCCATTCACTAATCTTGTTGCCCTTCTCTGTACTCGTTCCAGCAGCTCTACATCCTTCTTGAAATGAGGCCTCCAGACCTGTATACAGTACTCTAGGTGTGGCCTGACCATTGCCTTATACAAGGGAATAATAACCTCCTTATCCCTGCTGGAAAAATTCCTGTATATCATTGACAATACTCCATGAGCTACTCTTGCAGCCCGTCTGCACTGCTCAGAGAACTTCATATCTGCCTGCACAACCACCCCCAAGTCCCTTTCATTCTCTACCACTGTCAGTGTAGTACCACAGAGTTGATACGTTGCTCTGGGGTTGCTGTTTCCCATGTGTAGTACTTTACATTTGTCAATGTTAAACTTCATTTGCCACCACTCAGCCCATCTGCTCAACCTTTCCAGATCCTGTTGCAGCAGCATAGTGTCAGTAGTGTCCTTGACAACCGTGCCAACCTTTGTATCGTCTGCAAACTTGGACATTAAGCTTGATATACCATCATCAATATCATTTATAAATACAGAAAACAATAATGGACCCAACACTGAGCCCTGAGGGACTCCACTAATAACATTAGTCCACGACGAGCAGTGTCCATTGATTACCACTCTCTGTCTTCTCCCCCTCAACCACCCCTTTATCCATAGCAGCAATTTGCCTCCAATGTCACACTGCTCCAATTTGTGTAGCAGTCTTCCATGTGCAACAGTATCAAAAGCCTTTCTAAGATCCAAGTATATAATATCAAAGCTATTCCCTGCATCCAGTTCTTTTGTGACTGCATCATAATATCCAATCAAATTGGTCAGGCAAGACTTCCCCTTAACAAAACCATGCTGTGTCCGAGCTATAACTGAAGTCTTGTCTAAATGATCCTGCAGTGCTTCTTTAACCAGTGCCTGCATTAATTTTCCTGGAACAGAAGTTAAGCTCACAGGTCTATAATTACTTGTGTCAGCCTTTGATCCTCCTTTGTGAATTGGGGTCACATTTGCACATTTCCAGTCTATGGGTACCTCCCCTGAGTCCAAGGAAGCTCTCATAATTATGGCTAAGGGTTTGCTTACTTCCTTTGCTGCCTCCTTTAATATAACTGGATAGATCCCATCCACCCCAGGTGCCTTTCTTGTGTTTATCTTCAACAGTTTCTCCTCCACTTTACTCCCAGTTATTTCAAGATTCTGTAGCTTACTGCTAAAGTTGAATACACCTCTGGCATTCCCCTCGCTGAATAACTCCTCATGTGTGAATGTCGATGCAAAATATTCATTTAGTTTGTTAGCTACCTGAGCAGGGTCATCAACAGTCGACCCATCAATATCAAGTGGACCAATCTGATTCATCCCCTTCCTTCTAGAGTTTACATAAGTAAAGAACTCTTTGCTGTTTTTCTTTGCATCCCTTGCCAAGGATTTCTCGTAATCTGCCTTCGCCTGCCTAACCTCCTTTGTAACTTGGTTGCATATCAACTTGTATCTATCATAGGCTTCTGTGTCATGTGTTAATTTGTAAGTATCCCATGCATTTTTCTTCTCTGCCATTTGCCTCATTAGTTCATCTGACATCCATTTTGGCCTAAACCTTGAACAATATTTCTTAGTTGGTATGTAAAGCCTAGTAGCTTCCAAGATTTGAATGCTTCCCATTTTGAATTTGCTGTTGGTAACATCATCAGTTGGTCCCACTGTATAGAATTTAAATACTGTCTCAGTCCATCGTAGTCGCCTTTACGGAAGCAATAACCCTTCCCTTTACCCCTAATGGTAGTTACCTCTTTGAGTAAATCCCACTTCAGCACACTGTGATCACTTTATCCACCCGGCTAGCCCGGTCGGCATAAAGAGTTGTACAATATTAAGAAAAAGCAAAAACCTTGGGAAAATAAAGCTATTTATAATCAAAAGTCGGATGCTTGAAAGAATTTAGTTTAAATGGCTGGGAATAATGAACCCTGGGGACTTCTTTTTAAACTTACAAGAAACAAACTGAATATTAATCATTTAATTAGTACAGTTGTTTCTGACAATAAGGAATCTTTTAATTGGCTTTCCGCTATCACAACAATAATTGACAGATTGTTTCTGGTTTACTGTGTTAGTGAGGACACAGTGCCGACCGGGCTAGCCGGGTGGGTAAAGTGCCTGCCTGGCAACCCAAAGGTCGCGGGTTCGATTCCCGCCTCGGGCTTGGATCAAAGTACTGCAAAAACCTTGGGAGGTGCATTATGGCCACAGAAGCCTATGCGCCAACAACTACCAAAAAAAAAAAAAAAAAAAAAAAGAGGACACAGTCATGCAGAATAAAGTTAGAGAAGAGAATATAAATTATATTGGCTGTCATGATACTGAATTATTCAGTATTATTGAACTTAGGATGGTATGTTCTAAGTTAAATGTAAAAAGAACACCTGGTCTTGATAAAATTGAAAATAATAGTATTGTTAAATTTGTTGAACTGTTTCCTGAGATAATGTTAAATATGTTTAATAAATGTTTCCTTTAGGATATATTCCCAAGGTCTTGGAAGACAACCCTTTTGAAGCTGCTTCATAAAACAGGGAAACCATTAACTGATCCGAGAGGTTATAGGCCTATATTGTTTCTTGCGAACCTCGGGAAGATTTTTGAACGGTTATTACTTATAAGACTTGAAACTTTATTTTGTACAAGGAAATTGGATTTTCCCTGTCAATACGGATTTAAAAAGAAATGTTCCACAGAGGATGCAATTCATGATCTTGTTGATTTTGCTACTTGTTCTAATTTTAAGTATGTCCTAGCCCTCTTCATAGATTTTGAAGGGGCTTTCAATACAGTTTGGTATCCCAGTGTTTTGAAATCTTTGAGAGCTTTGAATTGTCCTGATTTGCTGTTTAGGACAATCAGCAATTACTTATCAGATAGAAGAATTATAGTTAATTCTCAATGTTTGAAATTTGAGAGAGGAATTAATCGAGGGTGCCCACAGGGTTCAGTGTTGGGACCAATTTTTTGGAGTCTGGTCCTTAATACTTGGTTAGAACAAGACTGTGTGGATTGTCACAAGGGTGCATATGCAGACAACCTGGTGCTGTGTGTGTGCAGGGGAATTCCAGATGAGTAATTGAAGATAAACTCGAAGGGGTGGTTGGTAGCCTGATGAATTGGACTATGAATAATAAACTCAGAATTTCTTCAATTAAGACTGTAATGACATTATTGAAAGGTAAACTGGACTACAGGATATCACCCTGATTAATTATTAATAGTAACCAGATATGTTTGGTGTCTCAGGTCAAATACTTAGGGATTTTGTTGGATGAAAATTTATTTTTTACATCCCATTTGGAATATTTAAGTGGTAAGGTAAAGAAATACACAGCCTCTATAGTCCAGATTACCAGGAAAGACTGGGGTTAGGTAAAAGGGTCCTTAGCCTTTACTATAAGGCCATTTTTTTACTCATTGTAGTTTATGCTGCCTCTATCTGGTTTAAGCGTGTAAGCAATGTCAAGTTTAGAAATAAGCTGAATTCATTACAGTGTATTATGTTATTAACAACTCTGAGAGTGTGTAAGACAGTATCAACTAATGCCCTTCAGGTGCTTGCTGGGGCACTCTCCTTGGATTTGTATATTGTATATAGAGCTTTCAGTTACTTTTTAAGGAAGGGCAGACACGTTACAATCATGGGAATTACTAATAATATTTTGATTGATTGGAAGAGAGAGAGAGAAAAAATATTTTATTGAAGTTGACAGGAATATGATTTTTTTTTTTTTTTTTTTTTTTTGGTAGTTGTTGGCGCATCGGCTTCTGTGGCCATAATGCACCTCCCAAGGTTTTTGCAGTACTTCGATCCAAGCCCGAGGCGGGATTCGAACCCGCGACCTTTGGGTTGCCAGGCAGGCACTTTACCCACCCGGCTAGCCCGGTCGGCACAGGAATATGACAAGAACGTTGGAGCACCAGTGTGACTGGTGTTGTAACTAGGCTTTTTATTCCTGATGTATGTTTTAATATTGGAAATAAACAAAATAAATGGTTCTTTCCCTGCACGGAAGCCTCTTATATAATCATATGTAACTTAGGTTTGGAGGAGGATCCTTTCCGTATATGTAGATTAAGTGAAACATGGGAACATGTTTTTTATGATCGTCCTCTATATGAGGAATTTAGGCATAATTTAAGATCAGTTATACCAGATTTTAATCGAGGAGCTGAAGCTCAATGGGTGCAAGGTTCAGAGAATTTTTCAGTATTCCAGGAATTTTGTAGAAATGTATAAAAAAAAGGAAACAGCTATCTGTACTGGTTAATATAGATTGGAACTGTACACTTTCTTTTTTTTTCCCCACAACTTTGCTGGAGGATTTTTTTCCCTTCAATTACTTTTGCAGGCATCAGAAAGACAACTGAAGCGGGATTTAAACTCTTTTTTTTTTTTTTCTAATTATTATATTTTATTTTTTTTAATTAATTAATTTTTTATTTCTTTATTTATTATTTTAAATTAATTTATTTATTTATTTCTGTATTTATTTATTATTTTATTTATTTATTTTTTTTTTTTTTTTTGTGTAGGCATCAGAAAGAAAACTGATGTGGGACTTACCTTATGGATTTAGGGCATTTTTTTTTTTTTTTTTTTTTAGGCTTCCAGGTATGGGCAGCCTGGTAGCGGGATTGTTCGCATCCACCGGTATTGTACTACCTCCGGTGGGTGTGGGTGTTAGTGCAAACAGCACAGACAGTGAAGGAGACCCTGGCTGGGCTTCACGTACTAGGGATAGTCACCAGGTAACAGATAATCGGATGGTGCCTGCTCCCTGGTGGCAGAGAGGCCTGTTTTTTTTGTTTTTTTTGTTTTTTTTGTATAACATATTACATACACATTTTCACTACAGGCCCATTTGTAGAATACTTGAATACAGAATATACAGGTGGAGATGGACGTTAGTCTGGGTGCCAACCTCAGACAAGTACATATATAATATTATAAATATACCTTGGGAATATTTGTAGACTTTGCTGGTGCCTTTGATTCCATTCGTTGGGATAGTGTACTGATGATGTTGCGCATGACTAAATGTTCTTTTAATATTTTCTCTATAATTAAAGATTACTTTAGGGATTGCACAGTAACAGTTAAGTCGAATTTTGGATCAATTATGCATCATGTGACTCGAGGCTGTCCACAGGGATCTGTCTTTGGTCCTTTAATGTAGAACTTGATTTGGAAGATTGGCTCAAGAGAGAATTTGACAATTCACACACAATAGCTTATGCAGATGATATGGAATACTTGTGCATGAAAACTCCAGCATGGAGCTTAAAATGACATCTGGTAGAATATTGATTGAAAGAATTATGCAAATGGTGTAATTTACAAAGGTTGACAATTTCTACATCCAAAACTAAAATCATAATGTTGAATAGTAAATTGGCTCTTAGGTGACCTCCCTCATATAGTTGAATGGTATTTCCTTACAGCAGGTTTTAATGATTAAATATTTGGGAATATGTTTTGAACATAAGCAATGAAATCACAACTAAATTAATTCTTGCTCTTCATCTGGACCAAAAAAAAAGCATTTGCAATGTTTTGTGTGAGTGGTGCATAAGTTGAATGTATTTTATAAGTTCACATGGTTCCAGATTTATGGAACACCCCGCATAGTTATAAATACATACACTTCTTAGCTCAGAGTGATGGGAAAGAAAATGAGAGAGAAAGAGCCAATGAAAGTGAATAACACCAGGTCTAATAAACAGATTCGTGGGTTAGGTTAGCTACTTCAGTGAATAAAAGGTGAAAAATAGAAAAATGAGTTGAGTCCAAAACAAGACACAGTGCAGGGCACCAACAGTGGTGAATTTTTGAAATTGGGCAGGTAATGTGCTGTTTATTTTGCAAAAATGATTGGGCATGCAAGTTGAGGGAAGGTTTTTGAAATGCACTCAGGGAACTTAATGGGTACATATGCATGTTTTTGTTGCTGCTAGTGGAATAATGAAATGAAACTATCTTACTTTTATCTTTAAGCACAAATGATATAGGTTTCTGACTTCTACTCAGGATCTTGGTTCAATTTCGACAGAGAGTACATGAATGAATGATTGTAGATGTCGGGAAGAAAAGCCAATGTCAATTGTTGAAAATCAATAACATAAGTCAGAGATTCAATGTTTGCCAAATTGATAGAAAAAGAATTATATTATTTACTAGCTCAGTTCAAAATTGTGGGGATGCATCAGGTGAAAAACATACTAGAGCACATGATAAATATATGATTACTTCACTGCTCATCCAAACATTGTAAACATGATACAATGATAAAGTTTTTTG
This sequence comes from Mastigoproctus giganteus, assembly GCF_048544385.1. Lineage (NCBI taxonomy): Eukaryota > Metazoa > Arthropoda > Arachnida > Uropygi > Thelyphonidae > Mastigoproctus > Mastigoproctus giganteus. The sequence continues at coordinate 27,916,897 of NC_143578.1, read as the reverse complement.
AGAGATAATGGTAAAGATTCTTCTGTCCATACATGATAGAAGAATCTAATTTATTCCTGTAGTGGTTAAGCTATTAGCATTAACAGAGGGATATGAAGCAAGAAAGCAAGCTTATACAGCATCATCCAAAAAAAAAAAAAAAAAACTTCCCATTTCACCCATCGGATCACTCCAAATGTTTGTCTAGTTCAGCCTTAAATTTATTTAAGCTATCAACTTCCACAACAACAGATGGAAGTCTGTTCCAGCAATCAACCACCCGCTGGCTAAAGGCAAACTTCTGCACATCTATTTTACAACCGTCCCTCCTCGTCAACTTGGTTTGGATTTTTATTGGCACATTAGCAACTAAGGCTATAATGTGCCCCTCATCAGCACTGAGCCTGCTCAAACCATACAAGGCCTTATACACCTCGATCAGATCACCTTGCAGGTGCCTAGTCTACAGATGCTGCAACTTTTAGAACTTAAGCCTTTCTTTGTAAGTGCACCCCTTTGTTCCTCTCACCAATCCTGTTGCCCTTCTCTGTACTCGTTCTAACAACTCTACATCCTTCCTAAAATGAGGCCTCCAGGCCTATATTACAAACCTCAAGGTGTCGTTTGACCATTGCCTAATTTTTTATGCAAAGGGATAATCACCTCCTTGTCTCTGCTAGCAAAATTCCTATATATCATGGACAAGACTGCATGAGCTGCTTTGGCAGCCCGTCTGCACTCCTCAGAGAGCTTCATATCTGATTGAACAATTACCCCGAGGTCTTTTCCATTCTCCACCTCACTGAGTGGAATACCACACAGTTGGTATGTTTCTCTTGGGTTACTGCTACCCATATGGAGTACTTTGCATTTGTCAATGTTAAACTTCAGTTGCCACTTCTGAGCCCATCTGCCTAATTTTTGTAGATCCTGTTGCAATAGCATACTGTTTTTACTGTCATTAACAACCCTGCCAAACTTTGTATCATCTGCAAACTTGGACATTAAGTCTGATATACCTTCATCGATATCGATAAATACACAAAAAAAAAATGGGTCCAGCACAAACCCTGGGGGACTACACTAATAACATTAATCCACGTAGAGTAGGGTCCATTTATTACCACTCTCTGCCATCTCCCACTCAACTATCCATTTATCCATTGCAGTAACTTGCCCTTAATGCCATACAGCTCCAATTTGTACAGCTGTCTTCCATATGCAACAGCATCAAAACCTTTCCTGAAATCCAAGTATATAATATCAAAATTATTTTTTGCATCCAGTTCCTTTGTGACCAAATTGTAGTATCCAATCAAATTGATCAGACAAGACTTGCCCTTAACAAACCCATGCTGTGTGTGAACTATTACTGTTGTCTTGTCTAGGTGATCCTGTATTATCTCTTTAACCAGTAACACCATTATTTTCTCCAGAACAGAAGTTAAACTAACAGGTCTATAATTATTTCTATCACCCCCCCTTTGTGAATTGGGGATACATTTGCACATCTCCAGTCCATGGGGACCTCCTCTGACTCTAAGGATGCTCTCATAATTATGGCTAAGGGTTTGCTTACTGCCTCCTTCATTATAACTGGATAGATTACATTTGGCCTAGGTGCTTTTTTTTATGTTTAACTTCAACAATTTCTCCTCCACTTTGCTCTCAGTTATTACGAAACACTTATCTCCCTGTTAGAATTTGATAATTGTTTGTTTATTATTTGGTTTTTAGGAGCATTAGCAACTAAGGCCATATTGCTCCGGGAATATGCAGTGGTCATTCCCTGACCTTTTCACTTCCTCCGTATTCTGTGGTGACTGGCTCGAACCTGGGTCTAATCAAGAAGCATGTGCTATGCACTGCTGCTCCTTCCCACCTGGCTACGAAGGCGCCACAGAATTTGATAAACGTCTGGCATTCCCCTCCCTGAATAACTCCTCATGTGTGAATGTAGATGCAAAATACTCATTCAGTTTATCAGCTACTTAAGTAGGATCATTAATAGATGAACCATCTATGTTAAGTGGACCAATCTGAGTCATTCCCTTCCTTTAGAGTTTACACAAGTAAAGAAATCTTTGTTGTTTTTCTTTGCATTCTTTGCTAAAGATTTCTCGTAATCTGCTTTCGTCTGCCTAACCTTTGTGACTTGATTACAGACTAGCATATATCTGCCGTAGACTTCTGTGTCGCCTGATAATCTATATGCATCCCATGCATTTTTCTTTTCTGCCACGGGCCTCATTAATTCATCTGACCTCCATTTAGGCCTGAACCTTAAACAGTATTTCTTATTTGGTATGAAAAGCCTAGTAGCCTCCAAGACTAAGTCCCTGAAGCCTTCCCATTTAGAATTCACCATTGGGAACATCATCAGTTGATCCCACTGTATAGATTTTAAAAACTGTCTGAGACCAGTGTAGTCACCTTTACAAAAACAAAAACCCTTCCCTTTACCCTTGATGGTAGTTACATCTTTAAGTAAAAATCCCACATCAGCACACTGTGATCACTGTCACCTAGTGGTTCTTTTATCTGCAAATTCTTAATGCGTGAATAATCACTGCTGATAGTATTACTCCCTCTGGTTACCCCTCGAACATGTTGCTGTAGAAAACAATCTTCCAATAAATCCATAAAAGTCTTGCTAGTGTGCAAATGACCAACCCACAAGTTCCAGTCAATATCTGGAAAGTTAAAATCCCCCATTACAAGACATTCTGATTTACTGGCCCATTCTATTTCTCTGCACAACTGTTCATTGTACTCATCAGTGTCATTAGGCCTAAAACATACTCCTACTCTCATTTTCCCTTTCCTAGTGTTAATGTCACACCAAACAGACTCAACATTTCACTGTCCACCTGTGTAAACTGGATGCGCGCACTTAGATTTTATGTTTCTTAACTAACTGCATAACCCCTCTTACCTTCCTATCCTGTCTGTCCTTTCTGTGCTCCCCAAATTCCAATTCTGCACCTTATATCTGTGTGACACCATGTCTCTGATATCTCAACAATATCTGCCTTTGATGTCTTGATCAACACTTCAAATTCATCAATTTTATTTACTATACTTCTAGCATTAATGTACATGCACTTGTTCTTACTCTTAGTTACCCTAACACAGCCCATATATTTACTTGTTCCATGATGACTTCCAGCAGCTCTTGAAGTCCCTAGCTACTTGCTCTCTAGGCTGCTGTTAATTCTGATAGAAGCAGTGCAAGAATCACTTTTGCCTCTGCCTGCGGCTACCGTTAATCTTTTAGTCTGTGAACCCCCCCCCCCAATCTAGCAGTTTTTCGACCCACCTAACACTGCCTCAATAGCATCAACAAATATTCTTGCACCCTTTCTATTTGTGTATCCCATCCCTGTAGAAGCAGTCTCTCCTGTTAGCAAGCACAGACCACGGTGAAAAAAATTCTACCCCGTGAGCTTTGCACAATCTCTCCAGGGCCAAATTGATTGACAAGGCTCTCATCATATACTCCCTCCTATCCTGTCTGGGCAGAATTACAGACATTTTCAAATTTAACCCTAACTCGCAACTTTTTTCCAGCATTGACCTGTACTTGCACAAAGTACTTTGCACAAGTACAAAGTACTTTGTGTACTTCAACATCGTTATACAGTACAGCATCGAAATAAAGAACACATTCATAAAGTGAGCCATTTTAAACTATTTCTTAATTCTTTTCACAACAATATTAAGTGCAGAACACAGTGCACTAGTTCCCACCAGCTTGTGTGACTTATTTTGCATGCAAGCTAGAAAATTGACAATCTACAAAAAGCACAACACAATAAACCATGTAAGAAAGACAGTGGTTAATGATGTGAAATTAAGATAATTTATATATTAAAAGGTTCACTTATAAGCAAACTATGCAAGAAACAGTATACAAGAAACAGTATCTTCAAATATCAATGGAGAATTCAAATAGCAGCTTATTGAAGGCAGTTTCAAAATTAATTGAGGCTGTGATGTGATGTGGTCATGACAGGAAAATTCGCTATTCTGAGGCATTAACCCAAGTGAAATATAATTTAACACCAGAATAATGATAAGACTAATGCAGTATATTTATATATAATACAAATAACAAAACCATTTAACAGTCTCACCTGAAAATCATTGCTTTGATTTTTCTGATAGTGAAACCAAAGCAATGATAAATGATGCTCTTACGTATGGTATTCTAAGATAAAGCAGTTTAGGTTAGTTAATCCGAAATTATAAAATTAGAAAAGTTAATCATAATGATTAATAACACACGCACACACACACACGCACGCACACACACACACACACACACACACACACACACACACACACACACACACACACACACACACACACACACACACACACACAAACACACACACACACACACACACACACCTTTTGAGGTATTTTGGTGACACTATTAAAGATCTAAAATTGCACCACAGTTATCTTTTCTTTGTCGCAGAAATAAAATATCGCATTTATAATATATCATGTACATTTTTATAATGAAGATATCAAAAAACACATCATGATTCAATTGTAAAACTGTTCAGGGCATAAACACTTGTTTATACCCTGAACAGCAGGTAATATGCAAAACAAACAATGGCAGTACCCAGTTCGTAAACCTACTTGCAAAATTTCCAATTACAGGACTATTTATTGAGATATTAGCTCTGAAGTGCTTTAGTAGTTTTTTATTTATAACAAGTTTTATAATATTTAGTATAAATGTATAATATATACAAGATACACATCAAAACTGTGTGATTTCCTTTTTAGCAAATTATAGTACAGTGTAGACAAAAATAAGTTCCATGTATTCAGTGCCCACTCAATTAAAACAGTATCCCTGGTGTAGTTTACTTTTAGCACCATTACTATTGCTATTGGTACAGTAGTAGGGGAGTGGATATAGAATAAATACAACATAAAACAGTTTGCCTTTTATTATAAGAATGTAAATTAAATAAAAATGCAGACTCTAAATATATATATTTTTTTGATTTTAGATCAGCAAATTTCTTAACTACACTTGATACCTATATTTTGAGTTAGTTCATTTTCTATTGTCAAAATAACTAGTGAACTCAATCATTCTTGTGACACAATGGAATAAACATAGCTCTCAATATTCTAGAAATATTAAAATTCTGATTGAAATATAAAAAGTTACAGAAAAAAAAAAAAAAAAAAAAAAAAAAATATATATATATATATATATATTAGAAATACATAATGGAAACATAAAAAAATAGGCAAAACATGTATATTTTGTGTCTCCAAGCACTTGGCACCCTTTAAATCGTAGTCCCTCGCAACTGCTCAGTAAACCGTTACCTTGAGCAGGCTCTGATAATCCCAAATAGAAACCTGTGATCTTGTCTAGAAATCTGAGTGCTATTAAAGATAAACATGGATGAAACAGACTCATTTGTGCAAGAAATAACACAGGAAGGACTAAGTTTTAGATGGACTGAAGTTAACCAAGTTATTTTGCCTTCACTGAAGAATTATGTGGAGATCAGCATTAAATATTTTGAAAAATTCTTGATATATAAATTTTATTTTAAAAAAGTATTGAGGTTCACAGAGTCTCCAATCACTTAACACCCAGGGCAACAGCCCACTCACCTTGCGTATGTCACAGCCTGTGTCGTGGCAGTGTTTAGATTTCATCACTGCTAATCACTTGAGCAAGAATTTTTTTCCTTTTTTCCTGGTATTCTTTTTTAGAGAATCATGTAATTTTTGAAGGAAGAATAACAGGTGATTCATGTAATTTTAAACCAGCTACAGAGGCTGATTATGAAGATCACTTAATTGGGTATTGGATAAGATAATAGCAACTACATAGTTGCCATTATCTCACACCTCTATTATCTCATTACCTCTCCAATAAGATAATGAGGAGAGTGAGATTATGATGCAAGAATGAACTAGTCATATATTGAAGAATGTGCAAAAACAGAACTGCATTTTGGTATGCTGCTTGTATATGATAACAAAGGTGATGATGGTTAGTCATACCACTTACCTTACATCTTCATCTGTTAGTGTTTTTTTGGTCAAATGCTCAAGAAGTTTGTCCATTGGTTGTTTGAAGCAAACTTGCATTGTTTCAGAGACAATTGAAAAAAAAGTAGCCCTATATAATAAGGAAATTAGCGAAAAAAATTTCAGCAATTTCATTTTACTAATAGCAATATGTTTAACAAGCTTAACAAATTTTTATATTATTAGTAATCATTAGACACAATTCATTTAAAGGAAAGATAATTAATTGGTTATCATATTAAAAAATTCCTAATATGGTCATAAAAATTAATGATAAGTGCAACTAGAAAACTGTATACACTAGAAGGACTTCCCATCCCCATATTTAATTCTAGCCTGCTTAAAAAACAAGTCTTTTTAATGTGGAGCAAGTTCTTCCATTTAGGGCTAACTTTGCTATTTTCAAACCAACGCTTTTTTTTTTTTAATAAACAACAATATACTCAAATTACAGCAATTTATTCAAAAAAGTAATGCAACACAGAGTAACTTATTGAAAAGAGGAATTTGGCTCTGAGTGAGGAAAACTAAAACCATCTTAAAAAGATTTATCTTCTTCATATACTAAAAAATAAGGGGACAAAAACATTCCTTCAGCATGTCTTCATTATGACTTTTTTTTTAAAACTTTTATGAAATCCTAACAATCCATTTTACTCTTTAAGCACTTATAAATAATCCAGGTATTGTTCATTTTAAGATCATAAGCACCTTTTTTAATATTATTTTGTGCATATGAATAAGGATCTGCAGATGTGTTCAAGCTCCTCCATGTCATTCTTATGACCAATAAGATAACAAATAAGAATAAGGAACAAAAACTTCAAAATTGAAGACATTTCCAGTAGAAAATTCACATGTATAAAGGGCACAGACACACAGTTAAAAAAAAAATAGGAAAGATAATATAATATGAGCAGAGGTGTGTTATCTTCTGGTACAAATGCTATAGGTGCACCTGTGCATAGACCTCATGGGGGTGAGGCCACAAAAGGAATAGTAAAAAATGAAAAAGCTATATAAAAAATAATAATAATAAAATAAATTATGAAGCTCGTGATCATACACTACTAAAAGCAGCAAAATAATAAATACAGGTAGAGCCAGCTTTACAATGCTTTAATTTATGCCATTTCAAATTTAAAACATTTAAAACAGCCTTTTAAAATAATAATGAAAAAAAAAATATATATATATATAAATAAAATTTGAAAGTGCAACCATAAATGCAGCAGAGGATTGTTATTGTTACTGTTGTTGTTATTTTTGGTGCAAAGGCTGCTTAGGCCATATTGTGCCTATCAGTTATATGAAAATTATCAATGGTGACTGTTATGGAAACAGTCAGAGACAATCATATAATTTTATTTGATTGTCTTAATTTTATTTGATTTATTTGAACTCGAAGGGATTAGCATTGTTGCCTACGATATGAGAGAGTTTTAGAGATTCTTTTAGATTTGGAAGGAAGCTGAATGAGCATTGCCGAGCATGTTTGTACAGAGTGCATTCAACAAGAATGTGCTTCACTGTGAGCTGACAGTTGCATTGAAAATGCTGTGGAGGATCATTTCCTGTGAGGAGAAATAGGTGAGTAAACTGGCTGTGACCAATTCGTGCTCTGACTAAGATTACTTCTTCCTTTCTGTTAGTACGAAAACTAGAGGTCCATAACTGTGGTTCTGGTTTTATTTGCAATAACTTATTATCCGTTTGAGCTTGCCATAGAAGTGTCCATTGTTCCTTACATATCCTTCGTATCATAGGTCTGTAATCAACATATGGAATGCAAAAACCTGAAGATGATGGGTTAGATGGATGTTTTGCGGCATAGTCTGCACATTAGTGGGATCCAGCAGAAGATAACTACTTGCTGGCGTTCCTGAATAAGAATCATCTTACTTCTTATGGTTTTTATTAAAGGATTGGTTGGTGAGGAGGTGTTTTGTAGGGCTACTAGTGTACTCTGTGCGTCCGTATATATTATACTTTTTTTAATGGAGCAATGGACAATATTTTCTACGGCAAGCTTGATGGCGAATAACTCAGCTGTATAACTGCTGCATTCAGTAAGCAGAGATACAAAGATGGTGTTAAAAGGGAAAGCTGCTGCAGCACCTACTCCACTATCAGACTTTGATCCATCTGTGTATATTTTCGTGAAATGCGGATAATTTTGTGTGTGAGCAGTATGAAGTTGTTGCACGTTAATATTTGCAAGGGAATCTTTTCCCCAGTTTAGGAAGTAATTGTGACAGGATGGATTAATACAGGACCATGGGGGAACTGAAGTGTTTGGATCTTGGAGGACTTTTTCAAAGTGTACATTCCAGCTTTCTGATAGAGCCTGCAATCTGATGCCAGTACGTTGAACTGTTCTGGGTTTATTTCAAACCATGGATCACTAAGTAAAGGCCAAATGGGATGGGTAGGCATGCTTTGAATTTTAGCAGCATAATTCAGAAGTAACTCCTTTCTTCTGAGGCAGAGTGGAATTTCATGGGCTTCAGTGTAGAGACTTTGTACTGGCGATGTTCTATAAACACCTGTTGCAATCCTGAGGGCAGAATGTTGAATAGGAGCAAGCCGTACTAGACACTCTCCCTAGCAGAGTCATAGACTGGGCCCCATAATCAAGACGAGATCTAATTAGAGTTCCATACAGGTGAAGTAAGGTGTAATGGTCTGCACCCCATGTTGTAGAAGAAAGAACTCTGAGAATGTTCATTTTTTTCTGGCAGGTTGTCCGGAGATATTTGATATGTTCTAAAAAATTAAGTTTCCTATCAAAAATTAGACCAAGGAGGCGAATGCTACTCATAACTGAGATAGGATGATTTGTCAGGTGTAGCTCTGGGTCAGTATGCATCCCTCGTTTGTTACAATAGTGAATGGCACTAGATTTTTGATGAGATAGTCGGTAACCATTCTGTGCCATCCATAGTTCAATATTGTTTAGTGAGATTTGTAGTTGCCTTTCAATGAAGTTCATATTCAGTGAACTGCAGGAAATAGTCATCGGCATAGAGATATGAGTTCACAGTGTTGGGAATACATTTGGTAATATGATTTATTCTCAATGCAAATAAAGTAGCACCGAGAACTGAGCCCTGTGGGACTCCTTCCTCTTGTATATAGATTTGCGAGAAGACTTGTCTATAGCGAACTTGAAAAGATCTACACTGAAGGAAGTTTTGTATGTAGCATGGTAAGTGGCCTCTCAGGTCAAGGGAATGAAGATCTTTCAAGATACCAAAATGCCAGGTGGTGTCAAAGGCCTTCTCTATGTCAAGGCAGACCATGACAAGATGTTCATTTCGGATAAATGCATTCCTGATATTTGTTTCAGCTTTGACCATAAGATCTAGGGATGAGCGATTTTTTCTGAAACCAAACTGGTTATCAGAGATTAGATGTTTTGAATCTAGATACCATGTTAATCGGCAGTGTATAATTTTTTCTAAAGTTTTACTCAAGCAACTGGTAAGAGAAATGGGTCTATAATTGTGAGGGATAGAATGATCTTTCCCTGGTTTGGGAATTGCCAGTACATAGGAGTGATGCCAGCGAGTGGGGTATGCATGTTCAATAAATATACAGTTGTAAAAGGTTAGCAGCAAGGATAATGATTTATTGTCTAAGTGTTGAAGCATTATGTAATACACTCTGTCAGGACCAGCAGCACTGTTCTTTGAGGAAAATATATAGCTTCTTGAAGTTCAATCATAGTAAGTGTCTGATTGAATGGTAGAGAAGCAGTGGTTTTGAAGTTAAATTTTGATTTTTCGGCTGAAGCTTTGATCTTCTGAAATGACGGATCATATGAGGTCGAGGCAGACAATTGGGAGAATACTGTCCCTAGAGTATTCGCAATCTCTACAGGAGTACAGAGCTCCTGTCCATTCCAGTTGAATATTGGCAAGGATAATGGAGGAAATTTGCCATTTAGCTGTCTTATTTTTTTCCATATTATTCTTACATCAGTATTTTTATTTTTATTGAAGTTGCAAATCGGATCCAAGAGTTTTTTTTAGCTTTCTTTCTGACGTGTTGGGCTTTGGCTCTGAGTTTCTTAAAATTTATAAGATTATTGGTAGTACGGTATTTGCGGAATATATTCCACGCTTGGTTTTTTTCTTTTTTGGCATTCTTACATTCTTCATTCCACCAATAGTTTATGGGTCTATAGATGTCTGACCGTGAGTGTGGGATGGCAATAGATGCAGCTGCTAGAATTTCTTTGGTGATATGATCAGTGGCTGTGTCAATTGGGAAAGATTCAATGATCTGTTTATCAAATGAAACACGAGGGGTATACTTGGCCCAATCTGCCTTGGAAAATTTCCATTTTATGTGGTTTTTTGCAGTTGAAGAGTGTGATGTTTGGATTTTTTTACAGATTAATGGGTAGTGGTCACTGTTTAGTGGATCATCTAGAGCTGTCCACTCAATATTAGGAAAGAGGATCGGAGAGCATATAGATAGATCTATTGCAGACACTGTTCCTGTTGGGAGATGGATGTAAGTTGGTGAACAAGTATTTAGGATGGTTAAGTTTTGTCTGTCAATTAGCATTTCAATGAGTTGCCCTTGTCCATCTGCATTGGGAGAACCCCAAAATGGATGGTGTCCATTGAAGTCACCCAATAAACAGAAAGGGGTTGGCAACTGCAGGATAAGATTTTCAAGTTCGTGTTTGTTATTTGGTTTTTAGGAGCATTAGCAACTAAGGCCATATTGCTCCGGGAATATGTGGTGGTCATTCCCTGACCTTTCCACATTCTCCGTATTTGGTGGTGATGTACTTGAACCCTGGTCTAATCAAGAAGCGTGTGCTACGCACTGCTGTTCCTTCCCACCTGGCTAAGAAGGCGCCTTCAAGTTCATGAATAGTACAAGGATGATTGGGTGGTAGATAGATCGAAACAAGAGTCAGAGTGATGCCAATTGCTATTCGCATAGCAACGGCTTCTATAGAGATTTGTAAAGAAATGCATCTGCATGGGACTCACGAATCTATGAGAATGGCTACTCCACCACGAGCATTATTTGCAACAGGTCTATCTTGTCTGAAAAGAGTACAGTTTTTTATCAAGGGAGATACCTGAGGCAATCAGCAGATGCCCACTGGATTATGCTGCAGTTTGGGAATTATGTCATATATGTCATCAATATTGCTCCTAAAGCCTCTACAATTCCATTGGACAATGTTCATTGTTTCAATTTAGATGAACTGAATCTGACTGCTGCTTTTTGGAAGTCTGTTTGACATGGTCAATTTTAATCTTATCTCTTTTTGAGAAAACAGGTCTTGTGTCTAATGCATCCTCTGGATGTACCTCCAGAATGGTTTCGGTATTATCTTGACTGGAAATTTCATTAGTATCCATAAGGGAGGAGTCAAATGTCTGTTTTCGATTAGAATCTGCATTATCTGCTTGGACGGATCTTACAGGAGCTGCATCGGCAGAAGGTGGTATTGTGACTGGTGTGTTGTTAGCTCTGCTAGAAATCTGTTGCTTTGAAGGTTGAGGTACAGAACTGAGCAGGGAATGAGCCCATTCCGAAATAGAGATATTTGGAGGTATTGATGTATCAGTCTGGACTGATACTGAATGAAACTTTTTAGAGGCTTCAGCATACGTGCGTCTAGGTGTCATTAGTTGTATTTGCTTTCTTGCTTCTGGGAATGAAACTTTCTTTTGTATTTTATATTTCTGGATTTTTTTCTCATATTTCCATTGTTCACAATTTTTAGAAAAGGTCGGATGGTTGCCTTTACAATTGGGGCAGAGCGGAGCCTGGGCTTTACAGTCAGCCTGGGAATGATCTTTTGAACCACAGTTAGGACATACGGGGGTCTCCTCGACAGACTGTTTGTTAGTGTCCGAATTTCTGACACTTGTAACATCTTATTGGGTTCGGAATATATGGGCGAATGCAACAATGCAAATACCCTGCTTTTACTGATGAAGGTAAATTAGGCGAGCTGAATGTCAAGATTATGCTGCGAGTTGGAAGGAGTTCGCCCTCTATTTTCAGAGTCAAGAAAAGTTTATCGCCAGCAATTTACTGCCGCGTCAGTTTACCGCATAAACAATTTACCGCCGCATCAGTTTATCGCCAGCAATTTACCGCCGCGTCAGTTTATCGCATTTTACCATCTAGAAGCAATGAGGTGTGTTTGGTCAAATCATAAAAAGTTATTTTTTATTTAAGTTTCTGCCTTAAGCTATGATTGGCATATTTTTGGAATTCTATGAACTGTGAGGGAATAGTACGGAAATAAAAAAAACACATGTATGGAAATATGTAATTTAATAGGTAGATTATGTGTTTTAATAGTTACATGTATCACAAAAATAGTAAAAAATCCATTATTTGAACAATATAACAATTGGTTGATTTTAAACTAAACTAATTATAACATTATGTATGTCATAGTACACTGCAAAAATTCAAAATGAATGTTTATGCAATCTTCAAAAACAGTCATGTTGGGATAATTAATTACTAAGAAACTGTAATATTTACAACACAGTATGTAAATTATTAATAAGAAATATTATGCGCTATACCTCTTAGATAATCAACAATATCACCCCATTCATCGTATGCACTAACAAGCCTTTTAATTTGTTCATCACAATCGCGATACTTCTTTTTTTGGTTGCCCTGATCACTTCCACTTAAATATTGTTCAATGCGCATTTCGTTAATACTTTGTTCTTTTTTAATGCAATCGATAAATTATAAATGTTGGGATGATAAGCAGCGACTTGTTCCTCAAATCCTCTGTGCCACCCTTATGATTAATGGGTAGTGGTCACTGTTTAGTGGTCACTATTTATTCGTTCTTGGTAATCCTTCAAGAACAAGCTGGCATACGTTTCACATTTCATGGGAATACTTTGGTGGTCGACGAAGATATCATCTGGTTGGGCATCCAATCCATGTATCCTCAAAATAATCAACAACTTCTTGCGATTCTGGAGGAAAAACACCATTTTCACACAAACGTTCAAAAACGACCGTCACAATTGGAGTGGGCACAAATGCAATTGCTGCCAAAATTCGCATATTTAAAGCAAAATTAGAATCAGTTTCATAACATTGTTTCAATCCATTATTCTGAATGGAATGAAAAATACATTGTGAAAAGTGGAAAAAACAACCCCGTTGAAAAGCGTCAGGGAAAACTCTTCTGCAAGCATTCATCATCACCGTCTCAAAATCTATAGTTATTGATTGCGGGGACATAGCCAGTTCCAATACATACGTTTCCTCAGACTTGTTAGACAATAATGCATAAATGTCTTTGAATTTTGACTTTGAATCCATGTATCGTATACAGCTGATAAAAAAGTAAGGGAACAGTTTTGAAAGTCCCATCGGCATACCAGTGTTCACTTCACACTAACAACTGCAAATTTCTTTTTGTACTGAAAATTAACATACGATTATCCTTGGGTCCAGAATCAAATTGTAGAAACAATTCTCCATTGCATGATGTTTTATATTCTTCTGTAAAAACTATGTCTCTACGATGCGTTGGAAGAACTGGGACATCAAAATTTCGGTTTCTTATATTTCGGATCGTTCATTTCATTGTATCTACACTTGGAAGCTTAGGGGCTGCTGCTTGGCTACAGTTTCTCGAAACATTTGAAATAATACTATGAGGCGTATTATTTGTTGTTTCTGCATAAGTTTGAATGGTATCAAGAAGTTGTGCTGCCTCAACTTCTGCTGCGTCTCCACAATGATTGTGCTCCTTCAATGTTTTAACGATGGTGTTATTTACCGTAGTAACGCGAGCGGCACATTTGGTTTTTCAGTAATTTTGACACTTCCAATGAATTTTTGTTTCATTTTGCCTGTCTTTATAAAACAAATGTCCACTAAAGCACAATTTCAGTTTTCCTTTTTCTGATTTCAAAAATTCCACCGACATGGTGCGTTCACAAACTCAAAAGGATGAAAAATAAACTCAAAATAATTAAATGTTGTGATGGTAAGAGATTATAAATATATAAGTACCTCCCTAATCGGCATGCCCTACCTCCACTCCCCTAAAACATGCTACTTAAGTTAAAGGAATTAAGTAGGTACCTACCTAATTCCAATTTTGGAAAATAACAGGCAATTAAATTAAAGCACCTGCAATGGTATGTATTTCTAGGAAATGTATACCTAGCATATAACTTCCATTTTTAACTGCACTTTCCTGGTTCTAATAGTAACTAATAGTTTCCTGGTTCAAAAACTGGGAATTCATAATGCAAAAATTACTGGTGAGGCGCTAGTGCCAATACTGCAGGTGCTGAGGAATATTCTCCCATATTCCAAAAGTTAATGGATGAAGGCTGCTACACCCCCAACTTGATCTTTAATGCTGATGAAATGGGGCTGTAGTGGAAGATGCCTGGTAGGACATATATAGCCTGTGAAGAGAAGTCTACCCCTGGTTATAAAGCTTGATAAGATCGGCTTAAATTACTTCTGGGTGGTAATGCATCAAGCACGTTTAAGTTAAAGCTGATGTTGGTGTACCATTCAGAGAATCCACGTTATGAAGAGCATTGTGAAGACTCAACATCCTGTTTTCTGGCACTCTAATAAGTGAGCGTGGGTGACCCAGACCCTTTTTAGTGAATGGTACACTTCATACTTTTGTCCAGAGGTGGCCCAATTTTGTTCAGCAAACTTGACCAAAAATGTAGTTTTAGTAGTAGTAGTAGTAGTAGTGGCATGTGATGCAAGAAAGCAAGTGTATGAGCTTATGCAGCATCATCCAAAAAAAATCACACCATTCCCTACAAATGCCTGTCCAGTTCCTCCTTAAATTTATTCAACCTATCAACTTCCACAATGACAGATGGAAGTTTGTTCTAGCAATTAACCACCCACTGGCTAAAGGCAAATTTCTGCACATCTATTCTACATCTGTCCTTTCTTAATTTGAATTTATGCCCCCTTAGGTTCGTAATCTGAACAACTGGAAGGATCCCATCAGAATTCAGCGTGCTCAACCCATTTAAGGCATTATACACCTCAATCAGATCACAGCGCAGGTGCCTAGTTTCCAGCCACTGCAATTTGCAGAACTTCAGCCTCTCTTGGTAAGAGGCTTAAGTTCCTTGTTGCCCTTCTCTGTACATGCTGTAGCAAATCTACATCCTTCCTAAAACGAGGCCTCCAGACCTGTACGCAGTACTCAAGGCATGACCTGACCATTGCCTTATACATAGGGACAATCACCTCCTTTTCCCTGCTAGCACACTGCCATTACTGTCATTAACAACCCTGCCAACCTTTTTATCATCTGCAAACTTTCACACTAGGCCTGATAGACCTTCATCAATATCATTAATAAATATATAAAAAAAAACAGTGGACCCAACACCGAACCCTGTGGGACTCCACTAATAACATTAGTCCACGAAGAGCAGCACCCATTAATTACCACCCTCTGTCTTCTCCCACTCAACCATCCTTTTATCCATTGTAGCAACTTACCCTTAATACCATTCTGCTCCAATTTGTACAATAGTCTTCCATGCGCAACGGTGTCAAAAGCTTTCCTGAAATCCAAATATATGATATCAAAATTATTTTTTGCATCCAGTTCCTTTGTAACTACATCATAATATCCTATCAAATTTGTCAGACAAGACTTTCCCTTAACAAACCCCTGCTGTGTCTGAATTATTGCTGCAGTCTTGTCTAGATGATCCTGCAATCCATCTTTAACCAGTGACTCCATTATTTTACCTGGAGCAAAAGTTAAACTAACTTGTCTGTAATTACTCGTGTCACCCTTCGATCCCCCTTTGTGAATTGGGGATACATTTGCACATCTCCAGTCCACAATAATGCTCCAAGACATCCAGTGAATCTTGAAGATATTCCTAACGATGTTCTGAATGTGAAGGTCGTTTATTTGCCACCCAACACCATCTCATTGTTGCAGCCAATGGATCAAGGCATTATTGCAACCTTCAAGGCATACTATTTATGTACAACCTTCAAAGGGGTTGCTGAGGCAGTGCAGGCATTTAACTCAGTGACTGTGAAGGACTACTGGAGGTCCTACAACCTTAAAGCCATAAGTAACATTGCTGCAGCCTGGAAAAAAGTATCGCAATCATGCATGAATGGCATTTGGAGGAAATTGTGCCCTGATGCAATGTCTTACTTCCTTGAGTTTGAGTCAGTTTCAGCAGTGGCTGAAGAAATTACTCAGATGGCTGAGGATGTTGGCCTTGAGAGGGTTGACATTGATGATGTCAGTGAGTTGCAGCAAAGTCATGGTGAGCCTCTTTGAAAGGAGGACTTAGAGGAGCTGGTTGCACAAATGGCTCAACAGGATTCTGAGGAAGAAGAGGAAGAGCAGGAGATTGTGCCAGTTAGGACCCTCACCACAAAGACACGTCAATCGGCTTTGGCACAAATACAAACAGGCTGTGAAACTCTATGTGATAATGACCCAGAGAACTGGGAATGCAGCTCTTCCATCCAAAGAGCTTTTACTAACATATTGAAGCTCCACTACAATAGAAGAGAGAAAGATTCAACAGACATCACACTGCTGCAGTTCCTTTCTAAGGCCAAAGAACCTGCAGAACTGGTCGACCCTCCATCAAGCTCATCCCATTAATGCCGCCCCATTATGCCACTATCAAAGAACATCAATGGGGGGGCAGACAGTGACATTACTACATACAATCCGGGAGCTCACATATGGTGAGTATGGGTTTGGCAAACCCAGGGTCCTGAGCTGGATATCATCATTCTCTCTTTCTTGATGATGCCTTTCTACTTCTCTCTCTCTCTCTCTCTCTCTCTCTCTCATCACTCTCACTCTCTCTCTCTCTCTCTCTCTCTCTCTCTCTCTCTCTCTCTCTCTCTCTCTCTCTCTCTCACTCACTCTCACTCACTCACTCTCACACACCGGGGGTAACTCGGGAATTTTTTTTTGCTCGGCTGCAGCATAAGCCTCAGGCTTCCTTGAACCATATGGCTAATAATAATAAAATAATAATAATAATACTCCAAAGATGGCTCTACAGGACGAAGTACTAAGTTGAATTTTTATTTTATTATTTATATTTTATCTATAAATATTATTTGTATCTCATAATTATAAAATAACCACAAATATTTAATATAAAAAACACTTATATTAACTCTTATGGTTCAATTTTTATAGTGAAGGAACCTATCTCATTTAAATACATTATAATTCTTCCTCAATTTACACTGCTTCAGCTAATGATTGTGAGGAGGTGGAATGTATCCCCGGCATAAATTAAGGCCTACCTGTAAATAGGAAACAAATTTAAAGAATCTGTTAAATTAGACAGAAGAAATGTAATAAATATGCCAAGCAACCTATGACTGTGAAAAATTGATAGGCAGGAAATTAAAAACTAGAAAGTCTGAATATCAGAAAGATATATAGCTCTCCAGAAACATTAGGTTGGAAATCAACAAATGTATGTGATTTAGTTCATTTGTGTTCTAAAGAGAGGATGGCCACCAGCAAAAAGAAACATCTGATTATCCTTTATTAACCACTGTTGAATTGTTATTATGTTAACTTAATTGTGTGTGTGTGCATACGTGTGTGTATTTTAACTAATGTAGGGTAGTACTTCCTTCTGTTAGAGTAGTATATATTTTCATTAAAAATATCCTAATATAAAATAACTTTTCTTTAATAAATTTATAATAAAAAGTTTTACATATATGAAAGAAGACCAGCACATATAAGCTTTACCTGTCTTCATCATCTATTAGCCGATCATAAAATACCCTATAAACTTCATGAATCCACAAACGCATCAATTTATTTCCATCCTGGAGATGAGTATTTGGAATCAATAAAACACCATGAATTACACGAGCAAAATCACGCAAATTGAAGACATAATGACTTTTTGATGGTGTGGGAAGGAATTTTTGAATAGCTTGTTTGTAAACATATTTTGTTGCTTCCACTGCTACCTAATGAAAAATAAATTAAAAATGGAATTCATAAATAAAAAATCCTATTCAGAGAAAACTAAATAAAAGAATATTACAATGAGAAGACTAAAAACTGAATCAATTCAAATTACACAAAAATTTCATTATTAACAATAAGTTTAAAATTAAATGCATGCAATAAAAACAATAGAAAATATGTAATGCTCACTTATTCAGAAGTGGAAGTAACTTGCATAACTCAGTTACCATAAGTTACTTTCATTGAGAACTGAGCTCAAGAAATGATACCTCTCATTCTTTGATATTCTTAAGTAGCAGCAATGAGAGTTAATTCAAAGTAATAAGTAGGGAATGCTTGATTTTATCATGTACCTATTATGTACTCATTGCCACCTGCTCTTACCATTATATGCCTTAATTTCAGATGATATTTAGAAAGAAATTTGGCGTAGACATATTTCTGTGACATTAAGTTGGAAATAGTTGCCCCTCTTTTAGATTGCACTGCTGTTGAACAGTGAATTGTCAGGAGTTAAATGATGCGAAATTTACTGTGGATTGAATATGTCCTCTATGACAGCTTAAGTAGCATGATACATTGCCATCTCCCAGTTGTTTGGAGAGGCCTTGATTCGATTTCCAACAATGACTAGAAGAATTTCTAAAATTCTCTTCAAATGAAGAGGATTTTAGAGGTCCTTGAGGTAGTCACAGACATTCTCTCAGATATGCCAGACAAGCTGTACTTGCTACCTGGGAATCTAAAACGCTGATGGAACTGATATTCGAAGTCCGGATGGTCTGTGACAGCCAAATCCTCTGCTTGCACCTTCATGATGGTGGGACTGTCAGTAATCCTGGGTATAACCTCCATGCACAAGTACATGGTGGGTGAATACCCAGGTGTGAACCAACATAAGCAGGGGTCGAGGTGTGGTGCCCAAACCACAGGGAGAAATGCTGCTCCTCTATGTTACCAGGCAGTACTAGGTGGTAGATGACTCTCATCAACCGGTGCAATACCACCACTTTGCTTATTGGAGGCTAGAAGTGGTGAAACCCATGTTTAGTCTCTAGAGCTAAGTTCCGGTCAACCCTTCCCTATCTCTTCCATCATGCAGTATGATGACTTTTGAGGTTATGTTGAACATCGTGGCGAGATCCAATATTCCTTACATTTCGAGGGTACAGCTCTAAAATGGTGTTCGCAGGCTGGTCGCTAGTTAGTACACCGGACCGAACCTATTGGTAACTCTTTAGGAGGCTTCTGGATCAGCTAGTGTATAATCTTGCTACCTCTACTCTGCCAGATAGTGATTGGAGGGAGTCCGAGTAGTGTGTATGTGGGGAACATTGTCGAGGCCACGTTATGTCAAGGATCTGGGTATATTCTTACCATGTGTACACCATATCCAAAAATTTGATTACTTCATACAGCATGTCCCACCCACTTTTTCTTACTATTGAATACACCAAGAATTGTCAAACTAATAGAGCAAGCTTATCTGTGAAAAGATCTAAACCTCCCAAGCACTTCCTAATTCATTTCACAAATATACGTGGTCTCAATTCTAATTTCAACGATGTCCATTTCCACTTGCAGTCTGCCAAACCCCATGTACTTTTTCTGACAGAATCTCAGTTATCGGTTGATTCAACTACTGCTCATCTCAGATGCCCAAATTATTCACTGTATGATTCCTTTTGCCTCAGAGTTATTACTTGTGTATATGTTCATTCCGATATTCCTTGTCAGAGACTTGGCAATTTGGAATCTCCTCTCTTTGATCTTCTCTGGCTTAAAATCTCTCTACCTCATTGTGTCAAATTCATCTGTTGTCTCTACCGTTCTCACAACTCCACTAATCACTTGGAGCTCTTTGACTTTCTCTCTTTGCAACTCGACTTTCCTAACAGTGAGGTAATTTTCCTTGGTGATTTTAATATTCACAACTCCAGCTGGCTTCCGTTTTCTAGTCACACTGACCCAGCTGGTCGAGATTCTGGGGCTCTTGCAATTACTAATGACCTTGCACAGATTGTTCATTTACCTACAAGAATACCGGACAATCCTAATCATGCAGCCAATACGCTTGATCTTTTTTCTCACAAACAAGCCTTCTAAGTACACAGTCGAAGTGAAAGGTCCTTTACGCACTTCAGATCACAACTTGGTGATTGTCTTTTCTCCAATGGAACCTTTACCTCATGGCTATTCCCAACCTCATGTTGTTTGGCATTACAAGAATGCAAAATGGGATGACCTGCGAGTCTTCTTTTCCTTGGTCGGATTACTGTTTCAAAACTTCTGATGTCAACGTTTGCTCTGATCATGTCAGTGAAATTATTCTTGCAGGAATGGAATCCTTTATCCCACACTCCACTTTAAAATCTCATCCTTTAAATAAACCTTGGTTTTCCAATAAATGTGCTAAGGCTGTTCAAAAGAAGCATGTTGCATATCGTAATTGGCTTGTTTCTAATTCTCCAGTTTCATTTTCTGCCTACACCAAAGCTCGCAACAATTGTAAAGCAGTTATTAATCAGTCCAAACTAGAGTTTGAACAGGCTAAGAGTAGAAAACTTGCTTCTTGCTCTAATGGTAGCCGAGCATTCTGATTTCTTGCCAAAGCTATTGGCCACAACTTTTGCTCATCTCTGCTCCCAACTCTGTCCAAACCAGATGGTTCTGTTGTCACTTCACCCAAGGATGGTTGGTTGGTTGGTTTTGATTTTATTGGCACATTAGCTACTAAGGCTATAATGCGCCAAGACCATGTCATTTATAAAAAAGTTTAAACTTTCAGTGACCTAATTAGTTAGGTCACTATGTCCAAAGGTATAACAAATATATAAAAGAAAAATGTAAATTTTATATACGAGCAAAAATATTTATTGATTTTAAAAATCTAAAAACAGCAGACACATTGTCATTGTCGGATAAAATCTGACTGAGTGTATACGGCTCAGTCAGATGATTAAAAGCGGTAAAACGGATATTGCTAAAATCTGGACTAAAATCCACAGGACTCATACATAGGAGGGTCATCAGCCCTCAGCAAAAATGAATGAGTCAAATGACTATGTCCTATGCGGGTCCGGGCAAGAACAACTTCCTCCTTACAATTCCTGCGCAGACTAGACTGCCACGGTTCAATTACAGGCTTTATATGATATAATTTATTCGCAGTCTGTCTATTCCACGAATCCTGCCTTTGGGAGTGTATTTTCTCGTGTATTATTTGCCTGTAGTCTGTATAGGGGACTAACAGGCAGCGATTATTACTGGGAACTGCTGATTTGGCTGCGGTGTCAGCCAAATCATTTCCACTAATCCCAACATGGCTAGGAATCCAGCAGAAGTGGATATCATATTCACGTTCACGGAGGAAGTGAATCTTCTGCTGAATGCTAGACAGAACTGGATGAGAATTATATCTCACAGTTATTAAGGCCTGTAAAACACTTAGAGAATCAGAGTATAAAATGAACCGTTGGTATTGGCATTTACTAATGTGATCCAAGGCTAACTCAATAGCGTGCAGATCTGCAGTAAATATGCTACATTCAGAAGGAATCTGCTCCGATGTAGTGCTATCTGTAAAGACAGCGGCAGATCCCACATATGATTCCGACTTCGAACCGTCTGTGTATACTGGTGCGAAGTCAGAATGTTCAGCTCGGTGTGCTGAATAAAGCTGCAGGTAGACAGATGATGGTGTGTCCGACTTTCCCCAATTTCTAAGGGAGAAGTCACATGTTGGAACATGAGCATGCCAGGGTGGAAGGGGTTGCTTTGGTGTTTGGGCAACCCTGTCTACCTTAATATTAAGTTCTTTGAGTAGCTCTTGGAGATGAATACCAAAAGGACGATTGGCAGTCTTACAGGTGTTGTACAGATTTTCCCATCGTGGCTCAAAAACGAATGGCCACGTAGGATGGTCTGGCAGGGATTTCAGTTTTAAGGTGTACTTTAGAGACAACTGCTTACGTCGAAGTGATAACGGTGGTTCGTTTGCTTCGACATATAAGCTCTGGACAGGAGATGTTCGAAATGCTCCAATAGCGATACGGAGAGCCTGATGATGGACAGGATCCAGCCATCGAAGTACACTGTCTCTGGCCAAATTGTATACCAGGGACCCGTAATCTAGTCTGGATCATACAAATGCACGATAGATGCGTAGTAGGGTGCATCGATCCGCACCCCAAGATGTTGAGGAAAGAGAGCGCAGAATATTCAGCCCTCTTGTGCACTTTGTGCGGAGTTGACGGATATGTTCCAGAAAGGTCAGCTTTTTATCGAATACGAGTCCCAAGAATTTTGTGTCCGCTGCTACCGGAATTGCATTTTGTCCGAGCTTTAATTCAGGTTCAGGATGAAGATTACGTTTACGACAAAAGTGTACGCAAACGGTCTTCTCTGGCAAGAACCTGAAGCCATTAGCAAGAGCCCAGGAGTTGAGGCGATCAATAGCTTTCTGCAGTTGTCTTTCAATAACCCTCATGTTGCATGACTGACAAAATATGCTAAAGTCATCAACATAGAGGGCACTGTTTACAGTTGGAGGAAGTTGTTCTGTGATGGAATTTACTTTGATGGCAAAAAGTGTGACACTTAATACTGATCCTTGTGGTACTCCCTCCTCTTGGCTGAAGGAACGAGAGAGTGAGGATCCCACACGAACTTGGAAAGACCGATTGGCTAAAAAGTTTTTAATAAAAATGGGGAGTTGCCCCCTAAGGCCAAGGCTATGCAGATCTTTTAAGATGCCAAATCTCCAAGTTGTGTCATACGCTTTCTCCATGTCAAAGAACACTGACACCAAGCGTTCGCGTTTTAGGAAAGCATCCCGGATGGATGTTTCCAGTCTAATAAGATGGTCCAAAGTGGACCGGTTCCTTCGGAAGCCGCACTGGATGTTGGAGAGAAGGTCATTTGATTCGAGATACCATATTAAACGAGAATTAACCATTCTCTCCAGGATTTTGCACAGACAGCTAGTCAGAGCAATAGGATGATAATTGATGGTGACTTTTGGATCCTTTCCTGGCTTAGGAAAAGCAAGAACGATTGCCTTTCGCCAGGAGTCCGGAAACTGCCCTTCAATAAAGATTCTGTTATACAGAAGGAGCAGACAATCCATAGATTTTGGTGAAAGATGTTTAATCATTTCATAATGGATGTCATCTGGTCCAACAGCACTTGCTTTGGAAACAGCGAGGGCTCTTTTCAGTTCCTGAATAGTGAAATCCCCATTGTAGGGATAAATGCTCTTAGATTTAAAGTTAAGTGCCTGTTTTTCGATTTTATATTTCAGGACCAGGAACTCTGGAGAATATGAAGATGTTGCAGAGATGTTAGAGAATGTTTCCCCAAGAGAATTGGCTATTGCAGTTGAATCTGCAATAGTGCATCCATTATAATCTAGGATTGAAGAAGGGTGGGATGTATATTTTCCCTTCATTTTCCAGAATTTATCCCAGACTACCTTAGAGTTGGTAGACTGGTTAATAGATGATGTAAAACGAATCCACGATTCCTTTTGACTCTGACGGCGGGTATATCGTGCTTTGGCTCATGCACGTTTAAAGGCTATAAGGTTGGTCGTGGTAGGATATCGGCGGAATATCCCCCACGCTTTGTTTTGAGCCTTTTTTGCTGCTGTGCATTGTGAATTCCACCAAGGTTTGGGAAATGGTGGAAACCGGGCAGATGTTTTTGGAACAGCATTCGCAGCTGCTTGGACAATAATTTCTGTGATGTACGTAACTGCATCATTGATAGGCTCTTGACTGACTGTGCTAAGATCAAAATTTGCCTGATATTGGAAGGCAGTCCAGTCAGCTTGATCAATCTTCCACCGT
Organism: Mastigoproctus giganteus; assembly: GCF_048544385.1. Taxonomy (NCBI): domain Eukaryota; kingdom Metazoa; phylum Arthropoda; class Arachnida; order Uropygi; family Thelyphonidae; genus Mastigoproctus; species Mastigoproctus giganteus. The sequence continues at coordinate 27,892,981 of NC_143578.1, read as the reverse complement.
GGTAACCTGAAGGGAAGACATGGTCTCCCACTGTGTAACGAGGTTATCACAGGGAAGTGATCACTTCCGTATGGATTCTCCTCCACTTCCCAAGTGAGTGAAGGGAGTAGAGAAGGGGAGCAGATAGAGAGATCAATGGCAGAAAAAGTACGGGTAGGCATGTGGAAGAAGGTGTTTGTTCCAGTATTTAGAAGGGAAAGGTCATTGTCATTTAGCATATGCTCTTTGACTTGTCCCCTTCCATTGATGTTAGCACTACCCCACAGGGTGTTATGTCCATTAAAATCCCCGAGAAGTAAGAACGGGGGAGGCAACTGCGTTAGAAGATCATCAAGGTCTTCCTGGGAGATGTCAGTCCCAGGTGGCAAATAGATAGAGCAGACCGTTAATAAAAATCCCACCGTAAGGCGAATTGCAACAGCTATTATGCTAGTTGTAATTAGCAAGGGCTGCACTGGGGTCTGGTTGCCCACAAGGATAGCCACTCCCCCATAAGCAGGACCATCCGCAATTCTATCCTTTCGAAAAATTGTGATGTTGTGCATGGTGGGATCGTCATTTGCCTTTAGATATGTCTCCTGCAAGCAAAAGCAAACTGGCTCATGCTTTTGCAGGAGGGCCTTGATGTCATCAATATTTCACCGGAATCCACGACAATTCCATTGTAGGAATTTAGCCATTATTTTGGCTTGGTGGGTCCATCAAGCGGCTTCCGAGGTGCTGAGGGCTTACTTTTATCAGTCTTGGGTTTATCTTTTTTGGGAAAAAAAGGACGCTGTCCCGTGTCCATTTCCTCCTCTGCAAAGAGTTCCAAGACTGAATCTTCGGGTACCTTCTTCTGCTCGACAACCATTTTCTTGGGTACTAGGGGGAACTTCCCCTTTCTTATTCTTTTCTTTCATAGTTACCTTTGTTACTTGTGGAGCATTAGGTGGTACTGATATAGGAGTGGCAGCTGATTGATTTTTCTGTGCAGGTTTTTGAGAACTTAGGAGATAACGCGCGATGGGAGTGAAAGACTCCCTTGGAGGAATGGTCATGTCCGTCTGAGTTCCGACGGAACATCTCCCTGCTACCTTCTGGGTGTAGGTAGGTCTGTTGATATTCAGGGGTTTCACCGATTTCCTTGCCTCCTGGTATGATATATTTAGCTCTGCCTTCAGCCGTTGAATTTCTTTTTCTTCTTTCCACCTCTGGCATGCCCGTGAGTAGGCCGGGTGTTCAGCCGCAAAACAGGTGGGTTTTGCGGCTGAACATGCTGTTGTTTCGTGGTCCTTTGCACCGCATCAAGCGCATGCAAGGACTCCACGGCAGGCCATTTGAGAATGTCCATACTTCTGGCATTTAAAACACCGTAAAGGGTTCGGAACGTATGGACGCACTGAACAGTTGATGTATCCAGCTTTAATCTCGTCAGGAGGTTTAGGAGAGTTAAAAGTCAGGATAACGCTCCTGGTTTTAACAATTTTTCCATCCCTTCGCGCAGTAATTCTCTTGACGGCAATGACTCCATGTGGTTTTAATTCGGAGCAGATTTCCTCCTCGGTTATGTTGAGAAGGTCCCACTCTGAAATGCCACCTCTCGATGAATTGAGTGTTCTGTGTGGTGTCACTGTTATGGGTATTCCTCCGATTGATGTTACTCGGAGTAGATGTTCAGACTGCCCGTCATTTTAGTTTCAATTAAAAGGTCTCCAGAACGAAGCCTCTTAACTGATTTGGGTGAACCTGCTAACCCATCTAACCCTTTTTGAATAAAAAAGGGTGACATTTTACCAATCGGTGTTTCATTGGTAGAATGCATAATTAAGAACCTTGGGACAGGCCCTGATGGTAATTCGGTTCGCTGCCTCTTTTTAGCAATAATGCTATCTGTCTCCTTTTCATTGATTTCAGATAGGGACTGGGTTGGGGCCCCTGAAGAAGTGAGTTTATCAGGATTCATGGAGTTTTTTAAATTGTTCAGTGCCCACCCACCACGGAGCCCAAAGGGACGCCCACTACCCGGCATGCAATAAATGCGCTCGGGAGTATAATGCCAGAGCTACCCAGACACTATACCCGCACCGCCGCCAGCCTGAATCCTGTCCCTCGGACCATGAGGGTAGGGGTGTGGCATTGACATGGTTGACCCTCACAGGCGAGCCTACTAGCAGATTGATCCTAGCTGGGCCTTCCAGGCCCGTTTTGTCGAAGCAGGGGCCAAAGTGGTGTATTGAAGCTGGGCCCCTCAACCACCAGGATCCCCCTTTCCAAATTTCCACGGGTCGCAACACACAGCAAACACGCTGGATTCCATTGATGTAAGCCTGGAACCTGGGCTGTGGGCATTGGATCCCAGTGATGCTAGTCTGGAAGTCTAGCAGCGTCACTGGGAGGTCCCCTCACCACATACAGGTGCCCACATTGAGGGGTCAGCCAAGGATAAAGCTCACCTGCTAGCATCCCATTTTTCTTTCAACTCATGCATTAACAATCTTGGTAAAACACCTCCCACCATTCCCAACACGCTTCATTCAATGCCTCCTGTGGTCTTCTGTCAAAAGGATGTCAGAAGGATTTTGACGAATCTTGATGCTAAGAAAGCTCCAGGTGCCGATGGTATTTCTCCACTTGTTCTCAAAACCTGTGCTCCTGAACTTACTCCTATTCTTTGCCACCTTTTTTCACTTTCTTATTCCAAAGGTCCTTCTGCTTAGAAATTTGCTCATATCCAGCCAGTTCCTAAAAAAGGTGACAAATCCCTCCCATCCAATTATTGCCCCATTGCAATTACTTCTACTCTTTCTAAAGTAATGGAGAAATAAATTAACTGCCAATTCTTAAACTACCTAGAAACCTTCCATCTGATCAACGACTGCCAGTATGGATTCCATCAGTGTCGATCCACTGGTGATATTCTGGCTTATGTTACCCATTTATGGACTAATTCAATGGAAAGGTTCAGTGAAACACAAGTAGTTGCTCTTGACATCTCAAAGGCTTTCGGTCGTGTTTGGCATAAATGTCTTCTAAACAAGCTTCCATCTTATGGTTTGCCAACTGTTTTTAGTAATTGGTTATCCAGCTTTCTCTCTGATCGCTCACTGAGGGTGATGGTAGATGGCTCTCTGTCTTCTAACTTCTCCACTAATGCCGGTGTCCCCCAAGGTTCAGTTCTTTCTCCCGCTCTTTTCCTCTTGTGTATGAATGACCTTCTTCCATTGACTGGAAATCCTATCCATAGTTTTGCTGATGATAGCACATTGTATTCCACTTTCCATTGTGAGAAACCTTGTCCTGCTCAACAGCTTCAACTTTTCGAAAATCTGCTACCAATTCCTTAAATGCCGATCTTCAGGTAATTCTCCAGTTGGGCAAAGACAACTCCAATTTCTAGGCAAAATGATATATCTCTTTTGGGGATTACCCTGACTTCTAATCTCTCTTGGCACAAGCACATTACAAATATTGCTTCCTCTGCATCTAAAAAACTTGGTTTTCTCTTTCGCTCTCAGCATTATTTTTCTTCCAAACAGCTGCTCACTCTGTATAAATCGCAAATCTGCCCAGCCATGGAATATTGTTCCCACATCTGGGGTGGTGCCCCCAAAACCTCTCTCAGGATTTTTGGTTCCATTCAGAAGAGGGCAGTTAGGTTAATTAATGATTCATCTCTAACAGAGTTTCTCCACTCGCTGTCTCATAGACGTATTGTTTCTGCTGCATGCCTCTTCTACAGATACTTCCATGGGCACTGTTCTTCTGAATTGGCTTCTATAATTCCCGCTCCCTCTTTCAAAACAGTCGGAACACGTGCCGCCACCAGCCAACATTCATTTACTGTCCAACTTCAAACTCACAGAACCAACTTTTCATCTTCCTTGTTTATTCATTCAACTGCCGTTTTCTGGAACAACCTTCCTTCATACGTATTTCCTGAAAATTACAGTCTACAGAAGTTCGAGTTTAATGTCAACAAATATCTTCTTTCGTCTTCTCAACCTCCAACCCAAGCACGATACCAAGTACTATAGGTTCTGATACCTCTCGTGTTTGGGGTTTTCATAAAAAAAAAAAAAAGAAGAATCAGCATGTCACATACCTCTCTCATGTTTGGGGTTTACATAAAAAAAAAAAAAAAAAAAATGAGGCAGTAGTTAGCCAATATCAGATTTAGTTTCCTCCATGAGTTATTTCAGGTTTTTTTGCTCCGCATACACGTAACATGCAAATCAGCTAGTGAACACATGCTTCTACATACAAATACATGATACAGATTTGGGTAACAAGCTATCATGCCATTAAAATAATACAGTAAACCATCAAAGCAGACCTCAGATATAATGGACAGCAGCCTCTGAAGTTTTTTAGTTCATATGGAACCCAATGACTGAACTGTCTCAGTACAATGGTATTTACTATCATTTAAAATATTTTATAATTAGAATAAAGCAAATTTAAACTTTCATTTATTAATATGATAATCATATAGAAAAATCTGAAATAATGTACGAAGCATTTTTGCTCTCTTTTTTATCACTACTGAAATCATATGTACAGTTCCTGCTTTTATGAAGAAACTGTAAACAAAACTAAATTTATGTTCTGTGCCCTTCACAAGATCCACGCTGTAGAGAGTGCAAGGATTTTCCTCACCTTCGATCACCCAGCAAAGTTACTTGGGAGCTCTTTAAACTTTGAATAAACTTCACTTAGTAGCGGGAACAGTTCTGAATATTTGGCAAATGTAGCATTTAACTCTCCTATAACATTAAAATGAAACTGTTGAAGAGCATTATAGTAAAGATATGGTAAACAAAGGAGAAATTTATTTTTTTTAATCCACTACTGGCAGCATAATGATCTGATTTAATTTTATATTTTCTAGCTAGAAACGTGTAAATATATTAACTTTGTCGTATTCTACTTTTTATGTGAACTGCTACTGATGAGAGATATAGGAGCAAATACAGCTTTTAATTAAATGCCCACATAATTTATATATATATTTTTTCTCATTAAGATTAACAAATTTATCATGCATAAATACAGTGGAGTGTACTTCCTTATCACAACACTAAAATATTAAAATCGTAATGTCGGTAAGACATACCACATACTAATGCAGATTAAAGTCATACATGCACATACACTGAGCAAAAAAATATGAACCTCAGTCCATGCCAACCTTTGTTTTGAATAACAGCAAGTGTTAGCATGGCACAGATTCTATAAAGTGTTTTAGTGCATTTTGGTCTAATTATAACTATTCTTCCACAAAATATTGCGTAGTTGCAACACAGTAGAAGAAAGAGGACTTCATTGTTGAATAGCTCTTGCCAGAATATCCAACACATTCTTAATATGACTGAGATTAGGTGAGTGTGGGCCAGGGAAGATGGCGGAAATCAGTGTCATGTTCTCCAAACCATTCCAATGCTCTGCGGTCATAAATTGGCCATCACATTAAAGAAAAAAGTGTAACATTGCAGGGTGCAATAGATCTGATACAAAATTCAGGTACTCCCTGGATGACATTTGACCTTCCAATGATATGAATGGGCTCAGTCCATGCCAACAAACCATTCTCAAAACCATGATGCCACCTCCAGATGCTTGGGTTGTCTTAACAAGGCAAGCAGGTTCCATCGTTTCATGAGGTTCTTACCACACTATCTGCCTACCATCAGTGCAAAACAAAGTGTACTGTGATTCATCTGCCCACATGACTTTCTTCCATTGTTCCACTGTCCGATCGTGGCATTCTCAGAACCACTGCAAGCGGATTCTTCTGTTTTTCTCTAAAACAAGTGGCTTCTGAATAGGGAGGTGACTGCCAATACCCAATTTCTTCAATTCTCTCTGCACAGTATGGGTTGAAATATGGCAGTTCTGGGCTTGGTTGAATTCAGATGTTATTTGCTGCATACTGGATGTCCTATTTTTCCATACAGTCCTCCTTAGAGTATAACAGCTTTGCTCTTGAAATATTATTTTTTTGATATATTTATCCCTTGAGATGTGGAAGAACCACCTGCTTTCCAGTCAAAACCTTTAAGATGGATGCTTTTGAGAAACCAGTTGTGTTTTTCATTTTTTGAATCTTAGCTCCTACTAAACATTAAGACATTTTTCAAAGTCTGATACATCAATCATTTTCCCCATTCTGGCTTCAGATTACTGCAGTTGAACAGCCGATGCAGTCTTCCTACTCAACGAGACAACATATCATCACCCCATGTCACAGTTTTCTTTCCATCTATTTGCATTTCTTCTGTCTGTGACTGTCTTAATACAAAGGTTCGTATTTTTTTTGTCCAATGTGTGTGTGTACTTAACTAAATACTAATGTTGCTTATTTCCCAAGTTACCCTAATAAATTAAATTTAAATAAGTTAAACAAAGAAAAACTAATAAATATTGACTTCCAGTAGTGCAAATGCACAACTCTATACCTACATAGACACTTACATAAACCACAGAGAGCTATTAGCACTTATAATGAAATATTTAAATTAACATAAAAATAAAATACAGTAACCCATAAGACATTGACTGTTATGTTGTTGTTGGATTTATAAATGAATTAGTAACTTAAACCATATTGCACCATTCTATATTATGTTTGTACAAGTGTGTGTTCACAGATTGATCTGCTATTGTGTGGACTGAAAACCCCTGAATAACTCAGGGAACCATATTCCCTCCACCTGAGCTTTGTTAACTACATTCCTGATTGAAGAAGCCTTTAAAAATTCTGCTACAACAGGACTCGAACCCAGACCTTGCCAAACAAGTGGCAGGTGGTGCACCCACTATACTGTCACAGAGCTTTGACTGCTCATCAATACTCTGCAAGTATTGATGAGAAGTCAGTGTAAGTCAGTGATGATGTGTATGATGTGTAAATGATATGTTTGCATGAACAACTGAGTGTTCATGCAAACACATCAACAATAGATGTTCCTACATGATCTAGATATAGAAAAGAAAATAACAAACAAACAAAACTCAGAAACATAAAATATATGCCACAACTCTCACTCTATAGTGTGACAGCTGTGACATTTGAGTTTTTTTTAACTATATGTAGTTTAAAAAAAACATAATAACAAAATGCAAATTTCAATGTCAAATTCAGCAAATGGACAAATTTGACTAAAAAAGCAAATATGCAAAACAATCCAAACAAATCATAATAAAAAAAATGAAAAACAAATATTGTAAATAAATTAATAAATTGTAGTGAAACTCATTAAGACAGATAAACTAAATACAGTATCAAATAAAGCATAATTGAGAAATGAGAGGCTTATCTTGAACATATGGATAACTATGATAAATTGAAAACAAAGATGGAAAATATAAAGATATCTTCGTGTATAAGTTGAAATAAACACTATTATAGCTCATGCTAATGCAGATCATGACCATACTTGGTAAGGTATCATACTTGATATGCATTAGCATGTGGTATAATAAATAAATAAATACTTTATTTTGGTTATCAATCAATTTTATTATTCAAAATGGAATGTATAGTCTCAGCTAGTTGAGATGATATGGTGTGCTGGTGGCATTAAAATTCAGTGATCCTAAAAATATCTGTATTAATGTAATTCAGTGTTAAGGTCTATGATTAGTTCATCTGTTTGTGGGACAAATAAACAGATTATCTCGTGATGCAGTTATATGGCAATCACAGCACAGATTTGTAAGATTTGTAAAATTTGAAAATTTTATCTGACCAATCTGATTAGCTATTATATAATGTAGTCACAAAAGAACTGGATATAAAAAAAATTTTGACATTATATACTTAGATTTCAGTAAAACATTTGATACTCTTCCATATTAGAGACCTGTTAGTTTAACTTCTGTTCAGGAGAAATTAATGGAGTCACTAGTTAAAGAAGCAACGCAGGATCATCTAGACAAGAGTGGCTATAGTTCAGACACAGAGACAGCATGGGTTTGTTAAGTGGAAATCATGCCTGACTAATCTGATTGGATACTACAATGTGGTCACAAAGGAACTATATCAAAATTATTTTTTGCATACACCTGGATTTTTTATTTTTTTAATTACACCTGGATTTCAGGAAAGCTTTTGATGCTACTGCACATAGAAAACTGCTGTACAAATTGGAGCAGTATGGCATTAAGGGCAAGTTGCTGCTATGGATAAAGAGCTGGTTAAGTGGGAGAAGACAGAGAGTGGTAATCAATGGACATTGCACATTGCTCTTTGTGGACTAATGTTATTAGTGGAGTTCCACGGGGTTTGATGTTGGGAACATTGTTGTTGTCTATATTTGTTGATATTGATGAAGGTATACCATATACCAGGCTTAATGTCAAAGTTTGCAAACAATACAAAGGTTGGCATGGTTGTTAATGGCAGTAATGATGCTGCTGTAACAGGATCTAGAAATGTTGGGCAGATGGGCTGAGAGCTGGCAACTGAAGTTTAGCATCAACAAATGCAAAATACTGATTATATGGTTAGGAATAACTCCAGAGTAAAGTACTAACTGTGCAGTACTACACTCAGGGTAGTGGAGAATAAAATATACATGGGGGTAATTGTGCAGTTTGGTTATGAAGTTTTCTGACCAGGTAGACAGGCTGCTAGAACAGCTCATGGAACTATAGCTCTCACACATTTGACATTTTTTAAGCTTCATAAACTTGTCTTATCAATGATATATAGGAACCTTGCTAGCAGTGATAAGGAGGTGATTATCCCTTTGTATAAGGCAATGGTCAGGCCAAACCCTGAGTACTGCATACAGGTCTGGAGGCCTCATTTTAGGAAGGATATAGAGCTGCTGGAATGAGTACAGAGAAGGGCAACAAGACTGTTGAATGGAACAAAGGGTTGCTGTTACCAAGAAAGGCTTAAGTCCTGCAAATTGCAATGTCTGGAGACTAGGCATCTGTGAGGTGATCTGATTGAGGCATATAAGGCTTTGAATGGTTTGAGCAAGTTCAATGCTGATAGGATTCTTCCTCTTGCTCAGATTACATAATTAATTGAGGCATAAATTCAAATTGAGGAAAGACAGTTGCAGAATAGGTGTGAGAAATTTGTCTTTAGCCAGCAAGTGGTTGATTTCTGGAACAAACTTCCCTCTGTCATTGTGGAAGTTGACAGCTTTAATAGATTTAAGGTGGAACTGGACAAATGTCTGAAGTGAAGGGAAAAGTGAATTTTTTTTTTTTTTGGCTGATGCTGTATAAGATTGCTTTCTTGCATCACTTACCACTACTAATGCTAATATGAATGACTACTGTAAAAATTGAAACTGTGTGACATCAGGGGTAGGTTACTGCTATGGATCAAGGGATAGTTGAGGGGCAGGAAAGAGAGTGGTTTTTAATGGCCACAGCTCTTCACTGATTAATGTTATTAGTGGAGTCCATCAGGGTTTAAGTGCTGAGTCCCCTACTGTTTTCAATATTTATTAACAAGATTTATAAAGGCATATTAATATTTAGTATTAGTAACAGCAAGAAAGCAAGCTTACAGCACATCAGCCTAAAAAAAAAAATAATAATAATAATAAAAATAAATTTTTAATGTCTAAGTTTTTGATGATATATAGGTTGGCAGCATGGTCCATGACAGCATCAGTGTACACTATTGAAACAAGACTTGGATACATTAGGAAGATGGGCTGAAAAGTGGAAATTGAGGTTTAACATTGATAATGCAAATTAATGCATTTCAGTAGCAGTAATCCCAGAATTATAGTAGTATCCAGCATATCAACTGTGTGTGTGTGTGCGCACGCGCACGCGCACACACACACACACACACATGGCTGTGGAGACTGAAGATAACCTAGAGTAATTTTATAGTCTAAATGTAGTTCTCTGAACAGTGCAGACAGGCTGCTGGGACAACTCAAGGGATTCTGTCAGTGATATATAGGAATTTTTCCATATGATTATCTATGTGATGAAGGAGATGATTATCTCATTGTTTAAGGCAATGGTGAGGCTGCATCATGAGTTCTGCAAACAGGTCTGAAAGCCTCTTGTTAGGAAGTATGTCGGATCTTTGATCGACATACTTCCTAACAAGATTTCAGTAAAGCCTTTGATAATAAACCTGTTGGAAGGGTCATAAAGAAGAGCAACAATGCCATTAGTGTGGGCACAAAAGGGTACTCTTACCAAGAGAGACCTTAATTCTGTAGATTGCAACTTCTGGAAACTAGGCACCTGCAAGGAGATGTGACTGAAGTGTTTAAGGCTTTGAATGGATTGAGGAAACTAAGCATCTTCAGTCTTTTTTGGATGATGTAAACAAGAAGATATAAATTTAATTTGGAAAGGATGGTTGCAGGATAGATGTGAAAAAATTTGCTTTCAGTCAGGGAGTAACTAACTAGTGGAACTGATTGCACCTGGTGTCATAGAAGTGGGTTGTTTGAATAAATTTACTGAATGATTTGGCAAAGTAATGGATATATCGGCAATTAATGATCTTTGTCTTTTCTTATATTTTGGCTGATGATGAATAAGCTTTCATCCTCGAATCATTTGCCACTACTACTAATAATGCTATATTTGAAATGTACATGTAATAAAAATTTCCAAAGTTAAATTGAAATACCTTCCCAATTCTTGCTACAGATGCATCATATCCTTTGGAAAAATGCCAATCAGTGATTGAAGAAAATATCTTTGTTAAAGTAAACTCATCAAAAACGTCAATGGCCATGATATTCATATGGCGTGTAAAGCGTGATGTAATATCATTGCGACCACCACCTGGAGGTCCCATAGCTGAAATTAATAACTGAAATGCATATATATAAATGAATTACTTAGAGAATAAAGAATATTCAAAAATTCATAAACATTAAAGTTAAGAAAAAAATAAAGATATGTATGAGGAAAGATAAGAATTTTAAATATTAAGAAAAAAACTAATATAATGATAAAATTGAATATTTTTATAAGCAGATAAATTTATTATTGTTTAAAGAAATAATGTAAAAATCTAATCATCTGAAAGTCAATTATTAAAAAAATAAAAACACAATAATGGAAAAAGAGAAAAGAAGCAAATAGTAGTGGAAAAAAAAAGAGGTGGAGGGGAATAATTAGCAATAGCAAGGAAAAAAACACTTATTTGTACTGTGTAAACAAGACCTCTCATTATTATTATTATTAGCCACACAGTACAAGGAAGCCTGAGGCTTATGCTGTACCAGCAGAAAAAAAAGAAAAAAAAAAAAATTCCCAAGTTACTATGAGAGAGAGAGAGAGAGAGAGAGAGAGAGAGAGAGAGAGAGAGAGAGAGAGAGAGAGAGAGAGAGAGAGAGAGAGAGAGAGAGAGAGAGAAGTAGAAAGGACTCACCAAGAAAGAGAAGAATGATGATATCCAGGTCAGGACAGGACCCTGGGTTTGCCAAGCCCATAATCACCAGATGTGAGCCCCTGGGGTTATCATCTTTCCTTGTGTCTTTTTTTGCCAGCAAGAATAGGCATAAGCAGAATATTTTATCATTTTTAAGTTTTTGCCTGTATTGATATTAACTTATTCATTTTATTTCTGAAATGTTGTACACTCTCATTCTCCAATTATAATTAAATTGCAAGATAGCAATCTCCAGCATATCATGCGTTATCTGGTCTGATCTAATTCTACTCTGTGAGTATATTTATATCAGAATGAGGTAGAATTTTTCTTAGCATGATCTGTTCATGTTATCAGAAATTGTTTTTAGATGGGATACACTTAGACAGAAGGGGTGCATTAATATTTGAATAATTACATCCTAGAAATCTTCACATTCTCTCCATTGTGTCACGTTTTATCTGTTCTGATATAATTCTACCTCAAGAACCTGGACTGACTGTGTGTAGGGCTCATGGAGTAGAATTTTTCTCAGTATGATCTGTGCATGTTAACAGATGACAATGTTTTTAGAGGGGATACACTCAGTGTGGGACATTTTTGCACCCCAGGCAGAAAGATTTTTTTGCACCATCTTTACTAAGGATATATACAGGGTGATTCACTACCAGTGCGACAAACTTGCAGGAGGTGTAGGGGGCACAAAGACGAATTGGAATCACATAGCATTGCAAGGTCTGAAATGCCTTCGTCATGCGGTAGAGGACGTTGAATGGGAGGTCACGTGAACAGCGATCCCGGTGGAAGTCAGCATTTGCGAACTGATTCCCGAGGCAGTAGGATGGACGAGAATTCAAATGTTGAACTGGCCGACATGCACCTTGCATATGGAGCTGCAGACTGTAATGGGCGCACCACTCTGCACTTGTACAAGGGAACGTTTCCTGCACAGGCGTGCACGTGTGCACAGAAGGTTACGTGAGACTGGTTGTTTCACGAGAGGTACCATGAATCGAGAACAAACGATGAGGACGCCAGACAATGAGGAGAATGTCCTACGTCTTGCAGAAGGCAATCCGAGTACAAGTACTCGAGCGATAGGCCAACGATTGGGTATTTCCCAATCCACTATATGGAGGATACTGTCAACAAACCAAATGAGTTCATACCATCTGCAATGCATCCAATCATTGGAGCCTGCGGATTATCTATTCCGGAGGACTTTTGCTACTTGGTTTCTTCAACAGAAATGGTTTGCAAATGCTGACTTTCAGCGGGATCGCTGTTCACCGCGACCTCCCGTTCAACGTCCTCTACTGCATGATGAAGGCATTTCAGACCCTGCAATGCTATGTGATTTCAATTCGTCTTTGTGCCCCCTACACCTCCTGCAAGTTTGTTGCACTGGCAGTGAATCACCCTGTATATATTTTTTCATGATTTGTTAAATTTGGCAGTCCTTAAAGAATGGTGCTCTGGGCGGGGGCCCTGCTTGCTCATGCCTTAATCCAGAACTGGATACACTTAAATAGAAAGAGAGCATGAATATTTGCTGATTCTATACAGGCACTCTTAGCAAGCTTAGGTGGGTTGGGAAACTGCTAATCTTGGGAGATACATAAGCTAATAGATTAGAAGGAGTCTAGCCAACTTTACAGCAGCCATAGGCAAAGATGAAAGTAATTATTGCACCACTTCTATTGGGACATACAGCAACATGAAAAGCTAGGTGCCAGGGATTACAAGGCCTGCTGGGAATCATCATGCAACAAGCAAATACATGGGTTATGTCAGAGTTACTAAAACCAAAAATAGATATGTGTATACTTGTTTGTACACTAATGCTAGGAGTATAGTATAGTAAAGTAGGGGTATAGTAAATTTGCTTAATATACTCTTAGCACCAATGTTAAGAGTATGCTAAACAAATTTGATGAATTTGAAGTACTGGTTAAGTCAACAAATGCAGATAGTAAGAATAAGAGAAACATGGTGCCACTTAATCGAAAAATATTTCTTGACTGAATGTCTAAAAGTATGAAAGAGATTGTTTATGCATGGGTATGGCACTTCCATCATTTCTACTATCCAGGTAGTATGAATGCATCGTTTATTCATATCTCATATTGTGAACACCTTCACAACGATGAAGGAGTTCACAATATTAATAGTTATGCCTACTTATCATTGGCATAACTATTAATGATCCTGTTCAGGTTGCTAAAACTAAATACATATTTTGCATCTGCATCTACGTTCACACATGAAGATGTTTTTAGGGATGTGAACACCAGAATACACCAAGTTATAACTGGGAGCTAAATAATTTTGTTATAACTGAGAAGAAGTGAAAGAGAAGTTTCTGAAGCTAAAAGCAAACAAGCCACATGGGGCTGATGGGATCTATCCAGTTATATTAAAAGCAGCAGCAAAAGAGGTAAAAAACTCTTGACCTTAAGAGCGGGAGGTTCTTACAGATTGGAACTAGGAACCATCCCTGAACCTACTGATTCAAGGGAGGTTCCTACAGATTGGAGGTGAGTAAATTTGTCAGTTATTCTTAGAGGTCTCAAAGGATGATGTGAGTAATTATAGACCTGTAAGTTTGACTTCTGTTCCAGGGAAATTAATAGAGAAAGTGGTTAAAGAAGTATTGCAAGATCATCTTAACAGGAATGGAATTATACAGAAATCATAGCATGGGTTTGTTATGGGGGGGAACTTGCCTGACCAATCTGATTAGATATTATGATGCAGTAAAAAAGGAACTGGATGCAAACAATAATCCTGTCATCATACATTTAGATTTCAGTAAAGCTGTGATGAATCCCTTATTGTTTATAGTATTAATAAACAATACTGATGAAGGCATATCATGCTTTTTTTTGTCTAAATTTACAAATGATACAAAGGTTAGCAGGGTGGTTAATGACAACAAACTAGGCATACTACTGCAGTAATCCCAGAATAACATACCAGTTAGGTGGTACCACTCAAGGTGGTAGAAAATGAAAGAGACCAAAGGTAATTGTGCAGTCAGATAGATGATGTTCTCTGAATAGTGTAGATGAGCTTCTATCAATAATATTTAACCTCGGGGCTCACATCTGGTGAGTATGGGCTTGGCAAACCCAGGGTCCTGAGCTGGATATCATCATTCTTCTCTTTCTTGGTGATTCTCTCTCTCTCTCTCTCTCGCTCTCTCTCAGGGGGTAACTTGGGAATTTTTTTTTTTTTTTTTTTGGCTGGTGCAGCATAAGCCTCAGGCTTCCTTGTACCATATGGCTAATAATAATAATAAACAGGAAAGGTAGTGATTATCCCATAGTATAAGAAAATAGTTAGGCCACATCTTGAGTACTACATAAAAGGTGGAAGTCTCATTTTAAGAAAGATGTGAGTCTGCTGGAAGGGATGTAGAGAAAAACAACCAGATTAGCCAAGAATACAAAGGAAAACTCTTACCACAAAAGACTTCAGTTCTACAAATTGCACCATATGAAATCTATGCACTTGTGAGGAGACCATTTGAAGTGTTTAAGGCTTTAAACAGATTGAGTAAACTTAATGATGAAGGTGGTATTCTAACTCTTTCTCAGATAAAGCACATAGGGGGATATAAACTTAAATTGAACAAAATAGCTGCAGGATAGATGTGCAAAAAATTAACTTTCAGCCAAAGAGCACTTGATTGTTGAAACAATCTACCATCTGGTATTGTGAAAGTTTGTATAAATTTAAAGAATAATTAGACACACAGCCAGTTCTGTTATAATGTGGCACATGTGTTTCTAAAAATCTCCGCATTATGGTATTTTGCGCATTAAAAACAATACAGTTTATGGAAAAAATAGAGATAGGGGCAGAGCACTCAAAAAAATATGTTCAGTCTGGTAAGTAAAACACTAAAAAAAAAAAAAAAAAGTTGGAAACCCAATAAAATTGCTAACACAGGTTAAGATTTTAAATTTCTAATAAATAAATAAATATAGCACTGCAATATATACATACTAATCGATATTTCTGTTCATTGACATTTTTTTTTCTTGCATTGTAAAATTTAAAACAATAAAAAAGATAAGCATGATGAACACAGCACATACAAATTATACAAGTGAGATACAGAGTAAAAAGTACAAAGCTAAAAAAATAGGAATGAAGAGAAGATTTGGACAATTTATTTGTTTTTTATATGACTGAAGATTTCATGGAAGGGGAAACACATTTCACCATAATAACATAAAAACCCACAGAATTCCAGCTATCAGTATTATCGTAAATGCAATAAGATCGAGTTTACTACCCGTTTATAATGGAGTGCACTAACAGAAAAGCCCAATAAATCGGGAACTGCAAATTGTTTCAATAAAAACAATTTTATTGAAATTGTTTTTACTGAAACATTTCTGGTTGTGACCTCCAGAAATGTGCTCCTCCACTCATGCTATCCCACCTCACAAAATTTCTGTTCGAACAGAAAAATGTGAGTCAGCCTACAATATCAGGGTATCTTGTGAATACAGAGAATGACAACAGTGTGCCTCCGACCAATACAACTACAGTAAACGGGAATTATAGCTCTCAAACATTTGACATTTTTTAAGCTTCATAAACTTGTATGTATTGCTGTGCAGCTCACTACATTCAGCTTGGTGCTGGGTTTTGTGTTCACCTGGTGTTACTTGTAGACGAAATCATGCATGAGCCAACGTGAAAATCGATTATACTTGCATTGTTCCCAAATATATGTCTTGTTGGAGCAAACTCACATTGCTAAAATGCATGTTATAGCAGAACTGACTGTATTATTAGAGGGGGAGACGGGCAGACAGATGAGGTTGGATAGTTTATTTATTTATTTTTTTTTTTTTGGCTGACACTGTACAAGATTGCTTCCTTGTATAATTTGCCAGTGGTACTGCTGCTACTACTACTAATAATAATAATAATTATTATTATTACTAATAAATTACTACTACTAATAATAATAATAATTATTATTATTATTATTATTATTGTAACATTTAAAACTGTACATTTATTACTTATAGAATATTCTAGTAGTGACCCTTTTTTTTTTGGTGTTAGATGATGTAGATTTAGCATTTTTAGTGATCGAGGAAGTAAATTTGAACAGCATCAGCCAAAAACAAAAAACAAAAACAACAACAAAAAAAAAAAAAAAAATCTATGTAATTTTCTAATCCATCTTTAAATTTATCCAAACTAGCCACTTTCATAACACCAGAAGGAAGTTTGTTTCAACGATCAATGGCTGTTTAGTACAAAGGAAATTTCATCTTTAAAATAGAAAAGGATGGTTGAAAGATAAATTTAACATAAATTTATGTCTATCCTGCATCCTGCAACCATTAATTACCAATTTAAATGCGCACGTGTGTGCGTGCATGTGTTCATATATATATACTAACGCGAAATAAAACCAGCACACATCACATACTGAAACATTTGAAAATAAAATCCTACAAGTTATTCAATTATTGTTTAAAAATAAATAATAAATAAATAAATAAACAGATTTTAAAAAATCTCCGTGTTATGGTATTTTGCACATTAAAAACAGGGCTTATTGGAAAAATAGGGATGGGGCAGAGAACTCAAAAAAAAGTTCAGTCTGATAAGTAAAACACTAAAAAAAAGTTAGAAACCCAATAAAATTGCTATCACATCTTAAATTTCTAATAAATAAACAAATATTACAGTAAATATAGCACTTTACCTTGACAAGGTATGAAGTTTGCTTGTTTGAAGTGGGTGTGGTGAAGGGTTGTTTTTTTTTTTTTTTTTTTTTTTTCATCGGCTTCTGTGGCCATCATGCACCTCCCAAGGTTTTTGCACTACTCTGATCCAAGCACTATCCTACTACATTCAGCATTATAACCATTATCTTCAATCCATTGCAGGTGCTTTTCAATGCCACTTAAAGCAGCTGATAAATAAATATGCTGTTTTAAGTTCTCATGGGGCAGCCTGCTGGACTTCGTCGTCATCATCATCCTCCTCATCTTGACTGGCTGCAACAAGTTGTTGCAAGTCTTCAGTAGATAGATCCTCATTGTGAGACTGTAGAAGCTCTTCTACATCTTCATTTTCTACTTTCTCAAAACCAACTTCTTTTGCAAGAGCAACACAACCTGCTTTGATTTGTTTTAGTTGCTCTGAAGGTTCAAAGTCATCAAAATCGCGAATCTGCCACACATGATTCAAGCAGCCTTTTGTTACATCGTTCCAGGCTTCTACAATCATATCAATGACAACTTTGATGTTAAATTTCTTCCAAAATTCTATAACAGTTTGTGCCTTGTCACTTTCATTAGTAGCAATTAACATCTTGAATGTTCGCCTTAAATAGTAAGCCTGCTATCACACCCTAGTCAAGGGGCTGTAGTAGAGATGTTGTGCTCTGAGGTAAAAATATGAATTTGATATTTGGAGAGTTCAGCAACCGTCCAAGGATGGCTTGGTGCATTATCAAGAATTATTAGAATTTTAAAATCTAAGTTCTTCTTCTTGCAATAATTATTGAAAATGTCATGGTAAGCTTCAACTAAAATATCAGTAAATATCTGCCCAGTCATCCAACCTTTCTTGTTAGATCTGTAGTGAACACCAAGTCTGGATTTCACAATTCCTTTTAAAGCTCGCAGATTGGCAGAGTGATAAACCACTACTGGTTTTAACTTCAAGCCTCCGCTGGAGTTGGCAGTGAACATCACAGTTAAGCGATCTTTTGCAGCCTTAAATCTTGAGGCATGTGCTTCTGTCTTAGAAAAGTAGGCATACATGTCCAATAGAGGCTTGTTTCATCAGATTGAAAATCTGATCCAATGTGTAGCTGCCGCTGCCTTCAATTAAATTCTGTACCACAGATGGAAATGCCTTTGTGGCTTCCTCATCTGCACTTGCGGCTTCGCCAGACAGCTTAACATTGTGAAAAAAGTAGTGGTGTTTGAAGCCACAAAACCAGCCACTACTGGCATTAAAAGGAGCCACTTCTGCACGATTTGGTGATTTCTTTTTAAGTTCTTTCACTGTGAGAAAGCTTGCTCCCGATTTTTTTTTTGGTTTGGTCTTCAATCCATATGCTTAGCAGCCTTTCCATTTCTTCTATTTCTTTAGATCTTGTTCTAATTGACTTTGTGGCACTTGAGGTCATTCCAGCTAATCACAGCTTTTATTTTTGCGGTATTGTCTCTGGTGCACAATGTGGATTCTCTTAAGCCTGTTGCTCTCGAGATATCACATGTTCTCTCATTCCTTTCAAAACATTCAATTATTTCAAGTTTCTCTTCTATACTTAATGCTTTCCTTTTGTACTCACTGCTTGGCTTCTTGGAATCAGGATGCTTACCCATGTCTGGGATGCTGTATGAATACGCTTTTTATAAAAAAAAAGTTAACAATGCAGGAGAACAGTCCAAGACACACACTTGTAGATTAACACATGCAGGTGAACTGGGATAAGAGATACATGAGGTTTGCACATATGTGTGTGTGTGTAAGGTGAGAATATGTGTTTCTGCCTTAAAGGCAGAAACACACATTATTATCGCCTCATACATTGAGTTCGCATGTGAACATGTTATACTTCAAATGTGTGAGAGCTATAGTTCCCATTTAGTTGTATTGGTAGGAGACTATATATGCTTATGTACATAGCTTATTTATTACTGTAATATATACATACTAATTAGGCAATAAATAACGACGAACACGGAATGCACAAAAGAGAAGATTCTGAAAATTTATTTATGTTTTTTATATGATTGAAGAGGAAGGGGAAACACATCTCACCATAACATAAAAAGCCACAGAATTCCAGCTATTATTGCAAATGCATTAAGATTGAATTTACTACCTGTTTATAATTAGACTGCGCTAACAGAAAAGCCCAACAGAATAAACTGGGAACTGCAAATTGTTTTTATTGTTTTATGGTAGTGACCTCCAGAAATGTGCTCCCTCCGCTTATCTCACGAAATTTCTATTCAAACAAAAAATCTTGTGAATACAGCAAATAACAACAATGTCTCCGGCCAATACAGTTTATTAGATTTATATAATTTATTGGATGAACATGCTGCTGTAGAAAACAGCAGCATTTTAATCCAATAAATCCAAAAAAGTCTTCCTAGTGTGCGAGTGACCAACCACAAGTTCCAGTCAATATCTGGAAAGTTAAAATCCCCCATTATTAGATATTCTGATTTACTGGCCGACTCTATTTCTCTGTACTATGGCTCATTATATTCATCAGATTCATTAGGCCTATAACACACACCCACTCACACTTTTCCTTTCCCAGTGCTTATGTCACACCAAACAGACTCAACATTGCATTGTCCACCAAGATCAATTGGATGAACTTCCTTAGATTTTATGTGTTTCTTAACTAACAGTATAACCCTCCTGCCTTCCTGTCCTGTCTATCCTTTCTGGGTACATTGTACTCCCGAAATTCCAATTCTGTACTCCTTATATCTGTGTGACACCACGTCTCTGATATCCCAAAAAATGCCTTTGCTGTGTTGACTAGCACTTCAAGCTCATCAAATTTATTAACTATACTCCTGGCATTGGTGTACATGCAAGTATATATGCACCTGTTTCTACTGTTAGTTACCCTAACACAGCCCATGTATTTATTTGTTCGACTATGACTCCCAACAATCCTGGAAATCTCCATTGCCTTGCTTTGTGCTGCTGCTCATTCCAATAGTAGCAGTGCAAGAATCACTTTTGCTTCTGCCTGCAGCCACTATTAACCTTTTAATCTGTGTATCCCCCCAAGCCAGGAGTTTTCCGACCCACCTAACACTGCCTTGATAGCATCAGTAAATATTCTTGCACCCTTTCTATTTAAGTGTACCCCATCCCTGCAGACACAATCTCTCCTATCAACAAGCACAGACCAGGCTGAAAAAAAATTCTACCCCTTGAGCCTTGCACAATCTCTCCAGGGCTGAACTGATCAACAAGGCTCTCATCATATACTCCCTCCTATTGTGTCTGGGCAGAATTGCAGGCACTTTCCCATTCAACCCTAACTCGTGACTTTTTTTCAACATTGACCTGTACTTGTTGAGTAAATCTGCAGACCTCTTACTCTTAATGTCATTAGTTCCAACTTGTACAAGAATATCACCTTTTGTGCCCTTAAAAGATGATATCTGCTCTACAGCGTCATCAACTTTTGCCCCTGGCAGACATACCCTGGTCCTTTCCACTTATCCTTCTTGCATAGTATATTCCCCCGTCTCCCTGACAATAAAGCCCACAATAACTAGTTCCTTTGGGACGGGCATTCTGTGTTGGAGATTGCCTCTGTGTTGCCTGATGCACAGGAGTCAGCTCTGCCATTGAGCTGGGCAGATGAGAGCTTGATGGGCCCCTCATATTAATTTCTTCAAGGGCATTTACCCTACACCTCAAGCTCTCATAGACACCAATCAAAACACTCAGTTGGTGCCTAATTTCTTGATACTCTAGGCATCTAGCACACACAAAGACATCCTCCTTGGCTAGATTATGTTCCATTTTAGAAAGTTCATCAAACATTTCACCCATTTTTTGAGACTGATGCATTGGAGAATCGCCCCCTTTGTTTCTCTCCCAAGTCACAGCGCTCTCGCTAGTTTGTGATCTTTGCTTCACAGCTCTGGTCTGGGTCATGATTTCCATTTAAATACAGTTTAATTAACAATGGAATTTAATAAGATTAATAAATATTTTTGATTAATTGATAATACTATATTAAGCTAACAGATTCCTAATACAGTGCTTTGTATTACATTATCTAGTTTTACATTATACCTTACACTATCAGTTCCAAGTATATACATTTTGCTATTTCTTATTGATTACAATATGGCAGTTAGTTCAACAATATTGGTGCCTACACTAGGAGTCATAACTTCCAAAAATCACTAGTTAAATTCAAAATAAGAAGCTAACAAATGCTACTAAACCTATTTAATGTCTTTGTAAAACACAATGTAGTATGTTAATTAATGAAGAATATGGTAAAAGTATCAAAATACTTATCCCTTTACTGCTGTAAAGGGATAAGTCCCTTTAAAGGTTATCCTATATCTTTATAGGATAAGTCCCTATAAAGCCAAAAATCCACTGACCAATATATCCTTCTTTTGGGAAGAAGGACATATATTCTTCAATACACAAAACAAAACTTGCTTTAGTATTAAATTAAACAGTATACAGCCAAAAAAGGGCTGGATACCTGCACGTTTCATAGAATCTTTTATTAATACAATATTTGATATGTCAGCTCCCTTCTTGCCCTAATTATTCATTGTATTCTGGTTACCAGATTCTGAACCAATTTTTGATAGCAGGAAGGCAATATTTTGTCCTGTTCCTCTTTCAACATAGCAGGCCAATTGAGATACTGATTACAGAGATAAACCAGGCCTGAATCTAGCATTTATGTTTATCCCAAAGAAGTTCAATGGAAGCTGTGAGCAGGTCAATGAACTTTTTTCACACCAATTTTTCAAATCGAGCCATTACAGGCTGTGCAGTATAAAATGGTTCATTCCCATGCTGAAACAGAAAAGAACTCACTCTATATTGATGCTGCAATGCAGGAAGAGTGCAAGGAAGCTTAAACTATGAGAAACAACTCAACTTGGCCTCAGTATCTCTTCTAAATTTCATTTCATAATTGGGACAATGTAGTCTGGTAAACATTTTCTTGGCATCCCCCATACCCAAATGCTGCCATCAGATTAGAAAACCATGCACTGTGGTTCATCACTCCATAACACAGCTTTACAATGTTCCAGGAATCAATTAAAATGGGTCATGTAATAAGCAAATCAACACAATGTACAGCATGCAGTTATGTTTGGCTTGCATGCTGTAACTCTTCCATAAAACTGTATGCTGTGCAGCTTTCTGTGTATTTTCCTTGTACTCTTATCAGTTCCTGTAGTCCCCGAACTCCTGGTTGACAGTAATTGATAAGCACTGATGGGATCTACATATCATTCTTTTGAGTGCTCTCATTGATTTCTGTAGACTACATGAATGCTTCCCAGCTACAGAACCATTAAATATTTTTTTCTAGGGTGTTGCAGTTTTGCTGCAATGTCGCAAAAAAATTGTTTGCAAATCATCGTATCCTATGATGACTTACTATTGTTAGTTGCAAAGCTGAAAGCTTTGACTCCTTTATTGTTACTGATCTGCTTACTTCCAGCATGAATACAGTTGCTTTTACATCTATTCCTGACATGTGAATGTAAGCACAGTTGGTTTTCTCAAATTCCAGGGGCAGTACTTTTGTCAATACAGTGTAGAAAAATGTGGATTACTGCATTTCTAACAAATTTAGTAAAAATGTTTCAGCAGATAAACTGTTGATATACATTTTAAGAAAAACATTTTACTCAGAGAGCAATTAAATACATTTCTCTAAAATTTTAATTTAAAACAAAGGACGATTATCATATAGTGAATGAAAGTAGGTAGCATACAAACCACATCAACTATTTCAAGTCGGGATGTATCTTTCTTATCATACCAATGGCCATGATCTAACCACTGTCGTAACAATTCAATTGGTGGCTGGGCACCCCATTTTTCTTTAGCAGGCATATTGAGATCATCTACAAACACAACACACTTTCTTCCCATTCCAGGTCCAAACACTCCTTTTCTTCTCCTGTGAATTAATAACATAATAAATGAATTAATGTTATTGTTCTGGTTTTGTTAACTGATTTGAATAAAAATTTATTATTCAATATGTAAAGATTTAGAAATATCTGTAAAAAAAGTTTGGAGAGTTTCAAGAACTTAGTTTTTTTATAGTTAAATATGAGCGGTCTCTGAAATTTGATTCAGGAAAAGTCTCTCAAAAGGAATAAAATAAAGGTCTGTTTATACTCTATACAGTCAAGGCCAGCAGAGTTTACAACTTCATTGTGTTTTTATTGCAGCCAACATAACAGCACAGCAGCTAACAATGGGCTGTGCACTTTTTTGTGGCAGGATATGGGCTCAATCATACAATTTGCAAATTTGCATCCATGCACGTTACCCAGGGACCATAGAGGTGCTCATAATGACAAAATCCTATATTAGCATTAGCATTATATGAGGCATACGATGCAAGAAAGAAAGCTTATGCCGCATCAGCTGCGTAAGCTTGCTTTCTTGCATTAAATAAGTTCAAGAGAGATTTATGCTATTAATATAGCAAAACATAAACAATTTTTAAAATATGTAACAATCAGCTGAAAAAATTCAATATTTAAACCAACCTGATATCATGAAGGAGTTTACTTATGCATGGGTAATGCGCACACATCATTTCTACTACCAAGGTAGTTTTAATTACATCTCATATTGTGAATACCTTCACAATGAGTTGCCATGGTATTGCACTACCTTCATATCCTTAGGCATTTAGCCAAGAAATATCTTTTAGATTAAACCATGCACAACATCAGGCACATCTGATATTGTGGAGTTATATGTATTTCATAACTGGGTTGCCACTATTGCAACAACAGGGTACCTGATTGCCCACTGATGAGAAGCCAATAAGCTTCAAAATGGTACCATCATGGTGGTGGTATCCATTGAGAATAAGTAACATTAGTTTTATTATTTTTATTATTACTAGCCACATAATGCAAGGAAGCCTGAGGTTTATGCTGCACCAGCCAAAAAAAATTTCAGAGTTACCCTGAGAGAGAGAGAGAGAGAAGTAGAAGGGAATCACCAAGAAAGAGAAGAATGATGATATCCAGCTCAGGACCCTGAGTGCACCAAGCCCATACTCACCAGATGTGAGCCAGTGAAGCATTACTTATTCAAGGTATTGCAATACCATGGTAACTCATTAGCATTAGTTGAGGCATATGATACAAGAAAGCAAGCTTATACAGTATCAACCAAAAAAAAAAAAAAAAAACCTTCCCATTTCGCCCATCTGGTCACTCCAAATGTTTGTCTACTTCAGCCTTAAATTTATTTAAGCTTTCAACTTCCACAACAACAACAGATGGAAGTCTGTTGCAGCAACAACTACCTGCAGGCTGAAGGTAAACTTTCGCACATCTATTCTACACACACTATTCTTTCGCACATCTCAGAAAGTCACAACTGTCTTTCCTCTATTTGAATCTATGCCCCTTCGGGTTCTTACTCTGAGCAAGAGGAAGAATCTCATCAGCATTGAGCCTGCTCAAACCATTCAAGGCCTTATACACCTCAATCAGATCGCCTTGCAGATGCCCAGTCTCCAAATGCTGCAATTCGTAGAACTTAAGCCTTTCTTCATAAGAGCACTCCTTTGTTCCTCTCACCAATCTTGTTGCATTTCTCTGTATTTGTTCTAGCAACTCTACATCCTTCCTAAAATGAGGCCTCCAGCCTGTATGCAGTACTCAAGGAGTGGCCTGACCATTGATCAAATCTATAACGAATGCATATCCTTATCCTTGCTAGAAAAATTCCTATATATCATTGACAAGACTCCATGATCTGCTCTGGCAGCCCTTGTGAAGGTATTCACAATATGAGATATAATTAAAATGATGCATTAAAACTACCTTGGTAGTAGAAATGATGTGTGTGCATTACCCATGCATAAATACTCCTTCATACTCAGGCATTTAGCCAAAAAATATCTTTTAGATTAACCTGATATCATAATTGTATTTAAAGATAGAAATGACAGTTTTATTTAAACATGAGAGGCAGCTGTACCCAAAGGAAAATGGGCACAGTTGCCCATTAAATTATAAATATAGATATTTCATAGAATTGCTCTTCATGATTGGGAATCATGGATGAGAAGAAAGAAAATGAGACTTCTGGTGAAGGAGGGAAAGCCAAATTTATCAAAACCTTTTTAATTTTCAGGAACTTTTTTTGGTGCTATATTAAAAATTACTTCTAAGAGATATACAAATTAAAGTATATTTTAAGGAATATCATATTAAAGTTAAATTCCCAAAGTACATTTCACTGATATATAATAAATGAATTAATAATATGTTTAAACAACAAATATATTACTTAATACTTACCTATCTAGTTTAGACATAACAATGTCTTGTGTTTGGCTGGCAGTTGTTCTAGCAGAAAAGTTCACACAGTTTGGGATATATCTAAAAATATTCAGTATATGATCACTGTGAACTTTCTTAATATCTGTATTTAGTAAAAGTGTTTCATAATAATTGAAGTTTATAATGCAAAATCATATTTTGCTACTATTGTTATTATTATCAGGATGGGTTAATATATACAGCATTATACACAATGTGGTTTCTGATTGTCATTCGGATTAGAGATGGAATTCTGTGAAAGTTCGTGAGATTTGTTTTTTTGTTGAATGGATGAGGATGTTGCTGTGGAGGAAAATTTGCCTATAACTATTAACTCATTATTAGCAGAAACTGCAGATGGAATTCTAAAACAGTACAATACAAAATGCTCAGAAAGTCACCTGACACTTTCAAAAGACTGTATACCAATTAATAATAGTCTGGGCTACTGAAAGCTTACTGTAGATCGCTCGCCTATATTATTTTAACTGGTAAGCAGGGGTGCATATTTTTATAAGGTAAAAAGAAACATAAGAGACTTTTATGCAACTATGTACAATCATGATAATCCAGTATTAGAAGTTTAAAACATGGTCACATATGAATATTTTTCCAGATTTTTTTTAAATTTTATTTTCCCATCTGGTCAATACTATTCTAAATTTAGCAAACTGAGAAATAAGTTTCCCTTCTATATGTTTGGCAGCCAAACGTATAGATGGACTTCTAGAAGATTTCTGACTGTCTAAAATTCTCTGGAATCATAAAATGTTGAAAATTTTGCATTCATTTATATTACCATCCTCTCTCAGAACTTTATAGTCCTCAGTCCAATCTATAACGACTATATTTCAATTAATAATAGACTGGATTACTGAAAGACCAAACTATTATTAATTGATATACAGTTTCCAAGGTTACATAAGGTTGCCAAGATCTGCAGTCCACATATTCAAAGGCTTTTCTTGATGGGTGTCCTTTTCCACAGCCCACCAAGTAAGTTTCTGATCTTTGGACCCTTTCAAGAAGCTTGATGTCGTTTTTTTTTTTTTTTTTAAATGTGTAGTCTCTGTATCTGAACACAATATTCCAAGTCAAGTCTCACAATTGCCTTACAGAGTAGGACCTCTCTCTTTCTAAGGCAAATATTTAATAACTCATCGATAGGACATTATGAGCCTTCCTTGCCTCCTATATACACTGCTTGGAGAACTTCATGCCAGATGTACCATAACTCCCAAATCCCTTTTTCCCTCTGTTATTTTTAGTTCAACCCCACCAAGTGTATATGTTATTTTAGGGTGGCTCCTCCCCAAGTGTAAGACTTTGCATTTTGCTGCATTAAAATGTAACTGCCAATTTTCTGGCTATCTGTGTCATTTACGAAAATCAGAAACAACAGTGGGCCCAGAACCATTCCTTGAAGGATGCCTTCTAACATTAGACCAATATAAAGAGTTGTTGTTGTTGTTATTTGGTTTTAAGGAGCATTAGCAACTAAGGCCATATCGCTCCGGGAATATGCGGTGGTTATTCCCTGACCTTTCCGCATCCTCTGTATTTGGTGGTGACGGGCTCGAACCCCGGTCTAATCAAGAAGCGTGTGCTACGCACTGCTGCTCCTTCCCACCTGGCTACAGAGGAATATAAAGAGTAACCATTAATTACAACCCTCTGCTTCTTGCCCTGCAGCCACCCTATAATCCATCTACCCTACCTGTGATCCCAATATGTTCTAGCTTATATAATAACCTCTCATGAGGAATTGAGCTAGGTTTGCAAAATTCAAATAAACAATGTTGAAATTATTTCCTATATTGAGTTCATGAGTAACTGTGTCAAAATAATTTCATCACTATTAATGAAATAGAGATCTGTAAAATTCCTCAATATCACTTGCCCTTTCCACACAAGTTTTCTGTGGTAACTGCTAGTGGTTTATCCCTCCAAATGGAATGTTCTTTTATGCTTCCCAGCACTGTTGTTCATTTTAACTTTCACATCATAGGACTATCTGAAGTCTCGTGTTACACAGCTCCAGTCTTTGCTTCCCTGATTCTGAGAAAGCAATTTTTCTATATCTCTAAAAATCTACTTTGGTGTTCTGTGTCATGTATTTCTTGGGTGGAGCTATAATGTCACTGATTATGGTAACAATGTAAAGGCAAGATGGAATTCTAATTATCCTCCAGTCACCCGGAGGACTGAAATATGTAACTAAATGTAGTGTAATTTATGTCCCTTACTATTATTTTTCTTATTGCAATGTATCAATACCAAATTTTTAGCCAAATCCAGCAAAATTGCAGCCAAAAGATATAGCATACTGAAACTGCTTATGGTGATGAAACTCTTGTGCACATATCTGAGTGGCATAAAAGATTTTTGAACAATCAAGAAGTTATGCAATTCAAAATCCACTTGATCTAAACCACAAAAACTGAAAAAAATATTGAGTTCAAAATTTGGTATGCGGTGATTGTCATTTAACAATTAGAATAATGACCAAAGTACTAAACATGAATAAGGATACAATTTGCAATATTTTGACCAAAGATTTAGGGCATCTGAGGAAGGTGTGAGCAAAGATGGTGCCCCAAGTTCTGATGCATGACCAAAAAATAAAGAGAGTTAAAATCTGCACCAACAATGAAGTGGAAAAACTGTAATGAACTGAAAAGAAGCAGACTTTCTGAACAACATTATCAATGGTGACAAACATGCTGTTCCAGTATGACCACTAAACTGAATGACAAAGCCTCCACTGAACAATAAACATGTCTTTCTCACTGCAGAAAGCAAGAATGCCATGCTCCAAAGTAAAGACAATGTTTATTGTTTTCTTTGATGTTAAAGGCATTGTGCACTCTCAATGTCTTCTAGCATTGATGAAAATAGTCAACTATTACTTCTATCTTCTATAAAAATGTTCTGAAGCATTTAAGAGGAAATGTTCGTCAAAAAAGACTGAAGTGAAGCTGTGTGGCATTTAGCATTATCAGTAAAGCAGTTTTTGGGCACTCATTTATATTGTTTATATTTTTTATTAATATTTGGTTTGGGGAAAATTGTTATGATTTGGCCCAAAATCAAATCAAATCATGATATAATGCCCATGATATCCACTAATCTCACCTTTTGTGATTTTTTCTGTTTCCAAACCTAAAAGTTTTATGAAAGAAGCCTATTTTGATGACTTAGAGAAGAAAAAGGGTTGTATGAATTAGTAACTAAAAAAGCATTCCCAAGGAGGACTTGAAAAATATTATGAAGCATGGAAGATGAGAATGGAAAAGTGAATTAGAACCAACAGAGAATACTCTGAAGAAAGAAGACAATATTTGATTCTGTAATTTTTTAATAGTAAAAATTTTATTTGATGTAGTCTAATTTCTTTTTGTTACACCTCATATTCTATTAAAATTTAAAGCTCCAAATTTTCAAGTTGGGGATGTTTTATGAGCCTTAATAGTGGTGAATCAGATGTCAGCAAGTTCTCTAAAATAACCCCAGGGGCTCACCTCTGGTGAGTATGGGCTTGGCACAACCAGGTTCCTGAGCTGGATATCATCATTCTTCTCTTTCTTGGTGATTCCTTTCTACTTTTCCAGTCTATTTCAATTAATAATAGACCTTTCTACTTTTGACTCTTGCTCTCTCTCTCTCAGGTAACTTGGAATTTTTTTTTGGCTGGTGCAGCATAAGCCTCAGGCTTCCTTGCACCATATGAATAATAATAATAATATTCCACACAGAAAATGCTTACTTCTTAATTTATGCAAGAGTTGTGATCCAGAACATCTCGTGCAATTTAAATTCACATATAATGTAAATAATCACCAAAAAATAAGATAACAGGCCTATGAGAGTAACCCTTGCATCTAGCTAAGTTACCCTTACTGGTACATACCATTCATTTTCTTTGGTTGGAAGACTGGCACTCTAAAGAAAATGATGAGCAACAAAAGAGATTCATTCATCTTTATTATTTGTACTGTAAGAAAAAGTATGTTCCTATAACCAGCATATATAGTACAGACAAACAACAATTAATAGAGGCGCATTATAGCCAAAGCAGCTTATGCGCCATCAAATCCCCATATCAACAACAACAATTAATAGAGAGAGAGAGAGAGAGAGAGATTGGGATGGAGGGTGGCCTTAGACAGATTGGCAGGAGGAATCATCATGGTCAGATTCTGTTCCCTCAGATTTGGACCAGATAGGTGGGGGTGAGGGTGGTCCAGGAGGTGGAAGGTTCACTTAACTGCTCCCTTGAGCACTTGAAAAAAGAATCCAGAGCTAGTTGCTTTGCACGTCGCCTCTTCTCATGCAATAATAGTAACAACCAAGTTCTAGCGTAACTTTACGTTGCAGTTTTCAGCTTTGTTCAAGATTACGGTCTTCATCTATAAGATTTAATGCTTTCAATATTCCTTTTGCTGTCAGGCTCCATTCTTCTTTAATCTCTAGACTTTCGCTCACTGCTGCCTCCTCTTCTTGAATGTGATCTAGTGCAAACAGATCTTCATTTGAAAATTATTAATTATGCGAATTAAATCATCGACATCAGCTGCCTCACTTCAGTGAACCCTATTTTTTTAGCAAGTTTCACACATTTGTCTTTAGTTTGTGCATAATCTTCCTTGATATCAGAGCCTTTGAAGGAGTTGCTAAGATCTGGATATAACTTACACCACGAACTTTGAAAACAGTTATGTTGAACTTCACACCATGCAGCATCAATGAATTTTAAAGCATCTTTTATACAGAAGGCTAGCCAATATTGCTGCGCACTCATCTGTTCATGGTCAATATTGTCAATTAGAGCAGCCAAAATGTGCTTTAAATACTGAGCCTTAAAAGATTTAATCAAATGTTGCTCCATAGGCTGGAGTATTGAGTTCATATTTTCCAGGAAGAAAGCAATCTTGATATTGAAAAAGACATCAACAAACAATACTGGGTGGATGGCTTGTGGCATTATAGAATAAGTAAGATGTTGAACGGACTTCCTTCTGCCTTGCAATAAACTTCTAATTCTGGTCATAACTGAGATCCAAGATAACTTCTAAAAATAACAGTCATCCACCCTTTACAGTTTGAGTACCAGTACGTGGGCATGTACGACCTGACATAACCTTTAAGGGCATGAGGGTTTTGATAGGTAAATGCACACAGATTTCAGTTTATGACCCTCTATATTAGTACCAAACAGAAGTGTTAGTCAACCTTTTGCTGCCTTAAAGCTGGTGTAGTCTTTTCAGCAATGGGAATGTAAGTGCTATCAAGCACTTTTTTCCAATATAAACCTGTTTTGTTGAGGTTGAATATCTGTTTGGGTTATATACTCCCCCTCCTCTATGATCGCCTTCAGTTTCGCAGGGAATGCATCCGCAGCATTTTTTATTGGCTAATTCAGCTTCTCCACATGTTATTATTATTATTATTATTATTATTAGCCATATGGTACAGGGAAGCCTGAGGCTTATGTTGCACCAGCCAAAAAAAAAATTCCCTAGTTACCCTGAGAGAGAGAGAAGTAGAAAGGAATCACCAAGAAAGAGAAGAATGATGATATCCAGCTCAGGACCCTGGGTTTGTCAAGCTCACCATACCCCCGGTGTTAAATTTTTTGCACTATGTTGTAAAACCACATCGTCGATGAAAATTTGCAAACCATCCTGAACTTGACAAAAAGGTTTAACTTCCTCATCTTCATCTCTTTTAAATCATCATAAGGCTAAGGGTTTTTTCATGCACTCATGCTAGGGTAATGTTAACATGTTTTTTATTTTGGTCACTCATCCATGTAGCAAGCATTTTTTTCATGCATTCCATCCAACTTGAGTGAGCATATTATGACTTTTGTGTAGTCAAGGGCACACCACTCTTAACCCTTTCTTTAATTTTATCAGCACTGTCTTGAATAGTGCATAATGGATTCTCACCTTAAGCACTTCCAGTTTCATTTCATGCGAAATTGATTTCCTTGAGTGCTTACCATCACTTCCACTATAACTATGAGGATGCTTACTAGCCATAAGGATAATAATAAAAATAAGTAATAATGCAAAATAAGTAAAAATAAGCACAAAAGAAAAAAAAAATTATGCACTTCCAGTGGATAACCAATCAACAATCTTCAGCAAAACAAAATTAGAAACACATGCAATTTACAGACATAATACATATATGGGTATATGTAAGAAATTAGGGATGCCCTAATATAATAATTTGAATTTTTTTGTATATGAATAATTCTCACTATATATTATATATACACAAACTGTGCTAATTAAAAATAATATTTAAAAATTTTGTATAATAATAAAATTTACATACAGTGGTGGACAAAAAAACTGCATCACATTAATAAAAGTAACATTTGCAGTGAAACATGTAAGATATTGTTTGATTACAGTCATTTTCTTTGTCACAAAGCAAAAGTATTGCATCAGTCAGACAGCAATTACAAGGTATTGCATCAGCCATTTCTATAAATATGGAGTTACACCTCCGCAAAACAGGATACAAAAAAGTATCCTGTTTAGTGGAGGTGTAAGCATGGCTCCATATGTTCAGTTGCCACCAAGAAAAAAAAGTGCAGCTGTAGCTCTGTCCCAGGAAGGATTTTCTATGCCAGCTATCACTGATAAAATACTGGTGTCAGGTGTGTGGGGTAGCTGTTATTAGTATTAGCGATTCCCACATGGTGCAAGGAAGCCTATGGCTTATGCTGCACTTAACTAAAAATATATACAGGTAGTTCTTGACTTGACAAGTTAATTTGTTCCTAGTGCATGCTCGTAAAGCAAAAACTCATAAAGCAGGAATTTATTTCCAATAGACATAATGTTAAAAATAGGGATTACGTTATCAACAATGAAATTAGTTAGCTAATTAGTTTATGTTTAAACAATGATTGATTTATCCAAAGAAATGAAAACGTAGCCTGTAAAATCAAGCAAATTATAATAATAGAGAAATTATTTATGACTTACAAATGTTAAATAATGTTTATTCTTTATCGTCATCATCAACTAAATGCACACTCGTTGATCACTCATTATTGGCTCAGCACTGGTTTGTTGCACAAGAAATCATCTTCTTCAGAAATGCTTCAAGAGGCGTTTATTTCCAAGATAATCTTCTCTTTTCTTTATAAATTTCAATAGCATGCATAAGCATTTTTTAACAGAACGCATAAATTTCAACTAACACGATTTGCGTGGAGTTTATAAGTTTACGAAGCTTAAAAAAAAAAGAATGAAGAGAAGATTCAGAAAATTTATTTATGTTTTTTATATGATTGAAGATTTCAGTAAAGGGCAAACACACTTCACCATAATAACGTAAAAAACCACACAATTCCAGCTATCAGTATTTTCGCAAATGGAATAACATTGAGTTTACTACCCATTTATAATTGCTTGCAGTAACAGAAAAGCCCAATAAACTGGAAAGTGCAAATTGTTTTTATTGTTTTATGGTCGTGACCTCCAGAAATGTGCTTTAGAAAAATATCTCAAAGATGTTCCAAATTGGTTCTTATAACATATGATAACGATGAAAGTGCAATGCATTTAATAATTTGAATTGGTAACTAATATAATTTACACTATAAAAAGGACCTTTTAGGGAGTTATATAGTGAAAATTTGAACTTCCGAGATCGTGGAATGAATTACCAAAAAAAAAATATATTTTGGCGCCTCCGTAGCCAGGTGGGAAGGAGCAGCAGTGCGTAGCATATGCTTCTTGATTAGACCACGGTTCGAGCCCGTCACCACCAACTACGGAGGATGCGGAAAGGTCAGGGAATGACCACCACATATTCCCGGAGCAATATGGCCTTAGTAGCTAATGCTCCTAAAAACCAAATAACAACAACAACAACCAAAAAATAATGTTATTGGGTTCACATTACAATATTTTCGTGATACGACAGTAACGGATTAATATCGTAAAGCGGGGTACACTGTATTGTATAGCTACGCATGTGGTTTGAAATGCGGTATTTATTAATGTTTAACATTCATTTTTTGCAATTAATGTTCATATTTTTAATTTTGTTGATACTTTATACTTGAAAAAAAAAAAAATCGTAAACCCAGGAACTCGTAAAGTGAGAACTGCCTGTATATATAATAAAATAAAAATAATAATAAGAAAAAAATTTTTTAAAATAAATAATTAATAAGAGAAAAGGAAATAGACAATCTATATGTTTCGCTCCTCCCATATGTAATTATCCAGACTGTCAGTCTCTTCCACCCATGTAGGTAACTTATTCCAGTAATTTAAAACTTGCTGGCTAAAATAAAACTTCCTACAATGCAGTCTAAACATCACCCCCCCCCCGTAACTTGAAATTATGGCTCCTAGTTGTAGAATCATTTATAACCATGAAAATCTTGTCTTCATTCATTTTACTTATGCCTCCCAGAGCCTTAAACACCTCAATCAAGTCTCCAAGCTCTGCAACCCACATATTTAAAATCTTTCCTCATATGGATGCCCTTCTGCTGATCTCACCAGGCAAGTTACCCATCTTTGGACCCTTTCAAGAAGCACAATGTCTTTCTTCAGGTGCAGTCTCCATACT
Organism: Mastigoproctus giganteus; assembly: GCF_048544385.1. Lineage (NCBI taxonomy): Eukaryota > Metazoa > Arthropoda > Arachnida > Uropygi > Thelyphonidae > Mastigoproctus > Mastigoproctus giganteus. The sequence continues at coordinate 27,858,913 of NC_143578.1, read as the reverse complement.
TGAACACGGTATTCCAAATGTGGTCTAACAATAGCCTTTTATAATGGGATTATGACGTCCCGTCCTTATCTCTACTAGCAATTGTTCAATAAATCATTGACAGGACACCATGGGCCTTCCTTATAGCCTGTCAACAATGCTCAGAGAACTTCATGTCTGACCGTATCGTAACACCGAAGTCCCTTTCCTCCACTACCAGCTTTAGTTCAACTCCCCAAGTGTATATAAATTATATTGGAGTTGCCATTTCCCAGTATAATACCTTACATTTTGCTGGATTAAAGCACAACTGCCATTGTTCTGACCATCCCTGAATTCTGTCTTGGTCATCTTTTCTGACGAATCGAAATTCAGCTTGCATGGCTCAGATGGGAAGCGATATCTCAGAAGACAAAAATCGGAGGCATTCCATTACGACTACATAACACTGACTGTAAAGTTCCCTGCTGGTCAGATTGTCTGGGGAATGCCTAACAAGCAAAGGGGCGGGGCAGATTAAGTTTATTAATGGAACGGTGAATGCAGAAACCTACACTGCTATCTTGGAGTGCCTGAAACCCATTATTAGGGATCACACAGATGTCCAAAACTGCATTTTTCAACAGGACTCAGCACCTTGCCACACAGCAAAATTGGTAAGTTTTATGCTATTTAGATTTAATGATGAGTTTGTCTTCTTGTTTCACAAGGCTTAAAACATACTTACACCTCATTTTTCTCCCTTAAGATGCAGTCATACCTCAGAAACGCTGGCATTACAGCATTGGACTGGCTCAGCAACAGTCCACATTGATAATGTCGTCTAAAATTGCTCAGAAGAAGAAACAAATAAGATCCAGCTGCAGGAGAGCATTGTAAGGGTGTGGTACCATGAAATTGGGCAACCGTATATCCAGAAGTTGATTAACTCTATGCCATATCGTTGCAAGACTGTAATTGCAGATCAAGGAGGAACAACAAAATATTGAGGACTTATTTTGCTGATTTGCAGTACATAATAGGACTTATTTTGCTGATTTACAGTACATAATACTATTACGTTACCTTGTCAGTTCAGTTTGTACACAAAAATGCAGAAGAATGTATGTTTGGTTGTCATGATTGCCATTTGCAGGATTTCTCATATTTCCATTAATTACGCATTTTACTCTTTGGGAAGATATTTATGGCAATTAGGTATATCAGGTGGAATTTTTTTATTGGATTTCATTCACAGAGATATATATCCCATCTAACAAATGCATTTTGAACATTTCTGCAACCAAAACGCAGCGCAAAACACTATTTGCAAAATTCACAGGTGATACAGTTTTTTTTGTCCGCCACTGTACATTACTTATAGAATAAACTAAATGGAAACTGAAGTCTGCAATGGATTTGACTTTTCACAATAGCATTGAGCTTTTATTTTGTGAGGCTATTGCAAAATTTCAGATACTGCTTGGCATTTTCAATCTTGTGAGTTAAAGGCTAACTACCAATGAGGTGACATTGCTCATCAAAATAGCCATATGGTGATAAGACTGCAAATATATAGCACATTACACAAGGGGTACTGAAAAGTTTGTGGCTTCACTAAAAAGCCATATATATTGAATACAACAAACTATATATACTGAAATTAAAGCTATATATATATATATATATATATATATATATATATATATATATATATATATATATATTGGAAAATAATACACACCAGTGGTTTTGTATTATTTTTCAATATTCATGCTCTGTGTTTTCAGAGCATTGACTGGAAGCATTCTACGCAAAAGATTGAGGTAATCTCAATTTGTGAAGGCGTATGTGAATCCATACACCTTCACAAAAAATCTGTGGCCCATTATTAACTGTGGCACTGATATATCAGTTTCCTTAGGCAGTCACAATAAGGCTGTAAATTCTTCGACTATAGATGTACTTGAGTATAAAAGAAAATTATTTATAGACAGTATAATCTTTTTTCCAATTCAAAATTCAGTTTGCAATACTTTTACTTAATAAACAGCTCTTTTTAAACACAAATAAGTGTTTGACAGCTTATGGTATTCTCTATTACTTATTTTTTATACTAATGAAGAGAATAATAAACAATATTTAAATTACATACTTTTCTTTTGGTAAATGAACAAGGTAACTATTAGTTAGTGCAGATTTTCCAGTCCCAGTAGGACCTACAAACAGAAGTGGTATCTCATGATTTAAATAAACCCCAAGCATAAACTTCTGACGTACTGTTTCATCTGTGGGAATAATAAGTTCATTAACCTGTAATGAAAAAATGATCATTTATAAAAGGGATAAACAAATATTCTATAGAAAATCAATCAAGGAAACATAAATTAGAAGAAATAATAAATAGCAATAAGAATTAATATATGTGGTACGTTCTGGTAGCCACTCATGTGCTGAGCAATTTCATTTATTATCAGAAATTTCATTTATAAAAGATCTTGTGAGTTAAATAGTTAAATAAATAAAAATTGCACTTTTTAACTTATTAGAAACAAAACATCAGAAAACATACAATTCAAATAACAGTTAACATTAGTATTAGCTGCGGCATATGATGCAAGAAAGCAAGCTCATACAGCATCAGCCAAAAAAAAAAAAAAAAAAAAAAACTTCCCATTTCTTCCATCAAGTTACTCCAAATGTTTGGAGTGACTGGATGGGAGAAATGTTTAGCCTTAAATTTATTTAAGCTATCAACTTCCACAACGACAGATGGAAGTCTCTTCCAGCAACCAACTACCAGCTGGCTAAAGGCAAACTTCCACACATCTAATCTACAACTGTCTTTCCTCAATCTGAATCTATGCAACCTCAGATTCTTAATCTGAGTAAGTGGAAGAATCCCATCATCGAGTCTGTTCAAACCATTAAAGACCTTATACACCTCAATCAGATGCCCTTGCAGGTGCCTAGTCTAGAGATGCTGCAACTTGCAGAATTTAAGCCTCTCTTGGTAAGGGCACCCCTTTGTTCCTCTCACCAAACTTGTTGCCCTTCTCTGTACTCGTTCTAGCAACTCTACATCCTTCCTAAAATGAGGCCTCCAGATCTGTATGCAGTATTCAAGGTGTGGCCTGACCATTGCCCTATACAAAGGGATAATCATCTCCTTGTCTCAGCTAGCAAAATTCCTATATATCATGGACAAGACTGCATGAACTGCTTTGGCAGCCCTTCTACACTGCTCAGAGAACTTCATATCTGACTGCACAATTACTCCCAGGTCTTTTTCATTCCCCACTTCCCTGAGTGTAGTACAACATGGTTGACACACTTCTCTTGGGTTATTGCTACCCATATGTAGCACTTTGCATTTGTCAATGTTAAACTTCAGTTGCCACTTCTCAGCCCATCTGTCCAACATTTCCAAGTCCTGTTGCAGCAGCATACTGTCATTAACAAAACTGCCAACCTTTGTATCATCTGCAAACTTGGACATTAAGTCTGATATACCTTCATTGATATAACTAATAAACACACAAAACAATAATGGGCCAGCACCAAACCTTGGGGTACTCCACTGATAACATTAATCCACGTAGAGCAGTGTCCATTTATTACCACTCTCTGCCGACTCCCACTCAACCATCCCTTTACCCATTATAGAAACCTGCCCTTAATGCCATAATACTCCAATTTCTACAACAGTCTTCCATGTGCATCAGTATCAAAGCTTTCCTAAAATCCAAGTAGATGATATCAAAATTATTTTTTTCATCCAGTTCCTTTGTGACCACATCATAGTATCCAATCAAATTGGTCAGACAAGATCTCTCCTTAACAAACCCACGCTGTGTCTGAACTATAACTGCAGCCTTGTCTAGGTGATCCTGCAACACTTCTTTAACCAGTGACACCATTATTTTCCCCAGAACATAAGTCAAACAAACAGATCCATAATTATTTACGTCAACCTTTGAACCCCCCTTTGTGAATTGGGGATACAATTGCACATCTCCAGTCCACGGGGACCTCCCTTGAATCTAAGGATGCTCTCATAATTATGGCTAAGGGTTTGCTTACTTCCCTCACTGCCTCCTTCAATATAACTGAATGCATTCCATCCATCCAAGGTGCAGTTTTTATGTTTAATTTCAACAATTTCTCCTTCACTTTGCTCTCTGTTATTACAAAATCATTTAGCTCCCTGTGAGAGAATTTAGTAAACTTCTGTCCTCCCTTCCTTACGGAATTCCTCATTTGTGAATGTAGATGCAAAATACTCATTCAGTTTGTCAGCTATCTGAGCAGGGATCATCAACAGTCGAAACACCAATATCAAGTGGACCAATCTGATTCATCTCCTTTCTTCCATAGTTTACTTAAGTAAAGAAGTCTTTGTTGTTTCTCTTTGCATCCTTTGCAAAGGATTTCTCGTAATCAGCCTTAGTTTGCCTAACCCCCTTTGTGACTTGATTACAGACTAGCTTATATCTGCCATAGGCTTCTGAGTCGCTTGATAATTTATATGCATCCCACGCATTTTTCTTCTCTGCCACGAACCTCATTAGTTCATCTGACATCCATTTAAATCTAAATCTTGAACAGCATTTCTTAGTTGGTATGAAAATCATAGTAGCTTTCAAGATTAATTCCTTGAAGGCATCCCATTTAGAATTTGCTGTTTTGAGCAACATCAGTTAATCCCATGTATAGAATTTAAAAACTGTCTGAGACCACTGTAGACCCTTCCCTTTATAGTCTCTTGATAGTTGTTGTTGTTAAATTGTTATTTGGTTTTTAGGAGCATTAGCAGCTAAGGCCATATTGCTCCGGGGATATGCGGTGGTCATTCCCCCACCTTTCTGCACCCTCCATATTTGGCGGTCACGGGCTCAAATCCTGGTCTAATCAAGAAGCGTCTCTTGATAGTAGTTATATCTTTAAGTAAATCCCACATCAGTACACTGTGATCACTGTCACCTAGTGGTTCCTTTATCTGCAAATTCTTAATACATGAATAATCATGGCTGATAAAAAGATCAAGTGTATTACTCCCTCTGGTTGCCCCTCGAACATGTAGCTGTGGAAAACAGTCCTCCGATAAATCCACGAAAGTCTTGCTAGTGTGCAAGTGACCCACCCACAATTTCCAGTCAATATCTGGAAAGTTAATATCCCCCATTACAAGACATTCTGATTTACTGGCCCACTCTATTTCGCTGCACAATTGTTCGCTGTACTCATCAGGGTCATTAGACCTATAACACACACCTACTCTCATTTTCCCTTTCCCAGTGTTTATGTCACACCAAACTGACTCAACACTGCACTGTCCACCCATGTCAACTGGATGCACTTCATTAGATTTTATGTATTTCTTAACTAACAGCATAACCTCTTCTCTCTTTCTACTCTGCCTATCCCATCTGTACACATTGTACTCCCCAAATTCCAATTCTGCACTGCTTATATATCTGTGTGAAACCATGTCTCTGATATCCCAACAATATCTGCCTTTGATGTCTTGACCAGCACTTCAAATTCATCAAATTTATTTACTATACTTCTAGCATTGGTGTACATACAAGTATACATGCACCTGTTCCTACTCTTAGTTAGTCTAACACAGACCATGTATTTACTTGTTCCATGATGACTCCCAGCAGCTCTTGAAATTCCCAGCAACTTGTTCTCTAGACTGGTGCTCATTACAACAGAAGCAGTGCAGGAATCACTTTCGCCTCTGCCTGCGGCTACTGTTAATCTTTTAGTCTGAGAATCTCCCACCAAGCTAGCAATTTTTCGACCCATCTAACACTGCCTCGATAGCATCAGCAAATATTCTTGCACCTTTTCTATCTAAGTGTATCCCATCCTTGTAGAAACAATCCTGTTAGCAAACACAAACCATGCTGAAAAAAATTCTACCCCATGAACCTTGAACAATCTCTCCAGGGCCAAATTGATTGACAAGGCTCTCATCACATAATCTCTCCTATTGTGTCTCGGAAAAATTGCAGACACTTTCAAATTTAACCCTAACTCGTGATTTTTTTTCAACATTGACTCTAAATAAATCTGCAGATCTCTTATTCTTAAGGTCATTAGTGCCAACGTGTATAACAATATCACCTTTTGTGCCCCTTAAAATATGATATCTGCCCTACAACATCATCAACTTTTGCCCCTGGCAGACATACCCTGGTCCTGTTCCACCTATCCTTTTTGCATAATATATTCCCTGTCTCCCTTACAATTGAGTCACCATCAATAACTAGCTCCTGTGAGGCCAGCACATTCTGCCTTGGCGATTGTAGCTGTGTTGCCTGAGACACAGGAGTGAGCTTTGGCATTGAGTTGGGCAACTGAGAGCTTGATGGTTCCTCATATTAATTTCTTCTAGAGCATCTATATCCCACACCTCAAACTTTCATAGTTGCCCATCAGAATGCTGAGTTGGTACCTGATTTCTTCACAATCTCTGCACCTAGCACACACAAAGACATCCTCCTTGGTCAGATCACGTCGTGTTCCAGAAAGATCTGCAAACATTTCACATTACGCACATTTTTTTTAGACTGTGATGTGTTAGAGAATTGCACTCTTCAGTTCTCCAATGAGCCACAGCACTCATGCTACTTTGTGCACAGTGCTTTGCTGCTATAGTCTGGGTCATGATTCTGTTTAAGTACAATTTAATTAACAATGAAATTTAATAAGAGTAATAAATTTTACTGATTAATCAATAATACTATACTAAGCTAACAGATTTCTAATAGTGCTAACTATTATGCTATCTAATTTAAAGGTAAACCTTATGCTATCAAGTTTGGGATATACATTATGCTATTAAGGTGCTGAAATTCTTCTTTCAGCAATAAGATGCTCACTAAAGCTTTCTCTAAGGTTTTAAGAAGCACAGAGGCACTGGCTAAGGAAACGTCTGTACCTTTTATTATTTATTGTTGTTATTACAGCATAAAGAATGTCTGAGAATTAATGAGGTTACTAAGATATTGTTATAAGTTTTTAATCAATATTAATACATAATACTTACACGTGCTTCTTTTGGTAAAGTAGTTTCTGTTTTATCTATTGTATCAAGCCATTTTACCCAATCACCTTTCTTTGTGTTATACATGAAATCATAAACTGTCCCTTTTTCAGGAAAAAGTTGATTTTTGTTTAGACGAAATGTTTTTGGTTTAGGATGGTCTTCAATTGTACTATTCAGAAGTTCTCTATAATACTCATCAAATTTTATCCTGCTAATGTTATTTATTGTTGCACCAATAGTCCATACCACTGCAAAGAGGAAAAGAGTTTGAAGTCCAGCTGTTATCTGAAAAATAAGATTGAATAGTTTATATTAAATACTGAACTTTTTAATATACATAAAATTTTAAAATCAGAAAAGAAGAATCATAAAATAAAAAGAGGGTGGAATTTTAGCTAGCCAATGGTGTGGCTCCTTAATTATCTTCTTTACTAATTCCATATGTCACATGACAGTTTTTAATATTATTATTAGTAAAATGATGCAAAAAAGAAAGCTTATGCAGCATTGGCACAGAGAGAGAGAGAGAGAGATGTGTCGGAAATGTTCTCTGTCCTTGTGTAGTATTAGTGCTATTAGTGACAAAGATTGATCCTTTTTTTTTTTTTTTTTGGCTGATCCTGTATAAGCTTGCTTACAGGATCAGCCAAAATCAGCCATAAGCTTGCTTATACAGGATCAGCCAAAAAAAAAAAAAAAAAAACCTATCTACCTCACCTGTCCATCTTCTCTAGTAATCTGTCGAATTTTACCTCAAATTTATTCACACTACCCACTTCCACAACACCAGATGGCAGTTTATTCTAACAATTACTCCCAAGCTGAAAGAAAATTTTAACACATTTATCCTGCCGCCATCCATTTTCAATTTAAGTTTACATCCCCTTATATGTGTTGTCCAAAAAGGAGTTAAGGAAGCCATCTAAATTTTGTTCATTCAATAGATTTATAGCCTTAAACACTTCAATAATGTCTCCTTACGGGTGCCCAGTTTCCAAGCACTGAAATTTGCAGAACTGAAGTCTTTCGTGGTAAGAGTGCTCTTTTGTATCATTTACAAATCTGGTTGCCCTCCTCTGTCCAACATGTCCAAATCCTTTTTTAAAATGTGGTTTCCAGACCTAAATGCAGTAGGTGTGGCCAAATCATGGCACTGTCCTGAGCTGGATATTATCATTCTTTTTCTTTCTTGGATTTCCCTTCTACTTCTCACTCTTGTTCTCTCACGGTAATTCAGAAATTTTTTTTTGGGCAGAAAGTATGGATATAATCTCAAAGAAGGAAGAAAGAACTTGTACACCCTCACCCACCTGATGTATATGGATGACATCAAGCTCTATGCGGCAACCAAGAAGCAACTCCAGCAACTACTCCGGATCACCGAAGAATTCAGCAAGAACATCAGGATGGAATTTGGTCTAGACAAATGCAAGACCCACACACTGCACCAGAGAAAATTAGTTGGCCGAAACTACCAGCTGCTGACTGGTAAAGAAATCAAAGCTATGACAGAAGGAGAGACCTACAAATACCTAGGGATGATGCAGGCTCAGCAGTTAGAGCACAAGGAAATCAAGAAATGCCTGACCGAAAAATATCATCAGAGACTCAGGAGTCTGCTGAAAGCAAAATTGAATGGAGGGAACACAGTTAAAGCCATAAACACCTATGCAGCTCCAGTATTAACATACACCTTCGGGGTCATTGATTGGACTAACACCGAGCTAGAAGATAACATGCGAAAGATAAGGACAATGATGACTAAGAGCCGCCAACACCACCTGAAGTCAGCAGTGGAGAGACTAACAATAGTTCGGAAAGAGGGAGTAAGGGGCCTGATAGACCTGACAGAGCAACAGAAAACAGTGATAGTTAACCTGAAGGATTACTTGGAGAACAACACAGCACCACTCCACCAGGCCATAAGGAAGATAGATAAGTAGTATACCCAACTCAACATATGCGAGGAACAAGACAGCACAAGAAACAAAGTTAGAAAGATGGACAAAGAAGACACTACAATGACTTCCATCAAGATCATATCGATAACATTGCTTCCAATGCATGGCTCACAAGCGGGAGGCTCTTCCCCGAGACCGAAGGATTCATGCTGGCCATCCAAGACCAGGTAATCAACACCAGAAACTATAGAAAATACATCGCAAAAAAGGAGCCCAGAATGTCAGATGACACATGTTGACGATGCCACCTGGCCTCAAAAACGATCCAATACATCACTGCAGGTTGCAAGGTGATCACCCAGACTGAGTACACTCATAGACATGACCAAGTAGCCATGATAATACATCAGAAGCTAGCAAGGAAATACCAGTTGACCAAAGAAAGTGTACCTATTACAAGTATGAACCCCAGGCAGTACTAGAGACCCAAACCCACAAGCTGTATTGGGACTGCGCCATAATAACGGATAAGACCATCCTGCACAACAGACTGGACATAACCCTTGTAGACAAGATGGAAAAGGCTACCTGATTGACACAGCAGTGCCCACCACTAGCAATGTCCAGAAAACCCATGAAGGAAAAATTAGGAAGTGCACGAACCTGAGACATGAAGTCAAGGAGATGTGATATATGCAAGAAGTATCAACCATCCCGATCATTGTTTCAACCACTGGTATGGTGCCAAAGACTCTACATAGCAGCCTAGCAGTAATAGGTCTCCCAGCGAACACCTACAAGGAACTCCCGAAAGTCACAATCCTGAACACATGTAGGATAGTCAGAGATTTCATCAACCAACAGTAACACCAGACATTACAGCCAACCTGTGTACTTGGTAGCAGTACCCATCATGGAATGGAATCCCCGAATCAGGGAGAAATAATATAAGAGCAACAACAATAATAATAATAATGAGAGAATCACTTCCTTGTCCCTGCTGGCAAAATTCCTGTATATAATTTAAAAAACACCATGGGCTGTCTTATTATTATTATTATTATTATTATTATTATTATTATTATTATTATTATTACTAGCCACATAGTGCAAGTAAGCCTGAGGCTTATGCCGCACCAGCCATGAAAAATTCCAAGTTACCCTGTGAGAGAGAGAGAGAGAGTCAGAAGTAGAAGGGAATCACCAAAAAAGAGGGAATGATGATATCCAGCTCAGGACCCTGGGCGTGCCAAGCCCGTACTCACCAGATGTGAGCCTCTGGGAGCAACACTGCTCAGAAAACTTTATATCAGACTGTAGACATGCATTTACTCATTTTGGTGTATTAGTTGCCCATTTATTAAGAATATGTCTGTCAATGGCATAAATGCGAAATGGTTATCTTATTTGGTATTCATATATATCTATCTCACTGTATATATATATATAAATAAAATCTCTGTATTTCCTACTGCTGCAGTTCAGCATGTATAATCTGCAAAGACATTATGTAGTCTATGCTAAGCTACATATTTAAAATGTTTAATTTTCTTTTAATTTCTATCAGTTTTCATGTTCCCTAACCCAAGATACATTACAGGTTTCTACAGCTTTTTGTATTATTTAAGCTACAAACATTACCATTAAAAACAAGAATTTCTAATTAGAACTAAAGGAGCTCGCATTCCACTTCTTTCAACATGGTGAATAATGGAACTTCTGTTAGTGTTGTTTCCATAATTCAGAAAGAAATAAAAACATCCTCCCTGACAACAGATTACCCTACCTCAGGATCCCTTCTTATTCACTGTAATTTTAGTTTGGACTGGGCTGTGAATGCAAGTTTTAAACATATGGCACTTCTAAATTAGGGTACTGAAACGACTGTAACATCTAATTTCAAGATTCCAGATCAAAAAAAAAAAGTTGCTGTTAGGACACCCTAATATCTCTTCATAGGTACAAATGTATCTCTTCAAATTTGGTTTGAATTGGCGTATAAACACAAGAATTATTAGTGAGACAGAACAACATCCAGACAGACACATATACACAGCAATTTCATAAGATAATTTACATTTTTGTAAAAAGGCTAAAAAATGAGAAAACATCCACTCCATACCAGATAGAGTCAGTCACTATCAGTGCTAAATGATAAATTAATAAAATAAAAGATGCCACTGATATATCTTAGTTAAATTTGATAGTGACCTACCTCTGATATTAAAATTGCTTCATCTCTAACTTCACCACTTTGTTTCTCTTCCACCATATCAAGCAATAAGCTATTGTAAAGTCTAATTAAACAAAATGCCAAATGTAAGTCAGATGTGACTAAGAAACGGTGGCATTCAAACTTTATAAAGGTGAGTGTAGGTGGGACAAGCCATTCAAAGAGGTCATTGAGAATCTTCTTTTGGTCAGGATCCAAAGCATCTGGGACAGTATTCATGTAAGAATTTTTAATAGGTCTCCATCCAAGCTAAAAAATTAACAAGTTCATTAAAAAGGTTTATTAAAATAATACACAGAAATAAGCAAGTCAAAAGAAAAGACATTTTTGAAATAAATAAAAACGATAAATCAAAAACCAACTAAACAAATCATAGCACCATAACAATAAGTGACTATAAAACAATATCAAAATTACTAAAAATTATGAAAATATATACTATGTTTACATTGTGTATTGATGCTACTTTGAAGACTAATAAAAATCAATATACACAGTATGATAAGTATTTTTTATTAATTTCTGGAAACAGCTAGTTGAGTTAATTTTGGGATATATATTCACCTCATAAGGCTCCATATAAATCATTCCACAACGTGATACTGTTGCTGGTGAGGCTTGTTCTAGATCTGCAGGTTCAAATATCATATTCATTTGAGAACTCATCTGGATAATTTCTCCACTCATAAGACATAACTAATATATAAAAAAAATCAAAATTTGCATTATAAAAGTTTTGTAGTTATTAATTCAGGATTTTGTAGTTAACTATTTAGCATTTTGTAGTTAACTATTTAGGATTAAAATGTATATGATTAAGTTATCAACAGAATTGAATTACTCTCATTTCAAAGGTGAGAAATTTGATTAATCACATTTCACATATCTGAAATGTGAAATCTGTCTATTAATGAAAACTTATAAATCTAAAGTTTTCATTAATTGATACTTCCTATAAAACTTATTTGCATAGATGCTCTCTATAAAACCTGTGTGATCTATTTGCAAATGGATATTTTTTCTAAACACAATCGAGCATCTGGGCAGGGCTCAAAATGGGAAAATTTTATGAAACAGAATGCTCATCAGGATAACATGTGCAGAAGGCATCCATTCCAAGCCCTCTATATGGGGAGAAGATCATATCCACATTAGTATGTGGGAGTTTAATGTTTTTCAATGAATCAACACAAATATGTATTTTTTTAAAATAAAATAAAATGATTAACATATTCATAATTATGATAGTTTTAAAAAATGATTCTTAAGAATCATTTTTTAATGTAAGCAGTCCTACAAGAAGATGGTTACACTTTAACATTTATAAATTTATGATATTTCCATATAATCTATATATATATATATATATATATATCATTGAATTTTTTTTGGTTAATAATTATTCTAAATTAAAAAATAAACATAAACCTAAATCTAAATTAAGATAACCATGGCCATAATTGTTAAAATTATAAAAAAAATTTTAAATGTTCATAATATAAAAGATCATATCATCACATTTACATTTGCAGTATTTAACATTTTATAATGTGGACAGACATGAATGCTATATGCTAATTTTTTTCTCAATAAATAATACAATATCCTTTATAAAATTAAAATACCATTTTCATAATGGTAACAATTATTTATTTATTTTTTTTTTTGTGAACTAAGTGATCACATGCAGGTTGATTTTTGTACATCAAGATTTAAAGCTTATAGTAGCACATCATTTTTCTCACTACATTTTTTTTTCTGTTTTAGGCCACTATAAATATAACTGTAACAATTTGGTAAAAGAAAAGCTTAAATAAAACACCTAAAACATCTCCAATTTATATTTCCCAGTTTAGTAGCCTATAACATGAATGTCAGGAGAAATTTTAATTCAGAATTTTTTTCCCTGGATAGATTATTAAATGCATTATAAAAGTAAATATCTTAATCATAAAACAAATTTTATTATTATTTTAAAAAATCTTAACCTAAATGGAATTTATGTTTATCACAGAACTCCCATTTTAGAATATTATAATGTAGCTGTGAAAAAAAAGAAACTCCCTGCTCCCAAGTCTAATAATATCAATAATTAAAGGAGTTGACTTTGCAACCTACTACAGTCAAAGGAGGATAGGAGAAGGGGGAAGGGCAGAAAGTGAAACCTGATCGCCCAGTTCAAGAACTTGATTGGGCCTTCAAGATCTTTGGAATTAATTTGCCTAGAGACAGGATTTCAATTGCAAGATATGGATTTTCAGAAATAAATATTTTATTTAAAGGATACTGGGATACTGAGCAAGTCTAAAAGCATGACTGGCCTTACCATTAAGGAGAATATAAGGTTTCATTTTATGAATTATAATGTCAAGGGTCAAATGCCCAAAAATCAAAACTAAACCTAATTATAAAAAGTTAGATCACAGGAGTATATAGGAGCAAGCTTCATCCACTCCCCTGAGGCATTTTGAGATTGTTTATTTCAAAAGTTACTGATTTTAAATAGATTTTGTACATATGTACATATTTTGTTGTATATATGTGTGTGTGTATGTGTGTTGTGTCTGTACAAGTGTACATTCAAGGCCAAAATATGTGTTGTGCAAGCTGAGAAACTTGGAATAGCTCATGATGAGGAACTACTCCTCTGGCTGAGATTGGCTAAATAGAGCCTCACCTGAAAAGGCCTTTAAGAATTCCTCCAGTCTGTGAGAGCATTCCCATTCAAGCTTCTCCAAATGAGTGATAAGTTGAGTTGGACTCAACTATGCAAGGAGTGAGGTGGTACCCCCAGGGGCTCACATCTGGTGAGTATGGGCATGGCACACCCAGGGTCCTGAGCTGGATATCATCATTCTTCTCTTTCTTGGTGATTCCCTTCTACTTCTCTCTCTCTCTCTCTCTCTCTCTCTCTCTCTCTCTCTCTCTCAGGGTAATTCAGAATTTTTTTTTTTTTTGCTTGGTGCAGCATAAGCCTCAGGCTTCCTTGCACCATATAGCTAAGAATAATAATAATAATGGTGAGCAACCCAAATTAACTTTGCTAGCAAGTGAGAACTGTATGTTAATATGCATGTCAGCAAAAACATTCTCTTATATCGTAAAATGCAACCTTGAGACTACTTCAAGATTCTCTTACATTGTAGGATTCAATCTTGAGAAAACTATTATATAATTTCATATTATATTATATTATATTATATTATTCAATATTATATTATATTATATTATATTATATAATTCAATATTATATAATATTATATATTTTTAAATAAAATATCATGATTAACATATTCATAATTATGATAGTTTTCTTAAGAATCATTTTTTGATTTACGAAAGTTTAAGGTTTAGTTTTGATTTATGAAATTTGGCCCTTGATATTAGAAGTCATAAAATGAAACCTTATATTCTCATTAAGGATATAGCCAGTCAAGTCTTTGATGTCAACAAATATTTTTCCTACCACTATATTAGACATGTATATTATTATATCCTAATATACTATGCCTAGTGTTAAAATTTAACCTACATGAAAATATTTTTATAGGAACACAGCATCTACTGTACTTTCATTTATTACCAAGTGTTTATACTGAATTAGATCAAGGAATGCTAAACCATGGGTTAGAAAGTTATAATAAATTAGCAAGTGAGTTTAACTAGTAATATTACAATACAGTTGATGTGAAGTATAATTTATAAAAACTGAAATATTAAGTTATAATGAACTTTAATAACTGTTATTTAAAAAAATATCAAAAATATAATCAGCTACCATTAAACATCTACCCCAAAAATTTTTAGCATATTTCTCAGCTGGAGTTAAAAACAGAAAATTATAACTACAAGTACAGAAAAAAACATTTTAAACTAATAATTAGTTTAAAATGCTAATATGTCAGTCTTACAAGTTACAATGCAACAATTCAACTTTAGTGCATTAATGTTTTAAGTATAAAAATTTCTGAAGGATTATCTCATTAATGTTTTATAAATAATAATTCTCTAATAAACTTTTACCTTTTTGTTGTCATCTAGAACAGTATTCATATTTTCAATCCATACTGCATCAACTGGTCCATCAAAAAGAAGCCACTTTCTGTCTGGAGTAGTGCTGTTTGCAAATTCCCGAAAAGTATTTGCCAAAACACCTAAAGGATTAAAAATTTTAAAAAATTACATCTATAATGATTTATTTTTGGAGGAATTTTATATCAGGAATATGTAATTGCTACTTTATAGCTATATTTACTTCTTGTGTAATTTTAAAATTTTGAGTAGTGCCATGCATCTGTTATCTGAAAGAGCTTGGAAGTTCCTGCTGATATAAAATATAAATTCAGTTTATGTATAAGAACTTCTAGAAAAACAGTGCAAGCCTAGCTCTATTAGTTTTTTTTTTGAGAAAATTACTTGTAACACCTTATGTGAACTAGTACATATATTAGGATAATTTAGTATTAGTAGAGGCATACAATGCTCAAGAAAGCAAGCTTATGCAGCATCAGCCAAAAAAAACCCCTCCCATTCTACCTCTCCATTCGTTCCAAATGCTTGTCCAGCTCAGCCTTAAATTTATTTAGGCTATCAACTTCTGTGACAAAAGATGGAAGTCTGTTCCACGATTCAACCACCTGCTGTATAAAGGCAAATTTCCGCACATCTATTCTACAACTGCCTTTCCTCAATTTGAATCTATGGCCCCTCAGGTTCTTAATCTGAGCAAGAAGAATCCCATCAGAATTCAGCGTGCTCAACCCAGTCAAGGCTTTATATGCCTCAATCAGATCACCTCACAGGTGTCTACTCTCCAGGCGATGCAATTTGCAGAACTTAAGACTTTCTTGGTAAGAGTACCCCTTTATTCCCCTCATTAATCTTGTTGCCCTTCTTTGCACCTTTACGAAACCAATAGCCCCTCCCTTTAGCTGTGATGGTAGTTACATCTTTAAGTAATTCCCATATCAGTACATTGTGATCACTGTCACCCAGTGGTTCCTTTATCTGCAAATTCTTAGTGCACAAATAATCACTACTGATAATCAGATCAAGAGTATTACTCCCTCTGGTTGCCTCTCAAACATGCTGCTGTAGAAAACAGTCATCCAATAAATCCAAAAAAGCCTTGCTAATGTGTGAGTGACCAACCACAAGTTCAGTCAATATCTGGAAAGTTAAAATCCCCCATTCTAAGACATTCTGATTTACTGGCCCACTCTATTTCTCTGCATTACTCATTATACTGATCAGATTCATTAAGCCTATAACACACACTTACTCCCATTTTTCCTTTCCCAGTGCTTAATGTCACACCAAACAGGCTCAACATTGTATTGTCCACCAACATCAATTGGATGCACTTCCTTAGATTTTATGTGTTTCTTAACTAACAGCATAACCCCTTCTCCTTTCCTGTCCTGTCTGTCCTTTCTATACACATTGTACTCCCCAAATTCCAATTCTGCACTGCTTATATCTGTGACACCACATCTCTGATATTCCAACAATATCTGCCTTTGATGTCTTGACTAGCACTTCAAGCTCATCAAATTTATTAACTATACTCCTAGCATTGGTGTACATGCAAGTATACATGCACCTGTTTCTACTGTTAGTTACCCTAACACAGCCCATGTATTTATTTGTTTGACTATGACTCCCTACAATCCTGGAAATCTCCATTGCCTTGCTTTGCATGCTGCTGCTCATTCCAATAGAAGAAGTGCAAGAATCACTTTTGCTTCTGCCTGCAGTTTTCCGACCCACATAATACTGCCTCGATTGCATCAGTAAAGTTCCCCATCCCTGTAGAAGCAATCTCTCCTGTGAACAAGAACAGACCAGGCTGAAAAAAATTCTAACCCTTGAGCTTTGCATAATATCTCCAAGGCCAAATTGATCGACAAGGCTCTCATCATATACTTCCTTCTATTGTGTCTGGGCAGAATTGCAGACACTTTCACATTCAACCCTAACTCGCAACGTTTTTCAATCATTGACCTGTACTTGTTGAGTAAATGTGCAGATCTCTTACTCTTAATGTCATTAGTTCCAACGTGTACAACAATATCACCTTTTATGCCCTTAAAAGATGACATCTGCTCTACAGCGTCATCAACTTTTTCCTGTGGCAGACATACTTGTCTGCCAGGAGAAACTTTATAACTAGCTCCTGTGGGACCAGTGCATTCTTCCCTAAAGATTGCCAGTGTGTTGCCTGATGCACAGGAGTGAGCTCTGTCATTGAGCTGGGTGGCTGAGAGCCTGATGGGTCCCTCATATTAATTTCTTCAAGGACATTTACCCTACACCTCAAGCTCTCATAGATGCCCATCAGAATGCTGAGTTGGTGCCAAATTTCTTGACACCAGATATCTAGCGCACACACACACACACACACACACACACACACACACACACACACACACACACACACACACACACACACACACACACACACACACACACACAAGACATCCTCCTTGGCTAGATCATGTCCTGTTTTAGAAAGTTCAACAAATATCTCACATTTCGCACATTTTTTGAGACTGTGATGCATTGGAGAATTGCCCCCTTTGTTTCTTCCCCGAGTTACAGTACTCTCGCTAGTCTGTGATCTTCACATCGCAGTTCTAGTCTGGGTCATGATTTCCATTTAAATACAGTTTAATTAACAATGAAATTTAATAAGATTAATAAATATTTTTGATTAATTGATAATACTATATTAAGCTAATAGATTCCTAATACAGTGCTTCGTATTACGTTATCTAGTTTTATGTTATACCTTATGCTATCAGTTCAAGATATATACAGTGCCTCCGTAGCCAGGTGGGAAGGAGCAGCAGTGCGTAGCACACGCTTCTTGATTAGACGAGGGTTCGAGCCCATCACCACCAAATACAGAGCATGTGGAAAGGTCAGGGAATGACCACCGCATATCCCGGAGCAATATGGCCTTAGTTGCTAATGCTCCTAAAAAACAAATAACAAACAAACATCAAGATATATACGTTACGCTATTTCTTATCAATTACAATATTGGTGCCAATGCCGGGAGTCGTAACTTCCATTTATGTGGCATTTATGTGGCCAAACTGCCAATTGGTGTAGTATTATTCAGGTATGACTTCAATATCTGCAGTTAGGAAATGAAATGAACAATAAAAAAGAAACAAAAGGTATTAAACAAAGTAAAAATTACCCTAAAGAAATACTGTAGTCACTTGAACACATTTTTTTGGTAATATTCAATATTTCTAATGAAAAGAAAAACAAAACTTAATTAAAAACTTAAAATTTATAAAAGTTTTCATATTATATAATTATCATTCATACTCACCGTCAGACCATTCATGAGAAACAGGATCAAAGCAGCCATATAACTGTCCCATTGTAATAGACTTTGGATTAATGATCCGATATATAACTTTATATTCTTCCATACCACATTCTGTTCCTAACTTATTTATGTCACCTAAAGCTGCAGCTAGAATTTGATAAGCTGATGTTTTACCGCCCATTGGGTCACCAACAATCATTAGACCATGGCGTACAAGGATCATTTCATACACCTAAACAAAGTTCATTAAAAGAGTATAGAGCCAATTTACTTTCTTTAATTTATATAAATATATGTGGATTTGTGTGTGCATTTAATTTCACAAACAAAAAACTTATAGAGAACATGAGTGTGACAAACATTATTTTGGCTAACAATTTACAGTGACCAAGCTAAAATATGTCACTGTAAATTGTTATCTCAATAGTTATCTCTTGTAATTAACAGGATTATTTATTAAAATATATCAATTTCATGTTTACTATGTTTCCTTTTTACTTAATAAACATTAAGAAATACACTGGGTGATGGACCTACGTAGCAAGGTGTCAGTGGTTCAGTAAGTAGTAAAATTCCGAGCGTTATTGGTAAAAGGAAGGATTTATTGGACTTTGATAAAGGACAGAATATGTGGGAGGTTGACGAGCTGGTGCCTCGATTTCCCAAACGGCTGAACTGGTGGGGTGTTTGAGAGCCACCATAGTTAAAGTGTACCAGAACTGGTGTCAAAATGGTGAAACAACGACCCAACGGCAAAACTGCAAAGGTCAGTGAAAGGTTAAAGTTAGAGGTGAGCGCCAGATCCAACGACTTATACAAGTGAACAGGTGCAGCACTGTTCAAGAGTTGACTACCCAATACAACATGGGCCAACCTGGAACAATATCTGCCATGACCATGTGTTGCATGCTTGCACGTATGGGCTATACCAGCAGATGACCCCTACAGCATCCTCTCCTAACCAAGGTCATCGGTGTAAAAGACTCGCCTGGTGCAAAAAGCATGCAAGTTTGATGTTAGAAGACTGGAAGAAGGTGTGCTGGTCGGATGAGTCACGTTATTTACTCCACACCATGGATGGTCATGTATTGATTTGGCGGCAACAACATGAGGCTCTTGATCCATCATGCATGGTATCAAAAGTGCAGGCCGGTGGAGGCAGTTGTATGGTGTGGGGCCTGTTTCACTGGCAGGAACTTATACCCCTGGTGCATATGGAACAACGCATCACTGGTCTCCACTATCGTCAACTGCTTGCTGACTGTGTACACCTCACTATGTTAGACTTTTTCCTGAATGGCAATGATGTCTTCCAAGATGACAATGCACCGTGCCATCGGCCACTTGATGTGCAAGAATGGTTTGAGGAACACGGTTCTGGCTTCCAGCATATTGATTGGCCTCTGAACTCCCTCAATATCAATCCCATAGAGCACTTGTGGGACACTATGGAAAGGCATATCAGGTGTCTGGATACACCAATCACCTCCATACCTGCATTGCTGGCTGCATTACTCACAGCTTGGTTGGCCATACCTCGCGAATGCTTCCGACATCTTGTTGAATCAATGCCACATCGGAAAGCTGCTGTACTGAGGGCAAAAGGACCTACAAAGTATTAGGTAGGTGGTCATAATTCAGTGATCACTCAGTGTATATAGTATGACCTATAAAAATGGGAATGCTTCAAGGTGTGCAGTTGCATTATTTTATTTTAAATGTATTGTGAAAAAGAATTAACCTGCAGCAAATACATGGGAACCAAAAGTGTTCTCAACTGTTTTTCAGAGATTTTCCTTACAAACAAAGAATAGTTCTAGTCTGCTGAGAGATCAGCCTACTTTTATTTAAATTATGATATTTGCAGTAGTTCTAACAGTTTTATAATTAAAAACAGGATACACCTGCAGAAAAAATAGGGTAGAAAAAAAAAGTAGGGTAAAAGATTCTGTTGACAACTGTGGGGGATGGGATATATTCTTGAAAAGCACTGCATTTAACAAAACTGTGGGTGGAGAGACTAATGTCCTATAGACAATAGAGATTAGGGGAAAAATAATAAATATGGCAATAAAATATATGAAAAAAAAATCAAAAGCAAAGTAAGCCATATTTGATTTATGCAACACAAACAATGAAGACTATCAAGTACTTTTATCTTCAGTTCCAATATAATAACTTTCCTTGCTCTTTTCACACATTCACTTTTAGCACTTGACTGTTTAGAAGCCAACTAAAGAGTAAAATAAATGTTAGTTTATAACAAGCATCTTCAAAGCATTACAAAAATAACTCCAAAATATGTCGGAAAAACAAAAATTTACAGAGAGGCAGTGAACACTATATATGGTGCACTGATAAGTGCATTATTGAGAAGAAAACGAATTCCATCCTTCTGCACTTACTAGATCCTCCTCCTCCATTCCCTAATGATCTTTGGGGGTGGGAGCAATAATTCTTATATTTTTTTGTTTAAGAGGACTGGACTTAACCACATATAGGTAAAAAAAAAAATAGACAGAAAATTTTTTGTACAGCACTCTTGGACATTACAAATTTTTGGTTTGGTTTTCTGAAAAGTACACTTTTATTTATATGGGTATGTTAATAAGCAAAATTCAAGATTTTAGGCTCTAGAGAAACTCTCTGAAGTAACTCTTGGACATTACATAGAGTGTCACTGTTGACACTTTATGCTTCAATAAAACTGTAATATCTCAAATACAGAACATAAAATATCATAATCCTCCAACTGCAGGCAGTTGGTGAGTGATGACTATATTTTTGCCCTGCATTTCCCATGTCTTTGAATATACAAAGATATAAGAAAATATAGGACAAAAACAGAAACATATTTTAAAAAAATGAATATAATGTGCACAAATAATATATGATCACACACACCAAAAAAATTACTTCTTCCAAAACAGGCAGATACTTTACTGTGTTAATATACAGAGATTTTTTATTCATTCATCATACTATTTCTTTCCTTTGCAATTTTGCAACCTTCAAATTTTTCATACCTACAGCATCATTACTCTGTACAGAAATGTTTGGAGATCTGGCTGACAACAGTGAATAACCTTCTCTGTCATTAAGAATGCCCGAGAAGGTTGATGAAGCTTGGGAACCTTGCTGCAAATCCCAAGGAAGAGTTCTGTAAACTTTCATAACAGATGGGAATGTCTTACAGCACAGTAAGGAAGATTTATTGAAGTAACTTGTCTGCACACCCTCACAAAATTCAGCTCAGCCAGTCACTAACACCAAATGCAAAATAACAGCATGTTCAGTTAGCTAAAGAATTCAGCACTCTTGGACATTACAAATTTTTGGTTTGGTTTTCTGAAAAGTACACTTTCATTTAGATGGCTATGTTAATAAGCAAAATGCAAGATTTTGGGCTATAGAGAAACCACACATTATTGTTGATAATCCACTACAAACATAAAACTGTCACTGTTGACACTCTATGCTTCAACGCACACCAAAGCATAAAGCTTTGGTTTGTACTCTTTGCATTTTGTATGGCTTTGGAACTGACAAGAATGATAACTGGTTTCAACAAAACAGTGTAAGGTCCCATACTGCAGCTGTCCTGGAGTTCCCAAATGAAATGTTTTTCACAATGTAGTTTCTAGCAACTTACACTAAGGTGTATTGCAAAGGTCCGGTGTGTCCTCCAATGCCACCTGATTTTAACCCATGTGATTTTTATCTCTGAGGTTATCTCAAAGAAAGAGTATTTCAGAAGAATCTATAATAACCATTCCTGTGCTCAAGAAAGCAACTGAAGACTATTTTTTCTGTTGGAGTTAAAAATTGCATCTGTGTATGTTCTACACAACTTCACACTTCGACTGCAACATATTAAACGTGTTGTGGCATGAATTTCCCAACACTGCTAAATACTTCAAGTGTTAATTTATGTTTCTAAACATATTTTATATTCTTCAGATGAATAAAATGGTATGAGGAATAAAAAATTACTCTATAATTAATATTGTATTATGCTGAGTAGGATCAAAATTCGAAAATTATAAGAAATATAGGATGTCTTTCAGATATGCACAATATATAGGGAACTATAGGACAGTAGAAGCACCATGGAGTGCCACTACCAGACTTATGATTAAAAATATATAAGTTGCCACAGAAAAATAGAATGCAGTATCCAAATATTTAGGAAAATACAGAACATAATGTAAGAGAACATGAAACAAAAAAGCAAGCAAGCAGGTAATGTACCCAGTGCATTACATTTTTGGCACATTTGATATTTTTTCTTCGATTAACTGAATTTTCATTTTATGTGATTAACAGAAATGAAAAGTAAATAGAAATTTAACTTGTTACCAATTAATTACTAATTCATTTAATAATAATATTTAAAACTAATTCATGTTACTTTGCTGCTAGACACCGCATAATATAACGTTCATTCAGCTTTTTGTAATACTTTTTTCCTCTTGGATTTTAATGAAAACTGAAATGCAACACATTTCTCAGATCTTTGATTTAAAAAAATAAAAAAATAGCAATATGTACCTCATCACAATACACAGTCAACATTTTGTAATGTACTTAACTTATTTCTTCTTGGATTTTAATAAAATTTTCTGCTGTAATTAATATATAAGGTCAGATCAAAAATGTTGATATCAATTGCAATTTTATTTAGACTATGTATATAAAGTGCTTAGCATCATAATTTAACTGAACATGCCACTGTATAAGAAATCCTCTTTTTCACTACTAGGTATCAATAAATAAACCATTTAATTTTGCAAATATACAGGGTTTGATCAAAAAATTTGGTGAAATATTTTAAAATTCTTGAATGCATATTCAATTTTTGAATTCTTGATTGTGACTAAGGTTCAAAATGACATCTTTTGAGCATAGACACACCAAGTTTTAAATTGCTATGTGCTAGTCTAGTAGAAAGCTGCTTTTGAGTGATAATTTGTTTCTCTCATTTGTCATTTGTACTGAAAATGACTAAATATGAGCAACACTCATTTTTAAATTTGGCTGGTAAAAGTCATTTTCATCATGCTTCACCCAACTTATTTGTTTAATCTGGCACCATGACATTTGGCTATTCCCAAAACTAAAACAGGACACAAAAGGAAAACGATCTAAGTTGATTCAAGAAATCTAATCAAACATGACTTCCAAAAATGTTTTGGTGAGTGGCACGCATAATGGAACAAGTGTGGTTGCAGAAGGAGATTATATTGAAGAATATTAACAAAGTAAACAATTATCACTAAATAAAATTAATTTTTTGTCACATTCACTGAAATGAAATTAGTAGTAGTAGTAGTAGTGGCATGTGATGCAAGAAAGCAAATGTATGAGCTTATGCAGCATCAGCCAAAAAAAAAAAAAAAAAAAAAAATCACACCATTCCCTCCAAATGCCTGTCCAGTTCCTCCTTAAATTTATTCAACCTATCAACTTCCACAACGACAGATGGAAGTTTGTTCCAGCAATTAACCACCCGCTGGCTAAAGGAAAATTTCCGCACATCTATTCTACATCTGTCTTTTCTTAATTTGAATTTATGCCCCCTTAGATTCGTAATCTGAACAAGTGGAAGGATCCCATCAGAATTCAGCGTGCTCAACCCATTCAAGGCCTTATATACCTCGATCAGATCACCGCGCAGGTGCCTAGTCTCCAGCCACTGCAATTTGCAGAACTTAAGCCTCTCTTGGTAAGAGGACCCCTTCATTCCCCTCACCAATCTAGTTGCCCTTCTCTGTACACGCTCAAGTAAATCTACATCCTTCCTAAAATGAGGCCTCTAGACCTGTACGCAGTACTCAAGCCGTGGCCTGACCATTGCCTTATACAGAGGGATAATCACCTCCTTTTCCCTGCTAGCAAAATTCCTATATATCATTGACAAAACCCCATGACCTGCCCTGGCAGCCTGTCTGCATTGCTCAGAAAACTTCATATCTGCCTGCACAATTACTCCCAGGTCTTTTTCATTTTCTACCACCTTAAGTGTAGTACCACACAGTTGGTACGTTTCTCTGGGGTTACTTCTACCCATTTGTAGTACTTTGCATTTGTCAAGGTTAAACTTCAGTTGCCACTTCTTAGTCCATCTGCCCAAATTATCTAGATCCTGTTGCACACTGCCATTACTGTCCATTGATTAAACCACATGCAAAGTTTAATCAATTTTTGATTAAACCTTGAATGTGGGGCCTATGTTTTTTACCTTTTGGAATTTAATTCCAAATTTATATTATTTTATATTATCATTTTTAATATAAAGATATAACAATGAGTATTTACCTGGATTATTTTTTCAACAAACCATGGAACTCCCTGAAGATTTTTTGCTTTTATATTATCATTTAATGCCTTGAACATCACAACATAGTCAGGCTTTGGCAAAACAACTCCAGGAAATAAATCGGAGATAATGCCCTCAAAAAGTGGAACATCCTAAATATAAATGAATTCCTATTATATGTAATAATAATATCTCTAAGTAGAAATTTATCTATGCATTAACTTTTGTAACATGCATAGGTTTTGGAACATTTAGATAAGAGCAAAGTTATATATACTAAAGCATTCTGATTGGTTATTACTAGATATGTGCACAAGCATGAGTGTGTGTGTGTGTGTGTGTGTGTGTGTGTGTGTGTGTGTGTGTGTGTGTGTGTGTGTGTGTGTGTGTGTGTGTGTGTGTGTGTGTGTGTGTGTGTGAACATATGAGAAAGAGAGACTTTAACAATGCTAAAAGCCACTGAATTTATATTTAGCATAGACCTCAAGATTTTTTATCTAAAAATGCAACCACTGTGAACCTGCTATATAATGGATTGAGTAAGTTCAATGTTGATAGCATCCACCTATTCAGACTTCACACATGAAGGGGCATAAATTCAAATTGAGGAAGGATGGTTGCAGGACAGGTTTTTTCCTTCAGTTAGTGGGTTAGAAAAAATTCTATCTGGTGTTGTAGAAGAGGCAAGTAGTTTGAAGAAATTCAAAGAAGAACTAAATAAACTGTTTGAAGGAATGGCCAGGTGACATGGGAAGATAATTTAGCACAAAAATTTAATTACAGTTGAGGAAAGAATAATATACTGCTAAATCTGAAAAATAAATTTTTGATAAACTTTCTAAATTGAATACAATTAGAGAGAATAACTTGACCTAGGTAAAATTTATCATAAAAATAATTAATCAGGGAATTGTTTGATTTTTTTTTTCATATATGCAATATTACAAAACTATTGTTTTTCAATAAGCATGAATTTATTGAAAAAAAATAAATCAACAGAACCAACTGATATTGTGGAAAAAGCTAAAATATTAATCAAAGGCTTAATTACAAAGACAAAATCTGGTTGTCTTCAAGCCTAGTGTAAAAAAAAAAAAAAAAAAAAAACACTATTAAACCACCAAACTAGTACAGCATACTAATGTAACAATTCATGTTATACTTGGAAAAGCCTAGTTCTGTTACCTGGGTTGAGTATCAGGATACCTTAACATTCAAAGTAAAATAAAATCATAAAATTAAAAAGCAAATTAAAGTGACACCCACCTCTAGCAGGCCGACCGGGCTAGCCGAGTGGGTAAAGTACCTGCCCGGCAACCCAAAGGTCGCGGGTTCGATTCCCGCCTCGGGCTTGGATCAAAGTACTGCAAAAACCTTGGGAGGTGCAATATGGCCACAGCAGCCGATGCGCCAACAACTACCAAATCAAAAAAAAAAAAAAAAAAAAAAAAAACCTCTAGCAGTGAAATGCACAACATTTTGCAAATCCATAAAATTGTTAAAAAAACCGACCTGAATAAGCTGGGCTTTTAAACAATCTTGTGGTCAGTTTTTCAAATAATCTTGTTGGGTTTTTAAACAATTGTGTAATTTTTTTTAAACAATCTTATATCTCATAAGTTTTAAAATTCTTCCATCTGTATATTTTATAATCATTTAATCCAACAGATAGTGAGGTGACATGAGCTACCTAAAAAAGAAGCTCTTACTATTTTTAATATTAGCATAATCAATTAAAAAGATGAGCATATATTCAGAGGCATTTATAATCCAATCAACTAACAAAATTAGAACTAGGAGGAGGATGATAATTCTCCTCCCCCTGGAAGGAAGTAGGGCCACATACTTTTGGCCCTACATTCCTTGGTATTCATTCTCTTTGTTACCTATAGAAGACTTTAGCTAGCATTTTAGATAGTTAAAGTTTGTCTTTTACTTTGCTTTAAATTCTAAGGAAAGCACAGTGTTGTTCTGAAAATAAATATCAGTTAATGTTTTTAGTTATTTATGTATCTATTTAACAAAAATAAATCAGTTATTTAATGCAAAGATGTGTAATGAGCTCATAATAAGCTAATTATTTGGCATTTATGTCCTTCAAACATCATTATATAAATCAAGTGATTTATACAGGGTGTTTCAGTTAAACGTTTCAGAACTTCTAAGAGGGGTAGGGTACATCCTGACAACTCGAAATCATATAGCAATGTGGGGTCGGAAATGCTTTCCTGAAGCGGTGTTGTACACAGAAACACCATAAAGAAAAGAGACCGTAAGTGAGAAATCGTTTTAATAATACATGAAAAGAAGCAAAAGGTACATGGATTAAAGTAAGTGTTCGAAGTTTCTTCCACGGGCTACAATGCACGCCTCACATCTCCGACGCATGGACATCCGAACATTCTGGAATATTCCAGGCGAATTTCGAATTTCTTCGGCAGCTACTGCGATTCTTGCAACCAGCTCCTCCGCATTGTCAACAGGGGTGTCATAAACTAGCGATTTCATATGACCCCAGAAATAAAAATCAAGACATGATAGGTCGGATGACCGAGCAGGCCAACTCACGGGACCACCACGTCCGATCCACTGTTGACCAAATGTGACATCCAGGTAGTTACGAACATCTCCGCTATAATGGGCAGGGGCTCCATCATGTTGGAACCACATTGTCTGTTGTCGATGCAGAAATCTGTTCATCTCTCAAAAGTTGTGGCAATACTTGCTGTAGAAAGATCAAGTAGATAGGTCCGGTTAGACGACACGGTAACAGGTAAGGTCCGATGAGGTGATCTCCCATAATACCAGCCCATACATTGACCGAAAATCGAATCTGTGCTGCACGACGACTTCTGTGTACAATACCGCTTCAGGAAAGCATTTCCGGCCCCACATTGCTATATGATTTCGAGTTGTCAGGATGTACCCTACCCCTCTTAGAAGTTCTGAAACGTTTAACTGAAACACCCTGTATAATGATGTATATAATTTATATAATTATATAAATGAGGAGCCGAATGAACCAGCTAACTTCCATAAATTTTGTTAATAAGAACATTAACCCTTTACAATCCAGATGTGGTGGCCACTCTGAAATTGTAAAATTCTACCCAATGTTGTAGCCACCATGACCATTGGCATTTCCAAATATGGAATTTATTTTCCCACTGTACTGGTGCAATTATTGTTCTGCCATCTATTTACATTTCATATAAACACTCTGTAAAACTAAATCAATGTTTATTGATATTTATATTAAACTGTTAACAGTAGGTGGCATTTTTTTTTTTTTAGTGCTCTTCCAGTCTGATATCATGGCTGCCACAACTACTGGTATTTCCAATTATGAAATTTGCTTTCTTGCTATCATCATCATCATCAGTCATTTTCAATCCACTGCAGGATGAAGGCCTCTCCAGCAACTTTCCAGTTCCTGCTGTTTTGAGCACTGGCCATCCATTTCTTGCTATGCTGGCTCAAATTATTGTACTGCCATCTATTTATACTTCATATAACAATCCAAAAAACTAAATATCATATTTATATTCAATTGTTAATAGCATGTGGCATTGTTTTTTTCACTTTAGAAGTTGTAAAGTATCTTATACTCTGTTAAGTATTTGCAGCCAAGATCTTGAAAAAAGCCTTTATGATAAAGAACCTGAGGAAAAAAAAAAAAAAAACAAAAAGTAAAATCTTTCAGATAAGGCAGATTCACTACTCCATAAGATGTGACTGGGTTTTTGTTTCACTAATCAAACTAAAGGCGTTTATTGGTGAATTATTAATATGGGAAACTAAATGATACAATTGATATAAAGGAATACTATCTGAAGAATGGATGGATAGAATTCCATTTTTCAAAAATGTATTTAGCAGGAGAAGATTTCTGCAGCTATTCTGGATGTTGCATTTCAATGCGGATGAAACGTTTTATGAAAATTTTGTTCCAGGGAGAAATACTGCATTAGAGTTCTAAAATGTTTTACCATACTATTTTATATAGTAGATATTACACCCAAAAATAAGTAATTTTTGAACACCACATTTCAACTAGTCATTTTTTTGATTGTTAGAGATAGACTTCATAGCAAAGATAATGTAAATAATAAAAAAAAAAAATGCTGGACTGCAATGGGGAAGACAATGAAAATAATGCTGGACTGCATTAGCATTAGTAGAGGCATATGATGTAAGAAAGCAAGCTTATGCAGCATCAGCCAAAAAAAAAAAAAAAACTTCCACTTCACCCCTCTGTTCTTTCAAAATACCTGTCCAGCTGAGCCTTAAATTTATTTAGGCTATCAACTTCCACAACAAGGGATGGAAGTCTGTTCCACCAACCAACTACCCGCTGGCTAAAGGCAAATTTCCGCACATCTATCCTACATCTGTCTTTCCTCAATTTGAATTTATGCCCTCTCAGGTGATTATTCTGAACAAGAGGAAGAATCCCATCAGCATTGAGCATGCTCAAACCATTCAAGGCTTTATACACCTCTATCAGATCACCTCACCGGTGCCTAGTCTCCAGACACTGTAATTTGCAAAACTTAAGCCTTTCTTCATAACAGCAACCCTTTCTTCCATTCACTAATCTTGTTGCCCTTCTCTGTACTCGTTCCAGCAGCTCTACATCCTTATTGAAATAAGGCCTCCAGACCTGTATATAGTACTCAAGGTGTGGCCTGACTATTGCCCTATACAAGGGAATAATCACCTCCTTATCCCTGCTAGAAAAATTCCTGTATATCATTGATAAGACACCATGAGCTACTCTTGCAGCCCATCTGCACTGCTCAGAGAACTACATATCTGCCTGCACAATTACCCCAAGTCCTTTTCATTCTCTACCACTGTCAGTGTAGTACCACAGAGTTGATGTGTTGCTCTGGGGTTGTTATTTCCCATATGTAGTACTTTACATTTGTCAATGTTAAACTTCATTTGCCACCTCTCAGCCCTTCTGCTCAACCTTTCCAGATCCTGTTGCAGCAGCATAGTGTCAATAGGTTCCTTAACAACCCTGCCACCCTTTGTATCGTCTGCAAACTTGGACATTAAGCTTGATATATCATCATCAATATTCTTTATAAATACAGAAAACAATAATGGACCCAACACTGAACTCTGAGGGAGTCCACTAATAACATTAGTCCACGATGAGCAGTGCCCATTGATTACCACTCTCTGTCTTCTCCCCCTCAACCACCCCTTTATTCATAGCAGCAATTTGCCTCCAATGCCACACTGCTCCAATTTGTGCAGCAGTCTTCCATGTGCAACAGTATCAAAAGCCTTTTTAAGATCCAAGTATATAATATCAAAGTTATTCCCTGCATCCAGTTCTTTTGTGACTGCATCATAATATCCAATCAAATTGGTCAGGAAAGACTTCCCCTTAACAAAACCATGCTGTGTCTGAGCTACAACTGAAGTCTTGTCTAGATGATCCTGCAGTGTTTCTTTAACCAGTGCCTCCACTAATTTTCCAGGAACAGAAGTTAAACTCACTGGTCTATAATTACTTGTGTCAGCCTTTGATCCTCCTTTGTGAATTGGGGTCACATTTGCACATCACCAGTCTATGGTTACCTCCCCTGAGTCTAAGGAAGCTCTCATAATTTATGGCTAAGGGTTTTCTTACTTCCTTTGATACCTCCTTTAATATAACTGGATAGATCCCATCCACCCCAGGTGCCTTTCTTGTGTTTATCTTCAACAATTTCTCCTCCACTTTACTCTCAGTTATTACAAGATTATCTAGCTTACTGCCAGAGCTGTATGGCGCCTCCGTAGCCAGGTGGGCAGGAGCAGCAGTGCGTAGCACACGCTTCTTGATTAGACCGGGGTTCGAGCCGGTGCCCACCAAATACGGAGGATGCAGAAAGGTCAGGCAACGACCACCGCATATCTCCCGAGCAATATGGCCTTAGTTGCTAATGCTCCTAAAAACCAAACAAACAACAGCCAGAGTTGAATACACCTCTGGCATTCCCCTCGCTGAATAACTCCTCATATGTGAATGTCGATGCAAAATATTCATTTAGTTTGTTAGCTACCTGAGCAGGATCATCAACAGTTGAACCATCGATATCAAGTGGACCAATGTGATTCATCCCCTTCCTTCTAGAGTTTACATAAGTAAAAAACTGTTTGCTGTTTTTCTTTGCATCCTTTGCCAAAGATTTCTCATAATCTGCCTTTGCCTGCCTAATCTCCTTTGTGACTTTGTTACAGACCAGCTTATATCTATCATAGGCTTCTGTGTCACATGTTAATTTATATGTACCCCATTCATTTTTCTTCTCTGCCATGTGTCTTATTAGTTCATCTGACATCCATTTAGGCCTAAACCTTGAACAATATTTCTTAGTTGGTATGTAAAGCCTTGTAGCTTCCAAGATGAGTTCTTTGAATGCTTCCCATTTTGAATTTGCTGTTGGTAACATCATCAGTTGGTCCTACTGTATAGAATTTAAATACTGTCTCAGACCATCATAGTCACCTTTACGAAAGCAATAACCCTTCCCTTTACCCCTGATGGTAGTTACCTCTTTGAGTAAATCCCACTTCAGCACACTGTGATCACTGCCACCTAATGGTTCCTTTATCTGCAGATTCTTAATGCATGAAGAATCACTACTGATAATCAAATCAAGAGTATTACTCCTTCTAGTTGCCTCCCGAACATGCTGATGTAGAAAACAATCATCCAATAAATCCAAAAAAGCCTTGCTAGTGTGAGTGATCAACCCACAAATTCCAGTCAATATCTGGGAAATTAAAATTCCCCATTATAAGACTCTCTGATTTACTGGCCCACTCTATTTCCCTGTACAGTTTCGTATTATACTCATCAGAGTCATTAGGCCTATAGCACACTCCTACTCTCAATTTTGATCTCCTAATGCTTATGTCACACCAAACTGACTCGACACTGCACTGTCCAGCAATGTCGACTGGCTTCACTTCCTTGGATTTTATGTGTGTCTTAACTAATAGCATAACCCCTCCTCCCTTCCTATCCTGTCTATCCTTTCTGTAGATGTTGTACTCCCCAAATTCCAGTTCTGCATTCCTTATATCTGTGTGACACCACGTCTCTGATATCCCAACAATATCCACCTTTGATGCTTTGAGCAATACCTTGAATTCATCAAATATATTTACCAAACTCCTAGCATTGGTGTACACGCAAGTATACATGCACCTGTTCCTATTCTTAGCTACCCTAACACAACCCATGTGTTTACTTGTATTGCAATGACTCTCAGCACTCTCTGAAATATCCTGCATCTTGTTTTCCAGGCTTCT
This sequence comes from Mastigoproctus giganteus, assembly GCF_048544385.1. Classification (NCBI taxonomy): domain Eukaryota; kingdom Metazoa; phylum Arthropoda; class Arachnida; order Uropygi; family Thelyphonidae; genus Mastigoproctus; species Mastigoproctus giganteus. The sequence goes on along the minus strand of NC_143578.1, from coordinate 27,826,780 downwards.
GCTCATTCCAATAGATGCAGTGCAAGAATCACTTTCACCTCTGCCAGTGGCTACTGTTAATCTATTAATCCTTGTCTCCCCCCAAGCTAGCAGTTTTCCAACCCAACTAACACTGCCTCGATAGCATCAGCAAATATTCTTGCACCCTTTCTATTTAAGTGTATCCCATCCCTGTAGAAGCAGTCTCTCCTGTTAACGAGTACAGACCAGGCTGAAAAAAATTCTACCCCTTGAGCCTTGCACAGTCTTTCCAGGGTTGAATTGATTGACAAGGCTCTCATCATATACTCCCTCCTATCGTGTCTGGGCAGAACTGCAGACACAAATTTGAATTTCAAAGTTGAACAAAGTTGAATTTCAAATTCAACCCTAATTCACGGCTTTTTTTCAACAGTGACCTGTACTTGTTAAGTAATTCTGCCAGTCTCCTACTCTTAATATCATTAGTGCCAACGTGTACAACTATATCACCTTTTGTGCCCTTAAAAGATGATATCCGCTCTACAACATCATCAACCTTTGCCCCTGGCAGACTTACCCTGGTCCTGTTCCACCTATCCTTTTTACAAAGCATGTTTCCCGTTTCCCTGACAATAGAGTCACCAACAACTACTAGTTCCTGTGGGACCAGTGCATTCTGCCTTGGGGGTTGCCGCTGTGTTGTGCGATGACCAAGTGCAAGCTCTGGCGTTGATGTGGGCAGCTGAGAGCTTGATGGGCCCCTCAATTTAGATCCTTCGAGGGCATCCACCCTGTCCTTCAAGCTCTCATATAGGCCCATAACAACGCTGAGTTGTCGCCTGATTTCGTTACACTCCTTGCATCACGCACACACAAAGACATCCCCCATGGCAATAACATGTCCCGTACCTGATTGTTCCACAAACATCATGCAAGCAGTGCATTTTAAAAGGCTGTGATTCAGATGGCAACTACCCTCCTTAGTTCTCCTCTGAGCCACAGCACTCCCATTAGCTTGAGCCTTTTGCTTTCCTGCTCTGGTCTGAGTCATGATTTCAATTTAATTTCAATAAAATTTCAATTTCAGTACAAAATTAGAACCCTAAACTTGTATCCCAATACAGTTATAACGCTATATATATTTTTCAGTATCAAGTATTATCTACGAGTTCTCTTTATATAACTTCTGTAACATCAGAAGTAACATAATTAATTAATACAAGTTATGTATTAATTAATTATGTTACGTTTGTAATCTAAGCCGTTATATGTATTTAGTTAAAAGTATAATTTAATTGACAACGAAGTTTAACAAAATTAATAGATTTTTTTGATTAATTGACAATATTATGGGGAAGACAATGAAAATAATGTTGAAAATAATGCAACGAAGTTTAACAAAATTAATAGATTTTACTGATTAATTGACAATATTATGGGTAAGACAATGAAAATAATGCTGGACTGCAAAGGGTTAAATGGTTTTTAAATATTTTTGTAATATGGTAGATCATAAATTCCTCATTTATGTTGAGTGGTTAAGTAGCATTTACTATTAACCAAAATTATAAATCATAGTACCTGAGCCAAAAACTTTGCAAGGTTGACATCATTGATAGCCCTTAAGACTAACACTGATTCATTTTCATCTGGATATTTTAGTTTTAAGTTGCCTGCTGCTGTGAGTACTGACTTTACAGCTCTCATTCCATAATCATAGTGATGTTGTGAAGATAACTGTTCAGAGCACAAACGATAAGTGGCTACTATCTTTCCTGAAAGACTAAAAATACATTAAAGGTTTTAATTAAATTCCTTTGAAGGAACAAAATAAGAATCATAAATAAACTTTGCTTAATGCTTTTTATTGACTTTTCCTACTGTATCAACACAGTCTTGAAATTTTTCATTCCAAAACATTTTTAAAATTAGTACCATAAGATCTACAAATATTCTAGAGCCTAATGAAGTTTCAAACGACTGAAAATTTAGTGCAACGAGAATCTAGTGTCTTCTCACTCGAGGCCTGTTGTATACCATCTATTTTAAATCACAGCCCTTTTTATGATCTCTGCATGGTTTAAAAGCTGTATATTCAAAATCTTACCCAATCACCTTGGGATGTAGTTTGTGTTAGCTCATGGAATTTTCTAATTCCATGATCTAGCACAAAAGGGCCACCACAAGGCTAAATATGGTGTTTAGTTACATATTTTATCTACTTCAGCTTATTTTACACCTCAGAAACTAACATTGTACTGTTCTTAGCATTTATCAAGTTTTAGGAAGTTTTATTTATATACAGGCACTCAACGGCTTACGTAATACTCGACTTACGGAAATTCGACTTTACATAAGTTTTTTCCAGCTGGTGCAAACTTAAAAATATCGTGGAAACGTATTTTGCATCCCATAGGAAAAAATGGAGGTATCGTGAAAATATTGTAATGTGAACTCAATAACACTTTTTGTTTTGTTTTTTTTTTGATAATTTGTTCCAAGACTTCGGAAGTTGAAATTTTCGCTATACAACTATGCTATTTATCTCTCTAAAAGGTCATTTTTATAATGGAAATTGTGCTACACTTTCATTGTTATCATATGTTCTGTTATAAGAATCAATTTTGAATGCCTTTGTGATATTTTTCTAGAGCACATTTCTGGTTTGTTTGTTTGTTTGTTGTTTGGGTTTTAGGAGCATTAGCAACTAAGGCCATATTGCTCCGGGATATGCGGTGGTCATTCCCTGACCTTTCCGCATCCTCCATATTTGGTGGCGACGGGCTCGAACCCCGGTCTAATCAAGAAGCGTGTGCTATGCACTGCTGCTCCTTCCCACCTGGCTACGGAGGCGCCTCACATTTCTGGAGGTTACTACCAAAAACAATAAAAAAAATTTGAACTTTCCGGTTTATGGGGCTTTTCTGTTAGCATAATCTATTATAAACAGGTAGTAAACTCGATCTTACTGCATTTGCGATAATACTGATAACTGGAATTCTGTGGGTTTTTACGTTACGGTATTATGGTGAAATGAGTTCCCCTTCACTAAAATCTTCAATCATACAAAAAACATAAATAAATTTTCAGAATCTTCTCTTCATTCCTATTTACTTATTACAATGGTGAAGGGAAAGTGACCAACAGAAAGTGTAAGTGGTGGCAGGGCTAGGAAATGAAACAAAATTGATTTAGAAATGAAGATGATTAATTAAGAAGTACGAGGCAGGACAAAGTTTGTCATCTATTGCCCAGAATCAGGTCTCGCTGCTTCAACAGTGAATACTATTTTAAGGGACAGTGCACATATAAAAGAACATGTTAAAGGATCAACGTATTTAAGATCAATAGTGATCACAAAACAGTGTTCAGGTGCTATATCGAAGATGGAAAGCTATTAATAATATGGATGGAAAATCAGATTCAGAAGCAAGTGCCCCTGAGGCCATTCAAGCAAAAGCAAGAGTATTTATGAAGATATTAAGGATAAGTATGGCAAACCCCAAGTCAAGTTCGTGGCAAACAATGGATGGTTTAATAGGTTCAAGCATTGCACTGGTTTCCAAAACATTAAAGTATGCGGTGAAGTCACCAGTGCCAATTCTGCAGCTGCAGAGAAATTTTGTGATGTCTTCGAAAAAACCCCTTCTAAATCTCCACAGCAGTGTGCTTATCAGCTGGAGAGTTAATTCTGGCAATGATGCTCGAAAGGTAAAACTTGCTGATGTTATGCCTGTTTCCTCTCTTTTTGTAATTTTATAATTTTGAAATTTTTGTAATTTTGTACACTTTTGTAATTTTTCCTGCAAACAAGATAGAAAAATTGAATAAATAATTCTATTTACATGTTTGTTGAACATTTCTTTTTTGCTTCAACCAAATTCAGTGCACATAGTTGTGAGTTCTGCATAAGCATTTGGGGAAATTCCAACTTACGTAGAGTTCTGCGTAAAATTCCACTTATGTAGAGTTCTGTGGAATGGAACCCTTATGTAAGTTGAGGAGTGGCTATATACACATATAATAATGAGAAAACTACGTTTACTACTTAGTGCAATGATCTGTTGGGAATAGTGATTATTTATTTAGAGATTCAATTGATAGCACAGTACAAGGCAACTCACAGTAAAGTGCCTCCACAATATGAGTTTGATGCATTACATATAAAACCTAGTTTGTCCACTGCTGCTACATGCAGAATAACACTATGCTGGGTACAATAATGTTTTACAACTCTCATAGCATGATGCTTTTATCTTAAATTTATCTGAATTTATTTTAAAGCCACACTACCTTGCCTCTCATGTATTGTGGATATATTGTGCAAGAGAGGCTTAAGTTCTGCAAATTGCAGTGGCTGGAGACTAGGCACATGCGCGGTGATTTGATTGAGGTGTATAAGGCCTTGAATGAGTTGAGCACGCTGAATTCTGATGGGATCCTTCCACTTGTTCAGATTATGAACCTAAGTGGGCATAAATTCAAATTAAGAAAAGACAGATGTAGAATAGATATGCAGAAATTTGCCTTTAGCCAGCGGGTGGTTAATTGCTGGAACAAACTTCCATCTGTCATTGTGGAAGTTGATAGGTTAAATAAATTTAAGGAGGAACTGGACAGGCATTTGGAGGGAATGATGTGATTTTTTTTTTTTTTTTTTTGGCTGATGCTGCATAAGCTCATAAACTTGCTTTCTTGCATCACATGCCACTACTACCTACTACTATATCTTGTCACTGGGCTGGTGAGGTCTTCACAGTACCTACCTACCACTGATGACATTACAAGCAGGATTAAACCTGGTGGTCTATGTAGCAACATATACTTTAAATAGCAATATATTTCTCCATCGAAACAGTGCTTTTTATTTAGAGTAATTTGTAGCAAACTGCCTCCACAATATGTGATTGATGCACAGTAGCAAACCCAGTTTCCTCGTAGCTGTATACAGAGTCAGAGTAAAGTAAAGTTAGTCAGAGTAAAGCTATGCCCTACCTGTACAATAATTTTTTATAACTCTTGTGGCATGAGGCTTTAATTGTAAATTTACTTGAATTATACATAAATATACATTATGTAACAGTAATGAGTTTTAAATTATATATGAGCAGGGGCAAGCCATCCTGAGGGTGTAAGGGGTGCATCACATCCGGGCGCCAACCTGAAATTCAACATATGAAGAAAATTTTAAAGGTGGCAGCAAATTTCAATTGGCACCCGGGCACCCAATTGCGGTTTGCACCTGGGGACCACATACCCTAGGAATGCCCCTGTATATGAGTATATAATAAAAATTATAATGTTAAAGAAAGACTCAACATATCAATAACAATGTTCATTCTTGAACTTGCCATTTATTCTTGGACTGCCATGCAAACTATGATTAAAGTGCCACAAAGCAGAAATAGCTGTTTTGGAAACTAATGAATTGTACTCATATTTTCCAGGCTTGACTATTCTCAAGATTTTTGACAAACCGCAGGAATTTTAGAATCACAGAATTCTGGTCTAGAGAAGTTCAAGCATAATTGCATATCATCTTATGCAACCCAGACACAGACTCAATGGTGATACTGCACATCACTGAAACAATATCTTTCAAAAGTTTTCCTGGAATTTTGCTAAAAACATCAACTGACTGGAAGGCAAAATTAAGCCAAAAACCACAATCCTCACGGCTGTTTCACCAGTCATTATAAGTTTTTCAGATAATAGCAGCTTCTGCATGGAAAGGATTACTTACTAAATGGTTAAAGTTAACCAGAAGCATATAAATTTTGTATGGCTGGAACAATAATACTTGTATTATTCTTGATCTTTTGTTATTGCTCTTGGGTGACATGTGGAAAAGCTGCAGCAGCAGAGATATCATGTAAAAGTTGACACATTTAGCTTGGACACAAGCAAAAGATATTATAGGTAAAATACTGTTCCACAACTGCTATCATTAGCATTAGCATTAGTAGAGGCATTTGATGCAAGAAAGCAAGCTTATGCAGCATCAGCCAAAAAAAAAAAAAAAAAACCCACTTTAAAAAAAAAACCAACTATCATTAAAACTTTTATAAAAGAGATTCATTTAATAAATCTTAAACAAGGGATTTAAAAGAATTAGTAAACTCACCTTCTTGCATCAACAAATCCCATTGAATATAAAGATATTTCTCCTATTAAGCCATAATCTGGCACCATCATGGCTACAGTTCGAAATAAAACCTAAAGGGTGAAGGGATTAAAAATTGTTTAAAAAAAATATTTTTTTTCAAATTCATGTTGAGAAATGAAATTGAAATATAACATACACTAGTGGCCAATTTATTAGGCACCCCCTCCCTCAGAACAGCTTGAATTTGTCATAGCAATCACACAACAGGTGTTGAGAGCATGCCATAGGAATGATGGCCCATGTTGACATTTGCTTCCCAGAGAATTGGATGTGTATTATAGAATGACACCAACTGCTATTTAATGTTCAAAGTGAATTGAATCATTTGTCTTGTCCATTCTCACACTAAATGGCACACACACACACACACACACACACACACACACACACACACACACACACACACACACACACACACACACACACACACACACAAACCCAATGTATTTGCCTACCTGCTTTATATTGCAAGTTATGAATATGCGATGCTGTTACTGAAGAAGTGCTACATTTCATGAAAAGAGTACTTAATAACATGGTCACTCTGTGTATATAAGTGTCAAAAACTTTCTAGTAAAGTACTATATCAGGGGTTCTTAAACTGTGGGTTGCGCTCCCCAGACTTGTGTACTATATTACTAGACACAATAAAGAAGTATTTAAGGAATTAAATTGATATTTTTCAATGACTACTAGCCTCCAGTCTGTACCTAAATTTGAAAAATTTTTCTATTTTGCCAACTGATTATTTATGTAAAAAATAATAAATATCTCTCCTGAAACAAAGCTTATTTAATTTGAAAATATCCACTTGTAGCTCCACTTACTTTTAAATTATCTGGCAATTCTTGACGACCTGCATATCCAGGATTCATAGTGATAAACATATTACATGTTGGATTTAAAGATAGTTCAGTTCCTTCAAACAAAAAGGTAGTCAGTTGTTGTAATATGGCATGCTGAATGCTATGAATCTGTTGAGCTACAACTGAGAGTACTTCCAATTCAATTCGATTGAATTCATCAAAGCAAGCCCATGCTCCTGCTTGAGCAAGACCCTTGAAAAATTTTCCCATAGCTTTATAATCTAAACCATCAGAGCAGTTGAAGACCACACACTGAAATGAAAGATATTTTGGATATTAGCATTAGAGAATTTCTAAAATTTCAATTCTTAAAATTGTTTTATTATTGAATTTTAATTTTAATTTTTTTTTTAAATATGCTGATCAAAAAAACTATTAAAATAATACTTGATGCTGGATGTGGAACAGTGCTTTTTATTTAGAGTAATTTGTAGCAAACTGCCTCCACAATATGTGATTGATGCACTAAGTAGCAAAACAAGGTTCCTCATAGCTGTGTACAAAGTCAAAGTATAAATCATCACATGAAAGCAAGTACGATGCTGTTACTGTTACATTACTGTTGATTAGTTTCCTGAACTTTGAAATAAGAAGCATTATAAAATCCCTTGCTACTAATATTGAGGAAGCCATTCATGGCAAAAAATAAATATGATTTTCTTGCATTAAAATAATATTATATTACTATGTTACAAGTCAACTATTGTTAATAATAGTTGACTTGTAACATCAATCTATTTAAAAAAAGAAATGTACATACAATCAATTAAAAGGTTAAGCAACAAGACACTAGTTAATTAATGGCAGACCCATTCAGGAGATGATATATTCTCTTCCAAACTACACTTAATATATATATATAAACTTAGTTCCAAAATAATACTGGCTTTCACAATCAAAGCCAAAAGTGTGTACATCCTATCTATCTGTATATGTGTACATGTAGGTGCATATACACATGTAAAGTATGTATAAGCCTATGCATGTATGTATTCTAGCAATAAAGGAAATTACACATTATATCACAACTAGTGCACATAATAAAGAATTGCAAAATACCTTCCCACCCTGGTGCCTTCGTAGCCAGGTGGGCAGGAGTAGCAGTGCATAGCACATGCTTCTTGATTATACTGGGTTCGGGCTCGTGACCACCAAATACGGAGGATGTGGAAAGGTCAGGGAATGACCACCGCATATCCCCGGAGCAATATGGCCTTAGTTGCTAATGCTCCTAAAAAACCAAATAACATAACAAACCTCCCTACCTACCAAGACTATGGAAACCTTATAAAGTGAACCCTATTCCAAAGGAGATTCAGAAAATAACAAATATCAAACTATTTCAAATGCACCTGCAATTCAAAAAACATTGAGAAAACATTTCTCAATGTTTACATTGAAATGTTACATTGAAATTAACATGTTAAACTAGAAATATCAGGAGGACATTTATAATTAAAACATTAATGATTAATTTACAAAATTTTATTATTATATAATTTATTATATATTAGTATATAATTTATTTACAAATAAATAAATTATATACTAATATATAAATAAATAAATAAATTGCAAACTAACATATAAATAAATAAATTACAAGTTAACTTACAAATAAATATACAAAATGATGATGATGTTACCAATGGTGTTATCAACTTATGATGTTACCAATGATGAATTCTAAATTGGAAGCCTTTGGGAACTTAATCTTGGAGGCTACTAGGCTTTTCATACCAACTAAGGAATACTGTTCAAGATTCAGGCCTAAATGGATGTCAGACGAATTAATGAGGCTCGTGGCAGAAAATAAAAAATGCATGGGATGCATATAAATTATCAGGCGACACAAAAGCTTACAGTTTCATTAATTTTTTTTAAAGAAAATCACAAACACTAAAAGGTATTAGAACCTATAGTAATTAGTACTGTGCAAGAAAATATTTGTTGACATTAAACTTGAATTTCTGTAGATTATAATTTTGATTTCAAATATATGTAAAGGAAGGTTGTTCCAGAAAGCTGAAGTTTAACTGATAAATGAGGAAGAATAAAAGTTGGCTCTGTAAGTTTAAAGTTGGACAGTAAATGGATTTTGACTCATTGCTGCACATGTTCACAATGGTTTGGAAGAGAGAGGGGGAATTACAGAAACCAGTTCAGAAAAACAGTAATCATGAAGGTATCTATAAAAAAGGCATGCAGAAGAAACAGAATCTATGGGACAGAAAGTGGAGAGACTTCATTAGAGATGAGTCATTAATTAACCTGGCTGCCCTCTTACGAATGGAGTCTTGAAGTCTGAGAGAGGTTGTAGGGGCACCACTCCAGATGTGGTAACAAATTCTATGATAGAACATATTTGAGATTTGTAGAGCATGCATAGTTGTTTAGAAGAAAAGTAACTCTGAGAGTGAAAGAGAAAACCCAGTTTTCTAGACGCAGAGAAAGCAATATTTGTGATGTACTTATGCCAAGAGAGATTAGAAGTCAGGGTAATCCCTAATAGAGATATGTGATCTTGTCTAGAAATCTGAGTGTCACTGAAGATAAGCATAGGAGCTGCAGACTCCTTTTAGAGAGATAACAAGAGGACTGAGTTTTAGAAGGATTGAAATTAACTAAGTTATTTTTACTCTATTGGAGAATTACCTGGATATCGGCATTTAAGGAATTGGTGATGGATATTCAAGAAGTCGAATCTGTTTGTGCACGGCAAGGTTTCTCAAACTGGTAGGTGGAATGCAATGTGATATCAACAACAAAACTATGGATAGTATTTCCAGTCAATGGAAGGTCATTAATATACAAGAGGGAAAGAGTGGGAGAAAGAACTGAACCTTGCAGAACACCAGCATTATTGGAGAAGTTAGAAGACAGAGAGCAATCTATCATCACGAGCACAGAGAGAGAGAGAGAGAGAGAGAGAGAGAGAGAGAGAGAGAGAGAGAGAGAGAGAGAGAGAGAGAGAACTGGACATCCAATTTCGAAAAACAGTAGGCAATCCATCAGATAAAAATGTGATCAAAAGCCTTAGAAATGTCAAGAGTGACTGCTTGAATTCACCAAACTTTTCCACTGAATTTGTCCATAGATGGGTAACAAAGCCAAAATATCAGTGGATCGACACTGATGGAATCTATATTGGTGATCATTAATTAGATGGAAGGTTTTGAAATAGTTTAGGAGTTTGCAGTTAACGAATTTCTCCATTACCTTGGAAAGAGTAGAGGAAAATCAAGTGGAATAAGAAAGTGTAAAAAGGCAACACAGAACAGAAGCAAGTTCAGGAATACAGGTTTTGAGAATATGTGGAGAAATACCACTAGGACCCAGAGCTTTCTTGGCATCAAGATCATTCAAAATTATTATGACATCCTTTTGATGAAAATCACAGAGGTTTTACATTACATTGAGTGGAGTGTACTGGGAATGGTGGGAGGTAGTTTACCAAGATTGTGAATATAAGAGTTAGAAGAAAAGTAGGATGTTAGTACGTTAGCTTTATGTTTAGCTGAGAAGGCAACAGAACCGTCAGGTTTTAATAGAGGTAGGAATACAGAAGGGCAAAAGTTGTGGCCCATAGCTTTGGCAAGGAAGAATGCTCAATTACCATTTGGATAAGAAGCAAGTTTTCTACTCTTAGCCTGTTAAAAATCTAGTTTGGAGTGGTTAATAACAGCTTTATAATTGTTGTGAGCTTTATTGTAGGCAGAAAATCAACCTGTAGATTTGGGTTCAAGCCAATTGTAATATGTAACATTCTTATCTTGATCAGCCTTGGCACATTTATTGGAAAACCAAGGTTTAGATAAAGGATGAGATTTTATGGTGGAGCGTGGAATAAAGGATTTCATCCTCAGAGAATAATTTCACTGACACGATCTGAGAAAACATTGATATCAGAAGATTTAAAACAGTAATCTAACCAATGAAATGAAGAATAGAAATCTCACAGATCTACTCACATGGAAGGGCATAAATTCAAATTGAGAAAGGATGGTTGCAGGTGTATAGAAGTTTTCCTTCAGCCAGCAGGTGGTTGAGTGGTAGAACAAACTTCCATCTGCTGTTGTGAATAGGGCCGTTTTTACCACTAGGCAAACCTAGGCAGCTGCCTTGGGCCCCATCTTTTTTAGGGCTCAGCACTGCCCAGAATGAAATAATTTTTTTTTATGAAAAAAACATTTTTGTTTTATATATATCTGTTTGATAGTAAAAACGAATTGTATCTGTTACATATTTTTATATTATTTTCTAACAATAATTTATATTTTATCCAGTTTATTACAATTTATTATGTTAAGAATATATTTAACTTTGCCTTTAAGTAATGCACTGGTGAAAGATCCTTTTCAGTTTTAAAATGCATTAAAAATTATCTGCGTAATTCAATTGGGCAGGAAAAAATGTCTGCATTAGCACTGTTACAAATAGAAGCAGAAGTTATGGAATCGATTAATTATGATGAAATAATTGGTAAATCTGCTTCTGTAAAAGCTAGAAAAAGGAAATTTAAGTTGATTTTTGGCAATTTCCAATACAATACTGTGTAAAAATTTATAACTTATAATTACATTGCAATACTAGTTTTTTTTGTTTATGTACTTGTACTACATTTTTATACTGTGCTTTTAAATTGTAACTGAAAACATTTATTTATTTAGAATTATTATTTTTTTTATTATATAACATTATTACTAATACTACTTAATATTTGTTATTGGAAACATCTCTTTTAATTACAATTTTTTGTTTTGTTCATATACTAGATTATTAAAACTGTGATTTTAATTTGAGATTAATGTTTATTTGTTGAATAAATTTATTTTGTATTGAAATGTGTTTCCTCGTTTTTCTAATAAGAAAATTGATTCTAGTATTCCAGATTATCCGCGTAACCTTTAATTAAATATCAATATAAAACTTTTAAGAACCCTAGTTCACCAATTTGCCTAGGGGCCCGTACATGTATAAAATTGGCACTGATTATGAATGTCAGTACTTTGAATAAATTCAAGGAATAACAAGACAAACTGTTGGAGGGGATGCATAAGTATGTCTTCTTTCATCATTTGCCCCTATTAATACTAATACTAATATTTGGTATTCTTGTAATCCCAAACAACATGAAGCTGAGAATGGCCAAGAGAGAGAGGTTCTATCAGAGAAGAGACCATTAATTATAAATAAATTTATTTTAATACATTATTCTGCAATTAATTTATTTGTCATATAACTAGAAGTTGCATAGAAAACTAAAATTTTATTAAATACATTTAAATTTTTATTACCTGTTTTGCAATTGCCTTAGCAAAATCTTTGCATGTTTCTGTTTTCCCAGTTCCAGCAGGACCCTCTGGAGCACCACCCAAATGTAATTTAAGAGCACCAGTCAATGTCCTGTATTTAAGAAAATGCTGATTGAAAAATCAACTGATTACAATAAAATTCTTATTGATGCAATTAAAGGCAATAAATTCATAATGATGATATACTAGTAATGGTGATTGTACAGCAAAAGTATGTACATAAGTTATTGCAAGAACTTAACTATTTAAAAAGTTTTTATAAATTCCTTACCAGTTAATAATGTTAATTATATGAAAATATCTTTTATAATGAGTGGAAAATTTAAAATAAACTCTATGTAATAAACACTTTTCCCAGCAGTGATTTTCTTTCCTTTTTTCTTTTGTTAACATATATGTGAGGGTTGACATGTGTGAAAGATCAGTTTGTGTGTTTTACAAAAAGCATTTTGTGATATTTTAATGTTTTATACACATTGTCAGTTGGATTACCATTTTCAGCCTACTACCAAATATGCCACTGAAACTTAATAAATGTTGTCACTTAGTGATGTGATGCACATATCATTGATCATAAGCTATTCTTAACTCAGAGATGATCTACCTTTTAACAAGATTAAGTATCATGTGTTGATACAACTTTGAAATAACTTTGGAATAGCCATATAATACTAGTGACAGATATAAGAGACGTCCAATCTTGGAACTGGCAGAATTAGCATTAGTATTAGCAACATGATACAATGAAGCAAAGCTTATATAGCACCAGCCAAAAAAAAACATTAAAAAAATCCAAATTCTTTCCAATAATTTGACCAAACTTTCTATTTATTCAAACTGCCCACCTCCACATTAGGTAGAATTTTACTCCACAATTCATTACTCTTTGTCTGAAGGTAAATTTATGTATATCTGTTCTGAAACTTTCCTTTTCCAATTTAAATTTATGTAATTAAAATTTATGGAGTAAAAAATACTCCATAAATCTATAGGGAATACATTTTATTTTTTTTACCTTCTCTCAGATGAAACCTTGTGTATTTTGTCAGAAAAAAGGTAAAGATACCATTGGCATTTACTTTACTTAACCCTTTTAAAGCCTTATACAAAGGTTGGCAGAGTTGTTAATGACAGTAATGACAGTGTGCTGCTGCAACAGGATCTAGATAATTTGGAAAGATGGGCTAAGAAGTGGCAACTGAAGTTTAACCTTGACAAATACAAAGTACTGCATATGGGTAGAAGTAACCCCAGAGAAACGTACCAACTGTGTGGTACTACACTTAAGGTGGTAGGAAATGAAAAAGACCTGGGAGTAATTGTGCAGTCAGATATGAAGTTTTAGCAATGCAGACAGGCTGCCAGGGCAGGTCACGGGGTTTTGTCAATGATATATAGGAATTTTGCTAGAAGGGAAAAGGAAGTGATTGTTCCTTTGTATAAGGCAATGGTCAGGCCACGCCTTGAGTACTGTGTACAGGTCTGGAGGCCTCATTTTAGGAAGGATGTAGATTTGCTTGAGCATGTAGAGAGAAGGGCAACAAGATTGGTGAGGGGAATGAAGGGATTCTCTTACCAAGAGAGGCTTAAGTTCTGCAAATTGCAGTGGCTGGAGACTAGGCAACTGCGCGGTGATCTGATTGAGGTGAATAAGGTCTTGAATGGGTTGAGCATGCTGAATTCTGATGGGATCCTTCCACTTGTTCAGATTACAAATCTAAGGGGACATAAATTCAAATTAAGAAAAGACAGATGTAGAATAGATGTGTGGAAATTTGCCTTTAGCCAGCAGGTGGTTAATTGCTGGAACAAACTTCCATCTGTCGTTGTGGAGGTTGATAGGTTAAATAAATTTAAGGAGGAACTGGACAGGCATTTCGAGGGAATGGTGTGATTTTTTTTTTTTTTTTTTGGCTGATGCTGTATAAGCTCATACACTGCTTTCTTGCATCACATACCACCACTACTACAACTACACTTAAATTTGGTCATCATGTAGATGCCATGTTTCTAGAGAATGCAATTTACAGAATCCCAGTATCCTTTTGATCCCCAAAAAATTATGCTGCTCTTTCTTGCACCCTTTCCAACAGATCTATGTGGCTATAATAGGTAGAAGGTTTCTAGGTGGCACTTGGTGCCAACAGTTTGAAGACAGAAATAACAATGAATAGGGCAATGTTGTATGCAACTGTCACGGGGTCATATAAACACTATAAACAGTTTTAACATTTTAGCTCATTTAAAAATAATACACTATATCAGAGCAGTCTTTAAAGCAGGGGGTGCAGCAAGTGCAAAAGACCTGAGCCCCAAATCCAAATAAACAGAGGAACCCCCTAAGTCCTTGCAAGGGTGACTAGGTAGCTCCAACAACATTAATTCTTGCTTAAGGCACCCCCATCCACCTCTGATGTCTAGGGCTGCCCTTGCCATATATAGACTATGAAAAGAGTCAGAGTTACATAAAATATGGAATCATAACTCAGAATGGCTGCACACCACTAGAAGAGATGGTTATTAGGTATGATTTTCATTCACTGGAGTGCATCATAAGATGTTTCATTTCATAATACATTTTAATCTTTTATTAACCTTTTATTAACATATATTAACCTTTTATTCCAAATGATAGCCAATGATGAGACCCCTAATTTACAATGCTTATTTTAATTCCCCACTGTAGCTAAAGTTATCAGCAGCAAACATCGTGATATTATGTAGCTGTTATTTATTTGTTGTTGTTATTTGGTTTTTTAGGAGAATTAGCAACTAAGGTCATATTGCTCCAGGGATATGCGGTGGTCATTCCCTGACCTTTCCGCATCCTCCGTATTTGGTGGTCATGGGCTTGAACTCTGGTCTAATCAAGAAGTGTGTGCTATGCACTGCTGCGCCTGCCCACCTGGCTACGGAGGCACCTATCATATAGCAAGAAGCAGTGTTCATTCTCTCACATGTCTTGTTCATTCTTATGTGCTGTTTCAGATATATGTGAAATTGCTCTGTCCTATGTAAAGCCTTTGGCATATGAAAGGCCATATTATTATTATTAGCCATATGATGCAAGGAAGCCTGAGGTGTATGGTGCAAGGAAGCCTGAGGCGTATGCTGCACCAACCAAAAAAAAAAAAAAAATCTGAATTACTCTGAGAGAGAGAGAAAACAAACAAGAGTCAGACATAGAAAGGAATCACCAAGAAAGAGAAGAATGATGGTATCCAGCTCAGGAGCCTGGATGCACCAAGCCCATACTCCCCAGATGTGAGCCCCTGTTGAAGTCCTGATCACATTAGTGAATGAGGTACTTACAAAGACTTATTTTGATATAGACATAACACCATCCATTGCATTTTCCTTTGTTCCCTCCCTTCTTCTTTGATTGTGTGTTTTTTCCTATAGTAGTAGAAGTAGTAGTGGCATGTGATGCAAGAAAGCAAGTGTATGAGCTTATGCAGCATCAGCCAAAAAAAAAAAAAAAAAAATCACACCATTGCCTCCAAATGCCTGTCCAGTTCCTCCTTAAATTTATTTAACCTATCAACTTCCATGACAGATGGAAGTTTGTTCCAGCAATTAACCACCCGCTGGCTAAAGGCAAATTTCCACATCTATTCTACATCTATCTTTTCTTAATTTATGCCCCCTTAGGTTCATAATCTGAACAAGTGGAAGGATTCCATGCAGCCTGTTTGCATTGCTCAGAAAACTTCATATCTGACTGCACAATTACTCCCAGGTCTTTTTCATTTTCTACCACCTTAAGTATAGTACAACACAGTTGGTACGTTTCTCTGGGGTTACTTCTACCCATATGCAGTACTTTGCATTTGTCAAGGTTAAACTTCAGTTGCCACTTCTTAGCCCATTTGCCCAAATTATCTAGATCCTGTTGCAGTAGCACACTGCAACAGCCCTGCCAACCTTTTTATCATCTGCTAACTTCGACATTAAGCCTGATATACCTTCATCAATATCACTGATAAATATACAAAACAACAGTGGACCCAACACTGTTGTTTTGTGGGACTCTAATAATAACATTAGTCCACGAAGAGCAGCACCCATTGATTACCACCCTCTGTCTTCTCCCACTGAACCATCCTTTTATCCATTGTAGCAACTTACCCTTAATACCATTCTGCTCCAATTTGTACAAATAGTCTTCCATGCGCAACAGTGTCAAAAGCTTTCCTGAAATCCAAATATATGATATCAAAATTATTTTTTGCATCCAGTTCCTTTGTAACCACATCACAATATCCTATCAAATTTGTCAGACAAGACTTTCCCTTAACAAACCCATGCTGTATCTGAATTATTTCTGCAGTCTTGTCTAGATGATCCTGCAATGCATCTTTAACCAGTGACTCCATTATTTTACCCGGAACAGAAGTTAAACTAACTGATCTGTAATTACTTGTGTCACCCTTCGATCCCCCTTTGTGAATTGGGGATACATTTGCACATCTCCAGTCCATGGGGAACCTCCCCTGAGTCCAAAGATGCTCTCGTCATTATGGCTAAGGGTTTGCTTAGTTGCTTTGCTGCCTCCTTAACATAACTGGATAGATTTCCATCCACCCCAGGTGCCTTTCTTATGTTTAACTTCAACAATTTCTCCTCCACTTTGCTCTCAGTTATTACAAAATCATTAAGCACCCTGCTACAATTTGATAACCTTCTGCCATTTTCAAACCTTAATAACTCCTCATGTGTGAATGTAGATGCAAAATACTCATTCAGTTTGTTTGCCATCTGAGAAGGATCATCAACAGTTGAACCATCGATATCAAGTGGACCAATCAGATTCATCCCCTTCCTTTTAGAGTTTATATAAGTAAAGAAATCCTTGCTGTTTTTCTTAGCATCTTTTGCCAAAGATTTCTCGTAATCTGCCTTCGCCTGCCTAACCTCCTTTGTGATCTGATTACAGACTAGCTTATATCTGCCATAGGCTTCTGAGTCGCTTGATAATTTATATGCATCCCATGCATTTTTCTTCTCTGTCACAAGTCTCATTAGTTCATTTGATAACCATTTAGGCCTAAACCTTGAACAATATGTCTTAATAGGTATGAAACTTTTAGTAGCATCGACGATTAATTCCTTGAATGCTTCCCACTTAGAATTTACTGTTGGTAACATCGTCTGTTGATCCCACTGTACAGAATTTAGAAACTGTCTGAGACCACTGTACTCACCTTTACGGAAGCAAAAACCCTTTCCTTTACCCCTGATGGTAATTATATCTTTAAGTAAATCCCATATCAGTACACTGTGATCACTGCTACCTAGCGGTTTCTTTATCTGCAAATTCTTAAAACACGAATGATCACTGCTGATAAACAGATCAAGAGTATTACCCTCTCTCTGGTTGCCTCTCGAACATGCTTCTGCAGAAAACAATCATCCAATAAATCCACAAAAGTCTTACTAGTGTGTGAGTGACCAACCCACAAGTTCCATTCAATATCTGGGAAGTTAAAATCCCCCATTATAAGACATTCTGATTTACTAGTCCACTCTATTTCTCTGTACAATTGTTCATTGTACTCATTCAAGTTATTAGGCCTATAACACACTCCTACTCTTATTTTTGCTTTCGCAGTGCTTTTCTCTTTAGTTTGAATACTCATGATGACCCCTGATTCTTTATTATGTTTTAACTTATCCTATCATTGTGTTTTTATTTTATTTATTTATTTCGTATGATGTGATCAATACACGAAGGAACCAGTTCTTTCTTGCTTCCTTCGTGTATCATGGCCGGGATATCCAACCAACCGGTTGGTTCGGCACCATCGTGATATCCAGCCCGAGGCGGGAATCGAACACGCGACCTTTGGGTTGCCAGGCAGGCACTTTACCTACCCGGCTAGCCCGGTCGGCATCATTGTGTTTATTTAATTACTTGATTATATTTTTATTTATTTATTTATTATGTTTATTATGATTTAGTTATTAACATGAATTTTGCATATTTGCATTTGTTTTAGACCTATCAATTAACTGTGCTAATACGTATCACTAGAATTTTGCTTTTTTTTAAACTTATTTAATCTACAAAGGATGGTGGACATGGCATACTTTACAATGTGTGTTTAGTATTGGCCTGTTATTTTCTTTCTGTGTTCAGAATGTACAGGGGCATCCTTGACATTTGGCTGGAGAGCAGTCAGTAACTGAAATACAACCCTTTTCAGAGTTCACAAGTGCTGATGACCCCTTGAAGAGATGGTGCATGTGAGTTCCCTGTCATTATTTAATTCCACTTTTTTATCCATTATAAAGTGGCACTTGTACTTTGATGGAGATGAGAGTGAGGGTGTGTTTCCTTGGGTAGGGAGTTATGTGTGTTTGTGAGGCTGAGGACAAACATTGCTTTTTCTTTTCCATATTTTTATAGTTTTATTTTATTCTGAATACTGGGGCCTTGGCATTCAGGTAACAGAATCACATTTTATCAATATAACTCTAATTGAGAGGTTAATGCATTTGTTTCATGCCGACTGGGCTAGCCAGGTGGGTAAGGTGCCTGCCTGCCTGGCAACCCAAAGGTCGCGGGTTCGAATCCCGCCTCGGGCTTGGATCAAAGTACTGCAAAAACCTTGGGAGGTGCACTATGGCCACAGAAGCCGATGCACCAACAACTACCAAAAAAAAAAAAAAAATTTGTTTCATGATAATCGGCATTTCTTTTTCCATAGGAGCTCCCTAAACCTTTTAGATACTAAGAACATATTTTCTGTTGATTCTGCTCATATATATTTCCTGTTATTCACTTGTAATAAAAATATTTCAGCAGTACATAAAAAATATAAAGAAATACATAAATACATAACAATAATAATAAAAACTAGTGGGCTTCACGCCCCTGCTCGCTGTGCTCGCCTCTTTTGATAAAGTTAAATAAAATACTTACAAAAGCTTTCGACACTGTGTGTCTCTTCCTCTGCTACGAATACATAAATATGTTACATGTGGAAATCAAGCATGGTACCGCATGGTGATGTTAGATAAACATAGCACATGACCATGCTTAAACAGAAGCTTGTTTTACCACAGTAAAACAAGCTTCTGTTAAGTACTTTAGTATTTGTTACGTATTATCACGTAACCCGCATCTCTCTTCTCCCATTGGCTGAATAAATATCACTAGGATGAAAATTATTTAATGTATAGAAAGTTATTACTATATATTTATTATTATATTATTAACTAATACTTAACCCCAGGGGCTCACATCTGGTGAGTATGGGCTTGGCACACCCAAGGTCCTGAGCTGGATATCATCATTCTTCTCTTTCTTGGTGATTCCCTTCTACTTCTGACTTTTGTTCTCTCTCTCTCTCTCTCTCTCTCTCTCTCACACACACACACACAGGGTAACTCAGAATTTTTTTTTTTTTTTTTTGGCTGGTGCAACAAAAGCCTCAAGCTTCCTTGCACCATATGGCTAATTATATTAATAATGATAATATTATTGATTTCCAGCTTCGTTATATCGTAGTATGTTTGCATGATGTATGTATTCATTTTGATGCTCCACTTCATGCGTTGCCATTTTCTCCCTTCCTGGGTGGTCACTGGCGCAGTTGTGCAGGAAGCACTTCCAGTTGGTGGAGCTGGATGGTCTTGCCCTTCTCTTGTGGTAGCCATATGGGGGACAGTGCCACTCGCTCCACTGTCTCCCTCAGGAGACCGTTTCTGATTTTTTGAACCGACCCCTCTGCCTAAGGCCTGAACGCGAGTGACTATCCTGCGCCACACTCGATGAAGTATGATTAATATTTCTCTGTGACATCATCCTTATTGGAGGTGGACCTGTTTAGCTTCGGCTTATGTCCAGTGGTAGTTCTCGGAAGTGATGCCAGATGGCGCCACAATCTGCCTCAGCCGCCACTCCAACCTTGGGGTGGGTAGGTCCCTTGGAGCAACTTTCATGATGTTTATTTATTTTATTAATTTTTTATTACTATTGATTAATTTATTATTATTATTCTAATTTATTTATTACTATTATTATACCGGTCTTCCAGCGTGATGGAGCTGTGTTCGCTTCCGCCAAGGCGGTACTCAAACCCGGGTCCATCAGGCTGGTAGTCTAGTGTCATTTATCACTGGGCCATCACACCCCTTATTATTATTATTAAATATATTAAAAATATTAAGTAAATTTTACCTGTAACATCTGTCTGTCAAAGGTGTAATGACTAGTCGATGTGAGTTTCCCAGATATTCATAACCATAATCCATATCGGTAGAAATCATTCTCACAATAACATTGTTCACTTCCCAGTAATAGCGCAGCTGACTAATCCACCTGAAGTCAAGAATATTCTCAATATTTGAATCAGCAAGATTGGCTACTTCATCCCTTGCTACAATAACAGAGATAATTTGCAGATTTAAAGTGGAATAGGTAACATGCAAAATATATTAAGAATGTAAAGTTCGGATACCACTGTCACTCTACTAGATAATGATCTACTAATAAGCAACTCAAAATATACAATAAAAACAAACAAGGTAAACATGAAAAGTTCGTCCTTGTCATATCAAATACAGGCCAGTCTTTCTTTAAAAATTTTTAAAAAGACATGTGCTTCCCATCTCTTTTACCATGATGTATGAATAATGTCTTTTGAGATCATAATGGACATCATGTGTGTGATCTCTAAAATTTCTTATATTTCTAACATACAGCTTTAAAACAGTTTATGCAGGCTAGCTATTATAGTATATAGTGTGCTGGACCAATCCTATTGGCAATTCTCTAGGAGGCATCTGGTTTAGTTAGTAAATAATCTTGCTGCCTCAATTCTAACCAATCATGTCTGTCAAAAGATAAATACCCCACATGCATTACATTATAATTTACTGGTACATACAAGGTTAGAATTTTAAAAGAACTTTACAATAATGACTCCATGTAATGCTAATTTAAAATTTAAATTTCCAATTTTACATGTATCAATAAATTACAGTATAATGCAAGTGAAGTACAGGAACTCCCTGACTTATGCAAGGGTTGCGGAACGCAACCCTTACGTAGCGTTCCACGGAATGCTATGTAAGTCAGAATTTCCCCCATGCTTGTGCAGCACTTGCTGAATTGATAGAATCAAAAAAGAACTGTTCGACGAACATGTGAATAGAATTATTTATTGTATTTATTCAAATTTTTATCTCATGCGAAGGAAAAATTACAAAAACATGCAATTTAAAAATATTTCAAAATTATAAAATTACAAAAAGAGAGGAGACAGGCATAACGTCAGTAAGTTTTACATCTCGAGCATCGTTGCCAGAATTGACATCTTCAGCTGATAAGTACGCTATTGCAGAGGTTGAGGGTTGTGGAGATTTAGAAGGGGTCAGCCGCTCAACCTTACGAAAGAATATATCAATGGATGACTGGATGGTGGCTTTTTTCTTTTCATCGTAGATTTCTTTGTAGCAAGCAAGCATATCATTCACCCCTCTGTTAACTTTTAAGAATCATTTGCTGTCAGGATCCATCTTCTCAAACCTCGCCATTGACAATGCAATTTCACGAAATGCCATTGCCATCTCTCTGGTGATGAAGTGGCTCGGCTCCTCAGTTGGTTCATCTTGAGCTTCGTCAGCATTTTCTTCTTTCATTATCGCTGCTTGCAAGTCAATAAGTTCTTCGTTAGATAATTCCTTTTCTTCTTCCTCTATTAACTTCTCCACGTCTTTGGCATCAATCTCCAACTGAAGTAGCTCTGCAACCTTTAGAATCTTATCTGTAACCTCTTCATATGATTTGTGTTTTTCAAATCCTTCAAAGCCTTTTACATGCCATTTCTACCATGTGCCATTTAAACAACTTTTAGTAATTTCTGCCCGGGCCTTATTAATGTTTAAGATGGCGTGGTAAATATTATAAGATTTCCAAAAGTCTCTTAACGTAACATTTTTCTCACTGTCTACTGCAGACAATGCCTGAGCAAATGTGTATAAATAATATGCTTTTAAATTCGAAATAACACCCTGATCCATAGGTTGGATGAATGAAGTCATGTTTGGCAGTAGAAATATGACTCTCACATTCAAATTGAAATCATCTAGATGCATAGGATGTCCAGGAGCATTATCTAATAGAAGCAAACTCTTGAAAGGAATGTCATTGTCTTTACAACATTTTTCAACCTCGGGAATGAAGCAGCATTTAAACCAATCCTCAAAGAGAGATATTGTTATCCATGCTCTCTGGTTCAATCGGAAATACACGGGTAGGGTGGCTTTATTGATGCCCCTAAATGCACAAGGATTTCCAGAATGGTACACAAGCAGTGGTTTTAATCTCTAATCTCCAGCTGAATTAGCCCCGAGAAAGAGCTTTGATGCTTTTGATGCCTTGAAACCTGGCGCTGTATTTTCCTCTTTGGCAATGTATGTTCGATCTGGTATTTTTTTCCAATACAGAGCAGTATCATCAATGTTAAAAATTTGCTGCATTGAATAGCGGCCTTCATCAATAATTTTTTCCAACACATCACAAAATTTCTCTGCAGCTGCAGAATCAGCACTGGCAACTTCACCTCATACTTTAACATTGTGGAAACTAGCATGATGCTTGAACCTATTAAATCACCCGTTGCTTGCAACGAACTTGGGTTGGGGTTCGCCATACTTATTCTTAATGTCTTTATAAATACTTGTCGCTTTTGCTGGATTGGTCATTAGACACAGGGGCACTCACTTCTGAATCTGATTTTCCATCCATATTATTAATATCTGTTCTATCTTTGAATATAGCACTTGAACGCTGTTTTGTGATCACTGTTCATCTTTAGTGCGTTGATCCTTTTATATGTCCTTTTATACGTGCAGTGTCCTTTAAAATAGTATTCACTGTTGAAGCAGCGAGACCTAATTCCCTTGCAATAGATGACAAACTTTGTCCTGCTTTGTACTTCTTAATCATTTTCATCTTCATTTCTAAATCAATTTTTAATCAATTGCTAAATCAATTTTTAATCAATTTCTAAATCAATTTTTAATCAATTTCTAAATCAATTTCTAAATCAATTTCTAAATCAATTTTAAAAAATTTTGTTTCATTTCCTGGCACTGCCAGCACTTGCACTTTCCATTGGTCCCTTTCCCTTCATCATTGTAATACATAAATAGGAATGAAGAGAAGTTTCTGAAAATTTGTTTTTATATGACTGAAGATTTCAGTGAAGGGGAACAAATTTCACCATAACAGCATAAAAACCCACACAATTGTAGTTTTTTTTTAATTTTTTATTATTATTATTATTAGCTATATGGTGCAAGGAAGCCTGAGACTTATGCTGCACCAGCCAAAAAAAAATTCCCGAGTTACCCTAAGAGAGAGAGAGAGAGAGAGAGTCAGAAGTAGAAGGGAATCACCAAGAAAGAGAAGAATAATGATATCCAGCTCAGGACCCCGGCTGTGCCAAGCCCATACTCACCAGATGTGAGCCCCTGGAGTTATCGGGATTATCGCAAATGCAATAAGATCAACTTTACTACCCGTTTGTAATTAGATGCACTAACAGAAAAAGCCCAGTAAACCGGAACGTGTAAATTGTTTTATGGTCGTAACCTCCAGAAATGTGTTTTAGAAAAATATCACAAAGGCGTTCAAAATTGATTCTTATAAAGGAACATATGATAATGATGAAAGTGTAGTGCAATTTCCATTATAAATATGACCTTTTAGAGAGATAAATAGCTTAGTATTATAGCAAAATTTTCAACTTCCAAAGACTTGGAACAAATTACAAAAAAATAAATAAAATAAAAAATGTGTTATTGGACTCATATTACGATATTTTCACGATACCTCCATTTATTCCTACGGGATGCAAAATATGTTTCCATGATTTTTTTAAGTTTGCACCAGCTGGCCAAAACTTACGTAAAGTCAAATTTCCGTAAGTCGAGTATTACATAAGTCGGGGAGTTCCTGTACATACTGGCCTTCTTATCCAGAAAGCTTGGGACCAGAGGCTTTCTAGATTTTTGAAATTTCTGGATTTCAGGTCTGTAGTAAGAGAATTTAGAACACATGCAAAATAAATAACCAATCTTATATTAAGAAGATGTTTATTTATCTTTTAACACCAAATATCACAACTTGAAATAAAATTTACCTAGTTTTTTTCAAATTTTTAATATGAATACTTGATGACCTAAACAAGCGTTTTTATTGTGAGCAATTTCATTTTGGCATTTTTGTGTGTGTGTGTGTGTGTGTGTGTGTGTGTGTGTGTGTGTGTGTGTGTGTGTGTGTGTGTGTGTGTGTGTGTGTGTACACATTAATTTTCATGTTAAAAGATACTCTCCACACACTCTGCAGGACTGATGATGCGATGAGTACATATTGTTTTATTGCCGTGTAAACCTCTCTGCCATGGAATGAATGTTTGTATTTATTTCTTGTTTTCACCACCAAAAGCTAATTTCTTTTTTTTATTTTTATGAAACAAAGATAATTTTTTATTATCTATATTTAGCATTAGCATTAGTAGAGGCATTTGATGCAAGAAACAAAGCTTATGCAGCATCAGCCAAAAAAATAAAATAATAAAATAAAATAAAATAAAAATAAATAAATAAATAAATAAAAAATAACCGCTTCCACTTCACCCCTCTGTTCGTTCGAAATACCTGTCCAGCTGAGCCTTAAACTTATTTAGGCTATCAACTTCCACGACAAGGGATGGAAGTCTGGTCCACCAACCAACCACCCGCTGGCTAAAGGCAAATTTCCTCACGTCTATCCTACATCTGTCTTTCCTCAATTTGAATTTATGCCCTCTCAGGTGATTTTTCTGAGCAAGAGAAAGACTCCCATCAGCATTGAGCATGCTCAAACCATTCAAGGCTTTATACACCTCGCCGGTGCCTAGTCTCCAGACACTGTAATTTGCAAAACTTAAGCCTTTCTTCATAAGAGCAACCCTGTGTTCCATTCACTAATCTTGTTGCCCTTCTCTGTACTCGTTCCAGCAGCTCTACATCCTTATTGAAATAAGGCCTCCAGACCTGTATACAGTACTCTAGGTGTGGCCTGACCATTGCCTTATACAAGGGAATAATCACCTCCTTATCCCTGCTAGAAAAATTCCTATATATCATCGACAATACACCATGAGCTACTCTTGCAGCCCATCTGCACTGCTCAGAAAACTTCATATCTGCCTGCACAACCACCCCCAGGTCCCTTTCATTCTCTACCACTGTCAGTGTAGTACCACAGAGTTGATACGTTGCTCTGGGGTTGCTGTTTCCCATATGTAGTACTTTACATTTGTCAATGTTAAACTTCATTTGCCACCTCTCAGCCCATCTGCTCAACCTTTCCAGATCCTGTTGCAGCAGCATAGTGTCAGTAGTGTCCTTGACAACCCTGCCTACCTTTGTATCATCTGCAAACTTGGACATTAAGCTTGATATACCATCATCAATATCATTTATAAATACAGAAAACAATAATGGATCCAATACTGAACTCTGAGGGACTCCACTAATAACATTAGTCCACGATGAGCAGTGTCCATTGATTACCACTCTCTGTCTTCTCCCCCTCAACCACCCCTTTATCCATAGCAGCAATTTGCCTCCAATGCCACACTGCTCCAATTTGTGCAGCAGTCGTCCATATGCAACAGTATCAAAACCCTTTCTAAGATCCAAGTATATAATATCAAAGTTATTCCCTGCATCCAGTTCTGTTGTGACTGCATCATAGTATCCAATCAAATTGGTCAGGCAAGACTTCCCCTTAACAAAACCATGTGCCTGAGCTATAACTGAAGTCTTGTCTAGATGATCCTGCAGTGCTTGTTTAACCAGTGCTTCCATTAATTTTCCGGGAACAGAAGTTAAACTAACAGGTCTATAATTACTTGTGTCGCCTTTTGATCCTCCTTTGTGAATTGGGGTCACATTTGCACATCTGCAGTCCATGGGTACTTCCCCGGATTCCAAAGAAGCTCTCATAATTATGGCTAAGGGTTTGCTTACTTCCTTTGCTGCCTCCTTTAATATAACAATTTCTCCTCCACTTTACTCTCAGTTATTACAAGATTCTCTAGCTTACTGCCAGAGTTGAATACACTTCTGGCATTCCCCTCGCTGAATAACTCCTCATGTGTGAATGTCGATGCAAAATATTCATTTAGTTTGTTAGCTACTTGAGCAGGATCATCAACAGTTGACCCATCGATATCAAGTGGACCAATCTGATTCATCCCCTTCCTTCTAGAGTTTACATAAGTAAAGAACTCTTTGCTGTTTTTCTTTGCATCCCTTGCCAAAGATTTCTCGTAATCTGCCTTCACCTGCCTAACCTCCTTTGTAACTTGGTTACAGATCAACTTGTATCTATCATAGGCTTCTGTGTCACGTGTTAATTTGTATGTATCCCATGCATTTTTCTTCTCTGCCATATGTCTCATTAGTTTATCTGACATCCACTTAGGCCTAAACCTTGAACAATATTTCTTAGTTGATATGTAAAGCCTAGTAGCTTCCAAGATAAATTCTTTGAATGCTTCCCAATTTGAATTTGCTGTTGGTAACATCATCAGTTGGTCCCACTGTATAGAATTTAAATACTGTCTCAGTACATCGTAGTCGCCTTTACGAAAGCAATAACCCTTCCCTTTACCCCTGATGGTAGTTACCTCCTTGAGCAAATCCCACTTCAGCACACTGTGATCACTGCCACCGAGTGGTTCCTGTATCTGCAGATTCTTAATGCATGAAGAATCACTGCTGATAATCAAATCAAGAGTATTCCTCCCTCTAGTTGAACTAGAGGGAGGAATGCTGATGTAGAAAACAATCATCCATGCTGAACATGCTGATGTAGAAAACAATCATCCAATAAATCCCCAAAAGCCTTGCTAGTGTGTGAGTGACCAGCCCCCAAATTCCAGTCAATATCTGGGAAATTAAAATCCCCCATTATAAGATTCTCTGATTTACTGGCCCTCTCTATTTCTCTGTACAATTTCTTATTATACTCATCAGAGTCATTAGGCCTATAGCACACTCTTACTCTCAATTTTGATCTCCCAATGCTTATGTCAAGCCAAACTGACTAGACACTGCACTGTCCAGCAATGTCAACTGGCTTCACTTCCTTTTGTGGCATGGTCAGTTTTTACTATGTCATATCATACAGTAGCCAGTCAACTGTCAACACGACAGGGGGATAACACTAACTCCTTCACCCTCACCTCCCTTTGTGAGGGTGAAGGAGGAGCAATATGGAATTAAGGGCAAGTTGCTGCAATGGATAAAGGGATGGTTGAGTAGAGATGGCAGAGAGTGGTAATAAATGGACACTACTCTAAGTGGACTAATGTTATTAGTGGAGTCCTCCACGGTTCAGTGCAGGGCCCATTGTTGTTTTGTATATCGATGAAGTTGATGAAGGTATATGAGGCTTAATGTCTACGTTTGCAGATGATACCAAGGTTGGCAGGGCTGTTAATGATAGTAAAGACAGTATGCTACTGCAATAGGATCTATAAAAGTTAGGCAGATGGGCTGTGAAGTGGCAACTGAAATTTAACATTGACAAATGCAAAGTACTGCACATGGAAGCTGTAATACAAGAGAAATGTACCAACTGTGTGGTACTACACTCAGGAAGGTGGAGAATGAAAAAGACCTGCGAGTAATTATGCAGTCGAATATGAAGTTCTCCGAGCAGCGCAGACAGGCTGCCAAAGCAGGTCATGGAGTTTTGTCAATGATATATAAGAATTTTGCTAGTAGAGACAAGGAGGTGATTATCCCTTTGTATAAGGCAATGTCCACACCTTGAGTACTGAATACAGATTTGGAGGCCTCATTTTGGGAAGGATGCAGAATTGCTAGGAACAGAGGGATGCTCTTACAAAGAAAGGCTCAAGTTCTACAAATTGCAGCATTTGGAGACTAGGCATATGTGAGGTGACCTGATTGAGGTGTATAAGGCCTTGAATGGTTTGAGCAAGCTCAATGCTGATGGGATACTTTCACTTGCTTTCTTGAATTATTTGCTTCAACTAATGCTAATGCAAATATGAAATTTTGTGTTTGCTATAAACTGCATTATTTTTTATATTCCTCTTCTGGGACATGATCATATTGACATTTTATCCAAAATTGTGGTATAATGAGGCATGGTATATCAAGGTTGCACTGTATTTAATACTGATGTTATTTGTTTTAAAATCTGTCTCACATTTTCTAGTTATCACAAGAAAAGAATTTTAAAAAATTATTTTTAAACATTCATCAAGGAATAAAAATACATGGATTATCCAATAAATTGTATTTTTGTTTATTTTTTGCTTGTTTTCTACTCTCCTTTAATTTTATTTATTTATCATTATTATTTAATTATTATTAATATTTTTAATAGATGAGTATCCACTTGGATCATTAGTCCAAATTCATCACTGTGACAGTGCAGTATCAGTTACAGGAATGTAAACAGCTCTGACTGAAATTAATTAAAAAGTCATACAGCAGTTGTTGGAAATTTTTTAAACGGCCTATATTAGTGTTCAAAAAGTGTGGAAACTTTTATGAACATAACTGTTTTTATGTTATGACAAGTAGAAGGAAGTTTTTCAAGAAAAAATACATGACAAGTATGCTATTTTGAAATTCACTTTATTTTGTACTAAATACAATAAACAATATGGAAATTCATAAACAATTATAACATTAAAGTGTAATTTAAATCTATAACTTGGAGTGTCCTTGCAGTAGCATGATAGCCAGTATTTTGCAGGCTACGCTTTACTCTTGATTATTGCCTGGCATCTTCGAAGCATGGAGTCTACCAATTTCTCCAGTTCTTCTTTTGTAATTACATGGAACCATGATTGAATAATACATACTGTTAGTTCTCATTTATTGCTTGGCTGAGAAGTATGCATAAGCTGTCTTTAACAGGACCACAAATTTTTGATTGGATTCAAGTCTGGACTATTACAAGGCCATTCCAATACTTGAATATTTTGTTTATCAAACCACTCTTTGCATACCTTTGCCGTGTGACGTGGTTCCCCAAACTGTTGGAAAATTAAGTTAGTCAGATCAGGAAAAAGGTTGTTAGCAGACTGCAGTAGCTTTCTCTCCAGGATGCATTCAATGTACTTTCTTGCATTGATTGTAACCTGCAACACTTCAATTCTGCCAACACCAGCATACAACATACATCCCCACATCATAAAAATCTATGGGTGTTAAATTGTTGCACTGAGGCATCAGGCATCAAATATTCTGATTGTCTTTTCTGATATATCTGATTCCACCACTGCCAATATTGAAATTTTAGTCTCATCATCAATCACTCCGCAGCACAGACTTCCATTGTTCAGAAGTCCAATTGTTTGTTTGCTTGTTATTTGGTTTTTAGGAGCATTAGCAACTAAGGCCATATTGCTCCGGGGATATGCGGTGGTCATTCCCTGACTCTTCTGCATCCTCCGTATTTGGTGGTCATGGGCTCAAACTCCAGTCTAATCAAGAAGCGTGTGCTACGCACTGCTGCTCCTGCCCACCTGGCTAGGGAGGTGCCGCAAAAGTCCAATTAACATGCTCTTTGGCTCAAGTCACTGTCATCCATCTTTGCTTTAATGTCAAAAATGGTTTTTTCCTTGGAATTCGAGCTTTAATTCCATTGTCAAAAAGCTGATGTAAGATTGTCCTTTCGCTCACTCTCAAGTCTCTCAGGTGAAAGAGATTCTTGCACTGCTTCTATTAGAACGAGCAGAAGCCTGAAAAACAAGATGCATGGTATTTCAGAGACTGCTGGGAGCCATTGTGGTACAAGTAAACACATGGGTTGTGTTAGGGTAGCTAAGAATAGAAACAGGTGCAGGTATACTTGCGTGTACACCAATGCTAGGAGTTTAGTAAATAAATTTAATGAATTTGAGGTATTGCTCAAAACATCGAAGGCAGATATTGTTGGGATATCAGAGACGTGGTGTCACACAGATATAAGGGATGCGGAACTGCAATTTGGGGAGTACAACGTCTACAGAAAGGATAGACAGGATAGGAAGGGGGGAGGTGTTATGCTATTAGTTAAGAAACACATAAAAACCAAGGAAGTGAAGCCAGTCGACATCGCTGGACAGTGCAGTGTGGAGTCAGTTTGGTGTGACATAAACATTGGGAGATCAAAATTGAGAGTAGGAGTGTGCTATAGGCCTAATGACTCTGATGAGTATAATAAGGAACTGTACAGGGAAATAGAGTGGGCCAGTAAATCAGAGTGTCTTATAATGGGAGATTTTAATTTCCCAGATATTGACTGGAATTTGGGGGCTGGATACTCACACACTAGCAGGGCTTTTGTGGATTTATTGGATGATTGTTTTCTACATCAGCATGTTCGGGAGGCAACTAGAGGGAGTAATACTCTTGATTTGATTATCAGCAGTGATTCTTCATGCATTAAGAATCTGCAGATAAATGAACCACTAGGTTGCAGTGATCACAGTGTTCTGAAGTGGGATTTACTCAAAGAGGTAACTACCATTAGGGGTAAAGGGAAGGGTTATTGCTTCCGTAAAGGCGACTACGATGGACTGAGACAGTATTTAAATTCTATACAGTGGGACCAACTGATGATGTTACCAACAGCAAATTCAAAATGGGAAGCATTCAAAGAACTTATCTTGGAAGCTACTAGGCTTTACATACCAACTAAGAAATATTGTTCAAGGTTTAGGCCAAAATGGATGTCAGATGAACTAATGAGGCATATGGCAGAGAAGAAAAATGCATGGGATACTTACAAATTAACACATGACACAGAAGCCTATGATAGATACAAGTTGATATGCAACCAAGTTACAAAGAAGGTTAGGCAGGCGAAGGCAGATTACGAGAAATCCTTGGCAAGGGATGCAAAGAAACACAGCAAAGAGTTCTTTACTTATGTAAACTCTAGAAGGAAAGGGATGAATCAGATTGGTCCACTTGATATTGATGGGTCAAGTGTTGATGATCCTGCTCAGGTGGCTAACAAACTAAATGAATATTTTGCATCGACATTCACACATGAGGAGTTATTCAGCGAGGGGAATGCCAGAGGTGTATTCAACTCTAGCAGTAAGTTACAGAATCTTGAAATAACTGGGAGTAAAGTGGAGGAGAAACTGTTGAAGATAAACACAAGAAAGGCACCCGGGGTGGATGGGATCTATCCAGTTATATTAAAGGAGGCAGCAAAGGAAGTAAGCAAACCCTTAGCCATAATTATGAGAGCTTCCTTGGACTCAGGGGAGGTACCCATAGACTGGAAATGTGCAAATGTGACCCCAATTCACAAAGGAGGATCAAAGGCTGACACAAGTAATTATAGACCTGTGAGCTTGACTTCTGTTCCAGGAAAATTAATGGAGGCACTGGTTAAAGACACACTGCAGGATCATTTAGACAAGACTTCAGTTATAGCTCAGACACAGCATGGTTTTGTTAAGGGGAAGTCTTGCCTGACCAACTTGATTGGATACTATGATGCAGTCACAAAAGAACTGGATGCAGGGAATAACTTTGATATTATATACTTGGATCTTAGAAAGGCTTTTGATACTGTTGCACATGGAAGACTGCTACACAAATTGGAGCAGTGTGACATTGGAGGCAAATTGCTGCTATGGATAAAGGGGTGGTTGAGGGGGAGAAGACAGAGAGTGGTAATCAATGGACACTGCTCATCGTGGACTGATGTTATTAGTGGAGTCCCTCAGGGCTCAGTGTTGGGTCCATTATTGTTTTCTGTATTTATAAATGATATTGATGATGGTATATCGGGATTAATGTCCAAGTTTGCAGACGATACAAAGATTGGCAGGGTTGTCAAGGACACTACTGACACTATGCTTCTGCAACAGGATCTGGAAAGGTTGAGCAGATGGGCTGAGAGGTGGCAAATGAAGTTTAACATTGACAAATGTAAAGTACTACACATGGGAAACAGCAACCCCAGAGCAACGTATCAACTCTATGGTACAACACTGACAGTGGTAGAGAATGAAAGGGACTTGGGGGTGGTTGTGCAGGCAGATATGAAGTTCTCTGAGCAGTGCAGACGGGCTGCAAGAGTAGCTCATGGAGTATTGTCAATGATATACAGGAATTTTTCCAGCAGGGATAAGGAGGTGATTATTCCATTGTATAAGGCGATGGTCAGGCCACACCTAGAGTACTGTATACAGGTCTGGAGGCCTCATTTCAAGAAGGATGTAGAGCTGCTGGAACGAGTACAGAGAAGGGCAACAAGATTAGTGAATGGAACAAAGGGGTGCTCTTACGAAGAAAGGCTTAAGTTTCGCAAATTACAGTGTCTGGAGACTAGGCACCAGCGAGGTGATCTGATAGAGGTGTATAAAGCCTTGAATGGTTTAAGCATGCTCAATGCTGATGGGATTCTTCCTCTAGCTCAGAATAATCACCTGAGAGGGCATAAATTCAAATTGAGGAAAGACAGATGTAGGATAGACGTGAGGAAATTTGCCTTTAGCCAGCGGTTGGTTGGTTGGTGGAACAGACTTCCATCCCTTGTGGTGGAGGTTGATAGCCTAAATAAGTTTAAGGCTCAGCTGGACAGGTATTTTGAACGAACAGAGGGGTGAAGTGGAAGTGGTTTTTTTTTTTTTTTTTTTTTTTTGGCTGATGCTGCATAAGCTTGCTTTCTTGCATCAAATGCCTCTACTAATGCTAATGCTAATGCTAAGTCAGAGATCGACAAGACACTTCTTATTTCAGATGTGATTCTGTTTGCAATTAGCATAGGCATATGATGCAAGAAAGCAAGCTTATACAGTATCAGCCAAAAAAAAACCTTTCCATTTCACCCATCCATTTGTTCCAAACATTTGTCCAGTTCTTCCTTGAATATATTTAAGCTATTAATTTCCACAATTACCGATGGAAGTTTGTTCCAGCAATCAACCACTCGCTGGCTAAAGGCAAATTTCCACACACATATTCTGCAACTATCTTTCCTCAATTTAAATTTATGCCCCCTCAGATGTGTAATATGAATGAGAGGAAGAATCCTATCAGCATTGAGCTTGCCCAAATCAATCTGAGGCCTTATACACCTCAATGAGATCACCACGCATGTGCCTAGTCTCCAGATGCTGAAATTTGCAGAATTTAAGTCTTTCTTCATAAGAAGACCCTTTTGTTCCCCTCACAAATTTCATTGCCCTTCTTTATACTCATTCCAGCAGCTCTACATCCTTCCTAAAATGAGGCCTCCAGACCTGTATGCAGTACTCAAGATGTGGCCTGACCATTGCATTATAAAAAGGGATAATCACCTCCTTATCCCTGCTAGCAAAACCTGTATATCATTGACAAGACTGTATGAGCTGCTCTGTCAGCCTGTCTGCACTGCTCAGAAAACTTCATATCTGACTGCACAATTACCTCCAGATCTTTTTCATTCTCCACTACCCTGAGTGTAGCGATGCCAGTTGGTATGTTACTCTGGGGTTGCTGCTACCCACAAGCAGTACTTTGCATTTGTCAATGTTAAACTTCAGTTGTCACCTCTCAGCCCATCTGCCCAAATTGCAATCCTTGAAATTCTTCTGTCATCCTGCAAAGAAGTATATCTTTTCCGACCTATTCTCTGCTTGGTTGAGATGGTTCCAGTATTCATACACAAGGTACACAGCTTCTGGACTCCAGCCTTTGTGCACCCACCCTCACCAATTAGTTTTGCAATCTGTTCATACGTGTAGTCCTCATTAGGCAAAGTACTGGCTTTAGACTTCTTCTCTATTGATCAGTCCCATCTCACAGATACCATAAAGTTTATTTCACAAAATTTAAGTTGAACTTGACTTAAACAATGTTCAGTAACTACATAATACTTTACTTTGTCCTCACCACAGGCAGAAACGTCTAGTGTCACTGAATAATCATCAATTTATACTGTTCAGCATGCTCTTGCACATGTAGCCAATCACATTCATTGAAGATGCACCCTGATTGGTCTCTCAGAAACCTTCAGTCATTGGTAGTTTGTATGACTGTAAATATTTGCCAAGATTCTGGAATCAGTTGGTATTTGTTAGTAACTACATTTCACAGCATATTTTTTTTCATTTCATTGGATTTAAATGAAATTTACTGAAATTTATTGCATTAACTTCACGACAAAAAGATTTATAACACTGTCATAAATATTAGTGGTTAAAACCTTTACATCATTTATAATTTTAACTTAAATGTAGAAAAATTCAATTTTTTCAAAGTTTTTCACACTTTTGACCACTAGTGTAAAGGTATGATATGCTTGTTGTATAGAGGAACAAAAGTCGAAAGTTTTCTTCTTATGTTGATGATAAAAATTAGGCACATCACTTTGCCATTACCAACAAGTACAGTGAGTTGCAAAAATTTGCAGTGAAACAGAGCCATAACTCATGTGGAAGGAATCATTTATGACAGAAGGAACCTTCCTGATAACCTCTATTAGAACACTACTGTAAGTCATCAAGGAAAGGCTATAGATGGGGTAGGAGAATGAGCAGGATGGCAGATAAAATTCAGTAATTTACACACTTATTGAATGTAGTTATTCCTTGAGTAAATAAAGAGAAATATCATATCGAAAAGCATAGCAGCCATTAAAATTTCATGAAAAACGATTGTCATTCTACCATATTCTGATAGACAGGTGGGCAGAATAACACTAGAGCTGCATCACATAACTGGATTAAAAAAAAAAAAAAGAATGAATTTGTCAAACCTTCCAGATTTCAGGATTTCAAATATGTGGTCCCATACTGTATTAATCTTTTCCTTACCTCCATTCAAGACAATATATCTTTCAGCTCACACATACTAAAGATTGAATTAGAGTAATATATATGATTCTTATATGTAATTACAACCAACTAATAAAAAAAAATTATATTCATTTCACAACTTCATATTATCTGTATTCTCCTATCCCAAATATTACCTCATCTACATCTATGCAGCAAGAATATTCCTACTATAGCAGAACTTAGCTGAGAAAAGAACTAAACCGCCCCAAAAACTTTCTAATTCATTTCACAAATATATGTGGTCTTAGTTCTGATCTACAAGTTGCTAAGTCCATTTCCAGTGATGTCCATTTCCAACTACAAGTTGCTAAGTCCATTTCCATCTATAAGTTGCTAAGTCCATTTCCATCTACAAGTTTCTAAGCCCTATCTATATTTTCTAACAGAATCTCAATTATTGGTTTCCTTTACCTACATATACCTCATTTTCCTAATACTCACTCTCTAATTCCTTCTGCTTTAAAAGTGAGATTTGTGTATATGCCCGCTCTGATTCTCCTTCCAGACTTCCTAATTTGGAATCTGTGATTTTTCCTTTAACTGAACTCTTTACTACATTCTTTCAAATTCATTTGCTGTCTCTTTCAGCTTGATGAATACTCAGAACTTTTTGACTTTCCTTCTTTTAAACTAGACTTTCTCTAGTATAACTTTCCAAATGAAGTAATTTTCCTCATCTAAACTTTAATGTTTAACTCCAACTGGCAAGTTTTTTAATATTCCACATCTTCCTTTTGAAGGATGTCTGAACATGTGTATCACTGTCAACATCCATTTACAGTTCAACTCAAAACTTACTGAACTAACTTTTCTTCTTCTTCTTCATTTAACCCTTCTATATCTGTTCTTTTGAATGATATTTTTCATATATATTTCCTGAATATAGAAATTCAAGTCCAAAGTCAACAAGTTATCTTCTTAATCTACAAATGGCAGTACTAAAGTACTGTAGATTCCAATAACCATTTGTGGTTGTGATTACCACAAAAAAAAAATAAATAAATAAAATTCTTATAAATAGGAAGTAGTTGCTGAATTTAATGTAATATTGAACAACTGGTCTGTTTCTCTACCTTTTCTGAAACCATAAACCATAGGTTAAAGAGTTCAGAAATCAAATAAAAAGTGAAAGTTCAGAAATCACAAATTAAAAGTAAAAGTTTAGAAATCACAAATTAAAAGTGAAAGTTTTAATGAATATACACAAGTATATAAATCCTAGCTGAAAATGTACTATGGACATAATAAATATATTTGAATTCTGTTCAAAATAATTTACATAAATTAAAAAAAATAATAATAATAATACCAGTTGTATATTTTATACACTAATATTTCATAGAACAATTCATAATGTCAAAATCATACCATGTACATCTATAACTATTAAGGCACCAAGAGTTATTCTTTTCCCTGCATCCAGTTTCCCTCTCACAAGAGTTACAATATCATCGATCTGTTGATTGCACTGTTGCAAGTAGTCCTTAATTCATAAAAATAATATAAAATAAGTGAAATTTAATGTTACCACATTAGGAACTGTTGATTTATAATGTTACTTTTTAAAATAATTAAACTTAAATGAAGTATACAGTATTCAACATTCAGTATTGAAAATGAAGTATTCAGTTTACATGCAAACAAACATAATCTTAATTTCTTTGCAGAAACACTTTTCTTACCTTTAATGCCAAATTTGCTGGCTATTTTTAAGAAAAGGAAGAAAAACATTAATTTACACTAATAAAAATTTTGGCATTTTGGATAAAACTTTGTTACATTAATTAACACTACATATTCAGACCCACCAGAATGGCTATTGTATACAAAGAGTAGAAAAAATAATTCATAAAGGTATAATACGTATATATTTTTATAAAATAACAAAAATATGTTATTTTATTAATTTCATTTAATACTTTACTTTTCATATTATGGCTAATACCTGCTTAATTACTGACCACAAATGAGAAAAAATTTTAAAGAAGCATGAAAGCCAAAATCACCTATGCATATTACACTTGTTGAATAGCAGAAAATATCATGATGAACTTGTGATTTTTCCTACTGTCCTTCCTCCCCTCCTTTCCTATTTCATCGTTATTTCCTATTTACAATGTTCTCATTCATTAAATTACATTCAAAAGAGACGCTTATTAATTATGAGTTTCATAATGTCAGTTGGTTGCTTGCTTGCTTGCTTTGTGATTGCCCTCACACATTGATTACTCATTATCTGGTCATAACATGCCAAATTCAAATTATTCTGAATTTGGTGGAACCCTACTTCCTCTGCGTGAGATCAGCTAATGACTCATGTGAAAAAATCTTACTTCCTCTGCATGAAATTGGCTAATAGCAGCCTTGATTGAAGAGGACTTTAGAAATTCCTCTGTTCACTGATAAAAATCAAATCCAGGCCTCTCTAAAGGCGTGACAGTCTCTTTATCATGAAAATTAAATTTCCATACAGAATATCACCTAATGACAGCCAAATTGAAGAGGCTGTTAGAATTCTTATAGTCTATGAAGGACGCAAATGCAGGCCTCTTGAAACAAGTGATAAGTGGTGAACCCACTATATCATCCTCTATCAAAACCAACAAATTCTGTGACAGTACACATACATGCAATACAAGATATTAGCATTAGCATTAGTAGAGGCATTTGATGCAAGAAAGCAAGCTTATGCAGCATCAGCCAAAAAAAAAAAAAAAAAAAAAACCCACTTCCACTTCACCCCTCTGTTCGTTCAAAATACCTGTCCAGCTGAGCCTTAAACTTATTTAGGCTATCAACCTCCACCACAAGGGATGGAAGTCTGTTCCACCAACCAACCACCCGCTGGCTAAAAGCAAATTTCCGCACGTCTATCCTACATCTGTCTTTCCTCAATTTGAATTTATGCCCTCTCAGGTGATTTTTCTGAGCTAGAGGAAGAATCCCATCAGCATTGAGCATGCTTAAACCATTCAAGGCTTTATACACCTCTATCAGATCACCTCGCTGGTGCCTAGTCTCCAGACACTGTAATTTGCAAAACTTAAGCCTTTCTTCGTAAGAGCACCCCTTTGTTCCATTCACTAATCTTGTTGCCCTTCTCTGTACTCGTTCCAGCAGCTCTACATCCTTCTTGAAATGAGGCCTCCAGACCTGTATACAGTACTCTAGGTGTGGCCTGACCATTGCCTTATACAATGGAAATCACCTCCTTATCCCTGCTAGAAAAATTCCTGTATATCATTGACAATACTCCATGAGCTACTCATGAAGCCCGTCTGCACTGCTCAGAGAACTTCATATCTGCCTGCACAACCACCCCCAAGTCCCTTTCATTCTCTACCACTGTCAGTGTAGTACCACAGAGTTGATACGTTGCTCTGGGGTTGCTGTTTCCCATGTGTAGTACTTTACATTTGTCAATGTTAAACTTCATTTGCCACCTCTCAGCCCATCTGCTCAACCTTTCCAGATCCTGTTGCAGCAGCATAGTGTCAGTAGTGTCCTTGACAACCCTGCCTACCTTTGTATCATCTGCAAACTTGGACATTAAGCTTGATATACCATCATCAATATCATTTATAAATACAGAAAACAATAATGGACCCAACACTGAGCCCTGAGGGACTCCACTAATAACATTAGTCCACGATGAGCAGTGTCCATTGATTACCACTCTCTGTCTTCTCCCCCTCAACCACCCCTTTATCCATAGCAGCAATTTGCCTCCAATGTCACACTGCTCCAATTTGTGTAGCAGTCTTCCATGTGCAACAGTATCAAAAGCCTTTCTAAGATCCAAGTATATAATATCAAAGTTATTCTCTGCATCCAGTTCTTTTGTGATTGCATCATAGTATCCAATCAAGTTGGTCAGGCAAGACTTCCCCTTAACAAAACCATGCTGTGTCTGAGCTATAACTGAAGTCTTGTCTAAATGATCCTGCAGTGCTTCTTTAACCAGTGCCTCCATTAATTTTCCTGGAACAGAAGTTAAGCTCACAGGTCTATAATTACTTGTGTCAGCCTTTGATCCTCCTTTGTGAATTGGGGTCACATTTGCACATTTCCAGTCTATGGGTACCTCCCCTGAGTCCAAGGAAGCTCTCATAATTATGGCTAAGGGTTTGCTTACTTCCTTTGCTGCCTCCTTTAATATAACTGGATAGATCCCATCCACCCCGGGTGCCTTTCTTGTGTTTATCTTCAACAGTTTCTCCTCCACTTTACTCCCAGTTATTTCAAGATTCTGTAGCTTACTGTTGAAGAGGCTTACTGTTGAGAGATTACTGTTGTCATACATATATGTATGACAGTATCCTGTCATGCATATATCTTCTTACATTGCTTTTAAAAATAGAAATGTAACTTCACAACAGAAATACAGAGAGAAGTAAAAAAGTGGTTATCAGTGTCAATGTCATATGAGAAGAATAAAGTGAAAATCTGCAGAAGTTGCAACTTTATTTGTGTGACAATTATGACTTTATGAAATCTCAAGTTAAAAAGGTGGTGATTGGGACACTGTGGCTATCTCCATCCACTTGTCTATTGTATATTGACTTTATAGCAAAAGGGTAGCAAGTCCATATGCCTGCAAACTATGGCAAAAATTACTGTATAGGAATAGTTATTGAAGTTTGGATTGTGTTATAGCATTTAACCATTTGAGGTAGATACAAAAATGTCATTGGCAACACATGACATGGGCATCTAACTTGGAAACTATATTAGAATTTTCCACATAGTGAAGCATTTTTTTTATTTCAATAAAGATTTAGCATTAGTAATGGCATATGATTCAAGAAAGAAAGTTAAACAGCATCAGCCAAATAATAAAAAAAAACCCTTACCATTTCACCTATCCATTTGCTTCAAAGGTTTGTCCAGTTCTCCACTGAATCTATTTAAGCTATCAACTTCCACAATGGCAAATTAGCATTAGTAAAGGCACATGATGCAAGAAAGCAAGCTTATATAGCATCAGTAAAAAAAACCCTTCTCCTTTCATCCACTTGCTCCAAATGTTCATCTAGTTCTGCCTTGGATCTATTTAAGCTATCAACTTCTACAATGACAAATGGAAGGTTGTTGCAACAATCAACCACCCGCTGGCTAAAGACAAATTTCTGCACATCTATTCTACAACTGTTCTTCCTCAATTTGAATTAATGTCCTCATGGAAGTTTGTTCCAGCAATAACTACTTGCTGGCTAAAAGCAAATTTCTGCACATCTATTCTGTAACTGCCTTTCCTCAATTTGAATTTATGCCCCCTCAAGTGTGCAATCTCAGCAAGAGAAAGAATCCCATCGGCATTGAGTTTGCTCAAATCCAGAGGCTACAATTTGCAGAATTCAAGCATTTCTTGGTAAGAGCACCCTTTGTTCTCCTCACTGATCTCATTGTTCCTCTCTGTGCTCATTACAGCAGCTCAACATCCTGCTTAAATGAGGCCTCCAGACCTGTATGTAGTACTCGAGGTGTGGCCTGACTATTGTCTTATAAAAAGGGATAATCATCTCCTTATCCCTGCTAGCAAAAGTTCCGGTACATCATTGGCAAGACCCCATGAGCTGCTCTGGCAGTCTGTCTGCACTGCACTGAATACTTCATATCTGACTGCACAATTACCCCCAGGTCTTTTTTATTCTACACTACACTGAGTGTAGCACCGCACGGTTGATACATTACTCTGGGGTTGCTGCTACCCGTATGCAGTACTTTGCATTTGTCAATATTAAACATCAGTTGCCACCTCTCAGCCCATCTACCCAACTTTTCTAGATCCTACTGCAGCAGCATGCCACAATTACTGTTATTAACAATCCTGCCGACCTTTGTATCACTGCAAATTTGGACATTAAGCATGATATACCTTAATCAATATCATTGATAAATATAGAAAACAACACTGGTCAAAACACCGAACTGTGAATGACTTCCCTAATAACATCAGTCAATGAAGAGCAGTGTCCACTGATTACCACTCTCTGTCTTCTCCCACTCAACCATTAAAAAAATAAAAAAAACAATCAGTCAATTAATCAATCAACCCACTCGGCCATCCCTTTATCCAAAGCAGCAACTTGCCCTTAATACCATACTGCTCCAATTCGTCCAGCAGTCTTTTATGTGCAACAGTATCAAAAGCTTTCCTGAAATCCAAGTATCTGATGTCAAAATTATTATTTTTTTCTTCCTGTTCCTTTGTGACCACATTCATACTATCGAATCATACCACAATCATACTACAGAATAAAATTGTTCAGGCAAGATTTCCCCTTAACAAACCCATACTGTGTCTGAGCTATAACTGCAGTCTTATCTAGATGATCCTGCAGTGCTTGTTTAACCAGTGACTCCATTATTTTCCCCGGAACAGAAGTTAAACTAACAGGTCTGTAATTACTCGTGTCACCCTTTGATCCCCCCCCCTTTGTGAACTGGGGACAGATTTGCACATATCCAGTCCACGGGGACCTCCTCAGAATCCAAAGAAGCTTTCATAATTATGGTTAAGGGTTTGCTAACTTCCTTTGCTGCCTCCTTTAATATGACTAGATAGATCCCGTCCATCCCAAGTTCCCTTCTTATGTTTAGCTTCAACAATTTCTCCTCCACTTTCCTCTCAGTTATTACAAAATCATTTAGCTCCCTGTTAGAGTTGATAAACTTCTGGTCTCCAATTCCCTACAGAATTTCTCATGTGTGAATGTAGATACAAAAATACTCATTCAGTTTTTTAGCTACCAGAGCACGATTATCAAAGGTTGAACTATCGATATCAAGTGGATCAATTTTATTCATTCCCTTTCTTCTAGTGATTACATAAGTAAAGAAGTCTTTACTGTTTTTCTTTGCATGCTTTGCCAATGCTTTCTTGTTATCTGCCTTCACCTGATAGTGAGTTGCCTGATAATTTATATGCATGCTATGCATTTTTCTTCTCTACCATGAGGCTTATTAGGTCATTTGACACTCATTTAGGCCTAAACCTTGAACTGTATTTCTTAGTTGGAATGAAAAGAATAGTAGCTTCAAAGATTAATTCCTAGAATGCTTCCCATTTAGAATTTCCTGTTGGTAACATCATCAGTTGATCCCACTGTATAGAGTGTAAAAATGGTCTGAGACCACACCTTTACAAAAGAAAAAACCTTTTGCTTTACCACTTGTGGTATGAAAGGGTGCCGACCAGGCTAGCCAGGTGGGTAAAGTGCCTGCCTGGCAACCCAAAGGTCGCGGGTTCAAATCCCGCCTCGGGCTTGGATCAGAGTACTGCAAAAACCGTGGAAGGCATATTATGGCCACAGAAGCCGCTACGCCAATAACTAACAAAAAAAAAAAAAAAAAATGAAAGGGTTAAATCAAACATCAGTACACTGTGATCAATGCCACCTAGTGGTTCCTTTATCTGCAGATTCTTAATGCATGAATGGTCACTGCTGATAATCAGATCAATAGTATTACTCCCTCTGGTTGCCTCTCCAATGTGTTGCAGTAGAAAACAGTGATCCAATAAATCCATCAAAGTCACGCTAGTGTGCGAGTGAACAACCCACAAGTTCCAGTCAATATCTGGAAAGTTAAAATCCCAATTTATAAGACATTCTGATTTACTTGCCCACTCTATTTCTTTGCACAGTTATCCATTATACCCATCAGAGCCATTAGGCCTATAACACACTCCTACTCTCAAATTTGCTTTCCCAGTGATTATGTCACACCAAAGGGACTCAACATTTCACTGGCTACCCATGTCAACTGGATGATGCATTACCTTAGATTTTCCTAACTAACAACATAACACCTCCTCTCTTCCTGTCCTGTCTGTCCTTTGCCAGATTTTTTTTTTGGCTAGGGGCTGCTTTACTCAATAAATGAAAAAAAAATGTCCTTTCTGTACACTTTTGAAGTACAGAAAGTAAATACTAAAAACAATGGCGGCAAAATTTTAACGTTCTTATCGATACAACACATTTAAAGATTTTTTTTGTACAGCCAAAGGAAGCAAGTTTATTTTTTTTATTACAAGGTTTGCTCCACTGCTGATATTGTCATTATAGTCTGCATGCTGCATTGAATTTGATACTCTTTTTATCATGATACTCTCTAGCTTTCTAGCTTCTTAATGAGTTCATACAGCTTAATTGTATATTCATAGGCTAGACAACATATGAGACTTTATACTGTTCTTACAAGAGTAGTCTTCATGGTAGAATTTTGGTATGTAAATTATATTTTGTATGTAAACTCAACAAAAGGAGTTGCTCCATCCACTCAATGAACTGAAAACAGAATTTAAGTCATACAGGCTGGGATTGATCTTTTGAAAGAATGGAATTTCATGTTTATTGATAATCATACTGTGGGCATAAACTTCAAGTGAGAGACCTGCTAATAACACAGGAACACTAAAATATCCTGGTTATTAAACAATTACTATTGCCCAATCTATAAACATTTTTAACATTTCTAGATAGCCAAAAAAGTTCAAAAAACTAGTTAAAAAAAATTCAAGTGCTGAATGGCACCTCATCAGTGGGAAGTTGTTGAGGCATTTTAAAAAATGAATCCAAATGACAGTAAACTGAAGCTTCATATCTATGTTGTACTGGGCAGAAATGTTCAAATTTCCAAGATAGAACTATCAACTTCATTGAATATATATAAAAGGGGAAGAGGAGAAATAAAATATACCTCACTTAAATTTACACGAAGGGCAAAGCAAAAAGCAAGAAAATTAGAACAGAAGGAATGCCCATTTTTTAATAATAGCATGAGAACTAAAAAAACATTTAAAGTTCTGTATGAACTTTAAATGTATGAAGTTTTAAACAAATTAGCATATTGATACATTTTATTAGTAGTTTACTTATACTCTTACCATTCAGCTATTCAAGAGCTGTCAACATTTAGCATAGAACAAGATATGTGTTTACTTTCATAAACCTTTTTGATTATGAGCATACTGGGCAACTTAAAAAAAAAAAAAAATTGTTATGAAGTAATAATAAATAGGCTATGCAATAAGAATACTTTTCAGCTAATTGAAAGACTGGAATTTCATGTTTATCCAAAATTACACTGTGAGCATAGGCCTCAAAAAGAGAGAAATACTTTTAAGTCCCAGAAGGAGTAAATTACTAAATAGCAAACATTTCATTTTTAAACATTGCTTCAAAATCTGTAATAATGTGCTGAAAAAAAGCACAGTAATCAAGACATGAAGAACA
The DNA here is from genome assembly GCF_048544385.1 of Mastigoproctus giganteus. Lineage (NCBI taxonomy): Eukaryota > Metazoa > Arthropoda > Arachnida > Uropygi > Thelyphonidae > Mastigoproctus > Mastigoproctus giganteus. The sequence continues at coordinate 27,782,356 of NC_143578.1, read as the reverse complement.
GAAATTAAAACAACATTAAAATTAAAATTCACAAACAAAAATTAAGAAGTATCCACAGTACTGAAAGACGTATACACTTCCCTACAGATTTATCTAAAGGAATTAAACATTATGTTAAATTTCACTGCCTTTTGCTTTAACATACTGTTTAATTAGCTTTGGCAAACCATGAAGGAAGTTGTACTATGTTTTTTTTTCAACAACAGGAATAAAACTTGACAGTACCTTTGTCAATATCATTTAGGTGTATATCAGGAACAAACAAGAGCAACAACAGAAAGAACCCTGGGGGGGGGGGATTCTCCAGCAACTCTGATCCACCCTGAAGAATTGCTATTTATAACCATTCCATGTCCTGTTCTTCAGCCATCCTTTGATTCTCATAAGGATCTTATCCACATTTCATTTCATTTCGTTTCATCTTTCTTCAGTTTGTATAATAATTGCTCATGAACTTTGTAAAATTCTTTACTAAAGCCTAGTTATATGAGGTTAAAATTGTTCTTAACATCCAACTGCTTTATGAGTGTTATAATTTATCATATTAATCAAGCAACATTTCCCCTTTGCAAAGTGTTTCTGTGATTCTTTTAATATACACTGTCTGTTGACATGCACCTGTAATGTATTCTATCTGTTACAATGCCTGTGAAACTTGGGCTTTGCAGTATGTCCTTCATCAGAGACCCCACAATGTTCACAGCCTAAATGTCAGGCTTACTGGCCTATAGCTGCTTATCTCCTCTTTAGTTCCACCTTTGTGGAGCTGAGACACTCTATTGCTTCCCCCTGAGTCCAATGATAATTTCATAAATACAATAATACTGTTTACTGCCTCATTTAGAATTATGAGGCATATCCCACATTAGCTCTTTGAACCTTCCCCCTTTTTAGACTCAGTAGCTTCTTCACCATCTCCTTCTTTATGGTCACCATATCATTTAATTTATAGTATATTAGCTCACTGCTTATGATTCCTCATGTTGTTATCCATCTTGTAGCCTACTGTATTATTTTTCAACTTCCAAGCAACAGCACAAAGAAATTTGCTCTTCCTGATCAGACACATGAGTGTATTTTTTTCCTGTGCCACTGGCATTGATTAACTTCTTTAGGTGGAGCAATATTAAGTCATTCTTGGTATCAACATTGTCTTTTGCACTCCTCACTTTTTGCATTCTTTGAAATTGACTGTGAAACTTAGGCTTCATATCAAACTGAGTCAGTTGCAGATAGGCATTGTATTTAGACTTATAATCCAAAGGCACGAATTGCTGGGATCATTAACCTCCTCCCCTCCTTTCAACTACCCATTTCTGCCTATATCCGTCTTATCACCAGAAAATAAAGTTTTCTTTCTAACTGCTTGGTTGTCTACTACTGATCAATATTGTTAAAAATGAGTCGCTATTTACTCTTAAATCAGTTACAAGCAGATATGCTGGTTGAGGCTCACATGACCCCTTTGTCAAATATTTGGAGATTATTTGAGCCCCTTATTAAAAAATTAATAAGTTAAAATAGTCTGTTGTTAACAGACTATTTTAACTGGGGATGACCCTTGGCTGAAATTCTTCTCAAGCAAGCCACTGATTTACAAATTAGCAGTACACTCCTGATACAAATTTTGTATTACTATCTCAGTCATATAGGACTGTATCTTACTCATTCTCCCTTTCACTCTAATATCCTTTCAATGATCAAAGTGAGAGAGCTTCAAGTTTTAATCAATAAATAATTGCATTCTGTTAAAATTAAAAAAAAAATCCAATAAAAGTTTATTACCTTTATACTATGTTCTGTTAATGCTTGAGATACTTCAGCTGTCCAAAATATTGTGCTACAACAGATAACAACCTGGCCTGGCCATTCCAATACGAACTGAGTCCTTGGCACAGTAGGATACGATGCCGTTGCTTTTGATATTATTTCTCTTAAACTTTGTATCATGGTTTGTTCCACTTCTACAAGCCACTTTTCCACCATTCCCTATAATGAAATACACACAGCAATCAAATTTAATTCATAAATTCTTAAACTATATGTTTAATGAAATTAGTTACCTTCAAAGCAATATATATTTTGAGATATAATTCTCAGTATATAATAAGAATATTTTTAATACGTAAATTACCCAAATTATGATTACCCTTGATATAAAGGACAAGTATAAAAAGTTTTAGGTTTTATATCAAAGCTACTGCCTTTGCAACTGAACTCAAATTCTGTAATAAGGTACAATTAGAACACAAACATACATGCAAGAATCTTCACATCCTTTGTAACCCTAATTATATCCCATGTAAATTCCCCTGAAATTTTCCAACTGGATATTCCTGTAGTTGTAGCACTTTTTGTACAACTGTTTAGTAGTTCCCCATTCCCATGGTCCCACTCTTAAAGCAACTTCTGCTTTAAGCATAGCATAACAAATATCCTGCGCCCCAACAAATGAGTTTCCAAAAATTACCACTGCCTTTAAAGGCAATTCATATCTACAAATCCTAATGAAGGTCTACAAACAAGTGAAAGTCTTCTTCAACAAAAAACACCAATAATAGCATCTGCTATGTATATATTAAGTGCATTAGCATCATTAATACAAAGCCATTTCTGAATAAACATAATATTTATAAGGCGGTGTCATTTTAAGTTATATTTCATATTGTGAATACCTTCACAATGAGTTGCCATGATATTGCACTATGTTGAATAAGTAATGCTTCACCTAAGGAGAAGATTGATTTACTTATTCTCAGATAGGTACCACCACCCAGACGGCATCATTTTGAAGTACGGTATGGGATAAAGTTCTCGGTTATCCTCATACTATCCCTATTAGACTTAGAAAAGAGATAAAGATGTAGGAAGATGATAGTAGGAGAGGTAGAGGAAAGAAATGCTGTAGAAGGAAGAAAGGGACAGTTGCTCCTTCGACTCACGCTCAAAGCTCATATATTCCTTGAATAGGCAACGCTTCCCCAGTAGAGAAGACTTTTGTTACCTATTCAAGGAAACTCAGCTTCTTCAACTCACACTCAAAGCTCATATATTCCTCGAATAGGCAATGCTTCCTTAGTAGAGAAGATTATTGTTACCTATTCGAGGAAACTCAGTGGCCATCAGTCCTCCAGACGGCACCATTTCAGGGCTATTTTGTATATGTGTGGGATAATAACTCGACTATCCACTTGTTCCTATTAGACTTAGAAAAGCAAAAAAGTAGTGGGAAAGTAATAGTAGGAATGGAGGAGGAAAAGAAATGGTGTAGAAGAATGAAAAGGACAGTAACTCCTTCAACTCACACCACTCAAAAACTCATAAACTCCTCAAATAGGCAACGCTTCCCCAGTGGAGAAGGCTGTTGTTACCTATTCTTGAACACTCCGGACATCATCAGGCTCCCCAGACAGCATCGTTCCACTATTTGGCCCTTCTTCGGTGGGTGGGTAGGTACCCAAGTGGTGCAATGATGGCAAAGCAGTTATGAAGTATAACTCCACAATATGAGAGATGCCTGATGGTGTATGATGTATTTAGACTAAGATGCATTTAGGGCTAAAGCCTCAAGCTGCGAGAAATAGCCCTGAAACAGTGCCGTCTGGGTGGTGGTACCTATCTAAGAATAATTAACATCAGTCTTCTCCTTAGGTGAAGCGTTATTTATTCGAAGTAGTGCAATATCATGGCAACTTGTTGTGAAGGTATTCACAATATGAGATATAACTTAAAATGATGCCGCCTTATAAATATTCTGTTTATTCACAAATGGCTGTGTATTAATGATGCTATTGCACTTAATATATGCATAGTCTAAATTTGCTCGCAGCTTGAGGCTTTAGCCTTAAATGCGTCTTAGTCTTAGCATCTGCTAATGATTTGAAAATTTGGTCTGTGTCACACTCAATCTGAAGCTGTGGAAAATAATGCAAAAATAAAACCACTGACTAGAAACAATACATTACTTTTCATACCTTGAGTTCTCAATTAACACTCAAAAGTCAGAACATTTCAACCACCAAAAAGAACAAATCTTTCAATTTTCTTCTATCTTTAAGTGGCAATCCAATTAACTTAGTGTACAAAGAGATATAGACATCATGTCTGACTCCAAACTGCTTTCAAATTACTCATTATGACTGGTAAAGTTAAGGTAAGAGATTTTAGAGGCTTCTGACTGTTAAAAAAAAGCAAAAAATTGTCTCTATCTCACTCTTTGATAATTAAAGATGATTAGGAAAAAGATAGCCAAGATTGGAATGTGGTGAAGGAGAATTAAATGTGGAAAGACATGAAGAAATGGAGAAAGTCACCCAACTGATATGACACCATGTTGGATCAGTGGATGGATAATGATGATAATGACTATCTTCTAAATACACCCAAGGAATATTATTTAAAAATTTGGTTCTTATCACTATAGTAACAAGATTTTAAAGGTTTGAACTGAGTTCAAATGTAATAACTACTAATGATAAAAGATGACTAGTCATAATTAATGCTCTTACCTGGGGTTTGTATTGAGACTTATTATCTGTATTATAGAAAGATGAATGAATTTTTCAGTATTATACTGATAGCACTGAAACTAAACTGCATATAAATGATGAATGAGGTTCATTGTGGAAGAAGGATGTGGCAAAAATCCTTCAAAATGATGTAATGAGATAAAAAGAATAATGGAATGAATAAATATGAATGGAATGAAGCATGAAATGCTACATTATACTGTGAAAATAGAGAAGGAATATCTTGAGATCTAATTCTGCTATAAAATCAATGTTAGTCCTCAAACATTACATTAGGCTAATTTTCAGTTTACTTAAGAAAAAAAAACAAGAAGAAAAAGTTGTTTATAAAACAAATTAAGGTGGAGAAAAACAGAAATTACACTATTAGAAATAATTCATACAAATGTCATGAAGGAAGATTTCTAGTAAAGTCTGTGACTAAAAGCCATTGTTAGAGAAATTTTCAACCCAAGTGTATTAAATCAGTTATTTAAGAGAGCCTGGGTAATTATTCACTACTCATCAATGAGGCTCCAGCTACTGGAACATTATAGGAAGTGCCATTAAAGCTGCAATTTTTTTTTTTTTTTTTGTCCTCTCCTTTTTCCATTATTATATGGGGTCAGCGTTTTTATTGTTGTTTTGGCATGCAATTTTTACGGCCGGATGCCCTTCCTGACACCAACCCTCACCCTTTATCCGAGCTGGGAATATGCGGTTATCATTCCCTGACCTACCGCATCCTCCGTATTTGGTGGGTACGGGCTCGAACCCCGGTCTAATCAAGAAGCGTGTGCTATGCACTACTGCTCCTGCCCACCTGGCTATGGAGGCACCGCCATTAAAGCTGTAATATAGCCAGCATATTCTACACAAAGTCAGGAAAGCCTCTACTATGCCAGATGACTGGAAGGTGGCTGGTCCATATATTCTATGCTGTACTTCAGCACCAATGAACTGCTCATGTCCTTTGAGATAGGACATTATCATCAACAAAAAATAAAATTTTCTCAATGGCATATATTTGGTCCTTGAGGCTGTCAAAGACATTCTCTCAGATATGCCAAGCTGGTCTTGCTACCTGGGGGTATCAAACACTGATGGAACTGATATTTGAGTGATACTCAAGTCAAGTGGACCTAATTTCGGCAAATTCCTGGCAGTCTGTAATAGCCAAATCCTCTGCTTGCACCCTCATGATGGTGGGACTGTTAGTAACCATGGGTATAACACCAAGTCTGGAAATATGGCACCTAGCATATTGGAGGTGACCACCCAGGTGCAAACCAATGTAAATGGGCAGTCAAGGTGTGGCACCAACACCACATGGAGGAATGCAGCCCCTCTGTGTTAGCAGGCAATACTTGGTGGTAGATGACTCTCATCAACCAGTGCACTTTGCTTATTGGAGGTGATTTGAAATGGTAGAATTCATGTTTAGTCTCCAGAACAAAGCTCTGGCAGTGTCTCCCATCTCTTCCATCATGCAGTATGATTGACATATTTTGAGGTTATGATGGAAATCATGGCGAGATCCAATCTCCCTTACAGTTCAAGGGTATAACTCAAATTTTCACAGGCTGGTTACTAGATAGTCCACTGGACCAAACCTATTGGTAACTCTCTAGGAGGCTTTGCAGTCAGCTAGTGTATAATCTCACTGCCTTAATCTGCCAGATAGCAACTGGAGGGTGTCCAAGTATTCGGAGGACATTGACGAGGTCACATTGTGTCAAAGAGCTGGGTATATTCTTGCCATGTGTACACCATATCCAAAAATTTCATTACTTCATACAGTATGTCCTCCCTACCTTTTCTTACTACTGAATACATCATGAATTGTCAAACTAACAGAACAAACTTATCTGTGAAAAGGTTTAAACCTCCCAAAAACTTCCTCGTTCATTTCACAAATATACATGGTCTCAGTTCCAATCTCAATGGTGTCCATTTTTACTTACAGTTTGCCAAACCACATGTGCTTTTTATGACAGAATACCCAGTTATCAGTTGATTCAACCACTGCTCATCTCAGTTGTCCAAATTATTCGCTGTATGATTCCTTTTGCTTCTAAGGTGCATATATGTCCATTCTGATATTCCCTGTCAAAGACTTAGTAACGTAGAATCTCCTCTTTTCAATCTTCTCTGGCTTAAAATCTCTCAACCACATTCTGTCAAATTCATCTGGCACCTCTATTTTAATTCCAACTACATTAATCACTTGGAACTCTTCGACTTCCTCTCTTTGAAACTTGACTTTCTTTAGTCCAACTTTTTTAACAGTGAGGTAATTTTTCTTGGCGATTTTAATATTCATAACTCCAGCTGGCTTCAGTTTACTAGTCACACGGACCCAGCTAGTCGAGATGCTGCAGCTTTTGCAATTTCTAATGACATTACACAGATTGTTCATTTACCTACCAGAATACCAGACAATTCTAACCACATAGCCAACATGCTTGAACTTTATCTCAGAAACAATCCCAATAAATACACAGTCGAGGTGATAGGTCCCTAGGCACCTCAGATCAAAAATTGGTGATGGTGTCTTCTTAATGAAGCCTTTCTCTCGTGGTCATTTTCAACCTTGTGTTGTTTCGCATTAAAAGAATACAAAATGGGATGATCTGCAAGATTTCTTTTCTTCTTTTTCTTGGTTAGATTAACGTTTCAAATCTTCTGATGTCAACGTTTGCTCAGATCATGTCAGTGAAATTATTTTTGTAGGGATGAAATCCTTTATTCCACACTTTTCCAATAAATATGCTAAGGCTGTTCAAGATAGTTGCATATCACAACTACCTTGTATCCATATTTACAGATTAATTTTCTGCCTACACAAAACTCACAACAACTGCAAAACAGTTTTTAATCAGTCCAAACTAGATTTCGAACAGGCTAAGAGTAGAAAACTTGCTTCCTGTCAAAAATGGTAGTTGAGCATGCTGGTCTCTTGCCAAAACGTTTGCTGCAACTTTTGCCCATCTTTATTTCCACCTCTGTCAAAACCAGATGGTTTACTGCCACTTCAGGCAAATATAAAGCTGACCTGCTAGCATCCTCCTTTTCTTCCAATCATGTATTGATGAGCTTGATAATCCAGCTCCTACCATTCCCAGCACACTCTTCAACGCCTCATGTAGTCTTCTGTCAAAAGATGTCAGAAGGATTTTGAATGATCTTGATGCCAAGAAAGCTCCTGACAGTACAGTGATTTTTTTTTTTTTTTTTTTGATTTGGTAGTTGTTGGCGCATCGGCTTCTGTGGCCATATTGCACCTCCCAAGGTTTTTGCAGTACTTTGATCCAAGCCCGAGGCGAGAATCGAACCCGCGACCTTTGGGTTGCCGGGCAGGTACTTTACCCACTCGGCTAGCCCGGTCGGCTACAGTACAGTGAAAGCTCTATATAATGACTCCCCAGGGAAATAAGAAAAACGGTTGTTATATCAGGATTTTATAACGATCATTCATAAAATCAGCTATAAAATAAGTAGAAACTTAAACATTAAATGTAATTCTAATAATACAATATAGTATAATTTTATTTATAATATGTACTACAGTATTAAATGAGAAAATTATGATTGTAACTTTTGCATTGATTGTAGAGTGCAATAAGGTTACAATTAAATTGTAAATTTCATTACATAGGCTTATCAAGACCTAACAAGAGAATTGTTTTCATACTTATCAGTTATAATAATCTGACAAAACACACTGTTTCAATGGTAGAGCATGTTTTAAAAGAGAATTATGAAGGTGCAAGATAGTAGTTATTTCACTTTCACATTTAGGCTGCACTTGAAAAAAATCAATGTACAAGTTCTAATACTTGATGAGCATCTTTCACTGAAACTTCTTGTTCAACCACAGTAGGTTCCTCATTTTCATCACTACAAATTTCAGAAGATTCCATTACATCTGCAATGAGTTCCTCATCATTCATGCATATCCTGAAATATTCAGTGTCCAAATTCACTTCTGCGTAATTTTTGAAGATTAAGTTTTCCTCTAAGTTTAGGTGATGATGCACATGCTCAAATATTTCTTCCCTATTATCAGACTGTTTTTCACAATTAATAGAAGGAGAAGCATGTGAAACATCACACATTACATCATTTAAGATGGTAAATCCAGCATGTCTGAAGCAGTCGGTAATCACATTTTCATCAAATTCATCCCATGCTGAAACACATAAATATAATGCGTGTAGGATGTCAATTTTGCATTGTATTTTGCTTTCAAGACATAGCACGATTTTGTTTAATAGCATTCTTCAGTAGTTTTTCTTAAAACACTGGATTACAACTTGATAAAGTGGCTGAAGAACTAACATCATTTTGATAACGTACTTGACAATGAGGGGTGCAGAAAGAGCAAACTTTTTTTATTCTTCCCACTCATCCTGCAGTCTGCATCTCTGATCCATTCTTCATATATTTGTGATGTCATCCATGTCTTTTGGTTTGCTTGAGGGCTGGCACTAGGGGTGCGCAAGTGACGCACTTGCTACAGGCACTGCCTAAAATAGGAGCTGCTAGATGTGCTACTGCAGATATATGTGTTAAGATATGATATGAATTAGATGGCGTTACAAAGTTTTTCCTCAGGCACCACAAACGCTAGTGTCAGCCCTGGTTTGCTCAATACATAATCGGTAATGTCTTCAAACCTTTAAAGCATCAAGGCATCTGGGCTTTCCCAATGATTAAAAGAGGAAGCTTCTCTGTGAGAGACATGTTTGCTGCTAGAGAACTTAATCTGTTGTTTGACTGTTTTTCCGCCACTACATTTCTTGCCTTTAAATATAAGTACTTTATCCAGTAGCAATTTAAAAAAAGAATCCGGTTTCATCAGCATTGAAGATGTCATTGTGGTCGTATGTTAGCAAAACATATTTTAAAACTGTTACAAAACAATCCTGTAATTAATTGTTAACTGTTCCAATCAGTACCTGCACTGTTTAAACAAATGCATGTTAAAGCTATAACCTAATAAGTATTATAACTTTTTTTGCATTGAATAATTTTTTGTGTTGTTAATATTTTATTTTTTTAAGCTTTTGATTTTTATTAATTTTTAAAATTATTTCAAGCAAACTGAACTGGCTGGATAATACTACTACATAGTTATGACAAAAAGTGAAAAGAAACAAAACAATGAATTAATAAGTGTTTCTATTTTTGTATTTTGTATGGCTTGTAGCAGAAATTTCCCTGACCTCAGAAACAAAGTCAAAGAAATCATGAAATTTCAACTTTCTGAAATATTAATTAATAAATTTCTTGCCTTTGCTTTTGCTGGGAAAATGGCATGGGAATACGGTACTACTTCTTTCTCAGCAGAGATCATTCCAACTATGTGGTCCTGCTTAGTGAATTCCAACCGAGCTATTCCTTCAAAGCATTTTTTAAGGTGAGGTTGAACACGGTGTGGATCTTTTGTCTCTGACAGAATTTCTAATAGTTCATCATTAGAGAGAAAGAAAAACCTAAAAACATAAATAAATTAATAAATCATAATAACTATAATAATACCATAATTGTATTATTAGTAGAATATTTAATATGAACAATTGATAGTATTATTATAACAGAGGCAGAACTGAACCTGAATTTAGTGTTATTACTGCATTTAATAATATAACTAGTTTGGACTCTTGAAAAGTTTATGCAGCTGTAAGATTCATAAAAATTCAGTATGTTTTCCAAAGTGTTTCAAGAGTAGTGATGGAAAACTAGTTATTCTTTAAAAAAGCTTCTGAAATCATTAAAACATCATTAATCATCAATAAAGTCCTTCTCCAATATTTAATGTGCTACAATATGTCTCTCTTGATGTCCTCATTTAAATCTCAGACAAATAACAAATTTCAATACCTTGGAAAATACAGTCTTTTCTTCTCAAGGTAGTCATTTAGTCCTTTTTGGATTTCTTCTAAAAGTACATTACAATGCTGAAAACGCTGCAGCATATTGGGCTGGGCAGTCGCTTTTAAAACATTTGTATCCTGAGCCTGTCAGAAAAATATATATAACTTGAAATGAAATGGATCATTTTAATATAAAATACTATTCATTTTTTTAATATATAAAAATGATCTAAAATCTACAATTTTTGATAAGTCCAAATTACATTCATTCATTCTATATGTATAATAAAGTGGAATTTGTTCTTTATATCATGGTGCATATTGCCTTAGAAGTTACATAAAGTTAAAGATGTACTCAATATCAGAGTTAACAAAAAATAAGAAATAGCATTAGCATTAGTAGAGGCATATGATGCAAGAAAGCAAGCTTATTCAGCATCAGCCAAAAAAAAAAAAAAAACCCTCTCCCATTTCACCCCTCCGTTCGTTCGAAATACCTGTCCAGTTGAGCTTTAAATTTGTTTAGGCTATCAACTTCAACAACAAGTGATGGAAGTCGGTTCCACCAACCAACCACCCGCTGGCCAAAGGCAAATTTCCGCACATCTATCCGACATCCGTCCTTCCTCAATTTGAATTTATGCCCTCTGAGGTGATTATTCTGAGAAAGATGAAGAATCCCATTGGCATTGAGCATGCTCAAACCATTCAAAGCCTTATACACCTCTATCAGATCACCTCGCCGGCGCCTAGTCTCCAGACTCTGTAATTTGCAAAACTTAAGCCTTTCTTCGTAAGAGCAACCCTTTGTTCCATTTACTAATCTTGTTGCCCTTCTCTGTACCCGTTCCAGCAGCTCTACATCCTTCTTGAAATGAGGCCTCCAGACCTGTATACAGTACTCAAGATGTGGCCTAACCATTGCCTTATACAAGGGAATAATCACCTCCTTATCCCTGCTAGAAAAATTCCTGTATATCATTGACAAGACACCATGAGCTACTCTAGCAGCTCGTCTGCACTGCTCAGAGAACTTCATATCTGCCTGCACAATTACCCCCAGGTCCTTTTCATTCTCCACCACTGTCAGTGTAGTACCGCAGAGTTGATACATTGCTCTGGGGTTACTGTTACCCATATGTAGTACTTTACATTTGTCAATGTTAAACTTCATTTGCCACCTCTCAGCCCATCTGTTCAACCTTTCCAGATCCTGTTGCAGCAGCATAGCGTCAGTAGTGTCCTTAACGACCCTGCCAACCTTTGTATCATCTGCAAACTTAGACATTAAACTTGATATCCCATCATCAATATCATTCATAAACACCGAAAACAACAATGGACCCAACACTGAACCTTGAGGAACTCCACTAATAACATTAGTCCACGTTGAGCAGTGTCCATTGATTACCACTCTCTGTCTTCTGCCACTCAACCATCCCCTTATCCATAGCAGCAATTTGCCTCCAATGCCACACTGCTCCAATTTGTGCAGCAGTCTTCCATGTGCAACAGTATCAAAAGCCTTTCTAAGATCCAAATATATAATATCAAAGTTATTCCCTGCATCCAGTTCTTTTGTGACTACATCATAGTATCCAATCAAATTGGTCAGGCAAGACCTGCCCTTAACAAAACCATGCTGCGTCTGAGCTATAACTGAATTCTTGTCTAGATGATCCTGCAGTGCTTCTTTAACCAGTGCCTCCATTAATTTACCTGGAACAGAAGTTAAACTAACAGGTCTATAATTACTTGTGTCAGCCTTTGATCCTCCTTTGTGAATTGGGGTTACATTTGCACATCTCCAGTCTATGGGTACCTCCCCTGAGTCCAAAGAAGCTCTCATAATTATGGCTAGGGGTTTGCATACTTCCTTTGCTGCCTCCTTTAATAACTGTATAGATCCCATCCACCCCAGGTGCCTTTTTTATGTTTATCCTCAACAATCTCTCCTCCACTTTCCTCTCAGTTATTACAAAATCATCCAGCTCACTGCCAATGTTTACTTTACCTACATCATTCTCCTTCCTGAATAACTCCTCATGCGTGAATGTAGATGCAAAATACTCGTTTAGATTGTTAGCCACCTGAGCAGGATCCTCAACTGTTGAACCATCAATATCCAGTGGACCAATCTGATTCATCCCTTTCCTTCTCGAGTTCAAGTATGTAAAGAACTCCTTTCTGTTTTTCTTTGCATCCTTTGCCAAGGATTTTTCGTAGTCTGCCGTTGCCTGCCTAATCTCCTTTGTGACTTGGTTACAGACCAACTTATATCTATCATAGGCTTCCATGTCACCCATTAATTTGTATGTATCCCATGCATTTTTCTTCTCTGCCACATGTCTCATTAGTCCATCTGACAACCATCTAGGCCTAAACCTTGAACAATATTTCTTAGTTGGTATGCAAAGCCTGGTAGCCACCAAGATTAGTTCCTTGAATGCTTCCCATTTTGAGTTTGCTGTTGGTAACATCATCAGTTGGTCCCACTGTATAGAATTTAAATACTGTCTCAGACCATCATAGTCGCCTTTACGAAAACAAAAACCCTTCCCTTTACCTCTGATGGTAGTTACCTCCTTGAGTAAATCCCACTTCAACACACTGTGATCACTGCCACCTAGTGGTTCATTTATCTGCAGGTTCTTAATGCATGAAGAATCACTACTGATAATCAGATCAAGAGTATTGCTCCCTCTTGTTGCCTCACGAACATGCTGATGTAGAAAACAATCATCCAATAAATCCACAAAAGCCTTGCTAGTGTGCGAGTGACCAACCCACAAATTCCAGTCAATATCTGGGAAATTAAAATCCCCCATTATAAGACTCTCTGATTTACTGGCCCACTCTATTTCCCTGTACAATATATTATTATACTCATCAGAGTCATTAGGCCTATAGCACACTCCTACTCTCAATTTTGATTTCCCTATGCTTATGTCACACCAAACTGACTCGACACTGCACTGTCCATCGATGTCAACTGGCTTCACTTCCTTTGACTTTATGTGTTTCTTAATTAATAGCATAACCCCTCCTCCCCTCCTGTCCTGTCTATCCTTTCTATATACATTGTATTCCACAAATTCCAGTTCCGCATTACTTATATCTGTGTGACACCACGTCTCTGATATCCCAACAATATCTGCCTTTGATGTTTTGAGCAATACCTCAAATTCATCAAATTTATTTACCAAACTCCTAGCATTGGTGTACACGCAGGTATACATGCACCTGTTTCTATTCTTAGCTACCCTAACACAACCCATGTGTTTACTTGTAACGCAATGACTACCAGCAGTCTCTGAAATATCCTGCATCTTGTTTTTCAGACTTCTGCTCATTTGAATAGAAGCAGTGCAAGAATCACTTCCACCTCTGCCAGTGGCTACTGTTAATCTATTAGTCCTTGTATCCCCCCCCAACTAGCAGTTTTCCGACCCACCTAACACTGCCTCGACAGCATCAGCAAAAATTCTTGCACCCTTTCTATTTAAGTGTATCCCATCCCTGTAGAAGCAAATACAAGGTCAAGGTCAGGTGCAACAATATATACAAGATCAGGATCACAAGCAACAATATGTTTATCGTGTTTAATGATACCTACTGCAACCGAAGTAATCTCTCGCCATATCTTATCAACTATAAGAAACTTATTTGCTTCCTGTGGCATTTGTTTCATTATGTCTTCTGAGCTGAATATAGGTTCCAGATAAAGCCAAGTAGCTTGACACTGCAATGATAATAATTTCATGACAATTAGCAGTACTTTTAATGAAATTTATCTGTAGAATAAACTGAATTAAATTTGGTACTCTCACTTAAAGTAATATTTTCATGATATTTAAAATACAGATGAATCTCTTTACATAACAAAACAGTAAAGGCCTACAGTGTCAGAGATAACAGAAATTTTGAAAAATGGGTGTTACCTTACCTTTAGGATACAGTAAAATTCCATTAAAGTGAATACCATTTTGATAAAAATTTTACTACAATAAAATTTTTCTAGATCCTGGACAACTTCCCTTATTATCAATGTTTCATAAGTCTCATTTAAACAAAGCAATTTTATTGAAAAATCCAGTAGAATGAATTATTTTCAAATATCTATGTATGCCTACCTAAAATGTATTGTTTTGCAATGAAAGAAAAAAATTATTGGAAAATTATAACAAATAATACAAATAACTTGTAAAATGCAATCATTTCTTCTAAGGTAGTAATTTAGTCCTTTTTGGATTTCTTTTAAAAGTACATTGCATTACTGTGTAGTACATTACAGATTAACAGTACTGGCTATGGGAGTACCAAACTCAAACTTGTAGATAATGAAAATAAATTGGGAATAATCTGATATGAAATTTTCTGAACGGTGTAGACAGGTTGCTAGGACAGAAGTGATTATATATAAAAAATGGTTAGGCTGCACCTCACATATTGTATACATGCATAAGGATCCCATTTTAGGTACAGAGAAGAGTGATGAAATTGGTTAAGTGCACAAAGGGGTATTCTTATTAAGAGAGAGAGAGACAAGTTTTGTAAGCTACAGTATTTGGAAACCAGATATCTGTAGGGTGACCTGAGGTGTTTAAGGTCTTGAAAAGTTTGAGTAAACTAAATGTCGAGTGAATTTTTACACTTAATCATGTGACATAGACAAGGGGACATAAAAACTGTAAACAGTAGTTACTACTGTAGTAGTTAATATTCTTCTTAACTAAGCACATAACTCCTCCACCCCTCTCTCTCCTGTCCTGTCTGTCCTTCCTGTATATATCGTACTCCCCATATTCAAATTTGCCAACACTTAGCAAATTTCCTATAATAATCCCTTCCCTCATTCTGTCTGTCCTTTATGTACATATTGTACTCCTTATAATCAAACTGAGTATCCCTTATGCCTGAATGACAACATGTCTCCACTATCCCTACAATATCTGCATTTGCTGACTTAATCAGTACTTCAAATTCATCATATTTATTTGCCATACCCCTAGCACTGGTGTACATACATGCACCTGTTCTTACTCTTAGTTATCTTAAAACAGCCCATGTATTTATTTTTTCATGACGACTCCCAGCAGTCCATGAAATCCCCACCACTATGCTTTCCACGTTGCTGCTTATTCCAATAGAAGCAGTGCAAGAATCACTTTCACCTCTGCCTGTGGCTCTAGTTAATCTATTAGTTTGTGTATCCCTCCAAGCTAACAGTTTTCTGACCCACCTAACACTGCCTCAATAGCATAAATATTCTTGCACTCCTTCTATTGAAGTGTATACCAACTCTATAAAAACAGTCTTACCTTTTAACCACAAATGAGAAAATTTCTACCCCATGAGCCTTGCACAGTTTCTCAAGGACCGAATTGATTGAAGAGGCTCTTAACAAGCATTCCCTCCTAGTTAAGTTAAACAGTAGACACTTAAATTTAATCCTAAATTGCAACTCTTTCCCAACATTGACCGGTAGTCCTCCAATCCCCTAGTCTTAATATCATTAGTGTGCCAACATGTACAACAATATCATCCTTCTTTCCCTTAAAAGATAACTGGTCTACAATGTCATCTACATGACAGGCATACCCTAGTACTATTCCTATATATACATAAATGAAAGTATGCCTTTGGCATTACACCAGAGGAAAAAGTTGGATTGACATCAAATTTACAGCATGTTTTGTTGGACCCTGGTGAGGTTTTAGGTCTAATTCCTATTCTACATTCTTCTCCTCGCCCCCTCACAGAAACATGGTGATTAGTTTGGAATAGCAGCTGAGCTCCTTTAGGATCAAGTATAATTTTTCTGTTTTTCCCATGGGGAAAATTTCAGAATATTCACTCCCATGCATCAATTCCTCTCCTAAAAAAACTTTAAACTGTCAACTTCTACGACAGATGGAAGTTTATTCCAGCAATCAACCGCCTGTTTGCTGGCTAAAGGCAAATTTCTGCACACCTATTCTACAATTGTCTTTCCTCAATTTGAATTTATGTCCCCTCAGAAGATTAATCTGGGCAAGAGGAAGAATCTCATCAGCATTGAGCATGCTCGAACCATTCAAAGTTTTATACACTTCAATCAGATAACCTCGCAGGTGCCTAGTCTCCAGACACTGTAATTTGTAAAACTTAAGTCTTTCTTCGTAAGAGCAATCTTTTGTTCCATTCACTAATATTGTTGCCCTTCTCTGTACTCATTCCAGCAGCTCTACATCCTTCCTAAAATGTGGCTTCCAGACCTGTATACAGTACTCAAGGTGTGGCCTGACCATTGCCTTATTAGCATTAGCATTAGTTGAGGCATATGATGCAAGAAAGCAAGCTTATACAGCATCAGCCAAAAAACAAACAAAAAAAAAAAAAAACCTTCCTATTTTGCCCATCCGGTCACTCCAAATGTTTGTCTAGTTCAGCCTTATACAAGGGGATAATCACCTCCTTATCCTTGCTAGAAAAATTCCTGTATATCAGTGACAAGACACCATGAGCTACGAGCTACTCTTGCAGACCATCTGCACTGCTCAGAAAACTTCATATCTGACTGCACAATTACCCCTAGGTCCTTTTCATTCCCTACCACTGACGTGGTAGGGAACGAAAAGGACCTAGGGGTAATTGTGGACCCAGTGTAGTACCATACAGTTAATATGTTACTCTGGGGTTACCACTACCCATATGCAGTACTTTACATTTGGCAATTTTAAACTTCAGTTGCTACCACTCAACCCATCTGCTCAACTTTTCTAGATATTGTTGCAGTAGCATACTGTCATTAGTGTCATTAACAACCCTGCCAACCTTCATGCATCTGCAAACTTAGACATTAAGCCTGATATTCCATCATCAATATCATTAATAAATACAGAAAACAACAATGAACCCAACACTGAACCCTGGGAGACTACTAATAACATTAGTCCATGAAGCACAGTGACCATTGTCACTGTGTGTCAATGATCACTCTCTGTCTTCTCTCACTCAACCATCCCTTTATCCATAGCAGCAATTTACCCTTAATGCCACACTGCTCAAATTTGTGCAGCAGTCTTCCATGTACAACAGAATCAAAAGCCTTCCTCAGATCCAAGTATATGATATCAAAATTATTCTTTGTATCCAGTCTATCTATATCTATAATTTAATTAAATTACCATTAATTAATTAATTAATTACACTATTAACTTAAATTCCATATAAAAATTAAATTAATGAAACCGTGAAACAATAAACAAATAAATTTCAATGAAGTACACATCAAAAATCATCAAACGTGATAGAGTTTCACAGAAAGACTGCTGAATTTTTGAGAAGATTAAAACTTAAAATTTATAAATAATTTCAGGTAATAACAGCATTTTCCATTCAAATATATTTTATAAGAATCCCCACGTAACATCCTTACTTCTTCATATATATTAGAAAAAGGTATTATTAAGAAATTATCATTATACAAAATAAACATTATACCTTCAGCCAAGAATCTAACACATCTTGGACAAGTAAGAGGTTATCTTCCCAAGATTTCATTTCTTCTTCAAATGGTTTTATAAATGGTGATCCCCGCATTGTTTGTACTTTGAGAATATGATCGTCTAAGAGAAGCTGGATATCATCAACTGCCGATACAATTGGAACACCCTAAAAAAAATTGTAAAGCAGGCAAAAAAGTTTAAGTTTAATCATGATAGCAGTTAATTAAATTTCATGAAACTGAATAGGGTAACTTTAAAACCAAAGTAATCAAAGAATAATTATTTAACTCAGAATAATTAACCCTATTTATCATGGACTGATAAATAGGGTAATTCTGTACTGTATTATCTTACAACAGTACAGTTTTTAATACAAATATAATAAACAGTAAGAAAGATGTGATAACTAATACTTTCAGGAAAAAAATAAAACTGTTTCTATAATTTTTCCATATACAGCTCTCATAAATAATTAAATGTTCTTGTATTAATATTCTTTGTGAGCATTATAAAAATCATGCTTCTTCATTAAAATTGACTAGTCCAAATATTTAATTCCTTGAAGAGATCCCGATGGTATTTCTCCACCAGTTCTTAAAATCTGTGTTCCTGAAATTACTCCTGTTCTGTGTCACCTTTTCTTGCTTTCTTATTCCAAGGTGTTTTTCCTTTTGCTCGGAAATTTTCTCATATCCAGCCAGTACCTAAAGAGGGTGACAAATCCCTCCTGTCCAATTATCGTCCCATTACACTTACTTCTACTCTTTCTAAGGTAATGGAGAAATCAAGTAACTGCCAACTCTTAAACTATCTAGAAAACTTCCATTGATCAACGATTGCCAGTATGGATTCCATTAGCGTCAATCCACTGGTAATATTCTGGCTTATGTTACCCATCTATAGATACATTCAATGGAAAAGTTTGGTGAAACTCAAGCAGTTGCTCTTGACATTTTAAAGGCTTTCGATCATGTTTGGCATAAAGGTCTTCTAAACATGCTTCCATTTTATGGTTTGCCAACCATTTTTTGTAACTGGTTATCCAGTTTTCTCTCTTACCACTCATTGAGGGTGATGGATCTCTGTCTTCTAACTTCTCCACTAATGTTGGTGTCCCTCAAGGTTCAATTTTTTCCCCCACTCTTTTCCTCTTGTATATTAATGACCTTCTTTGATTGACCGGAAATCCTATCCATAGTTTTGCTGATGATAGCACATTGCATTCCACTTTCCAGTTTGAGAAACCTCGACCTGCTCAATCAGCTTAAACTTTTCGAATATCCGCTACCAATTCCTTAAATGCTGATCTCCAAGTAATTCTCCTGTGGGGCAAGGACAACTTAGTTGATTTCAATACTTCTAAAACTCAGTCCTTATATCTTGCAAATATCGTTGCCCTTCTCTGTATTCATTCCAACAGCTGTACACTCTTCCTAAAACGAGGCCTCCAGACTTGTACGCAATAACTCAAGGTGTGGCCTCACCATTGTCTTATACAAGGACAATCACCTCCCTATCCCTACTAGCAAAATTTCTGTATATCATTAACAAGACAGAGCGACTCTTGCAGCCTATCTGCACTGCAAAAAAATTCATATCTCACTGCACAATTACCCCCAGGTCCTTTTCATTCTCTACTATCATGAGCATAGTACCACAGTTGATTTTGCTGCTACCCATATGCAGTACTTTACATTTGACAATATCAAACTCCAGTTGCCACCTCTCAGCCCATCTACTCAACTTTTCCAGATCCTGTTGCAGTAGCGTACTATCACTACTGTCATTAAACATCCTGCCAACCTTCGTACAATTTTCAAACTTAGACATTAACCCTGATATACCTTCATCAATATCATTGACAAATACAGAAAACAATGCTGGGCCCAACACCAAACACTGGGGAACTCCACTAATAACATTAGTCCATGAAGGGCAGTGTCCATTGATTACCACTCTCTGTCTTCTCCCACCCAACCATCCTTTTATCCATTGTAGCAACTTGCCCTTAATGCTATACTCCTCCAATTTGTATAGTAGTCTTCCATGTGCAACATTATCAAAAGCTTTCCTGAAATCCAAGTATATGATATCAAAATTATTTTTTGTATCCAGTTTCTTTTTGACCACATCATAGTATCCAATTATATTGGTGAGACAAGACTTGCCCCATAAGAAAACCCATACTGTGCCTCAATTATTACTGCAGTCTTGTCTAGATGATCCTGCAATACTTCTTTAACCAGTGATGCCATTATTTTCCCTGAAACAGAAGTCAAACTTAACAGGTCTGTAATTACTTGTGTCACCCTTTGATACCCCCTTTGATATCTCCAGTTCACGGGGAACCTCCCATGAGTCCAAGTAAGCTTTCATAATTATGAAAGGTTAAGGGCTTGCTTACTTCCTTTGCTGCCTCCTTTAATAAAACTGGATAGATCCCATCCACCTCAGGTGCCTTTTTTTATGTTCAATTCAACAGTTTCTCCTCCACTTTGCTCTTGGTTATTAAAAAATTTAGCTCCCTACTAGAGTTTGATAGCCTTCTGGCTTCCACTTCTCTACAGACTTCCTCATGTGTGAATATAGATGCAAAATACTCATTCAGTTTGCCAGCTATCTCAGCAGGTCATCAACAATTGAACCATCAATATCAAATGGACCGTTCTGATTCATCCCTTTCCTTCTAGAGTTTTCCAAACAAAAGATGTCTTTGTTGTTTTTCTTTGCATCCTTTGCCAAAGATTTCTCATAATCTGCCTTTGCATGTCTAAACTCCTTTTTGACTTGATTACAGACTAGCTTATATCTACCATAGTCTTCTATGTCTCCTGATAATTTATATGCGTCCTGTGCATTTTTCTTTTCTGCCATGAGTCTCATTAGTTCATCTGCCAACCATTTAGTCCTAAAACTTGAACAGTATTTCTTAGTTGGTATGAAAAGCCTAGTAACTTCCAAGCTTGCTGTTGGTAACATCATCAGTTGATCCCATTGTATAGAATTTAAGAACTGTCTGAGATCATTGTAGTCACCTTTTGAAAGAAAAAACCCTTCCCTTTACCCCTGATTTAATTATATCTTTAAGTAAATCCCACATCAGCACACTTCCACCTAGTCGTTCCTTTATCTACAGATTCTTAATGCATGAAGAATCACTGCTGATAATCAGATCATGAGTATTACTCCCTCTAGTTGCCTCTTGATCATGCTGCTGTAAAAAACAATCATACAATAAATCCACTAAAACCTCTCTAGTGTGTGAATGACCAATCCACAAGTTCCAGTAAAAATCTGGGAAGTTAAAATCTCCCATTCTGATTGACAATCTGATTAACTGGCCCACTCTATTTCTCTGTATAGTTGTTCACTGTACTCATCAGAATCATTAGGCCTCAAACACACTTCTACTCTCAATTTTGCTTTCCCACTGCTTATGTCACATCAAACTGACTCAACATTGCACTATCCACCCATGTCAGCTGAATACACTTCGTGAGATTTTGTGTTTCTTAACAGCATTACCCCTCCTCCCTTTCTATCCTGTATATACTTTCTGTACACATTGCACTCCGCAAATTCCAATTCTGCATTCCTTATCTCTGTGTGACACCATGTCTCTGATATCCCAACAATATCTTCCTTCGATGTCTTCACCATCACCTTCAAATTGATCAAATTTATTTACTATACTCCTAGCAGTGGTGTATATGCAAGTATACATGTATCTATTCTTGCTCTTAGTTATCCTACCACAGCCCATGTATTTACTTGTTCCATGATAACTCCCAGCACCTTGTTTTCCAGGCTGCTGCTTTCCAATAGAAGCAGTGCAAGAATCACCGATGCCTGCGGCCACTGTTAATCTATTAGTCTATGAATCCCCCCCAAGCTAGCAGTTTCCCAACCCACCTAACACTGCCTCAATAACATCAGAAAATATTCTTGCACCCTTTCTATTTAGCATTAACATTAGTAGAGGCATATGATGCAAGAAAGCAAGCTTATGAAGCATCAGCCAAAAAAAAAAAAAAAACTTCCACTTCACTCCTCCATTCATTTGAAATACCTGTTCAGCTGAGCCTTAAATTTATTTAGGCTATCAACTTCCACAACAAGGGATGGAAGTCTGTTCCACCAACCAACTACCTGCTGGCTAAAGGCAAATTTCCACATATCCTACATCTATCTTTCCTCAATTTGAATGTATGCCCTCTCAGGTGATTATTTTGAGCAAGAGGCAGAATCCCATCGGCATTGACCAGGATCAAACCATTCAAAGCTTTATACACCTCTATCAGATCACCTCGCTGGTGCCTAGTCTCCAGACACTGTAATTTGCAAAACTTAAGCCTTTCTTCGTAAGAGCAACCCTTTGTTCCATTCACTAATCTGTTGCCCTTCTATGTACTCATTCCAGCAGCTCTACATCCTTCTTGAAATGAGGCCTCCAGACCTGTATATAGTACTCAAGGTGTGGCCTGACCATTGCTTTATACAAGGGAATAATCACCTCCTTATTCCTGCAAGAAAAATTCCTGTATATCATTGATAAGACACCATGAGCTACTCTTGCAGCCCGTCTGCACTGCTCAAAGAACTTCATATCTGCCTGCACAATAACCCCAAGGTCCTTTTTATTCTCTACCACTGTCAGTGTAGTACCACAGAGTTGATACGTTGCTCTGGGGTTGCTCTTTACCATATGTAGTACTTTACATTTGTCAATGTTAAACTTCATTTGCCACCTCTCAGCCCATCTGCTCAACCTTTCCAGATCCTGTTGTAGCAGCAGCATAGCGTCACTAGTGTCCTTAACAACCCTGCCAACCTTTGTGTCGTCTGCAAACTTGGACATTAAGCTTGATATACCATCATTGATATTATTTATAAATACAGAAAACAATAATGGACCGAACACTGAACCCTGAGGGAATCCACTAATAACATTAGTCCACGATGAGTAGTGTCCATTGATTACCACTCTCTGTCTTCTTCCCCTCAACCACCCCTTTATCCATAGCAGCAATTTGCCTCCAATGCCACACTGCTCCAATTTATGCAGCAGTCTTCCATGTGCAACAGTATCAAAAGCCTTTCTAAGATCCAAGTATATAATATCAAAGTTATTCCCTGCATCCAGTTCTTTTGTGACTGCATCATAGTATCCAATCAAATTGGTCAGGCAAGACTTCCCCTTAACAAAACCATGCTGTGTCTGAGCTATAACTGAAGTCTTGTCTAGATGATCCTGCAGTGCTTCTTTAACCAGTGCCTCCATTAATTTTCCTGGAACAGAAGTTAAACTCACAGGTCTATAATTACTTGCGTCAGCCTTTGATCCTCCTTTGTGAATTGGGGTCACATTTGCACATCTCCAGTCTATGGGTACCTCCCCTGAGTCCAAGGAAGCTCTCATAATTATGGCTAAGGGTTTGCTTGCTTCCTTCGCTGCCTATTTTAATATAACTGGATAGATCCCATCCACCCCAGGTGCCTTTCTTGTGTTTATCTTCAACAATTTCTCCTCCACTTTACTCTCAGTTATTACAAGATTATCTAGCTTACTGCCAGAGCTGAATACACCTCTGGCATTCCCCTCGCTGAATAACTCCTCATGTGTGAAGGTCGATGCAAAATATTCATTTAGTTTGTTAGCTACCTGAGCAGGATCATCAACAGTTGAACCATCGATATGAAGTGGACCAATCTGATTCATCCCTTCCTTCTAGAGTTTACATAAGTAAAGAACTCTTTGCTGTTTTTCTTTGCGTCCCTTGCCAAAGATTTCTCGTAATCTGCCTTCGCCTGCCTAACCTCCTTTGTAACTTGGTTACAGGTAAACTTATATCTATCATAGCCTTCTGTGTCACGTGTTAATTTATATGTATCCCATGCATATTTCTTCTCTGCCAGATGTCTCATTAGTTCATCTGACATCCATTTAGGCCTAAACCTTGAACAATATTTCTTAGTTGGTATGTAAAGCCTAGTAGATTCCAAGATAAGTTCTTTGAATGCTTCCCATTTTGAATTTGCTGTTGGTAACATCATCAGTTGGTCCCACTGTATAGAATTTAAATACTGTCTCAGACCATCATAGTCGCCTTTACGAAAGCAATAACCCGTCCTTTTACCCCTGATGGTAGTTACCTCTTTTAGTAAATCCCACTTCAGCACACTGTGATCACTGCCACCTAGTGGTTCCTCTATCTGCAGGTTCTTAATGCATGAAGAATCATTACTGATAATCAAATCAAGAGTATTACTCCCTCTAGTTGCCTCCCGATCATGCTGATGTAGAAAACAATCATCCAATAAATCCACAAAAGCCTTGCTAATGTGTGTGACCAGCCCCCAAATTCCAGTCAATATCTAGGAAATTAATATCCCCCATTATAAGACTCTCTGATTTACTGGCCCACTCTATTTCCCTGTACAGTTTCTTATTATACTCATCAGAGTCATTAGGCCTATAGCACACTCCTACTCTCAATTTTGATCTCCCAATGCTTATGTCACACCAAACTGATTCGACACTGCACTGTCCAGCAATGTTGACTGGCTTCGCTTCCTTGGATTTTATGTTTCTTAACTAATAGCATAACCCCTCCTCCCTTCCTCTCCTGTCTGTAGAAGTTGTACTCTCCAAATTCCAGTTCTGCATTCCTTATATCTGTGTAACACCACGTCTCTGATATCCCAACAATATCCGCTTTTGATGCTTTGAGGAATACCTCAAATTCATCAAATTTATTTACCAAACTCCTAGCATTGGTGTACACGCAAGTATACATGCGCCTGTTCTTTTTCTTATCTACCCTAACACAACCCATGTGTTTACTTGTACCGCAATGACTCCCAGCAGTCTCTGAAATATCCTGCATCTTGTTTTCCAGGCTTCTGCTCATTCCAATAGAAGCAGTGCAAGAATCACTTTCACCTCTGCCAGGTGAAAGTGATTTCACCCAGCAGTTTTCCGAACCACCTAACACTGTCTCGTTTAAGTGTATTTTGTATCCCCCCCAAGCTAGCAGTTTTCCGACCCACTTAACATTGCCTTGTTTAAGTGTATTTAGGTGTATCCCATCCCTGTAGGAACAATCTCTCCTGTTAACAAGCACAGACCAGGTCAAGAAAAATTCTACCCCATGAGCCTTGCACAATCTCTCCAGGGCCAAATTGATTGATACAGCTCTCATCATATACTTCCTCCTATCATGTCTGGGCAGAATTGCAGACACTTTCAAATTTAACCCTAACTCGTGACTTTTTTTCAATATTGACCTGTACTTGCTAAGTCTGCAGATCTCCTACTCTTAATGTCACTAGTGCCAACCTATTTTTCAATATCACCCTTTGTGCCCTTAAAATATGATATCTGGTCTACAACATCATGTACTTTTGCCCCTGGCAGACATACCCTGGTCCTGTTCCACCTATCCTTTTTTGCACAATATATTTCCGGTCTCCCTGACAATAGAGTCACCAACAATAACTAGCTCTTGTGGGACCAGAGCATTCCACCCTGAAGATTGCTGCTGTGTTGCCTGATGCACAAGAGTGAGCTTTGGCTTTGAGTTGGACAGCTGAGTGCTTGATGGGCCCCCCTTTTTAATTTCTTTGAGGTTATCTATGCTACTCTTCAAACTCTCATAGATGCCCATCAGAATGCCAAGTTGGTGCCTAATTTCTTGACACTCTCTTTGCCCAATAGAGAGCAACAATAAGTCATTATGCTTTATATGCTTGTGAATGCCATGTGTTCCTGTTAGTAATCAAAATGACAAAGAAGTCATGCCTCCCAAAACAAAATGTAGCTGCTGTGCAGCAAAGGCTTCAAACTTGTTTTCTGAAGCTCATTGGACACCCACAAGAAACATGATACTTTGCTTATCCCACAGTTTGAAGAGGAAAACTGTGTAAAGAAATTAAAAAGTCAGTGTTCTTTCTCTGAAGGTCTCTTTGAGTGAAATGCACTTAGTCCAAGAAAGTCAACAAGAAAAGCAGCTTGTGAACTTGGGATATCTCACTAATTCTGTTCGACAAATGCTTCAATTAGATTTGAAAATGTTTCAATACACGATTACAGAGTTGCATAAACTTTCTGAAAATGATAAACAAAGAGCCTCAATTCATGATACAGGCAGATAGGAGAAATGCAATGTTACACAACCTCGTTTTCAGATGAAGCTTATTTTCATCAGCAATGAAAATAATTTGAATTTGAAATTCAATTACTTATTATTTAAATCTAGCAATAATTATGAAATTACTGAGAGAATATATCATTTTGTGCAACAGAACCTCTCCACCAGCTTCATGATAAAAGTATCCACAAAGAGAATTTTATATATTTATTTTAATTTATATCCACAGAGAGAAAGTGACCATGTAGGTAGCACTGTCAAGTCATGGTTTAATTATCCCATCTTCTTCAACCATGACTTGACCATATAGGTGGCCCTGTCAAGTCATAGTTTAACAGGACCTATCTTCTTCAATGAAACTGTTAACCCACAAAGATATCTGCATATGCTTCGGAATGCCTTTCTATAACATGGAAACTCTGCTTCCTGTGGACATCCAGTGGTATATGTAATATGGCACCATGCCAAATACAGCTAATGTTGTAGTCTACTTTTTGCACAGTGTGCTTGGTCCTCACATACTGCCCTATTATTATCCACAATTGTCATAACTGCAGATGTTTTTGACTTCCTTTAATTCTAGACTTGAATCTATGTGACAAATGGAAACAAATTTTGTAGGATTTGTTGCAGGAAATATACCATAATCATGGACTTTGGAGCCTTGATTGTTCAGGGGTGCCAGAAAATGAATGATGGCATGTGCCAGTGAGCCATTGGTGTATACCATTAGAAACTTGTTCATCAAAATTGAGGACATATTGAACATATGGTAGAATAAGACTAAGAAAGTTTCCAAGAATCTAAGCATCATTGTGTTTTTAAGAATTAATGAATAAATGAGTTTCATAAGAAACATTTAAATTTGTCAATATTTTGTGCATCATACTTTAGTAACTGACCCTACCACAGCATTTTACACTGTAAACCTTCAATTTCTCCTCTTACTCTTTGAACACTACTGTTTAACAAAAGTTACAGCATTATTGTTTTTTAAAATAAATACTCATAAAATCAACTTTGTGGTAATAATATATAGTATCAATAAACATGCACATCAATTTTAATCTTAAATTTCAAATTTTTTACTTCTATTCTACAATCTATTCTACATAAGGTACATACTGTTTCTCTATATGGGATAAATTCAAATGTTATGTCTGCCCATTCTGTTTTCATTTTATCCATAGATTGTTCTAGGGCATATTCTTTGCTTGCTGCAGTTCCAAGCTCTTCTAACCTAAAATAGAAAATAAACTATAGCAATATATTTAAAGATCCTTTAATTTTAAAAGTGTAATAATATAAAAGGGCTGTTTGAAAAGTAAGGCATTTACTATATTGTTTTTTTATTGACACAAGGTTACAGTAATAGGCATGGAGCAGAGACAGCATAACATTATTTTTCTACAAACTATTACATAATTACATAACTATGTGATAGTTATGTGATTATTATTTTTCTACATAACTATCACATAGTTTAGGTAGACAAGTGTGTGGTTAAGAAACTATAATCAAGTGATTGAAGCCAAGTTATCACAGTTTGTTCATCTTCATCACTAGAAAATTTCAACAGATGTTTTTTCAGTAGCTCAAACAAGTGGTAGTCCAAGGAAGCAAAGTCTGGGCTATTCAGTGGATTCCAAACCCACAAAGTCCATCAAAATGAAAAAAAGAAAAAAAAAAATTCCACTCATACCAGTTCAACTGTTATTAGTTATTAGGTATATATGGTTGTCTGTAGCATGATGTTATCAAGTACAAACACTTACTTTTGTAGTAGTCATATCTTTTCCATTGAACCAGCATCCCTTAATTGAGTGTGCTGTTTTTGGTATGAAGAAAGCCATATGACACTTTGCTTCACGATATTTGTTTATAAATGGAAACAAACATTCTATACTTGTACTGACAATCACATGAACATAAATATATATGGAGCAATCTGGTAGCTATTACTACATGTACTGTTATTTCCCTCCTACATGAGGAATGATACTTTCTATTATAGGTTTGTTTCTTTTACTTTTTTTTTTTTTTTTTGCACAAGAAATTGTTTGCTGTATTGTGCCACTTTCTATTATGCACATCTATTCTATTTTCCACGATGACTATTTGGTTCTTACTTTCTGCATACCATTCCCATATACATAATTCACTAATTTTTTATGTTATTTTTCTGCTTATTGCATTTTAATAGCACACTTTCACTCTGGGATCTGCAGCTTAGATCTTGTATATACTCTTCTCATTATTTCTCCACCACCTATTAATTTGGCCTTCAACTTGTTCTTATCCTTTTTTTAACCCAGCATATTGGAAAGTACTCAAAATGTACACACAGAAGTAAGGAAGCCCTCTTACGTTTGTATTTGTTTGCAATTAACAGATGAATTACAAGTGTATCACAGAGAACCTAAATATTAATCAATAGAGCCTATAACACTTTAGTGATAGATAATTACTTAATTGATGGATAATTAGGCTAGAGTTACTCTATCTTATCAACTAGGCTTAGAAAATTTCTTGTAGTTTTGCTAATAAAATTTTGAAACTTGCAATTTCTTGACAGAGTGTTAGTGTATTTTTGACTTCTTCTCTGAAACAAGAAGAAATCTGTTAATGTTTAATGTGAAGATTTTCTTATCATGAAATGTTACCAAACTGTTGCAGACACTCACCAACAATTTAGCTATTTTAGAAGTGGTCCTCTCTTGTTGAAATAAACATCATTGAAAAGAAGAAAAGGTATACAGTTACTAAAGTTAGTTACTTACTAAAAAGTTAATTATAAGTTATAATTAATAACTATAAGTTATAATACTGATAGGTTGAAATAGCCTATCAGTAAGTATTCTGTAAGTCTTTACTGATATTGTAAAATTCATATAAAAAAATAAAATAAAATAAAACTACTCATGCTGTATCCATTTTGGAGGAATCTGAAAAAGATTATTTTCGGAACCTAAGTTGTGTATGTTGTACTTCAATTATAAGCTCTGAATAATATTTGTGAAAAATCATATCATTTTGGGAAAATTAAAATAAAAAGTTATATTAATCAGTTAATTAATTATTCACATTATAAACTGAAAATCACTATAAAAGACAAAAGGTATATAGTTACTAAAGTTAGTTACTAAAAAGTTAATTATAAGTTATAATACTGATAGGCTGTAACAGCCTATCAGTAAGTATTCTGTAAGTTTTTAGTGATTTTCAGTTTGCAGCAATATAAATTGTTAATTTATATTACTGCCACTAAACAGGAGCTAGAAGAATAG
This sequence comes from Mastigoproctus giganteus, assembly GCF_048544385.1. NCBI lineage: Eukaryota > Metazoa > Arthropoda > Arachnida > Uropygi > Thelyphonidae > Mastigoproctus > Mastigoproctus giganteus. The sequence goes on along the minus strand of NC_143578.1, from coordinate 27,753,042 downwards.
CCCAAGATGTATGGTTGTTTTAATTTAAGTTTATTTAAAGTATATATCCAAGATAATATTGTAAAGTGTCTTCATTATAGTCATATATTTTGATATTTTAATAAATCAAATTATAACTGATAATATTAAAATAATAGTACATACTTATCAATATATTTGTGAATGCCAATTTCAATCATATCACAAAGAGTTGTTTCAGGAGTTGGTGATACTTTAAAGCCAATTATTTCACTAGCCTGAAATCCAAAATGGTTTAATGAAATAAATAAATTAAAAATCATAACATCAAGGAAAACAATAAACACTGAAAGTTGAATAAGCAATACTGAACATCATATCTAGAGAAAGTGGAAATATTATAAATTTAATCTTGAAATCCACTTATAAAATTATTAAAAAAACCCAATATTTTCATATGAATTTGATGATAGGTTTATAGAATCATGCATGCACTAAAAAATTGTTGTTGATTACTATTATGACTATTATAGAAAATTAAAGAAATTTTAAGTATTCATATTCCTTAAGGCTAGCTGTTTTAATTACATATTGATGTGACACAATTCCTGGAGTGATTATACAGGAAGAATAACTCAAATTTTATTGGTGTATCCAGCTAAAAGAAATGTGCATCTCAACTGGGATAAAATATATAATAATTGAGATTACATGCTCAGGAAAAATTTTAAAATGGTTATCCAGAAATTTGGCTGGTTGACCATGACTTCCATGGAATACCTGTTCTCAATTCAACAATTTCTACTTCTAACAAAATAGCATCTTACTTGAAAGCAACAAAATCAGCAACATCATAATTTGGAAAGGATTTTAAAATATATATGCTCAAAATCAGAAAAATTAAAAAAAAAAAAAAAAAAAAAAATGAAAGATTTCTTTATAAAACCACCAGGAGATTTTCCTTACTCATTTTATTTCACCTCAGGATTTGATTTGGAACAAACTGTGAAAAAGAAAAATTTAACTCGAGAACAGTAATGTAAATGCTCAGGACCCCAGAATTTTAAGGCTTCAAAATTACTACATCTGAAGCAATGTAAATGCATCAAAATATTCATTAAATAAAAAAAGTTAATTTTAATTGCTTTCAGCATTTTTTCTGTTTTTTCTAATAATTCATAAATCATAATAGAAGCAGCAATTGAGGTATAACATTGATAAAAGCAATTTACTGTATACTAGTAACAGTACTAATAACATACGAATTAGGTGATACCAAAATCAAGGTAGTGGAGAACAAAAAAGACCTGGGGGTTGTACAATCCAATAAGAAATTTACATTTCAGACAGGTTGCTAGGACAGTTCATGAGTCTCTGTAAAACATACACAGGAATTTTGCCAGCAGTTATAAGGGGGTGGTTATCCAGTTGTGTAAGGTTGTATAATTATGAGGAAACATCTTGAACAGTGCATACAGATCAAGAAGTTACAAATGGGTGCAGGGAATAGCAACCAGATTGGTCAGGGGCACAAAAGGGCACCTTTACCAAAAGTTCTGCAGATTACAGAAAACTAAAAATCTAGTTTTTTTGCAATCTGCAGAACTGGAAACCATCTGGAAACTAGGCACCAATGAAGAGACTCGACGGAAGCACTTACACTTTAAATGGATTGAGTAAACTAAATTCTGATGGCAGGATAGATATGTGAAAATTTGCTTTCAGCCAGTGAGCAATTGATTGTTGAAACAAACTTCCCTCCCTCTGGTGTTATGGAAGTGAAATATAGATACTGCTGTAATTTAAATCACATTTAATAGCGAAGTATGAAAAACTCATATTCATTATGCATTGATTTACATTTAAAACAAAATCCAAATTATTCTACAGCTAAATAATATGCAAAATTTTGATATTTTTCATATAACACAATGAGATAGACACTTTTTAAACATAGCAGATTACAGAACTGTTTCTTGGGAAGCTTCAAGAGATTTTGAAGTTTAAAAAAATGAAACAATTAATGTTATCATAAAAAATAGATTAGCATTTTTAAGAATGACAGCTTTTTAAATATTTAAAAAATGTTTTAAAATACCATGTTAAACATTATTTTGTTGTTCCAATGCAGTAAGTAACATCATCATGTATATCTCATATATACCTAGAAAAATTTACAGTAATTTATACAAAAATTAAAGAGTGTATAAAGCTTTCTTTATACATTCTTAATACAAAATTTATATAAATATAAATATATAATTTATAAAATTCATACTAGTTACATATTTGCTTATTCTTATTTATATTTTATTTTTTATAATTTATATATAATTCTCTAAATTATATAATTTTTATGTATAATTTATGGCAGTTTTACATATTTAACTGTGGAATGTTTTTTTGCTTATTTTTGCAAAAAAAGCAGCTAAAGCTATGAGATATATCTGTAAATTTCATGAATTGCATGATTGTGTTTACCTGTTTCTCTGTATAAAAAAACTCAAGTTTCCTAGGGAATAAACTGTACACTCCTTGTCTGAGTAAGTCAGTGAAAAGTCACTGGGAGAAAAGTCCATAAAGTCCTCCCTTATTTTGACTGGAATCAAACCCAGCCCTTTTTCATATGGTATGGAAGAACAATGATTGTAACTGCTGTTCCACCCAAAAGGTAGTTATGATCAACTGAAATTAATTGTAACTATGATATATTGAAACTGATTATATCTATGCACAGCATATATGTGCATACATATATATACACAAAATTCCACCAAAGCACGGAGCATTTGCATTTATGCAGGTGTCCTGCAAGGAGGCATCCTCTCACTAGTTCTGTTCATGGCTGTTCTAGTTCCATTCACAAACAGACTTGACTTCATCACCTATGTTGATGATGTCAAGATTATCACTTTAATTGGCCTACGTGATGACAATCTTCAAGTGCAGATCGACATCAGACAAAAGCTGGCTGATTTTGTGAATTAACTTTCTCCCTTCAACCGGTCAATCAATCCAAATAAATCAAAACAGATCATATTTTCACAGAAGAATCTCCTTCTACTATTGTCTCCACTATTAAAGGGATCAACATTTAGAATATGTCAAAATATTGCAACCTTGGAATCTGGTTCAATACTAAACTGCATTTCAGTCAACATGTAGACTTCCTACTCATGAAATCAGCCTAGTTTCACTGAAGCAAAAATGCAGTTATGCTATCAGAAAATATATGACCATCAGAAAAATATATGAGCATCAGAAAATATATCATGTCATGCATCTACCTACCTACCTACCTACCTATCTTGTATGGTGCATTGATATGGGCATCAGCTGCTGCAACAACAACAACAACAATCAAAAAGGTTTTTGCCAGAGTACTGGCTTGGCATGCCTCCGTAGCCAGGTGGGAAGGAGCAGCAGTGCGTAGCACACGCTTCTTGATTAGACCGGGGTTCGAGCCCGTCACCACCAAATACGGAGGATGCGGAAAGGTCAGGGAATGACCACTGCATATTCCCGGAGCAATATGACCTTAGTTGCTAATGCTCCTAAAAACCAAACAACAAACAGTACTGGCTTCTCAGATGGGCCTCCTGGAAACTACTTCACCTTTCCTGGTATGTCAAGATCACCTCAATGGCAAGTGAGGTAGGCACTATTCATCTTCTGTGGGTTATAATGTGGAAAAAGGCACTCTTCTCAGTAAAAATGTTTATGGAATCAACCTCCAAACCTAACGATGTTTGCTTCAAAAGGATTCCCAAAGCTCTTTCCTTGAAAATCCTGCCTTATAGAGAGAGAGTGTGTTATCTTTAACAGGCTCGCTCTCTCTCTCTCTCTCTCTGTCTTTCAGGAAGATTTTGCCCAAACTCACATTCTCATGTCAATACAGTCTTTTGACTGATTTGTATACCTTCGTGCAAGATTCCCATTACAGAAGGAAGGTCTTCCAAGAGATGCATGCAAACATCCACAATGGCTGGCCAGATCTCCAAAGGGATTCTGATTCAAAATTGTCAACAAAGGTTGGATGTCAATTTTGAAACAGTTTCCTAACTGTGATCTTATAATGCTCTGTATAAATTACTTGTTAGTATTTCATCTCCTGTAATATATGATCACCTTTGGAGAATGCTGTACAGCAGTCTGTATGTATTATAAGTTATCTGTTTATCATATCAGTTTTTGTTATATTATATTTAAGATATCCTTTGTTCTTTTTTTTATATGTATCCTACTGTAAGCATGTGGCAGCAACTCACCATAATGAGTATTATGTAGTAGTTCTGTGCTCCCTTTTGTGCATAACAAAGATCATTTATTTATTTTTTATTTAAATTAACAAAGAATGAATAAAAAATGAAAGACTCCAAAATTATTTTTGAATCTAACATTTTTTCACTCCTGATTTGTTATATCTGGGGCAAGTTATGGATCAGCATGATACAAAAAGTCACAACATCTTTAAAAATACATTAGTGAGGCAGTGGCTTCTAAAACACAGCTGTAGAGCACCTTGTGGAGCCTAGCATGGCTCTAGTTTCATTATTAATCAAAAAACATTCTCACATATAATACATACAGCATGCAGGTATGACTATAAGACACTTACAGTTTGCCAGTGTCGTTCGCGTATACCAGGGTTGCAAATAGCCGAAAGTACAGGCACATATTCACGAAATCTATCCATCCTGACTTTTAGATTTTCTGCAACTTTGCGTGGAGCAGGCTGGTCACTAAATGTTCGAATTAATTTATACATAAGCTTCCACATTTCATCAGCTTGTTCTTGTATCGACTCTGCATTCAGCCCCTGAAATGGACCTTATAAAGCATTGTAAAAATTTATTAGCTAATAATAATATATTTAATTAGACATAATTTTAGTATATATTTAAATCAGAATCTGACTGCTTACAGTTTAAGCAAACAAACTAAAATAACTTAACTGAACCAATCCAGAAGTTCACACTTTTATGCATACACATACAAAACAATTTTTAAAATTGCTACTAAAATTGCTTTCAACAAATTATTATAATATAAAAATGTATTAATGTTAATTTAATCATTTTAAAAGGCCTATTTGAAAAAATACAGTAACAAACAATCTACTGAATTAGTATTTTATTATAATCTCATTGTTTCTGCAAATCTTCTGCCATGAGAAATTTATATTTTTCATAACTGGGTAATCAGCTATGGCAAAAAAAGAATAATTTTTTTTAAAATATATAAAACCATCATTTAGATATGTAACTATAATGAAAAAACTAATTTTGCTACTAAAAATGCATTGTATATCTCATTTTGTATACTCATTTTGAGTTGCTTCAAATGAGATATGATGCATTTTTTGTGGCACAATTTGTTTTGCTTTATAGTTACATATATAAATGATGCTGAGGGAATGAATCAGTATGAATTCCCTCAGCATGAATTGTTGAGGACACTTCCATCCTGCAGTGGGTTGATAATGGCTGCACTTTATTTATTTATTTATTTTTATATAAATGATGCTATTGAAATACTTGAATGTTATTTATATTATTTCTGTAAGTTAAAGCCTTTCATCTCTAAATTCATATAGATAAATTTTACAATAAAAATGCACTATTTTGTGCAAGCAGCTCCACTTACAATAAATTCTTTGAATAGATGCAGTGAAAGATTTTATGTGAGGATGACGTGATCATTGAACATCTAATACATTTGCTATAATATTTCCAAAAACATTTGGTCAGAACATTAATAGTGTACCCTTCATAAGCTTCCCCTTATCAAACTTGAACACTATTTTGCATAAGTTATTTACACTGAACATTCTGAAAAACTTGTTAAAGATACATTGCAGGATCATCCAAATAAGACTGCAGAAATAATTCAGACACAGCATGGGTTTGTTAAGGGAAAGTCTTTTCTGACAAATTTGATTGGTTATTATGATGTGGTTACAAAGGAATTGGATGTAAAAAAAAATTTTGATATCACATATTTGTATTTCAGGAAAGCTTTTGACACTGTTGTGCATGGAGGACTACTGTACAAATTGGAGCAGAATAGTATTAAGGGTAAATTGCTACAATGGATAAAAGGATGGTTGAGTGGGAGAAGACAGAGGGTGGTAATCAATGGGTGCTGCTCTTCGTGGACTAATGTTATTAGTGGAGTCCCACAGGGTTTGGTGTTGGGTCCACTGTTATATATTTATCAATGATATTGATGAAGGTATATCAGGCTTAGTGTCAAAGACTGCAGGGTTGTTAATGACAGTGTGCTATTGTAACAGGATCTAGAAAATTTGGGCAGATGGACTGAGAAGTGGCAACCAAAGTTTAACCTTGACAAATGCAAAGTACTGCATATGGGTAGAAGTAACCCCAGAGAAATGTACCAACTGTGTGGTACTACACTTAAGGTGGTAGAAAATGAAAAAGACCTAGGAGTAATTGTGCAGTCAGATTATGAAGTTTTATGAGCAATGCAGACAGGCTGCCAGGGCAGGTTATGGGGTTTTGTCAATGATATATAGGACTTTTGCTAGCAGGGAAAAGGAGGTGATTGTCCCTCTGTATAAGGCAATGGTCAGGCCATGCCTTGAGTGTACAGGCCTGGAGGCCTCATTTTAGGAAGGCTGTAGATTTGCTTGAACATGTACAGAGAAGGGCAACAAGATTGGTGAGGGGAATGAAGGGATCCTCTTACCAAGAGAGGCTTAAGTTCTGCAAATTGCAATTGCTGGAGACTAGGCACCTGCACAGTGATCTGATTGATGTGTATAAGGCCTTGAATGAGTTGAGCACGCTGAATTCTGATGGGATTCTTCACTTGTTCAGATTATGAACCTAAGGGGGTATAAATTCAAATTAAGGAAAGACAGATGCAGAATAGATGTGCGGAAATTTGCCTTTAGCCAGCGGGTGGTTAATTGCTGGAACAAACTTCCATCTGTCATTCTGGAAGTTGATAGGTTAAACAAATTTAAGGAGGAACTGGACAAACATTTAGAGGGAATGGTTGTGTGAATTTTTTTTTTTTGGCTGATGCTGCATTAGCTCATACACTGCTTTCTTGCATCACATGCCACTACTACTACTACTACAACTACTACTTAGATTTTTCAACCACTGTGAATTAACAAAAAAAGCAGTATTCAGGTATTTTTGTCACTCTTCATAAGTGACTATTTTGAGGCTGTGAATATTTTAATTAATTTATTGAAGGATTACTACATGAAACTGCATGATTACTACTAGGGCTTAGAGGGGAGCAGGCATTCTGTGTGTTATCAGACACTCAGTCTAAAACACTGATGGATCCAATATCTTTCTATTTCAGAAGATTCAGGAGAAGTCCAGTTGGCCTGCCTCCCTAAAATCCACTCATGCACACCTTCTCGATGGTAAGCCTTGTTGCGTCATTTAGGTGGCAATGAACGTGTAGAGTGGCTCTCTTCAAGATGCCTGGTCAGCGTGAATGCCAAAACCCTCCAGCACATGACAGCACAACAAAATAAATGGCCCTCAGTCCCCAGCAGCTTTCACTTCCCCTCTTACGGCAGCGAGAGGATCAGAGTGGAAGCAGAGGGAGCTAAGAATCTCTGGGTACGACCAGGCTGCCATGCACGGAAACTGAACTAGGCCTGTTACAACGTAAGATCATTCATCTGTGAAGACAGGATATTAGAGCTGGAAAAGGAATTAGAAAATGTGAATTGGAATATCATCAGTTTGGCTGAAATGAGAAGAAGAAATGAATCACTTATAAGTTTATCAAGTGGAAATCTACTGTACACCAATGGAAACAGTGAAAGGAGCAATAGTGGAGTTGGCTTTCTGATCCATAAAGATATAAAAAACAACATTTTGGAATTCAAAAGTACATTACCAAGGATGTCAAGACTACTACTCAGGATTTCTAAGAGATACAAGCTAAAGGTTATAATGATTTATAAACCAACATCAAGCCATGATGATGAAGAGGTTGAAAAAATGTACACAGAAATTGAGAGTCTTCTAGATGAGCAGAAAATCCATTACACAACACAATCGTTATGGGGGCCTTCAATGCTAAGGTTGGAAAGAGACAAAACAGTGCAGAAAGGGGAACTATAGGAAATTCTGGAATTGGTGAAAGAAATAAAAGAGGTGAAAGACTTGTGGAATTTTCAGAATCTCGAGGATTATCAGGAATGAACACTTTTTTCAGGAAAAGGGTGAACAGAAATGGACATGGAAGAGCCCAAATGGATTAACAACTATTGAAATCATTCTCACTACCAGAAGATATATCGTGAATGATATTACAGTCCTGAACAAAGGTGAATGTTGGAAGTGATCACAGAATTGTAAGATGCACACTTGATATAGAAGTAAGAAAAGAAAGGAAAAAACTCTCGAGTAAATAATATGAAGGTCTTTGAGATAACAGAAGAGGAGAAAAAGCAGCATGTACTGAAACTTAAGAACAAGTTTGAGCTTCTGCAGACTGCTCAGGACCAAGATATCGACGAGGAATATTACAACTTTCTGAAAGTGATAAAGCCCAAGAAACCTATAGGTAAAAAGAAATCCAAAGAAGAAAAAATTAGTCAAGAAGCACTTGTCTTGATGAACTGAAGATGACGAATGAAGAGCAAGATAAACACTGACAAGGAGAAAATTGAGTATACTTAGTTATGCAAAGCCATTAGAAAGAGACTCAGAGAGGACATTAGAAGATTTAACACAAGAAAAGTAGAACAAGCATTAAGGGAAAACAAAGGACTTAAATCAGCTCCATGAGCAGTAATACAGAAAGACAAATGATACTGAAACTGAAGAATAGTGATGGTGTACTTATAAATAGCAGAGAAGGCATAATTAAAATAGCAAAAGACTACTATAGAGAATTATACAAAGAGTGAGGGAATGATGCCAGCAGTGGGGAATATGGATCGCAATGAGGAAGAAGGAATTTGAAGAAAATGAAGAATCAGAAAGCCCCAGGGGAAGATGAAGTTACTATTATTATTATTATTATTATTATTAGCTACATGGTGCAAGGAAGTCTGAGGCTTGTGCTGCACCAGCAAAAAAAAAAAAAATTCCCTGAATTACCCTGAGAGAGAGAGAGAGAGAACAAGATTCAGAAATAGAAGGGAATCACCAAGAAAGAGAAGAGTGATGATATCTAGCTCAGGACCCTTGGTGTGCCAAGCACATACTAACCAGATGTGAGCCCCTGGGGTTGCTGTGGAGTTGTTAAAATTGGGAGGAAGAGACATGACACAAAAACTGGCAAGACTCTTCACAAAATGCATTATAAAAGGAGTGGAATAATGCAATCATAGTTTTGCTGCATAAGAAAGGAGATAAATCAGAAATTGGAAATCATAGACCAATTAGCTTGTTTTCCCATATTTACAAGTTGTTCACAAGGGTCATTACTAACAGATTAAAAAGAATACTTGATGAGAATCAACCAACCAAAAGTGCAAGATGGTTTTAGGACAGGATTCGCAACTATGGATCACCTTCACATAATATCACAACTAATGGAGAAAGCAAATGAATATAAAACACCATTATGCCTGGCATTTGTGGATTATGAAAAGGCATTTGGCTCCATACAGCATAAGGCAATGTTTCAGGTACTGGAAAGACACAGCATAGATACTCCATATATTATGATTTTGAAGAAAATATTTGAGAATGCTACCTCCTTTATTAGACTAGACAAAGACAGTAGGAAATTTAAAATTGAGAAAGGAGTTCGACAAGGAGACACAATATCTCCAAAGTTGTTTACAGCTGCCCTTGAGGAACTGATCACAGAAAGGAGTCAATGTAAGGAGTAAAGATGAATATGACTAAAACAAAAGTAATGATGAGCAAGTATGCCACAGAAAGGGATATAATAATTGAAGGAGCAGTAATTGAAAAGGTGGAGTCATATACTTATCTGGGACAAGTCATTGGTTATGATAATGATAAATGGCTGGAAGTCAAGAGAAGAATAAATTTTGGATGGACAGCATTCAGGAAATATAGTCATATATTGAGGTGCAATATCTCAATTTGTCTGAAATATAAAATAATGAACCAATGTATACTCCTTACCAGGACTTGTGGAAGTGAAACTTGAGCACTCCCCAAAAGAATGGAAGAGAAGCTGAGAACTACACAGCGAAGAATGGAATGAATTATATTGAGAATTAGACTGTTAGATAAGAAGAGAAAATACTTGTTCATCATTACTTTTGCTTTAGTCATATTCATCTTTAGTCCAAAATCCTTACTAACTCTGCATAACTGACTAAGATTTTCCTCTAATTCTTTGGGATCATGGCTTATGATCACAATGTCATCTACAAATCATAAATGGTTTAGGTACACATGGATTAGGCAGCAAAATCAAGTAAAGGACATTCTTATCAAAACTAAAGAACTAAAATGGTCTTGGGCAGGACACATAGCTCGAAGACACGATGACAGATGGACTAAGAAAATAACTGAATGGTACCCAAGAGGAAAATAGAAGGAAACCTGGAAGACAACGACAAAGATGGACAGATGAAATTCATGAGTTTGTGGGTAGTAAATGGATTGCCATTGCACAAAACAGAAGGAACTGGAAAGTTACTGGAGAGGCCTTCATCCTGCAGTGGATTGAAAATGGCTGATGATGATGATGATGATAATGACATGAAACTGATATTTGCAGGGCTGAACTATAGGTATAACTCATATATCTGTAATCTTTGATTATCTGGCCACTCTAAAGTTCCACAGGATCTGAATATACAGTACAAAATATATACAAAAATTCACTGTAATTCTGATTTAACACTAAAGAAATACAGTAATGATGAAAGTCTCTCATTAGAATACCTAGTTTTTTCCTCAATGGAAACAGGTTATTTCAAATTTCTTGCACAGTGGAAACAGGTTGTGACAAACAAGATACAGGGTCATCAGCTATAAACAGGAATAAAGTTTAAAAAAATTCTGTTACATTTCCGAACTTATCTGTAATTTAAAAGTAATCACTGCTGATGACATTATCATCAGTAGTACCAGAATGTGTTGAGAATGGTAATGATGATTACCTCAACTACAGCTATGCTAGTAACTGCCTTGGGGGAAAGGATTACTTATCACCTTGATTGAAGGTGCTCTAGATGGCAATATGATAAATAGCTGTGTGGTGAATCCAATTTTAGCCATTACAATTGCTGGCTTATTCATTCCATATTTATCCTGATTTGGTCTGCCTTTATGTAATACTTGTGTCTGTCTTATCTAATTGTGTTTTAGATAAGACAGACACAAGTTTATTAGTGACTTAGAATAGACACCTAATTTGTGAAAATAGCTTTTAACTCCTTTTCAAATCAGCTATAAATTTCAGTACAGCTACAGTTTTTAACTCATGTTACCCCACAGCCTCCCAGTTTTAAAAAGCCTTCCCAGGTCATTCTAGTGTGCACCTCATCTAATTTTATACCAAATACTTTTAATTATAGGATAATATATATATATATGAAAAAAAAAACATTTTAAACAGTAATCACATAAAAAGGAAATAGTATTAACAAAAACAAATAAAAATCTTAGTCATGTTAAACTAAACTAAGGAAAAATGGAGTCAATTTTGCCTATATATTACCTTTATATATAGGCAAAAATATCAACACTAATATTTAAAACAACCTACCATTATACCATATGTCATAATTTTCTAAAAATCTCAATGCTGTACGCCATAGTTTATCATAGGGATCTTTTTGTTTCATAAGCGTATCTAACAATGGATGGTCTGATTTCTCCCAGCCAAGCAAAGATTCTTCTTCATTAATATCCTATAAAAGAATTTTATGATAAAATTTTAACATCTGTGTGAGGAAGACAGGAAAAAAAAAAAAAAAAAAAAACGACACATTAGTCTATGACAAAAACTGGACTAATGTTTATCAAGACTAATATTTATTCACAGCAAGTAAATGTCATTTTAGCTTTGTAAAACTATTTTTGATCTGCAACAAAAAATAGACAAAATGGGTTAAAGCTTACTAAATATTTAGTAAGATTTAACATACATGGTAATTAAGAAAAAATTTTGGGTCTGTAAAAACTATTTTCTATGTAAGCCGTAGTATATCTACCCGAAAACACAGTTTCGCGTACATTAATTCACATTCAATTTATCTTTTGTATGTAAAAGAATGGGAGGATACAATTAAAAGACATATAGCAAGAAGAACAACTATGACAGACAGAAACTCTGCAGTATTTTTCATGGGCAACTGAAGATTCAAGAGTCACCCATACACAAATTGATAAATACCAAAGAAAAAATATTAGAATTTATGTTTATATGAAGGATATTATGGAATGCATTCCTTCTGGAATGTACTCAACACAACATAATATTTAAAAAGAATGTGTAGCAAAATAAAGTGCTAAGGCCATTGACACCATTATGGACTTATAAAGATTTTATAAAATAATATCAATAAGGAACTAAGTTTCTAAATTAAAACGAATATACAGGTATCTCTCACTAACTTGTTCCTTAAAAATGATGATCAGCGAAATGCAGAGCTATATTATCTATTTGTGCCATAGCATAGGTCTCCTATATTCTTAAGGCTTCACTAATAAAACATTTACTACAGAAATAATATTATAGATAGGGGATGTATACATGGGGATCCCATTACCGATGTATAATACTGATATTAAGACTTAAGAAATTATTTAAAACAGCAAGCAATGGAAATAGTAGTAGTAGTAGTAGTGGCATGTGATGCAAGAAAGCAAGTGTATGAGCTTATGCAGCATCTGCCAAAAAAAAAAAAAAAAAAATCACACCATTCCCTCCAAATGCCTGTCCAGTTCTTCCTTAAATTTATTTAACCTATCAACTTCCACAACGACAGATGGAAGTTTATTCCAGCATTTAACCACCCGCTGGCTAAAGGCAAATTTCCGCACATCTATTCTACATCTGTCTTTTCTTAATTTGAATTTATGCCCCCTTAGGTTTGTAATCTGAACAAGTGGAAGGATTCGATCAGAATTCAGTGGGCTGAACCCATTCAAGGCCTTATACACCTCACTCAGATCACTGTGCAGGTGCCTAGTCTCCAGCCACTGCAATTTGCAGAACTTAAGCCTCTCTTGGTAAGAGGATCCTTCATTCTTAAGATCCCTTAAGAGTAGGAGACCGGCAGAATTACTTAACAAGTACAGGTCACTGTCGAAAAAAAGCAGTGAATTAGGGTTGAATTTGAAAGTGTCTGCAATTCTGCCCAGACACGATAGGAGGGAGTATATGAGGAGAGCCTTGTTGATGAATTCGGCCCTGGAAAGATTGTGCAAGGTTCAAGGGGTAGAATTTTTTTAAGCATGGTCTGTATTTGTTAACAGGGGAGACTGCTTCTACAGGGATGGGATATACTTAAATAGAAAGGGTGCAAGAATATTTGCTGATGCTATCGAGGCAGTGTTAGGTGGGTTTGGAAAACTGCTAGATTGGGGGGATACAAGGACTAATAGATTAACAGTAGCCACTGGCAGAGGTGAAAGTGATTCTTGCACTGCTCCTATTGGAATGAGCAGAAGCCTGGAAAACAAGATGCAGGGTATTTCAGAGACTGCAGGGAGTCAGTGCGGTCAAGTAAACACATGGATTGTGTTAGGATAGCTAAGAATAGGAACAGGTGCATGTATACTTGCGTGTACACCAATTCTAGGAGTTTCGTAAATAAATTTGATGAATTTGAGGAATTGCTAAAAGCATCAAAGGCGGATATTGTTGGGATATCAGAGACGTGGTGTCACACAGATATAAGAAATGCAGAACTGGAATTTGGAGAGTACAATGTGCACAGAAAGGATAAACAGGATAGGAAGAGAGGAGGGGTTATGCTATTAGTTAAGAAACACAAAATCCAAGGAAGGGAAGCCAGTCGACATCGCTGGACAGTGCAGTGTCGAGTCAGTTTGGTGTGACATAAGCATTGGGAGATCAAAATTGAGAGTAGGAGTGTGCTATAGGCCTAATGACTCTGTTGAGTGTAATAAGAAACTGTACAGGGAAATAGAGTGGGCCAGTAAATCAGAGTCTTATAATGGGGGATTTTAATTTCCCAGATACTGACTGGAATTTGTGGGTTGGTCACTCACACACTAGCAAGGCTTCTGTGGATTTATTGGATGACTGTTTTCAACATAAGCATGTTCGGGAGGCAACTAGAGGGAGTAATACTCTTGATTTGATTAGCAGTAGTGATTCTTCATGCATTAAGAATCTGCAGCTAAAGGAACCACTAGGTGGCAGCAATCACAGTGTGCTGAAGTGGGATTTACTCAAAGAGGTAACTACCATCGGGGTAAAGGGAAGGGTTATTGCTTTCGTAAAGGTGACTACAATGGTCTAAGACAGTATTTAAATTCCATACAGTGGGACCAACTGATGAAGTTACCAACAGCAAATTCAAAATGGGAAGCATTCAAAGAACTTATCTTGGAAGCTACTAGGCTTTACATACCAACTAAGAAATATTGTTCAAGGTTTAGGCCTAAATGGATGTCAGATGAACTAATGAGACATATGGTAGAGAAGGAAAATGCATGGGATACATAAAAATTAACAGGTGACACAGAAGCCTATGACAGATATACATTGATCTGTAATGAAGTTATTTCTTTGCCAAAGATTACGAGAAATCTTTGGCAAAGGATGCAAAGAAAAACAGCAAAGAGTTCTTTACTTATGTAAACTCTAGAAGAAAGGGGATGAACCAGATTGGTCCACTTGATATCGATGGTTCAACTGTTGATTATCCTGCTCAGGTAGCTAACAGACTAAATGAATATTTTGCATCGACATTCACACATGAGGAGTTATTCAGCAAGGGGAATGCCAGAAGTGTATTCAACTCTGGCAGTAAGCTAGAGAATCTTGTAATGACTGAGAATAAAGTGGAAGAGAAATTGTTGAAGATAAACACAAGAAAGGCACCTGGGGTGGATGGGATCTATCCAGTTATATTAAAGGAGGCAGCAAAGGAAGTAAGCAAACCCTTAGCCATAATCATGAGAGCTTTCTTGGACTCAGGGGAGGTATCCATAGACTGGAGATGTGCAAATGTGACACCAATTCACAAAGGAGGATCAAAGGCTGACACAAGTAATTATAGACCTGTGAGTTTAACTTCTGTTCCAGGAAAATTAATGGAGACACTGGTTAAAGAAGCACTGCAGGATCATCTAGACAAGACTTCCATTATAGCCCAGACACAGCATAGTTTTGTTAAGGGAAAGTCTTGCCTGACCAATTTAATTGGATACTATGATGCCGTCACAAAATATACTGGATGCAGGGAATAACTCTGTGGTACTACACTGAAAGTGGTAGAGAATGAAAAGGACCTGGGTGTATTTGTGCAGCAGATATGAAGTTCTTTCTCTGAGCAGTGCAGACGGGCTGCAAGAGTAGCTCATGGTTTTTTGTCAATGATATACAGGAATTTTTCTAGCAGGGATAAGGAGGTGATTATTCCCTTGTATAAGGCAATGGTCAGGCCACACCTTGAGTACTGTATACAGGTCTGGAGGCCTCATTTCAAAAAGGATGTAGAGCTGCTGGAACGA
The DNA here is from genome assembly GCF_048544385.1 of Mastigoproctus giganteus. Lineage (NCBI taxonomy): Eukaryota > Metazoa > Arthropoda > Arachnida > Uropygi > Thelyphonidae > Mastigoproctus > Mastigoproctus giganteus. Next base: position 27,737,437 of record NC_143578.1, on the reverse strand, counting down.
GTACAGAGAAGGGCAACAAGATTAGTGAATGGAACAAAGGGGTGCTCTTACGAAGAAAGGCTTAAGTTTTGCTAATTACAGTGTTTGGAGACTAGGCACCGGCGAGGTGATCTGATAGAGGTGTATAAAGCCTTGAATGGTTTGAGCATGCTCAATGCTGATGCGATTCTTCCTCTTGCTCAGCATAATCACCTGAGAGGGCATAAATTCAAATTGAGGAAAGACAGATGTGCGGAAATTTGCCTTTAGCCAGCAGATAGTTGGTTGGTGAAACAGACTTCCATCCCTTGTTGTGGAAGTTGATAGCCTAAATAAATTTAAGGCTCAGCTGGACAGGTATTTCGAACAAACGGAGCGATGAAGTGGAAGTGTTTTTTTTTTTTTTTTTTTTTTTGGTTGATGCTGCATAAGCTTGCTTTCTTGCATCATATGTCTCTACTAATGCTAATGCTAATTCCTCTCACAAATCTTGTTGCCCTTCTCTGTACATGCTCAAGCAAATCTACATCCTTCCTAAAATGAGGCCTCCAGGACTGTACGCAGTACTCAAAACGTGGCCTGACCATTGCCTTATACAGAGGGAAAATCACCTCCTTTTCCCTGCTAGCAAAATTCCTATATATCATTGACAATACCCCATGACCTGCCCTGGCAGCCTGTCTGCATTGCTCAGAAAACTTCATATCTGACTGCACAATTACTCCCAGGTCTTTTTCATTTTCTACCACCTTAAGTGTAGTACCACAAAGTTGGTACTTTTCTCTGGGGTTACTCGACATCTGTCGGACACTGCGCGAACTACTAGCTGGAGGTAGTTCACAGTTTCAACATTTCTTATTAAGTTGTTTGGACCTAACTACTAAATGAAAGTGTTAGGTATTTCTTTTGGTCTGGGTGCGCCGTGATAAAATTACTGAGACACTAAAGGCGCCGTGAACCGAGAAAGTTTGGGAACCTCTGACATAAAATATACAATGAAGAAAAGACTGTTGCAGAAATATTTGAACAGCGTCGTCTTTCTCTTTTCATCAATCAATTTCCGATAGCCAACAACTATCTTCTCTGGGCCCTGGCGAAATAAATATTGCAGAGAACCTCAAACCTTTTATTTGAGGTTCTCTGCGATATGAAAGATTTCATCAAGTTCTTTTACCATTATCTCCTTAGCCGTAACATTTTCATCTGGCTCATTTAAAAATTTGAATTTTTAAATGCAAGTCTGCATTGACTTTATTAGCAGGAGACAAACGAGTAACATGTCTTCTTCTGATGGTTGATGGAACACACCAAGGTGGGCAGCAGGCAAACATTTGTTTATTGTCCATCCAACACGCAGTAAGCTTAACGCACAATTCAAATCTTTTTCAATTATCGCATAAAAAAAAGATCACGTTAACTGGAAATTTGCATCATGTAAAGTGAAAAGTGGTATAATTTTTTCAAATAGCGGTAACTGAAACACGTGTTAATCGAACTCGTGTTATGCGAGGCCTGGCTGTATTCTTTTTTTGACATCACAGTACAGGTGAGGTGAAATCATAGTTCTAAGTATAGAGAACAAGGTTAAATTGATATGTAAAATTGAAAGCTGAGAAAAGAAAGCTATTTATCATGAGTTTCTTTTAGTCAAATCAGTGGTCCATACAATTTGTAAACTACCCAAGGCTGCATTGCTGGAGATATGATTAAATTGGTATTGTTATTTGGTTTTTAGGACCATTAGCAACTAAGGCCATATTGCTCTGGGGATATGTGGTGGTCATTCCCTGACCTTTCCGCATCTTCCGTATTTGGTGGGCACGGGCTCGAACCCCGGTCTAATCAAGAAGCATGTGCTACGCACTGCTGCTCCTGCCCACCTGGCTACAGAGGCGCCATATGATTAAATAAAAACAAATCAAAATTTGTACATAGTAGTGGCATAGTATTTAGGTTCAGGCATCACTGGTGGTTTCCCACATCTGCACCATATGTACTCTGTGATGAAATGTAGAACTACTGCACAGCCAGAAAAAAAAAAAAGTGTAATGTCTGGTTAATGTAGTATTGTGCTTTGTTCTGTTGTTGTGTCGGGCTGCTTGGCCGTGGGGTCCCTACTTGGACCCTACATTGCCTGCCACAGCCACTGGGAGGTGAGCCAGGCTGCCCATTATACTCTGGCTGCCTCTGCTAGGGTTGCCTGAGCTTCCTGACAGAGGCTATAAAAAAAAAAATGAAAAGAGAAAAAAAAAAAATCGAGGCTATAAAAAAAAATAAAATAAAAAAGATAAAAGGTTTTTTTTTTTTTTTTTTTTTCCTGAAGAGAACATATGGGGGAGTAAGAGAAGAAGAAGAGGTCAGAATGTGGGGAACAGTAGTTGGAGTGGACCAATAGGGAGGCAGTCCACTCTAAGGTAGAGGATGGAGAAGGGAGTTGAAAATCACAGGAGCATATGCTCCTGTGTGAATCCTGCACCCAGGGTGCTTACATTATCCTACCCCAGTCGGGGACCACAGGGGTGGCACGTTATTCTGTTCTGCCCTGAGTTCCACAAGTCTTGCTCTTCTAGAATTCAAAACAGCCTGGGTGTGTTAAGGCTAGGTATGTGGCCTCTTCTTGAAGTAAAGTTGACTCCTGATTGCTGGGGTTTCCTTGAATCTCTGTGAGGAATTGAAGTCTGGCATTGTCGTAAGTGAGACACTCATACATAAGGTGATTTTCAATCCAGGCGAGTGCCAGGGAGGAGGCTTTGGGGAAATCCGACTTATTGAGGGAATAAACCTTTTGGTGATTGTTCCTTTCGGTGTTGTGTCCCATGTTTCTTGTCAGAGGTTTTGTAGGTGGTTTGCCATTTTTCTTCTTTCCTTCTTAGGGCCATTTACATGGTTCAACTACAGATTCAACAATTGCATTGGGATTCCCTTCTTCAGGTGCTGGAAGAGACCCCTCTTGACAACTTCCAGATAGAGAGGTAAGTATCCTGCAATTAATTGTAATGCGGGGGTGCTGACAGTACAACACTTTTTTTTTCTTTCTTTTGGTAGTTGTTGGTGCATCGGCTTCTGTGGCCATAATGCACCTCCCAAGGTTTTTGCAGTACTTTGATCCAAGCCCGAGGCGGGATTCGAACCCGCGAACTTTGGGTTGCTAGGCAGGCACTTTACCCACCCGACTAGCCCGGTCGGCCAGTACAACACGCCCTGGTAACTGACATAAATCTTTGAATGGAATCAAATTTGCGCTTGTTCCTTTCCAGGATTCCCTTTTCACGCCAGATGGAGGCTCCACAGCACACAATTGGGACATATACTGCCTTATATATTAATGATAGAGCTTTATTCATTAGGCCCCAATCCACTCTACTAATCTGTCTTATCATTGCAGTGTATTTTCGGATTTTAGCTGACAGGTATTTTAAGTCGGGGTGGAAGGATAAGTTGGCGTCTAGTTACAGGCCCAGATACTTGATTTCTGTGTACAGATGGATCGGGGTGTTGTTAATTTTCATCACTGGTGGCTGTCGGATTTGGAGCTTTCCTTTTAGAAGGATTGACTTTGTTTTTTCACTGGAGATTGTTAATTTGTGCATGGCAGCCCAGTCTTGAAGTTTTCCCAGTGCAAAGTTGGCTTATACTTCCAATATGGTTCTTGTACCAGAATGAACAACCAGTATGAGATCATCAGCAAAGGCCAGGGGCTTGACCTCGCCGAGATCCATCCCCAGGAACTTGTCCAAGACAATGGACCAAAGAAATGGCCCAAGAAGAGAGCCCTGAGGACAGCCTTGCAGTATATTCCTGGTGACTGTTTGGTATTTGTTGGTTACCTGCACTGTTCTATTGTTGAGGTAGGACTTTATACTGTTATATAGACTGCTGGACATCTTGGCCTGCCAAAGTCTTTGAAGTATGCTGGGCCACCATAGTTGATCGAAGGCCCCCGCAAAGTGCACCATTATGGCTAGAGAGTATTCAGATTCTGTCTGGGTAGCTAGAGAGAGAGATTAATCTGTGGATAGCATCTTCTGTACTGCAGCCTGTTTTAAATCCAAATTGATGCGGAGATGGTAATTGTTGCTCTGTGTAGTAGTCGGTGAGATGGGAGAGCAAAAGACATTCTTGGAGTTTGACCAAAACAGAAAGCAGGGCTATTGGTCTGTAAGAAGTCAGAACTTGAGGTGGTTTTTTTCGGGTGTTTTAAGATTAACTTGAATGTTGAAATTTTCCAGAAGTCAGGAAATGTTCCTTCAGCAAAGCATGCATTAAATAAACTTAAAAGAGAGTTATAGGATAGTGTTCTGTAAACTTTTTTACTACGTCAACTTCCAGCAAGTCCAAGCCTGGGGTTTTACCCTCCTTCGTTTTGGCCAGGGCCAAATTCATTTCCAGGGATGTGAAGAGCGGTTCACTAGTATCTGATATGTATACCCTGTTTCTGTCAATGATTTCTTGCAGTTCCTGTATCGGTGCCAAGTCATCAGTTGGGTAGATATTGTCCAGTATGTTGTTGAGAGAATCCGACCAAGAGTATGTTGAGGTTCCATCCGGCCTGAGTGTGGTTTCCAAAACTTCAGCTCAGGGTAGCCTGTTTGTAATGATCCGAAATACAATGCCCCATGGATCGCCATTTCCCACTGTGGAAACTAGAGTTTGCCATGACTCCTTCTTACATCTGCATATTTCTTTGGAGTATGCATTTCTTATCACACGGTAAGCCTCCCGTGCCGCAGCTACTTCTCTGGGGGGAAGGTGTACTCGGGCTCGTTGAAATGTCTTCCTGACTAGGTGGACTCTTATTCTCAGATCTTGCAAATTTGCATTCCACCAGGGGACCGTGTACCTGTACTGTCTTCTATGTGGGATGGAAGCATCACAGGCACTCCTGATGGCAGTTGCTACCTTGGTAATGCTTTCTTCAGGTGTGAGTGTAATAGGTAGTGGAATGTCTTCCGGGAGAAACTTGACCAATTCCTCTTGGAATCGACACCAATCTGCTTTTTTGGTGTTGTATCTCACTATGTCTCTAGGAATTGGTGGTGCACGTTCCACAGAATGAACGAGAGAGAAGGCGATCGCTCTGTGGTCTGACGTCCATGACTCTTGAATAGCCCAGTTGATCAGTTTACTTTCAATGTTAGTTGTTGCTATAGTAACATCAATTGTGCTCTCCCAGAGGGAGCTGCTGAAGGTGGAGAGGTGACCTGGACGATTCAGGATCCGCAGACCAGACGAAATTATATAATCTTCAAGTCTTGTACCAATTCTGATTGGTGTTCTGTCTGGAGTTAGGCTGTCCCAGAGTGCTGAGCGGCAGTTAGCATCCATGCCTATCAGCAACCGCCCACCTGGGAGGAGATGAAGTGCTTCCTGGATGACGGAGACTGCAGTAGTAATATCCTCACCCGGTAAGAATATAGTGAGAGAAGATATAAGGACCCAAGAGATGTCATAATCTGTGCACAGGCGCTGATGGAGGTGCATAATGGTGCAATTTTGGTCACCTTTATTTCTAGACTCCTCACAACAACAGCTGCCCATGGATGGTCTTCAATGCAGTGAATGATTTTATATGAAGTGGGATATCCCACGACATTCCCAGAGTGTACGTAGGGTTCCTGCAACATCATGACATCAATTTGATTTTCCTCAGTTTTGATCTTTAGCTGGTATGCGACTACTCTCGCTCTCTGCACATTTAGTTGCAGTAACTTGATCTCTTGTCATCTGTTTCTCGTGGGGCATCTATCCATAATTTACTCTCATTTGGTAAAGGCTCTTTACTTTTTTATATACTGGGCAGTTCGTGTCACGAATCGAATGATCGTGTGATGCCCTAGCAGCCTTACAGTTTGTGCAGGTTGGTGACTGTTCCTTGTTAGGGCAGTCCTTAAAAACATGGCCCTTTTGAGCACAGTGGCCACAGGTGGTCTCATGCTGGTTGCAGGTATGGGACGTACGCCCAAAGCGGAGACACCTATAGCACTTAGGAACTGATATGTGCTCCTTAAACCTATGGCTGCCCCAGCCAATATAAATTCTATTTTGGATTTCAACAAGCTGCCACACTCTTGGGGATAGTTCAATTATCCAATTAACCCTTGTCGGTGATTTCGTTTTAGCTCTGTATTTTGGTTTGATGTCTTCTACCGCAGTCTTGTCCAGTAGATACATACTCCAAGTTTTTATGGTAGATCTCTTCTTTGAGTTCCTCTGGGGTCATATTCCAGTCTATATTGAAAAGTATAATCGATGGCCCATTTTTTTGGGGGGTTTCAGCTCTTAATCCATAGTTGGTCATTTCTGTGTTATTTAAGATGGTTAATGCCTCCTCCCTGGTACCAGTTTCAATTATGACTCCGGGGTATCTGGTTTTCCTGATGCTCTTAATTCTGACAGTTTTCATCTGGTTCTTCATATTTTTTCTTAAGGCATCTTTAACTGCATCGCTAGTTTCCAGTTGTGCATCTTCAGCTGGTTTAATTATGATTACACGTGACTCAGGCTTCTTGGCTATCCTTTTATCTTGTACTTTGTCAGGTAAACTGGTGGTTGATTGTGTTGCACCATTCCTCAATGCTTCTGCGAAGGAGCAGGAGTGTTGTTGCATTTGATTTCCTCGCTTCTGTGTAAGGACGTCAATTTTGGCTTGTAATCTTTCATGTTCTACATGGAGGTTTAAAACCACTGTCTCCATTTTGCTGAAGATATCAATTAAATCAGACCTGATGGCAGCAGTGATCCTACTCAATTGCTTTACCATATATTTCTCTAAGGACACTCTGATTGTCCTGATCTGATCAATCGGAGAACCCATTAGTGGGGGATCTTGACGCTTAGGCACTTAACTTTTAGGTTCTTCGCATTCTGAATCACTGCAGGACTCATTTCCGCCCTCTACAGGTGTGTCTTTAGGTGTTGGAGAATCTGTAGCCGATATCATTCTACTTCTCTCCTTTTTTCTTGAAATTATCCTTGGATGGACTTGTTTATCTCTTCCGCAGCAGAGGGAGCTTCACTCCTGGATCGTGTAGAGTAGCTTCACGTTCATTTTAAAGATTTTGAGCTTCTTTCTCACTCATATTGATTTCGATAGTTACCCGGATAATTTTGGGGAGAAGCAGTCAGTTTTTTACGAATATGAGAATTTAATTTTAATTAAAACAGAGCAGAAAATGGAAATCACAAGTGTGTTTGTAACTGAACAAAACTGTGCTGATAATCTAAGCTGTATGACAATAAATGGTCTATTCTTTTTCCAACCCCATGAGCACAATCTAAATTTAACCTTTTGCTTCATGGCTGACCACAAACCGAGGGGAAAAAAGAAGGTAAACCGTGTAGTAGCTTTGACCTTGGCGGGAGGTTTAACTGACCAGCTATGGTCTTTGTCCTTCTGCAGGCATATACAGAATAAACACAGCACAGAGAGTTAAAAAGAGCTAACGTATGATCAATCAAAATTTGAATAAAAGTAAATTACCTTTTACTTTTTAGCAAGCTGATTTAACCCTCATAGAGATAAGATCTTGAACATCTTGATGATATAAAATATAACAACTGTTCTTTCATTATGAACACTAAAATTTCATTAGAGGACGGAGCTAAGAAACACTGAACTTTCCTTAGTTAAGGAACAAAGACAAACTCTCAAAATTTGTACACTCTACCTGAGTCAATTTTGGTCATAGAGAGAAGTTGGTTTGTTTTTGGTTTTTTTATGGTGCAAAAATAACATGGTTATATTGCGCCATGACAGATCATAGAGAGGCAGTCTTTTTTTTTTTTTTTTTTATGTAAACTCCAAACACGAGAGGTGTTAGAACCTACAGTACTTAGTACCATGCTTGGGTTGGAGGTTGAGAAGATGAAAGAAGATATTTGTTGACTGTAATTTTCAGGAAATACGTATGAAGGAAGGTTGTACCAGAAAACGGCAGTTGAATGAATAAACGAGGAAGATGAAAAGTTGGTTCTGTGAGTTTGAAGTTGGACAGTAAATGGATGTTGGCTGGTGGCGGCACGTGTTCGAACTGTTTTGAAAGAGAGAGAGCGGGAATTATAGAAGCCAATTCAGAAGAACAGTGCCCATGGAAGTATCTGTAGAAGAGGCAAGCAGAAACAGTACGTCTATGAGACAGCAAGTGGAGAGACTCTGTTAGAGATGAGTCATTAATTAACCTAACTGCCCTCTCATGGAAGTATCTGTAGAAGAGGCATGCAGCAGAAACAGTATGTCTATGAGACAGCGAGTGGAGAGACTCTGTTAGAGATGAGTCATTAATTAATCTAACTGCCCTCTTCTGAATGGAATCAAGAAGCCTGAGAGAGGTTAAGTCTGCGCTTAATGAAGACTGAGGACCGAGTATAATGATATTTGTCACTAATTTGAACAAAATCCTAATCTACTAGAAAGAGTACGAAGAAGAGCAGCAAGGTTAGCTGTGCATACAACATGGTATTCTGTAAAATGTGAGGATTCTGTAAATTGCAGCATGAGTGAGTAAACTAAATGCTGTGGCATCTTTATTCTTCACATGAAAGCAGGCAAAAATTGAAAGAGAATGGATGTAGAATAAATGTATGGAAATTTGCCTTCAAAGAGTAATTGATTGTTGGAATAAACTTCCACTCTGATTGTGAAGGGGTAATTGAATAAATTTAAAAGACTGGACAAATTATTAAAAGAATGGGCAAATAAATGGGTAAAACTTTTTTTTTTTGCCTAATGCTGCAAAAGCTTAAAGTATTAGGCAAAAATCATTTTGACAATGTTGTGAGGAAGCAAGAGACTGACATAAATAGCTCTACACTCAAGGTAGTAGAGAATGGAAAAGACCTGAGGTAACTCTGCAGTCAGATATGAAGTTTTCTAAGCAGTGCAGACAGGCTGCCAGAGCAGCTCATGGGATCTTGTCAATGATATACAGGAATTTTGCTAGCAGAGATAAGGACGTGATTGTCCTTTCACATAAGGCAACAGTCAGACCACACCCTTGAGTATTGCATACAGATCTATAGGCCTCATTTTAGGAAGGATGTAGAGCTGCTGGAACAAGTACAGAGAAGGGCAACGAAATTGGTGAGGGGAACAAAGGGCTGCTCTTTCCAAGAGAGACTTAAGTTCTGCAAATTGCAGTGTCTAGAAAACAGGCACCTGTGAGGTGATCTGAGTGAGGTGTATAAAGCTTTGAATGGTTTGAGCAAACTCAATGCTGATGGGATTCTTCCTCTTGCTCAGATTATGCACCTGAGATGGTATAAATTCAAATTAAGGAAAGACAGTTTTAGGATAGATGTGCAGAAGTTTGCCTTTAGCCAGCGGGTGGTTGATTCCTGGAACAAACTTCCATCTGCCATTGTAGATGTTGATAGCTTAAACAGATTTAAGGCAGAACTAGACAAACATTTGGAGCGAGTGGATGGTTGAAATGAGAAGGGGCTGTGTGTTTTTTTTATTATTATTTTTTTTTTTTGGATGATGCTATATAAGCTTGCTTTCTTGCATTATGTGTCCTTGCTAATGCCAATGCTAGCCAGCAGGGTGGTTGGACACAGAATTCACAATCAGTAACTAATGGTTTAATAAAGTATAAATTAAAATTAAATAAAATAGTTCAAATCCATAAATTATGTATCTCTTCACATAATATACAGTTATTGAATATTTATTTATTTATATATACTGTACATATATGTGTGTTTGTGGTCCCTCAGCCCATATGTGCCCATGTGCAGGTATGGGCTGAAGGACCAAAAAAACTATTTTGTTTAATGTTATAAAATGGTACTGTCATGTATTGAAGCTTGTAAAAGCTACCAATGTGAAATTTATATGCTCCCTCCCCCAATCAAAATTCTAGGTATGCCACTGATTGAGGAAAGGGGGGCTCCTCTGGAAAACAGCTCCAATGGGCACTGCAGCATTTAGTACTGGCTCTGATTGCAAACTTCTTCAAAATTTTCCATGTGTAGAGTGATCAGATATCTGATCACTCTACACATGGAAAAATTAAAATTAAATTAAATTTAAATTAAATTTTTAAATCAATCTAAGATCTCAAGCAGAATGTATTTTTTTTTTAATTTAATTTCAAATGAGGTCACAGATCCTGTACAACAGCAAATCACAATGAGTTAGTGTTTGTCCGATTTTACGGATATTAGCAGGTATCAATTACACAAGTTGTCTTGTCCAACATCTCTTAAATCTTGAAACTGTGTCAATTTTTTTTCCAATTCCTTCACTTATTGTGGTGTAAAGAATATGTAATTTTTGAACATACAGAACAGAAGAGCAAAAACCAATCAGAACTCTATACACTGGAAGTGATTCTGCAAGTAGCAAATGATCAGACAAGACCTGGTTGGAATTTTATAACTTTTCTGATATAATCAGCACAGTTATGAAACAAAAAAAAAATCGGAAAATACAAGAACCAATAATTTTTCACTGGATCTTGTTTGTCATAAGATTAATAGTTATCAAAAGTTATAACTAATTGACTCCTGTTAAATAAAAAAAGGAAATTACAGGTCTATTTGTGCACTGTTTACTGAATAATATTAATACACACACACACACACACATATATATATATATATATATGGAGTGTCCTTGAAACTTTTAGCTTTTCTTGTGCTTGTGTGACTTACCATTGACTCCTGTCTCGAATCCATTAATCCCTCTGATAATTCGTTCAAAATTACTACATTTGCTCTGATTTCATCTATGTTCATAAGCTAAAATGAAAAATAATTAGACATTATTGTTATTTGGTCCTTGTAATTTTTAGAATTAAAAATTTTCAAAGCATGATACAAGCACTATTGTTTGTAATGAAATAATTTAATTAAATAATTTTAATTTCTTTGAATTTTTTTAATTAGTCAAAGAAATTTGAAAAATAATTTAAATTTTAAATAATAAAATAATTTCATTACAAGCAAAATTGCTTGTAATGAAGAGATAAGATTATTTCTTTAACATATTTTAGGCTCACAAAATTTAGACAACTTAAAAATCATACCAAACCAAACCAAACCAAATTTGCAGTTAGTTTGGTATGGTTGTTAAAGGGCAGAATTTATAGTTTCATTAATCACTGTAGTAAATTATCAGTAGGATTACAAGGAAAGGGCAAACATGAAACAATGATGTTATTTGGAGCATATATAAAAATATTCAGAGGAGGATACATTTTTCGAGGGAAGATGAATCAAATGTAGAATTTGTAAAGAGATCATCATTAACTTTTGCTTTTCCTTAAAAGTATAAAACTGTTTATAATTTTTGCAACAATGATAAAAGAAATAAGGTAAAATGAAAGTTATCTATTTTATTTACGATTAGCAGATAAAATATATAAACATTAAAATGTTTAGTAAAAAAGAAAATGACACCTCTTTTTTTCTGAAATCTGCAACCTTTCCTTTCATATCACTCAGTTTCTCTATGAGAATTTTCTGTCTCTCTTCTAGTTTTTCTTCTGCTTTATTCTGAAGGTTTGCAAATGATATACGGCTAACTTCAAACAAATTTTTAATGTCATCAGGCCAGTGGAATATTCTTGCATTAAGTTGAATATCTTCAGCTAGAAAAGAAAAAAGGTGTTTGCTCCCTGTTATAGTGTATTTTATTAATAACTAATAATGTTAAAATAATAAAAAGTGTGCAATTTCAATTTAAAAATATTTAATATGAGCCCAAAAAAACAAGTATTGCAAAAATTCTTACTCACTTAACCAGCAAGGACTAGTTTTTTTCTCTTAGCATAAATAATAGAAACAGAAGATAAGAAACTAGTTAATTCTTCATGTTTTACTTATGAAGTTATCAGACACTACAAAAAATATATCTATATTTTTCTAAATGTAAAAAAATATTAGTAGGGAATAATTCATGATTTAATATGTACACAGGGTCCTTCAGTTGATGACACCTGATGGAAAACTATTATGAACTGAATAAATAGCACTGTTCTGCAGTCACATTATGGAAAAAATGATTGGTAATATTTGTGACAACACATCTGATATATCCACATGCTTGAAAGAGAATGAAAGATAATCTATAAAAGCATGCATTTCAAAGTAAAACCCTATGACAATATCTGTGTGGTGATACAGTCAGACTTTGAAACTGTGATGTGACAAACATGTCATACCAAACAGCACATGGCATACAGAATGCTGCTGTCATTTTCACATTTGCTAAATTGCTCACAGAAGTGAATTTTCAGAGTGACTACACTGCATATCACAGCAGGCCTCAGTTGGTTGAAGTTTACTTGCTTGCATATGTTGCAGAATGAGTTTGAGGCTGCAAACTGTAAAGTCACAGAAATTTGAGCTCTTCAAAGGCAAAAAAAGGCAAAAAAATTTTGCCTTTTTTTTTGATTTACTTAATATATTTGATTATGTTCAATAAATAATTTATCTAGAGATTTTGTAAGTTATGACTTATATTCATATAGTTTTTGTACTGGTGCTTTGGCACAAGTATCATATCACATAACTAGCAGTGTAGTGAATGGTAGTGGAAATATAGGGTTTTAAATTGTGGTAAATGAATAGCTCAAAGGTTCTAATCACGTAAGTTGGCATTTTTTTTTTTCTGTTTTTAGCTAAAAATTTTTATTTCAGTAAGGATATAACTAATAAGTACTAAAAAGGTTTTAGGTCTGAAAGCCTCAGACTATTGGAAATTTACTAAATGAACAAGTCAGTGCAAAGAATCATTTTAGTTCATAGCAAATCACTGAAGTAGGTGAAAAGGTATTGTTTTTGTTAGATTTCATATTGTGAATGCTTTCACAATATGAAAGTCAGTGCACAATATGAAAGTCAGTGCAAAGAATCATTTTAGTTCATAGCAAATCACTGAAGTAGGTGAAAAGGTATTGTTTTTGTTAGATTTCATATTGTGAATGCTTTCACAACAAGTTGTCTGCTATTGCACTGCTAATACTAACAATTATTGCACTAAAAGTAATGTAATAACAGGCAGCTCACTGTGCAGGCATTCACAATATGAGAAGTAACAAAAACGATGTCATTTCACCTACATCAGTGATTTACAATGAACTAAAATGATGCTTTGCACTAACTTGTTCATCTGGATATAAATAATTTAAAACTCCATAAATGTAATGGTATAGCATAATACATATAACATAAAGTTGATAGCATAGTACATATTACTGCATTTAGGTATCTATCAGTTTAGTGTAGTGTTCTCAAATTAAATTGAATTTAAATGGAAATGGCACAGCCTAGAGCAGCAAAGAAATGGGTCCAAAGTAGTGGGAGTGCTGTGAGGGGGAAATGTAGGAGGCAGTTCTCCTATGAATCACAACCTTACAAAATATGCCACTTGTGTGATGTTTGTGGCCCTTCAAATACTAATACCTATCTGGAACATGATATGATACAGCCAAGTGGGGAATGTCTCTGTGTGTGTGTTCGGTTCAAAAAGTGTGAGGAAATTAGGTGCAATCTCAGCATTCTGATGGGCATTTATAAGAGCTTGAAGAATATGATGGATGCCATTGAAGGAATTAAAATTGGAGCTCATTTAGCTCGCAGCAATGCAACTCATTGCCAAAGCTTACACTAGTATACTAGGCAACACACAGCAATCCCTATGGCAGAATGTAGTGGTTTCCCACAGGAGGTAGTTATTGTCCATGATTCTGTCAGAGAAAAGGGAAAAATATTGTGAAAAAAGGAGAAAAGAGAAAAATACCGTGCAAAAAAGAGAAAAGGGAAAAATATTGTACAAAAAAGTGGAATAGGACCAGGGTATGTCAGGAGCAAAAAAAGTTGATGATGTAGAGCAAGTCATCTTTTAAGGGCACAAAAGTGATATTTTTTGTACACATTGGCACTAATGATATTTAGAATAGGAGATCTAATGATTTACTTAACAAGAACAGGGCAATGTTGTGTAAAAGTCATGAGTTAGAACTAAATTTGAAATGTCTGCAATTCTGTCAAGAGACAACAGGTGGAGTATCTGTTGAGAGCCTTTTCAATAAATTCAGCACTATGGAGAGACCATGCAAAGCACATGGATAGAATTTTTTGCAGCATGGTCAGTGCTTGTTAATAGGAGAGATTACTTTTATACGGAAGGGATACACTTAAACTGAAGGGTTGCAAAGATATTTGCTGATGCTATCAAAACAGTGTTAGGTCGGTTGGAAAACTGCTATCTTGGTGAGATACACAGAATAAGATGAACTAGAGCTGCAAGAAGAGGTAAAAGTGACTCTTGCTGCTTCTATTGGAGCATGCAGCAGCCTGGAAAGCATGTATACTAATGCTAGGAGCATAGTAAATAAACTTGATGAATTTGCAGTACTGATTAAGTCATCAAATGCAGATATTGTAGAGATATTGGAGATATGATGTCACTCAGACATAACAGATGCAGAATTTGAATATGGGGAGAACAATGTGTATAGAAAGGACAAACAGGAAAGAAAGGAGAGTGGGTTTATTCTCTTAGTTAAGAAGCATATTAAATCTAAGACAGTGCTCTCCACCCAGTTATTATGGGTAGAGAGCACAATGTTAAGTAGTCAGTTTGGTGTGACACTAAGCACTTGGAAAATGAAAATGAGAGTAGTAGGGTGTTATAGGCCTAATGATTGTGATGAGTATAACAAATAACTGTAGAGAGAAATAGAGTGGGCCAGTAAACAAGAATATCTTATAATGAGGAATTTTAATTTTCCAGATACAGATTGGAAATTGTTGGTTGTCACTCCATATTAGCAAGACTTTAACAGGATGACTGTTTTTTACAGCAGCATGTTAGAGAAGCAACAAGAGGTAACAATACTTCTGAGAGGAGCTGAGAGGTGTCAACTGAAATTTAACATTGACACATGCAAAGTACTGCATATGGTTAGCAGTAACCCCAGAGTAATGTACCAACTGTGCAGCACTACACTCAGGATAGGGGAGAATAAAAAAGACCTGGGGGTAATTGTACAGTCAGATATGAAGTTTTCAGAGCAGTGCAGTCAGGGTGCCAGAGCAGCTCATGAAGTCTTGTCAATGATATACTGGAACATTGCTAATGGGGATAAGGAGGTGATTATCCCTTTGTATAAAGCAGCAATGGTCAGGCTGCACCTTGGGTACTGCACACAGGTCTGGAGGCCTCATTTTAGGAAGGATATAGAACTGCGGAACAAGTACATAGAAGGGCAATGAGATTGGTGAATGGAAAAGAACTGCTCTTACCAAGAAAGACTTAAGTTCTGCAAATTGCAGCATCTGGAGACTAGGTACCTGCAAAGTGGTCTGATTGAGGTGTATAAGGCTTTGAATGGTTTGGGCAAGCTCGATGCTGATGGGATTCTTCCTCTTGCTCAGATTACACACTTGAGGGGACATAAATTGAAATTGAGGATGGATGGTTACAGAATAGATGTGCAGAAATTTGTCTTTAGCTAACAGGTGGTTGATTGCTGGAACAAACTGCTATCTGCCGCCATGGAAGTTGACAGCTTAAATAAATTCAAGGAAGAAGTTGACAAATCTTTGGAGCAAACAGATAAGTGAAATAGAATTTTTTGGCTGATGCTGCTTTCTTGCATCATATGCTGCTACTAATGCTAATTTATTTATTCATCTTCCATTTTCTGGATCAAGCTTCTTTCTTATGTCCTGAAAATTACAATTTACAGAAATTCAAGTCCAATGTCAACAAATATCTTTTTTTATCTTCTCAACCTTCAACCTATGCACAGTTCTATGTAATAGTTATGTAACATCTACTCATGCATTATGCAAATATGTACCTCGGTACTAAGTAATGTCGGTTCTAATACCTCTTGTGCTTGAGCTCCAAAAAAAAAAAATTAATATTAGTAATCTGGACAGCCACTCTACAAGCCCTGGCCTCTCTTCTGATCAACAAAATAACTTTCATTCACTATGCTATTTTGAAAATTAAGTTTTTGCAACTGAATTTTCCGATTTTTGAAAGTGACAATTTTTTTAGTTTTTTGAAGATGTTACAGTAACTATTCCAAACTGTGAGAAAAATGACAAAATAAGATACTGTCTAAGTAATTATGTAATTTTCTAAAGTTATTTTCTTATTTTATTCAGGAAACAAAAGAAAATTATTTAATAAAAATTATTGGATTAAACTTCTAATATCTGTGATAGTGGAAAAATATTATTAATTATCTTATTATTATTTTTATTTTATTAACTTTTCTAGGTTAGCAAACAACTAGATATCATATTGTATAAGTATAAAAAAAATTTACACAACATTAGAGCATTTGACAACATTTAACATTTCAAAATAGAAAAACACAACATTATAATTTAAAATCTTTTTAATATTATTTGTGCACACAAAAAGGCTTTTAGATACAAATAACTTTTTATATTAAATAATTTAATTAGCATTCATTATATTATTTAAAATAAAAAAATATATTTTGTATCACTATAATGTTTTTTTTTTTTTTTTTGAAATCCCTACCTGGTAAAAGTGCATGACCCATGAGAAAAATAATTCTGTCAGCAGCATGTCCTATTTCTTCTTGCAGATCATGAATTTTAATTTCAGAACACTGAAATTAAATGTAGAAATAACTGTTCTTAATAATTAAAAATAGAAATAATATTTAATTAACCTTTTGCATTTACCACTATATTACAGATAACAGTGCATATTATCAATTATAACCAGTAAGAAAATAACCGGTAAGCTATAATAAAAACCGATAATACATTTTATTATGTTTTATGATACAGAAAACAATATATTACAGGCTTTTATAATAAGACAGCTAATAATACTATAAAAACATTTAATAATAAAACATATACCCCATGATCCAGGGATGAATAAGTTGGTAAAATGATCTACATATTATAAAGGGACATAAAATTCTTGCATTTAATAGATAAAATTTTTAAGAAATACATAACAAAATGATATCTCAAATTATTCAACACATTAAAATTGAATTGGCTAATAAACTATTAAGAATCACAGATATCATATTTCAACAAAATATATTCAGTCAGAGGAGTACATACACGTATAAAACATATACATGGTCAGATAAAGCAATATTAAAACTCCTTATCCCCATTGTTAGCTGTTTTTTTGACAGTGATTTCTCACTTCTCAGCTTCCTCTTTCCTTATCCAATCTGTAATATTGTTATGGACCTGCTTATATTCCCATATGCAGCAGTGTCATATGATAAGTTGCAATTATCCCATGCTTTCTTCTTGAGCTGCATAAGATCTGTCAACCCTCTTATCATCCATTTTGGCATCCTCCTTTAACATTGTAACAACTTTTTGTAGTTTGGATAATTGTTTAAACATTTCCCAAAGAAGATTTGTATCAAGTGATCTGAAATTACTGTCCTGGTTGATAGAGCCTAAGAAGGTCATCCCACTTGTAGTTTCTCCTCTTGAAATTGAAATCCTCTCCTCTGCATATAAATGTCAAAATTTCCTTGGATATTATTCATTTTATAGCACTGTAGTTTCTATCAGCTAGTGGTTCTTTCTGTCAGATCTTTGATAATATTTGGACCCTTAGTTTGGTTTGGGGTTTATTGGCGCATCAGCAACTGAGGCTATAATGCGCCAAATACCGGTCATATATAAAAATTGAAAATATTCAGTGACCTAAGTAGTTAGGCCACCATGTCGAGATATAAAAGGAGTAAAAGTACAAAACATATGAGCAAAGGAATGCCAAATGAATTTTAAATTCGATTAAAAAGGTTTAATGATTTTAAAAAGTTAAAAACAGCAGACACATTGTCATTGTCGGATAAAATCTGACTGAGTGTATAAGGCTCAGCCAGAGGACTAAAAGCGGTAAAATAAAAATCACGTTCGTGTCTAAAACGTGGACACTCGGTTAAAATGTGGCGTATGCTTTAATAGGTGTCACAATTCTCACACATAGGACAGTCATCTGCCCTCAGCAAAAAAGCATGTGTAAGATGACTGTGTCCTATGCGGGGCCGAGCTAAAACAACTTCCTCTCTGCGATTCCTGCGCAGACTAGACTGCCAATGTTGGATTACAGGCTTTATCTGATAGAGCTTGTTTGTGACTTGCTCATGCCAGGATTGTTGCCATTGGGACAGTAATTTATCGTGTATTAACTGCCTGTAGTCTGTATAGGGGACTAACAGGCAATAACTGTTGTGGGGTTCGGGTGACCTGGCCGCAGCATCTGCCAGTTCATTTCCCACGATCCCAATGTGGCTTGGAATCCAGCAGAAACAAATGTCAAATGAACACTCAAACAAGGAATGCAACGTCTGCTGAATCCGGGTCACAAATGGATGAGGATTATACCTCCTACCCGATAAAGCCTGCAGTGTACTTAGAGAATCAGTGTACACCATACACTTTTGATACCTATGGGTTTTAATGTGGTCCAAGGCTAACTCTATAGCATACAACTCAGCTGTATATATGCTGCATTGTTGGGGAATCTTTCCAGATATAGAAAGACCTGGAAAGATAGCAGCAGGTCCAACAGACAACTCCGACTTCGAGCCATCAGTGAAGACAGGCAGGAAGTCGGAGTATTCGGCCCGGTGGGCAGCATAGAGTTGGTGGTAGATAGAAGATGGAGTTATGGACTTACCCCAATTTTTAAGGGAGAAGTCGCACGATGGTAGGCGAGCATGCCAGGGTGGAAGTGGTTGCCTTGGTGACTGGGCAACATTGTCTACCATGATGTTGAGCTCTCTGAGCAGCTCTTGGACACGGATACCAAAAGGCCGATTGGCAGTCTGACGAGTGTTATATAGGTTTTCCCATCGTGGCTTGAAAACGGATGTCCACGTAGGGTTGTCTGGCAGGGATTTTAATTTAAGCGTATATTTTAAAGACAATTGCTTTCGTCGAAATGACAGTGGCGGTTCCGTTGCTTCAACATATAAACTCTGGACAGGGGATGTTCTAAATGCTCCAGTAGCAATGCGGATGGCTTGGTGGAGAACTGGGTCCAGCCACCTAAGTACACTGTTTCTAGCCGATGCGTACACTTGGGACCCATAGTCTAGTTTAGATCGGACAAGTGCACGGTAGAGGCTGAGTAAAGTGGAGCGGTCTGCTCCCCATTTATTCGAGGAAATAGAGCGTATAAGATTCAACCCTCTTGTGCACTTTGTCCGCAGTTGACGAATATAAGGTAAAAATGTCAACTTCTTGTCGAAAATGAGCCCCAAGAATTTTGTCTCGGGTGCTACTGAAATGATGTCTCGTCCGAGTTTTAGTTCTGGTTCAGGGTGAAGGTTCCATTTGCGACAAAAGTGTATGCAGACTGTCTTCTGTGGCGAGAACCTAAACCCATTAGTCACTGCCCAAGAGTTGATGTGGTCTATGGCATGCTGCAATTGCCTTTCAATGACCCTCATATTGCATGATTGCAAAAAGATGCTAAAGTCATCTACAAAGAGGGCACTGTTTACGGTTGGAGGAAGTTGTTCAGTTATAGAGTTAACTTTGATTGCAAAAAGCGTAACGCTTAAAACTGATCCTTGTGGAACTCCCTCTTCTTGGCAGAATGGCCGGGAGAGGGTGGATCCTACACGAACTTGGAAAGATTGGTCTGTAAGAAAGTTTTTGATAAAGAGGGCAATGTGTCCTCTAAGACCAAAGTTATGTATGTCTTTTAAAATTCCATATCTCCAAGCCGTGTCGTACGCTTTTTCCATATCAAAGAAAACCGACACCTGGTGCTCACGTTTCAGGAAAGCATCACGTATAGATGTTTCCAAGCGGATTAAATGGTCAAGTGTTGACCTGTTCCTTCGGAAGCCACACTGTATCCTGGAAAGGAGGTCGTTAAATTCTAAATACCACAAAAGACGAGCATTGACCATTCTTTCCAGGATCTTGCACAAGCAGCTCGTCAGAGCGATAGGACGGTAATTTTTTGGTATTTTTGGATCCTTTCCTGGTTTCGGAAAGGGAAGGACGATTGCCATATGCCATGAGTCCGGAAATGTCTCTTCAATATAGATTCTATTATAGAGACAAAGCAAACGATCCATGGATTCCGATGAAAGGTGTTTGATCATCTCATAATGGATGTCATCTGGCCCAACAGCAATCGCCTTGGATAGTGAAAGTGCTGCTTTCAGCTCCCATTGTGTAAAGGGCTGATTGTATTCCTTGCAATTGTTAGAGGAGAGCTTCAGGTGATGTTTCTCTGCTCTTTGTTTGACTGCGAGGAACTCTGGGGGGTAGGATGTTTCTGAAGATACTTCAGCAAATGTCTCTCCGAGAGTATTTACAATTGCAGTTAGATCTGCAATTCTACATCCATTATGTTCCAGGATCGATGAAGGATGTGAGTTGTATTTACCCTTCATTTTCCAAACTTTGTCCCAGATGACTTTGGGATTGGTGGCCCGGGTAAGGGAGGATGAAAATTTGATCCAACATTCCTTTTGGCTCTGACGTCTAATGTACCGTGCTTTGGCACGTTTGAAGGCTATTAAATTACCTGTGGTGGGGTAACGACGAAATATTCCCCATGCTTTGTTTTGAGCCTTCCTAGCTGCTGTGCATTCTCCATTCCACCATGGTTTTGGAAAACGTGGAAACCGGGATGATGTCCTTGAAATTGCAACTGCTGCTGCCTGGACTATACTTTCTGTGATGTGTTTTACTGCCTCATTAATTGGCTCCTGGCCAACTATAGTGGTATTAAACGTTGCCAGATGTTGAAAGGCATTCCAGTCAGCCTGATCAAGCTTCCACCGCGGTAAACTAAATGGAAGACATGGTCTACCACTAGTTAGGGTGATTATCACGGGGAAGTGATCGCTTCCATACGGGTTCTCCTCCACCTCCCAAGCAAGTGAAGGAAGGAGAGAAGGGGAGCAGATAGAAAGATCAATGGCAGAGAAAGTACAGGTAGGCATGTGGGAGAAGGTGTTTGTTCCCACATTTAGGAGGGAGAGATCATTGTCAGTGAGCATATGCTCTATGACTCGTCCCCTTCCATTGATGTCAGCACTGCCCCACAGAGTGTTATGTCCATTGAAATCGCCAAGAATTAAACAAGGGGAGGGCAATTGCATGATAAGATCATCAAGGTCTTTCAGGGGGATGTCAATCCCAGGTGGCAAACAAACAGAGCAGACAGTTAATAAGAACCCCACTGTAAGGCGAATTGCTACAGCTTCAATGCTAGTTGTAAGCTGCAAAGGCTGAAATGGGATCTGGTTGCCGACGAGGATTGCGACTCCTCCTTGGGCAGGACCATCCACAATTCCATCCTTACGAATGATGGTAATGTTATGCATGGTGGGGTCATCATTTGCCTTTAAATAAGTCTCCTGTATGCAAAAGCAAACTGGTTTGTGCTTTTGTAGGAGTGCCTTGATGTCGTCAGTATTTTGCCGGAATCCACGACAATTCCACTGTAGGAATTTAGCCATTATTTGGACTTGGTGGGTCCATCAGGTGGCTTCCAAGGTACTGAGGGCTTAATTTTGTCAGTCTTGGATTTATCCTTCCTGGGGAAGTATGGATGCTGTCCTGTGTCCATTTCTTCCTCAGCGAAGAGTTCCAAAACTGACTCATCATGTACCTCCTTCTGCTCGACATCCATGTTTTCCTGGGTACTAGGTGGTACTTACCCTTTCTTATTCTTTTCTTTTGCTTTTGTTACTTGTGGAGCATTAGGAGGTACCGATATAGGAGTGGCAGCTGATTGGTCTTTCTGTGCAGGTTTTTGGGAGCTTAAAAGATAACGTGCGATGGGTGTAAAGGATTCTTTTGGAGGGATGGACATGTCCGTCTGAGTTCCAATGGAGCATCTCCCTGCTACCTTCTGGGCATAGGTAGGTTTGTTGATGTTGAGAGGTTTAACCGCTTTCCTTACCTCCTGGTACGATATGTTTAGCTCTGCCTTCAGCCGTTGAATTTCTTTTTCTTCTTTCCACTTCTGGCATGCTCGTGAGTAGGCTGGATGTTCTCCCTCACAATTAATGCAGGTGGGTTTTGCGGCTGAACATGCTGTTGTTTCGTGGTCCTTTGCACCACATCGAGCGCATGCAAGGACTCCACGGCAGGCCATTTGACAATGTCCATATTTCTGGCATTTAAAACACCGTAAAGGATTTGGAACATATGGACGTACTGGACAGTTGATGTAGCCAGCTTTAATCTCATCAGGAGGTTTGGGCGAGTTAAAAGTCAGGATAATGCTCCTGGTTTTAACAAGTTTCCCATCCCTACGCGCACTAATTCTTTTCACGGCAATAACTCCCTGTGGTTTCAATTCTAAGCAGATTTCCTCCTCGGTTACGTCGAGAAGGTCCCATTCCGAAATGACACCTCTCGATGAATTGAGTGTTCTATGTGGTGTCACTGTTATGGGTACTCCTCCGATTGATGTTGCACGGAGTAGCTGCTCAGACTGCCTGTCAGTTTTGGTTTCAATTAAGAGGTCTCCAGAACGGAGCCTCTTAACTGATTTGGGTGACCCTACTAACCCATCTAACCCTTTCTGTATGAAGAAGGGCGACATTTTGCCAATCGGTTTTTCAGTGGTGGAATGAATAATTAAAAATTTTGGAACAGGCCCTGATGATATTTCTGTTCGCTGCCTCTTTGTAGCAATATTGCTATCAGTATCGTTTTCTATAGTTTCAGATAGGGACCAGGTTGGGGCCCCTGAAGGAATATGTTTATCAGGATTCATGAAGATTTTTAAATTGTTCAGTGCCCGGGCTCCCCACCCACCACGGAGCCCAAAGGGACGCCCACTGCCCGGCATGCAATAAATGCGCTCGGGAATGGAACGCCAGGGCTACCCAGACACTATACCCGCACCGCCGCCAGCCTGAATCCTGTCCCTCGGACCATGAGGGTAGGGGCGTGGCATTGACACGGTTGACCCTCGCAGGCGAGCCTACTAGCTGATTGATCCTAGCCGGGCCTTCCAGGACCACCTGTCTTGTCGAAGCAGGGGCCAAAGTGGTGTATTGAAGCTGGGCCCCTCAACCACCAGGATCCCCCTTTCCGAATTTCCACGGGTCGCAGCGCACGGCAAACACGCCGGATTCCATTGATGTAAGCCTGGAACCTGGGCTGTGGGCGTTGGATCCCAGTGATGCTAGTCTGGAAGTCCAGCAGCGTCACTGGGAGGTCCCCTCACCACGTACAGGTGCCCACGTCAAGGGGCGACCCTTAATAAGGACCAAGTCAAAGATATTTTGACCTCATTTTTATGCAATTTTAAATGGTTTATTGTGTACCAAACCTACTACTTTGTAACCTCAACAAACCATTTAAAAGTGTATAAAAAACATGGGCTCAAATGTCTAATTTAAAAATTGTTGAGTATTCTTCACACATAATGACATTGGCACAATACATTAATTAGGATAATTAAAACAAAAAATGCTTACAGGAGTGTATATAAATTTTACATTTTATTACATTTCGCCATGATGATTTGTGCATTACATTTCATCATATTACATTAAAACTACTAAATGAAACAGAAAAAAAAAAAAAAAATAAGTTTTTTTTTTGTTTCATATAAACCTATTCAATGCCAAAAATTCTTCCTAATTTAATTTTAAATCAGAAAAACTATTTATCATATCAGTAAAATCCAAGTTTGCAACCATAGTTCCCTCTAATTTTTTAGGTGTGTTATCATATATACATAAATGCCTTTCATCTTCACCATATCTGTCCATCTGAAAGCATGTAACAACTTTATTCCAAGTTGATAGATTTTCATAAAATTTTATATTTAGTTCATATAGGAAAATAATGCTCCTAGAGTTGATGGCATATACCCAGTAATTTTGAAGAAGGTAGCCAGAGAGTGTATTGAACCACTTGAGGTTAATTATGAAGGCATCATTTGACTCAAGAATGATTCCTTTGGATTGAAGAAGTGCTGACATATTGCCAATATATAAAAGCAGTTCTAAGAGAGATAAGTTGGTAACTACGGACTGGTTAGTCTGACTTCAGTGGTAGAGAAAATCTTAGAGACAATGACTAAGAGTGCAAACCAGGGACATTTAGATAGAAATGGCATTCTGAATTCATGTTTAACTAACCTGGTAAGCTATTATTTATTCTGATACACCTACTCATGAGCTAGATGTAGGGAACAATTTTGACATAGTTTACTTGGAATTTAGCAAGGCATTTGAATAAGTCCCTCATGAGAGGTAACGGTATAAGTTGGAATATGTGGGAATTACTGGAAAGATTATAAGGTGGATCTCAAGTTGGCTGCATGGCAAAAGGCAGAGGTTGTGATTAATGGATGTTCTTCAAATTGGTGTAATGATCAGAAGTGGGATCCTCTGAGAATTGGTTCTTGGACCACTGTTGTTTCGATTTAGGAGTACAGTTAATAAATTTCATGAGCTTGAAGTGCTAGTCAAGACATCAAAGGCAGATATTGTTGGGATATCAGAGATGTGGTGTCACACAGATATAAACAGTGCAGAATTGGAATTTGGAGAGTATAATGTGTACAGAAAGGACAGACAGGAGAGGAAGGGAGGAGGCGTTATGCTGTTAGTTAAGAAACAATTTAAGGAAGTGCATCCAATTGATGTTCGTGGACAATGCTATGTTGAGTCTGTTTAGTGTGACATAAGCACTGGGAAAGGAAAAATGAGAGTATGTGTGTGTTATAGGCCTAATGAATCTGATGAGTTTGTTTGTTTGTTATTTGGTTTTTAGGAGCATTAGCAACTAAGGCAATATTGCTCCAGGGATATGCAGTGGTCATTCCCTGACCTTTCCGAATCCTCAATATTTGGTGGTCACGGGTTCAAACCACGGTCTGATCAAGAAGCATGTGCTATGCACTGCTGCTCCTGCCCACCTAGTTACGGAGGTGCTGATCTGATGAGTATAATGAGTAACTGTGCAGAGAAATAGAGTGGGCCAGTAAATCAGAATGTCTTATAATGGTGGATTTTAACTTTCCAGATATCAACTATATCTTGTTGTTGGTCATTAGCAAGACTTTTGTGGATTTATTGGATGACTGTTTTCTACAGCAACACGTTTGAGAGGCAACCAGAGGAAGTAATACCCTTGATCTATTATCAGCAGTGATTATTCGTGCATTAAGAATTTGCAGATAAAGGAACCACTGGGTGACAGTGATGACAATATACTGATGTGGGAATTACTTAAAGATGTAACTACCATCAAGGCTAAAAGTGAACGGCTATTGCTTTCGTAAAGGTGACTACAGGGTCTCAGATAGTTTTTAAATTCTGTACAGTGGGATCAACTGATGATGTTACCAACGTTGAATTCTAAATGGGAAGCCTTCAGGAATTTAATTTTGGGGGCTACTAGGCTTTTCATTCCAACTAAGAAATACTGTTCAAGATTTAGGCCTAAGTGGATGTCAGATGAACTAATGTGGCTCGTGGCAGAGAATAAAAATGTATGGGATGCATACAAAGTATCAGGTGACACAGAAGCCTATGGCAGAAATAAAATAGTCTGTAATCAAGTCACAAAGGAGGTTAGGTAGGCGAAGGCAGATTAGGAGAAATCCTTAGTAAAGGATGCAAAGAAAAACAGCAAAGAGTTCTTTACTTATGTAAACTCAAGAAGGAAAGGGATGAATCAGATTGGACCATTTATCATAGATGGGTTGACTATTGATGATCATGCTCAGGTAGCTAACAAACTAAATGAGTATTTTTCATCTACATTCACACATGAGGAGTTCTTCAATGAGAGGACTGCCAGAACTTTATCAAACTCTAACAGGGAGCTACGTGATTTTGTAATTTGTGATTTAAGCTTAAGTTTTTGCAAATTACAGTTTCTGGAGACTAGGCACCTGCTAGTTTTTTTTTTTTTTGTTAGTTGTTGGCGCATCGGCTTCTGTGGCCATAATGCACCTCCCAAAATTTTTTTTTGCATTTTACTCTGATCCAAGCCCGAGGCGGGATTCGAACCTGCGACCTTTGGGTTGCCAGGCACCTACAAAGTGATCAGATTGAAGTGTATAAAGCCTTGAATGGCTTGAGCATGCACAATACTGATGGGATTCTTCCTCTTGCTCAGAATAATCACCTGAGAGGGCATAAATTCAAATTGAGGAAAGACAGATGTAGGATAGATGTGCAGAAGTTTGCCTTTAGTCAGTGGGTAGTTGGTTGGTGGAACACACTTCCATCCTTTGTTGTGGAAGTTGATAGTCTAAATAAACCTAAGGCTGAGTGGACAGGTATTTGAATCAAACGTAGGGGTGAAATGGGAGCGTTTTTTTTTTTTTGGTTGATGCTGCATAAGCTTGCTTTCTGGCATCATATGCCTCTACTAATGCTAATAACTGAGAGCAAAGTGGAGGAGAAATTGTTGAAGTTAAACATAAAAAAGGCACCTGGGATGGACAGGATTTTTTTTTTTTTTTTTTAGGAGCATTAGCAACTAAGGCCATATTGCTCCGGGATATGCAGTGGTCATTCCCTGACCTTTCCACATCCTCCATATTTGGTGGTGACAGGCTCAAACGCCGATCTAATCAAGAAGCGTGTGCTACGCACTGCTGCTCCTTCCCACCTGGCTACGGAGGTGCCAATGATACAAAGGTTGGCAGGGTTGTTAATGACAGTAAAGACAGTATGCTACTCCAACGCTGGATCTAGATAAGTTGGGCAAATGGGCTTTGAAATGGCAACTGAAGTTTAACATTGACAAATGCAAAGTAATGCATATGGGTATCAATAACCAAAGAGAAACCTACCAACTGTGTGGTAGGTTTCTCTTTGGTTACTATATTTCACTTTCCACTACACTGAGGGAAGTGGAAAGTGAAAAAGACCTGGGGGTAATTGTGCAGTCAGATATGAAGTTCACTGATCAGTGTAGATGGGCTGCCAGGGCAGGTCATGGGGCCTTGTCAATGATATATAGGAATTTTGCTAACAGGGACAGGGATGTGATTATCCCATTATACAAGGCAATGGTCAGCCCCCACCTAGAGTACAGTGTACAAGTCTGGAGGACTCATTTTAGGAAGGATGTAGAGTTGCTAGAACAAGGAGAAAGAAGGGCAATAAGATTGGTGAGGGGAACAAAGGGGTGGTCTTACCAAGAAAGGCTTAAATTCTGCAAATTGCAGAGGCTGGAGAATAGGCACCTGCGGGTGATCTAATCGAGGTGTATAAGGCTTGAATGGGTTGAGCAAGCTGAATGCTGATAAGATTCTTCCTCTTGCTCAGATTAAGAACCTGAGGGGGCACAGATTCAAACTGAGGAAACACAGTTGTAGAATAGATGTGGAGAAATTTGCCTTTAGCCAGCGGGTAGTTGATTGGTGGAACAGACTTCCATCTTTTGTTGTGGAAGTTGATAGCCTAAATAAATTTAAAGGCTGAGCTGGACAGGAATTTGGAACAAATGGAGGGGTGAAATGGGATGGTTTTTTTTTTTTGGTTGATGCTACATAAGTTTGCTTTCTTGCATTGTATGCCTCTACTAATCCATAATTGATGCCGCCCACTCTGACCAATAATAACTTTATAAACATAAATAAAATTAAATTACAAATAAAGTAAATAAATAAATCGACTATAAAATATAATATAATTTAAAATACAATAAATTATATGAATATATTAAAAATATAAAAATAATAAAAATATTATACATTAAAAGCGTTAAACCTGTACTACTGTAAAACAAGCTTTCGGCAGCATCTGTTCCCTTTCTCAACATAAGTAGTGCGGCATCAACAATTCATTATAAAGTACTAAGCCTTCCCAGCAGACCCAAGGTGTACTATGGTACCTGCGCATGCTCTGTTTCCTGTATATATCACAGCACCGGAAGTGGCTCAGGGCTGTACAACCTTAAAATGCTCATCCCTATCCACGATAACTGTCTCAAACATTACATTAATCCTACAACCCTTATCCCTATTCAGGCTATGATCACCCAAGGAACAAATTGTTAGGCTCTCCAGCCACTTCCGGTTCCAGAAACCCTCTACCTTATCTGTAATTACAGCTCCTTCGGCTGTTATCCCATGCCCGGTTTTCCAGGCATGTTCTGCCACAGCCGAACCCGAGACATTAGCCAATCTATGTGCCCTGTTATGTTCCCCCAATCTATTGCATAATCTGCGCTTAGTCTCACCTACGTAACATCAGGTGCAGACATTGCTCCTTAAAGCTCTTCAAACAGAGAAGTTTTTCCTGATTTATTTTCTGCTTTATTAGTTTAAATTGTCATATTAACTTATTTTCTAGAGTAGCTTTATATTCCTAGTTACGATACTTAGTTTAAAGTTTAACTTAGACAGAGATTTCGTAGATATTACTTAGTATCGGTAACGGTATCAAATCCACGTGTCACAAATTGAACGAGAGGTCTTTTAACCAAATTTAGTCGATTTATTAACCAATTGTTATATCAAATTATCTTCTATAAGTAGATTATAGACCTAGTCAGGATCCTTAGTTTATTCTAAATTGAGATAGCGAGATTTCGAAGCTAATCAATACTTACGTGTCCGTAGAAATACCGTTCGTGAATTCCCGCCATTTCTACACGATAGCATAAGCTTAGTGTAGTATACTGCATAATATAATATTGTCAATTAATCAGTAAATCTATTAATCTTGATAAACTTTATTGTCAATTAAATTGTATTTTTAACTCTATAAATATATATTAGCATTAGCATTAGTAGAGGCATATGATGCAAGAAAGCAAGCTTATTCAGCATCAGCCAATAAAAAAAAAACAAAAAAACAACCACTACTCCCATTTCACCCCTCAATTCGTTCGAAATACCTGTCCAGCAGAGCCTTAAATTTGTTTAGGCTATCAACTTCAACAACAAGCGATGGAAGTCTATTCCACAAACCAACTGCCCGCTGGCTAAAGGCGAATTTCCGCACATCTATCCGACATCCGTCCTTCCTCAATTTGAATTTATGCCCTCTCAGGTGATTATTCTGAGCAAGAGGAAGAATCCCATTGGCATTGAGCATGCTCAAGCCATTCAAAGCCTTGTACACCTCTATCAGATCACCTCGGCGATGCCTAGTCTCCAGGCTCTGTAATTTGCAAAACTTAAGCCTTTCTTCGTAAGAGCAACCCTTTGTTCCATTCACTAATCTTGTTGCCCTTCTCTGTACTCGTTCCAGCAGCTCTACATCCTTCTTGAAATGAGGCCTCCAGACCTGTATACAGTACTCAAGGTGTGGCCTGACCAATGCCTTATACAAGGGAATAATCACATCCCTGTCCCTGCTAGAAAAATTCCTGTATATCATTGACAAGACACCATGAGCTACTCTTGCAGCTCGTCTGCACTGCTCAGAGAACTTCATATCTGCCTGCACAATTACCCCCAGGTCCTTTTCATTCTCTACCACTGTCAGCGTAGTACCACAGAGTTGATATGTTGATCTGGGGTTACTGTTTCCCATATGTAGTACTTTACATTTGTCAATGTTAAACTTCATTTGCCACCTCTCAGCCCATCTGCTCAACCTTTCCAGATCCTGTTGCAGCAGCATAGTATCAGTAGTGTCCTTAACAACCCTGCCAACCTTTGTATCGTCTGCAAACTTGGACATTAAGCCTGATACACCATCATCAATATCATTTATAAATACAGAAAACACCAATGGACCCAACACTGAACCCTGAGGAACTCCACTAATAACATTAGTCCACGTTGAGCAGTGTCCATTGATTACCACTCTCTGTCTTCTGCCACTCAACCATCCCTTTATCCATAGCAGCAATTTGCCTCGAATGCCACACTTCTCCAATTTGTGCAGCAGTCTTCCATGCGCAACAGTATCAAAAGCCTTTCTAAGATCCAAATATATAATATCAAAGTTATTCCCTGCATCCAGTTCTTTTGTGACTACATCATAGTATCCAATCAAATTGGTCAGACAAGACCTGCCCTTAACAAACCCATGCTGTGTCTGAGCTATAACTGAATTCTTGTCCAGATGATCCTGCAGTGCTTCTTTAACCAGTGCCTCCATTAATTTTCCTGGAACCGAAGTTAAACTAACAGGTCTATAATTACTTGTGTCAGCCTTTGATCCTCCTTTGTGAATTGGGGTTACATTTGCACATCTCCAGTCCATGGGTACCTCCCCTGAGTCCAAAGAAGCTCTCATAATTATGGCTAGGGGTTTGCTTACTTCCTTTGCTGCCTCCTTTAATATAACTGGATAGATCCCATCCACCCCGGGTGCCTTTTTTATGTTTATCCTCAACAATTTCTCCTCCACTTTCCTCTCAGTTATTAGAAAATCATCTAGCTCACTGCCAATGTTTACTTCACCTACGACATTCCCCTTCCTGAATAACTCCTCATGTGTGAATGTAGATGCAAAATACTCGTTTAGATTGTTAGCCACCTGAGCTGGATCCTCAACTGTTGAACCATCAACATCCAGTGGACCAATCTGATTCATCCCTTTCCTTCTTGAGTTTAAATAGGTAAAGAACTCTTTTCTGTTTTTCTTTGCATCCTTTGCCAAGGATTTCTCATAATCTGCCTTTGCCTGCCTAATCTCCTTTGTGACTTGGTTACAGACCAACTTATATCTATCATAGGCTTCCACGTCACCCATTAATTTGTATGTATCCCATGCATTTTTCTTCTCTGCCATATGTCTCATTAGTTCATCTGACAACCATTTAGGCCTGAACCTTGAACAATATTTCTTGGTTGGTATGTAAAGCCTGGTAGCTTCCAAGATTAGTTCCTTGAATGCTTCCCATTTTGAATTTGCTGTTGGTAACATCTTCAGTTGGTCCCACTGTATAGAATTTAAATACTGTCTCAGACCATCATAGTCGCCTTTACGAAAGCAAAAACCCTTCCCTTTACCTCTGATGGTAGTTACCTCCTTGAGTAAATCCCACTTCAGCACACTGTGATCACTGCCACCCAGTGGTTCATTTATCTGCAGATTCCTAATGCATGAAGAATCACTACTGATAATCAGATCAAGAGTATTACTCCCTCTAGTTGCCTCCCGAACATGCTGGTGTAGAAAACAATCATCCAATAAATCCACAAAAGCCTTGCTAGTGTGTGAGTGACCAACCCACAAATTCCAGTCAATATCTGGGAAATTAAAATCCCCCATTATAAGACTCTCTGATTTACTGGCCCATTCTATTTCCCTGTACAGTATCTTATTATACTCATCAGAGTCATTAGGCCTATAGCACACTCCTACTCTCAATTTTGATTTACCTATGCTTATGTCACACCAAACTGACTCAACACTGCACTGTCCAGCGATGTCAACTGGCTTCACTTCCTTGGATTTTATGTGTTTTTTAACTAATAGCATAACCCCTCCTCCCTTCCTATCCTGTCTATCCTTTCTGTAGACGTTGTACTCCCCAAATTCCAGTTCTGCATTCCTTATATCTGTGTGACACCACGTCTCTGATATCCCAACAATATCTGCCTCTGATGTTTTGAGTAATACCTCAAATTCATTAAATTTATTTACTAAACTCCTAGCATTAGTGTACACGCAAGTATACATGCACCCGTTCCTATTCTTAGCTACCCTAACACACCCCATGTGTTTACTTGTACCGCAATGACTTCCAGCAGTCTCTGAAATATCCTGCATCTTGTTTTTCAGGCTTCTGCTCATTCCAATAGAAGCAGTGCAAGAATCTCTTTCACCTCTGCCAGTGGCTACTGTTAATCCATTAGTCTTTGTCTCCCCCCCAAGCTAGCAGTTTTCCGACCCACCTAACACTGCCTCGATAGCATCAGCAAATATTCTTGCACCCTTTCTATTTAAGTGTATCCCATCCCTGTAGAAGCAATCTCTCCTGTTAACAAGTACAGTCCAGGCTGAAAAAAATTCTACCCCTTCAGCCTTGCACAATCTTTCCAGGGCCGAATTGATCGACAAGGCTCTCATCATATACTCCCTCCTATCGTGTCTGGGCAGAATTGCAGACACTTTCAAATTCAACCCTACTTCACGGCTTTTTTTCAACAGTGACCTGTACTTGTTAAGTAATTCCGCTGGTCTCCTACTCTTAATATCATTAGTGCCAACGTGTACAACTATATCACCTTTTGTGCCCTTAAAAGATGATATCTGCTCTACAACGTCATCAACCTTTGCCCCTGGCAGACATACCCTGGTCCTGTTCCACCTATCCTTTTTACAAAGCATGTTCCCCGTTTCCCTGACAATTGAGTCACCAACAACTACTAGTTCCTGTTGGACCAGCGCATTCTGCCTTGGGGGCTGCCTCTGTGTTGCAAGATGACCAAGTCCAAGCTCTGGTGTTGATGTGGGCAGCTGAGAGCTTGATGGGCCCCTCAATTTATTTCCTTCGAGGGCATCCACCCTGTCCTTCAAGGTCTCATATAGGCCCATAACAACGCTGAGTTGTCGCCTGATTTCCTTGCACTCCTTACATCGTGCACACACAAAGACATCCCCCTTGGCAGTATCATGTCCCGTACCCGACTGCTCCGCAAACATCAAGCAAACAGTGCATTTTAATAGACTGTGATTCAGAGGGCAACTGCCCCCCCCCCTCAGTTCTCCCCTGAACCACGGCACTCCCATTAGCTTGAGCCTTTTGCTTTGCTGCTCTGGTCAGAGTCATGATTCCAATTTAATTCAATAAAATTTAAAACAAAAATTAAATCCTTAAGTTATATCCCAAAACAGTTATGTTATATATATATATATATATATATTTTTTTTTTTTTTTTTTCGGTATCTAGTGTTCCCTTTATACAACTTCCGTATCACGTGTACCACTATAGTTATGTATTAATTATTTGTTACGATTAAGTCGTTATATGGTTTCCTGTGCGGACGTGCCTTTCTGCCGCTCTTGGAATAGAGAAGTTTTTTCTGATTTATTTTCTGCTTTATTAGTTTAAATTGACATATTAACTTATTTCTAGAGTAGCTTTATATTCCTATTTACGGTACTTAAAGTTAAAATAACTTAGATAGAGATTTTGTAGGTATTACTTAGTATCGGAAAGGGTATCAAATCCACGTGTTTACCGTTCATAAACGGCCGCCATTGTTACGTGAAAATTAATCAGTAAAATCTATTAATCTTGTCTAACTTCATTGGCAACTAAATTGTAATTTTAACTATACATATAACCACTTAGGTTACGGAACATAAATAATTAGTAAAAATAAATAATTAATACATAACTTGATACAGAAGTTATATAAAGGGATTTCATAGATAACACTCGTTACTGAAGCGCGATACAGCATATCCAGAATTCGATAGCATTAGCTTTGTATAGTATAGTGCATAATATAATATTGTCAATTAATCAGTACATCTATTAATCTTGTTAAACTTCATTGTCAATTAAATTGTACTTTTAACTATATACATATAACGACTTAGAGTACAAACGTAACAAATAATTAATACATACTTGATACGGAAGTTATATAAAGAGAACTCGTAGATAACACTCGATACCGAAAAATAAATATAGCGTTATAACTGTGTTAAGATACAAGTTTAAGGTTTTAATTTTGTTCTGAAATTGTAATTTTATTGACATTTAAATCGAAATCATGACTCTGACCAGAGCAGCAAAGCAAAAGGCTCAAGCTAATGGGAGTGCTGTGACTCAGGGGAGAACTGAGGGGGGCGGTTGCCCCCTGAATCACGGCCTTTTAAGATGCACTGTTTGCTTGATGTTTGCGGAGCAATCGGGTACGGGACATGATACTGCCATGGGGAATGTCTTTGTGTGTGCACGATGCAAGGAGTGCAAGGAAATTAGGCGACAACTCGGCGTTGTTATGGGCCTATATGAGACCTTGAAGGACAGGGTGGATGCCCTCGAAGGAAATAAATTGAGGGGCCCATCAAGCTCTCAGCTGCCCACATCAACACCAGAGCTTGGACTTGGTCATCTTGCAACACAGAGGCAGCCCCCAAGGCAGAATGCGCTGGTCCAACAGGAACTAGTAGTTGTTGGTGACTCAATTGTCAGGGAAACGGGGAACATGCTTTGTAAAAAGGATAGGTGGAACAGGACCAGGGTATGTCTGCCAGGGGCAAAGGTTGATGACGTTGTAGAGCAGATATCATCTTTTAAGGGCACAAAAGGTGATATAGTTGTACACGTTGGCACTAATGATATTAAGAGTAGGAGACCAGCGGAATTACTTAACAAGTACAGGTCACTGTTGAAAAAAAGCCGTGAAGTAGGGTTGAATTTGAAAGTGTCTGCAATTCTGCCCAGACACGATAGGAGGGAGTATATGATGAGAGCCTTGTCGATCAATTCGGCCCTGGAAAGATTGTGCAAGGCTGAAGGGGTAGAATTTTTTTCAGCCTGGACTGTACTTGTTAACAGGAGAGATTGCTTCTACAGGGATGGGATACACTTAAATAGAAAGGGTGCAAGAATATTTGCTGATGCTATCGAGGCAGTGTTAGGTGGGTCGGAAAACTGCTAGCTTGGGGGGAGACAAAGACTAATGGATTAACAGTAGCCACTGGCAGAGGTGAAAGAGATTCTTGCACTGCTTCTATTGGAATGAGCAGAAGCCTGAAAAACAAGATGCAGGATATTTCAGAGACTGCTGGAAGTCATTGCGGTACAAGTAAACACATGGGTTGTGTTAGGGTAGCTAAGAATAGGAACAGGTGCATGTATACTTGCGTGTACACTAATGCTAGGAGTTTAGTAAATAAATTTAATGAATTTGAGGTATTACTCAAAACATCAAAGGCAGATATTGTTGGGATATCAGAGACGTGGTGTCACACAGATATAAGGAATGCAGAACTGGAATTTGGGGAGTACAACGTCTACAGAAAGGATAGACAGGATAGGAAGGGAGGAGGGGTTATGCTATTAGTTAAAAAACACATAAAATCCAAGGAAGTGAAGCCAGTTGACATCGCTGGACAGTGCAGTGTTGAGTCAGTTTGGTGTGACATAAGCATAGGTAAATCAAAATTGAGAGTAGGAGTGTGCTATAGGCCTAATGACTCTGATGAGTATAATAAGATACTGTACAGGGAAATAGAATGGGCCAGTAAATCAGAGAGTCTTATAATGGGGGATTTTAATTTCCCAGATATTGACTGGAATTTGTGGGTTGGTCACTCACACACTAGCAAGGCTTTTGTGGATTTATTGGATGATTGTTTTCTACACCAGCATGTTCGGGAGGCAACTAGAGGGAGTAATACTCTTGATCTGATTATCAGTAGTGATTCTTCACGCATTAGGAATCTGCAGATAAATGAACCACTGGGTGGCAGTGATCACAGTGTGCTGAAGTGGGATTTACTCAAGGAGGTAACTACCATCAGAGGTAAAGGGAAGGGTTTTTGCTTTCGTAAAGGCGACTATGATGGTCTGAGACAGTATTTAAATTCTATACAGTGGGACCAACTGAAGATGTTACCAACAGCAAATTCAAAATGGGAAGCATTCAAGGAACTAATCTTGGAAGCTACCAGGCTTTACATACCAACCAAGAAATATTGTTCAAGGTTCAGGCCTAAATGGTTGTCAGATGAACTAATGAGACATATGGCAGAGAAGAAAAATGCATGGGATACATACAAATTAATGGGTGACGTGGAAGCCTATGATAGATATAAGTTGGTCTGTAACCAAGTCACAAAGGAGATTAGGCAGGCAAAGGCAGATTATGAGAAATCCTTGGCAAAGGATGCAAAGAAAAACAGAAAAGAGTTCTTTACCTATTTAAACTCAAGAAGGAAAGGGATGAATCAGATTGGTCCACTGGATGTTGATGGTTCAACAGTTGAGGATCCAGCTCAGGTGGCTAACAATCTAAACGAGTATTTTGCATCTACATTCACACATG
Organism: Mastigoproctus giganteus; assembly: GCF_048544385.1. Classification (NCBI taxonomy): domain Eukaryota; kingdom Metazoa; phylum Arthropoda; class Arachnida; order Uropygi; family Thelyphonidae; genus Mastigoproctus; species Mastigoproctus giganteus. The sequence goes on along the minus strand of NC_143578.1, from coordinate 27,701,546 downwards.
AGGAGTTATTCAGGAAGGGGAATGTCGTAGGTGAAGTAAACATTGGCAGTGAGCTAGATGATTTTCTAATAACTGAGAGGAAAGTGGAGGAGAAATTGTTGAGGATAAACATAAAAAAGGCACCCGGGGTGGATGGGATCTATCCAGTTATATTAAAGGAGGCAGCAAAGGAAGTAAGCAAACCCCTAGCCATAATTATGAGAGCTTCTTTGGACTCAGGGGAGGTACCCATGGACTGGAGATGTGCAAATGTAACCCCAATTCACAAAGGAGGATCAAAGGCTGACACAAGTAATTATAGACCTGTTAGTTTAACTTCGGTTCCAGGAAAATTAATGGAGGCACTGGTTAAAGAAGCACTGCAGGATCATCTGGACAAGAATTCAGTTATAGCTCAGACACAGCATGGGTTTGTTAAGGGCAGGTCTTGTCTGACCAATTTGATTGGATACTATGATGTAGTCACAAAAGAACTGGATGCAGGGAATAACTTTGATATTATATATTTGGATCTTAGAAAGGCTTTTGATACTGTTGCGCATGGAAGACTGCTGCACAAATTGGAGAAGTGTGGCATTCGAGGCAAATTGCTGCTATGGATAAAGGGATGGTTGAGTGGCAGAAGACAGAGAGTGGTAATCAATGGACACTGCTCAACGTGGACTAATGTTATTAGTGGAGTTCCTCAGGGTTCAGTGTTGGGTCCATTGGTGTTTTCTGTATTTATAAATGATATTGATGATGGTGTATCAGGCTTAATGTCCAAGTTTGCAGACGATACAAAGGTTGGCAGGGTTGTTAAGGACACTACTGATACTATGCTGCTGCAACAGGATCTGGAAAGGTTGAGCAGATGGGCTGAGAGGTGGCAAATGAAGTTTAACATTGACAAATGTAAAGTACTACATATGGGAAACAGTAACCCCAGATCAACGTATCAACTCTGTGGTACTACGCTGACAGTGGTAGAGAATGAAAAGGACCTGGGGGTAATTGTGCAGGCAGATATGAAGTTCTCTGAGCAGTGCAGACGAGCTGCAAGAGTAGCTCATGGTGTCTTGTCAATGATATACAGGAATTTTTCTAGCAGGGACAGGGATGTGATTATTCCCTTGTATAAGGCATTGGTCAGGCCACACCTTGAGTACTGTATACAGGTCTGGAGGCCTCATTTCAAGAAGGATGTAGAGCTGCTGGAACGAGTACAGAGAAGGGCAACAAGATTAGTGAATGGAACAAAGGGTTGCTCTCATGGAAGACTGCTGCACAAATTGGAGCAGTGTGGCATTGGAGGCAAATTGCTGCTATGGATAAGGGGATGGTTGAGTGGCAGAAGACAGAGAGTGGTAATCAATGGACACTGCTCAACGTGGACTAATGTTATTAGTGGAGTTCCTCAAGGTTCAGTGTTGGGTCCATTGTTGTTTTCGGTGTTTATGAATGATATTGATGATGGGATATCAAGTTTAATGTCTAAGTTTTCAGATGATACAAAAATTTGTACAAAGGTTGGCAGGGTCGTTAAGGACACTACTGACGCTATGCTGCTGCAACAGGATCTGGAAAGGTTGAACAGATGGGCTGAGAGGTGGCAAATGAAGTTTAACATTGACAAATGTAAAGTACTACATATGGGTAACAGTAACCCCAGAGCAATGTATCAACTCTGCGGTACTACACTGACAGTGGTGGAGAATGAAAAGGACCTGGGGGTAATTGTGCAGGCAGATATGAAGTTCTCTAAGCAGTGCAGACGAGCTGCAAGAGTAGCTCATGGTGTCTTGTCAATGATATACAGGAATTTTTCTAGCAGGGATAAGGAGGTGATTATTCCCTTGTATAAGGCAATGGTTAGGCCACATCTTGAGTACTGTATACAGGTCTGGAGGCCTCATTTCAAGAAGGATGTAGAGCTGCTGGAATGGGTACAGAGAAGGGCAACAAGATTAGTAAATGGAACAAAGGGTTGCTCTTACGAAGAAAGGCTTAAGTTTTGCAAATTACAGAGTCTGGAGACTAGGCACCAGCGAGGTGATCTGATAGAGGTGTATAAGGCTTTGAATGGTTTGAGCATGCTCAATGCCAATGGGATTCTTCATCTTTCTCAGAATAATCACCTCAGAGGGCATAAATTCAAATTGAGGAAGGACGGATGTCGGAGAGATGTGCGGAAATTTGCCTTTCGCCAGCGGGTGGTTGGTTGGTGGAACCGACTTCCATCACTTGTTGTTGAAGTTGATAGCCTAAACAAATTTAAAGCTCAACTGGACAGGTATTTCGAACGAACGGAGGGGTGAAATGGGAGAGGGTTTTTTTTTTTTTTTTTTTTTTTTGGCTGATGCTGAATAAGCTTGCTTTCTTGCATCATATGCCTCTACTAATGCTAATGCTAATGCTAATCTCCCACAATCTGGACACTGAATTTTGTAGACAACCCCAATGTTGTCAACTCCCACAATAGAGTCTTTAACTGGCACCATCACCATTTGCAGCTTGCGACTTGGAAGCTGCACACAACGTATTTGGTACGACCATAAGATGCAGGCTTTTGGTTGCGAAATGCCCGGATAGTAGGGAATGTATGCGGTGGAGCCAAGTATCCCCTCCTCCCTCTGAGTACCATGTCCACAACAACCTTCAATCACGTTCCGGGGGTATCAACATCTCACAAGGTCGGCTGTGACCTGTTTAATTTATTCCTCCCTATCCTCTGAGGTAGAGCAGTACAACTAAGCCCTGCTCATTAAAGCCCTAACTACACTCTTCTTATGAGCACCAGTCTGGGTAGAACCAAAATGAGTATACTGGGCTCCGACACATCTCCTTCCTAAACACTATGACTGCACTAATAGGTGGCTATGGGTTCACCTATTAGCACAGTGATTGCTAATTTAGCAATGGAAAAATTTGAGGATAGGATGTTAAGCTCCTCTGGTCTGCTGCTCTGGTTCCCTGTGGGCGTGGAAGAGGTATGTGGATAATACGTTCGCTATACTATGTAGGGGACGCAGGCCTGAGGTTCTCAATTAGCTTAATAGTGGTTCCCCCTTTATAAAATTTACCTGTGAGGTCGAGAGGGGAGGGGGGGCACTCTGCCATTTTTGGATGGCAGAGTGCCCCCCTCCCCTCATTTTTGGATGTCTGGATTTACAGGGTTGGCCGACAATTAAAGATAAGAGTGTTTAGGAAGGAGATGTGTCGGGCCCAGTATTGGTTCTGCCCAGACTGGAGGTCATAAGAAGAGTGTAGTTAGAGTTTTAATGAGCAGGGCTTGGTTGCATTACTCTACCTTGGAGGATAGGGAGGAAGAAATTAAATGGGTCACGGCCGACCTTGGGAGATGTGGATACCCCCGGAATGTAGTAGTAGTAGTAGTAGTAGTAGTGGCATGTGATGCAAGAAAGCAAGTGAATGAGCTTATGCAGCATCAGCCAAAAAAAAAAAAAAAAAAAAAAAAAAAAAAATCGCACCATTCCCTTCAAATGCCTGTCCAGTTCCTCCTTAAATTTATTTAACCTATCAACTTCCACAACGACAGATGGAAGTTTGTTCCAGCAATTAACCACCCGCTGGCTAAAGGCAATTTTCTACACATCTATTCTACATCTGTCTTTTCTTAATTTGAATTTATGCCCCCTTAGGTTCATGATCTGAACAAGTGGAAGGATCCCATCAGAATTCAACATGCTCAACCAATTCATGTGATTGAGGTTGTTGTGGTCTGGAACCGGAAGTGGCTGGAGAGCCTAAGGATTTGTTCTTTGGGTGATCATAGCCTGAACAGGGATAAAGGTTGTAGGATTAATGAAATGTTTGAGACAGTTATCCTGGATAGGAATGAGCGTTTTAAGGTCGTACAGCCCCAAGCCACTTACAGTACTGATATATACAGGAAACAGAGCATGCACAGGTACCATAGTATGCCCTGGTTCTGCTGGGAAGGCTTAGTACTTTATAATGAATTGTTGATGCCGCACTACTTATGTTGAGAAAGGCAGCAGATGCCCGAAAGCTTCAATTTTACAGTAGTTTAACGCTTTTAATGTACAATATTTTTATTATTTTTATATTTTTAATATATTCATATGATTTATTGTATTTTAAATTATATTATCTTTTACAGCCGATTTTATGTATTTATTTTATTTGTAATTTAATTTTATTTATGTTTATAAAGTTATAATTGGTCAGAGTGGGTGGCATCAATTATGGCTAGATTTCCTGACCACAGAGGCCTTTTTAGTGCCTCTACTAATGCTAATGATTTTCATACACAATATCGAAGAAGGGACAGAGGGTGTGATGTCAAAATTTGTAGATGATGTAAAGATTGGGAGAGTTGTTAATGATCAGTGTCAAGCAGTGCTCCTTCAAGATGACTTGAACAGGCTTCAAGAATTTTTACACTTTTAATGTAGCAAAATGCAAGGTCTAACAGCAACCCCAAAATAAATTATACACTTGGTGAGGATTGAATTAAAAACAGTAGAGTAAGAAAGGGATCTGAGCCCCCCCTTAAGTTCATAAACTGGAGATATGGAGTTCTCTGAGCAATGTAACCAGGCGGCCAGGAAAGCCCATGGTGTTCTATTGATTTATTGAAAAATATCCTATAGAAATAGAGAAGTGTCATAAACTCATTGTATATGGCAATTGTAAGACTGAATTTGGGATACTGTGTCCAAGTACAGAGACTTCATCTAAAAAAAAAAAGCTTCTTGAAAGGGTTCAAAGGCAGGCAACTTGAAGAGTGAGAGCAACTGTATGAGGTAAGACTTCAATTACGTGGGCTACAGAGCTTGGCAACTAGGCACCTTAGAGATTACCTGACTGAAGTTTATAAGGCTCTGAAAGAGGTTAGTAAAATGAATGAAGGCAGAATTTTCACTATGATAAAGAATTCCAGAATAGGGGTCATAAATTAAAATTACAGGGGAAGAGGTTTAGATCAGACTGTTGGAAGTTTTCTTTTAGCCATTGAGTTGTTGAATACCAGAACAAGTTGCCTCTTCAGGCAGCTGAGGCTGACAGTTTGAAAGATTAACTAGGTAGTTAGCTATGTGAAGAAGGAAGTGCATAATTTATATTTTTTTATCTACATTTTTTTGGCTGGTGCAACAAAAGCCTGGGGCTTTCTTGCCCTTGCATATGGCAAATACTTATACTATACTAATCATGCTATAGTAAGTTCAAGGACCACTTGTTAGTGACCAACACAAAACATCTGCATTAGATTTCCCTACATAGATATATTCTATAAAATAAGTTTTTCAAAGTGCGTCACTCTGAAAAACTAAGAAAAGATACATATTATATTGTTTCTCTCTCTCTCTCTCTCTCGCCTCAGAGAAACAATATAAGATACATATTATATTGTTTCTCATAGGAGAACCAGTTCTGAATTTCAAGAACCTGTTTTCACTTTTAAATTTAAAACACTTCCCTATGACATCATCATTAATATCTATAATTAATTTCTAATTTATTCTCTTACTTAATTACTGTTTTTATTTATTTTCATTTTAAATGTATATACTTAGTTTTTCACTATCTCCGAACTTTTATTTTATTTTTCTTCCTTTCTTATTTCATCTTACAACCCTTTACTTCTTATAGGAATGGCAACCTATACATTGACATTACACCTACATATCTAATTTCATACTTTGTTCATTTTTAATCACATAACATTATATTACATTCTTCTTAAGCTGCTTTGTTGTGTATTTGCATAATATATCTTTTTTTTTTTTTAAAAGTTGGACCAATGGAGATTTTTCTATAACATAATCAGAAAAACTGAATATTATATTATGCAGTTATTAAAACAAATTTCACAACCTACCATTCTAAGATACTGCTGTAACTGAACTATTTCAGCTGTAGTTACAGGTGTCTGACTCAACTTATGAGACATTTCATCAAACTGATCACAAATGCTAAAAAAATAAAAATTATTTTTTGTTAATGAAAAAGAACAGAAAAATGTATTTCTATTTAAGAAGATATGGAATCATAAAAAGCATAATCATTAAGAGTATTTTTGATAATCTTTGAAAATTCCCTAAACACAAAAGTATCTTGAATTTTATCCGTGAAAGGCAACAATATATATAAACCTGAATAATCATTAATACTGGGGGAGTATAAAGTTATGCAACCCAAAATAAACATATTTTTTATTTACCTATATGAATTCACACCAGCTTAATCACCCGGTCTAATCAAGAAGCACACGCTTCTTGATTAGACCGGGGTTCGAGCCCATGACCATCAAATACGGAGGATGCGGAAGGTCAGGGAACCCATATCCTCAACCCGGATAAAGGGTGAGGGTTAGCATCAGGAAGGGCATCCAGTCGTAAAAATTGCATGCCAAAACAATAAAAAACACTGCCCCATATATAATGGGAAAAGGCTAGGACATAAAAAAAATGAATTCACACCAGCAAAACATTTAAGAACTGCAGCAGGAAAGCAAGAAGTTCAGTTTAAAGATGAATAACAATAAAACACAAGTTATGTTCGACAAATTTACCAGACCAAACAAAATCATGGCCAATGGATAAGAACTAGAAGAAGTGGAAAGTTATTTTTTCCTTGGACAAGAAATTTTAACAGATGGAAACATCATGATGGAAATCGAATGGCACATAAAACTGGGATGGCAAGCCCTTGGGAAGCTTAATACAGTCTTCAAGACAAACTTGCCACTCTGTCTCAAACGAAAAGATTTTGATCAATGTATCCTCCCTGTCATACAACCCTTAACATATGGTTGTGAAACATGGACATTGAATGATAAAGATTTTCAAAGACAGAAAGTCACACAGAGAAGTACGGAGTGCCAAAATTCATATGTAACCAAAAGAGACCAAAAAACATGTGCATGGATTCACCAACAAACCAAATTCTAATGACATTATTGAAAGAACAGAGCATTTAAAATGGAAATGAGCAGGTCACATATCAAGAACTGATGATGGATGGAACAAATGTTCTATCTATCATATGAACAAACTGTAGGATAATGTGCGGAAGTTTGCCTTTAGCCAGCGGGTGGTTGATTGCTGGAACAAACTTCCATCTGTTATTGTAAAAGTTGATAGCTTAAACAGATTCAAGGCAGAACTAGACAAAAATTTGGAGTGGGTGGATGAGTGAAATGAGAAGGGGGTGTGTGTGTGTTTTTTTTGGCTGATGCTATATTTTTTTTTTTTTTTTTTTTATGAATACCCCAAACACGAAAGGTATCAAAACCTATAGTACTTAGTACCATGCATGGGTTGAAGGAGAAATATGGGGGGAGAGGGATGCCGGAAACTTTGCTCTAGAGACTAAACATGGATTTCACCACTTCAAGTCTCCAATAAGCAAAGTGGTGGTATTTCACCGGTTGATGAAAGTCATCTACCACCTTTACATAGTAGTAGTAGTAGTGGCATGTGATGCAAGACAGCAAGTGTATGAGCTTATGCAGCATCAACCAAAAAAAAAAAAAAAAAAAAATCACACCATTCCCTCCAAATGCCTGTCCAGTTCCTCTTTAAATTTATTCAACCTATCAACTTCCACGACAGATGGAAGTTTGTTCCAGCAATTAACCACCCGCTGGCTAAAGGCAAATTTCCGCACATCTATTCTATATCTGTCCTTTCTTAATTTGAATTTATGCCCCCTCAGGTTCATAATCTGAACAAGTGGAAGGATCCCATCAGAATTCAGCATGCTCAACCCATTCAAGGCCTTATACACCTCAATCAGATCACTGCGCAGGTGCCTAGTCTCCAGCCATTGCAATTTGCAGAACTTATGCCTCTCTTGGTAAGAGGATCCATTCATTCCTCTCACCAATCTTGTTGCCCTTCTCTGTACATGCTCAAGCAAATCTACATCCTTCCTAAAATGAGGCCTCCAGACCTGTACGCAGTACTCAAGGCGTGGCCTGACCATTGCCTTATACAGAGGGACAATCATCTCCTTTTCCCTGCTAGCAAAATTCCTATATATCATTGACAAAATCCCATGACCTGCCCTGGCAGCCTGTCTGCATTGCTCAGAAAACTTCATATCTGACTGCACAATTACCCCCAGGTCTTTTTCATTTTCTACCACCTTAAGTGTAGTACCACACAGTTGGTACGTTTCTCTGGGGTTACTTCTACCCATATGCAGTACTTTGCATTTGTCAAGGTTAAACTTCAGTTGCCACTTCTTAGCCCATCTGCCCAAATTATCTAGATCCTGTTGCAGTAGCACACTGCCATTGCTGTCATTAACAACCTGCCAACCTTTGTATCATCTGCAAACTTCGACATTAAGCCTGATATACCTTCATTAATATCATCGATAAATATACAACACAACAGTGGACCCAACACTGAACCCTGTGGGGCTCCACTAATAACATTAGTCCACGAAGAGCAGCACCCACTGATTAGCACCCTCTGCCTTCTCCCACTTAACCATCCTTTTATAAATCGTAGCAACTTACCCTTAATACCATTCTGCTCCAATTTGTACAATAGTCTTCCATGCGCAACAGTGTCAAAAGCTTTCCACTGCTCAACGTGGACTAATGTTATTAGTGGAGTTCCTCAGGGTTCAGTGTTGGGTCCATTGGTGTTTTCTGTATTTATAAATGATATTGATGATGGTGTATCAGGCTTAATGTCCAAGTTTGCAGACGATACAAAGGTTGGCAGGGTTGTTAAGGACACTACTGATACTATGCTGCTGCAACAGGATCTGGAAAGGTTGAGCAGATGGGCTGAGAGGTGGCAAATGAAGTTTAACATTGACAAATGTAAAGTACTACATATGGGAAACAGTAACCCCAGAGCAATGTATCAACTCTGCGGTACTACACTGACAGTGGTGGAGAATGAAAAGGACCTGGGGGTAATTGTGCAGGCAGATATGAAGTTCTCTGAGCAGTGCAGACGAGCTGCAAGAGTAGCTCATGGTGTCTTGTCAATGATATACAGGAATTTTTCTAGCAGGGATAAGGAGGTGATTATTCCCTTGTATAAGGCAATGGTTAGGCCACATCTTGAGTACTGTATACAGGTCTGGAGGCCTCATTTCAAGAAGGATGTAGAACTGCTGGAACGGGTACAGAGAAGGGCAACAAGATTAGTGAATGGAACAAAGGGTTGCTCTTACGAAGAAAGGCTTAAGTTTTGCAAATTACAGAGTCTGGAGAGTAGGCACCGGCGAGGTGATCTGATAGAGGTGTATAAGGCTTTGAATGGTTTGAGCATGCTCAATGCCAATGGGATTCTTCATCTTGCTCAGAATAATCACCTCAGAGGGCATAAATTCAAATTGAGGAAGGACGGATGTCGGATAGATGTGCAGAAATTTGCCTTTGGCCAGCGGGTGGTTGGTTGTTGGAACCGACTTCCATCACTTGTTGTAGAAGTTGATAGCCTAAACAAATTTAAAGCTCAACTGGACAGGTATTTGGAACGAACAGATGGGTGAAATGGGAGTGGGTTTTTTTTTTTTTTTTTTTTTTTTGGCTGATGCTGAATAAGCTTGCTTTCTTGCATCATATGCCTCTACTAATGCTAATGCTAATGCTAAATCCAAATATATGATATCAAAATTATTTTTTGCATCCAGTTCCTTTGTAACCACGCCATAATATCCTATCAAATTTGTCAAACAAGACATTCCCTTAACGAACCCATGCTGTGTCTGAATTATTGCTGCAGTCTTGTCTAGATGATCCTGCAATGCATCTTTAACCAGTGACTCCATTATTTTACCTGGAACAGAAGTTAAACTAACTGGTCTGTAATTACTCGTGTCACCCTTCGATCCCCCTTTATGAATTGGGGGTACATTTGCACATCTCCAGTCCGTGGGAACCTCCCCTGAGTCCAAGGATGCTCTCATAATTATAGCTAAGGGTTTGCTTAGTTGCTTTGCCACCGCCTTTAATATAACTGGATAGATCCCATCCACCCCAGGTGGATGGGATCTATCCAGTTATAACATCCAGTTAAACATAAGAAAAGCACCCCAGGTGCTTTTCTTATGTTTAACTTCAACAATCAATATAAGCTTGCTTTCTTGCATCATGTGCCCTTACTAATGCTAATGCTAAAATGAATCTTGGAATGGATACCACTTGACTCTAAATGCCCAAGAAAAAGACCAAAGATGAGATGGATCAATTAAATTGTGAAATTTTCTGGTGTATAAGGGCAACAGAAAGCACAAGACCACATTTGCTGGAAACATGTTGAGGAGGCCTTCATCCTGCAGTTGATCGACAATGGATGAAGATGATGATGAATTCACAGGATTCATATTGAGCTATATGAATTCACAAAAATTTATATTAACATAATACTAATATAATAATTACAATTCCATGTGATCAGAAAATTTTAATAGATTTGCTGCCACCTTAACCCCTGAACTTATTTTAACTTGATTTCTTTCTCTGGGGGTTTTTGAAATAAATTATCTTTGTAAAGGATCCCTACACAATAGATGGTTGGTTGGCTGTCGCCGGATTGTAGGTAACTTAGACTATACTGTGTCATTGCATATCATGTCTGTACAAGTGTGTATTCACAGGCCAATTACATGTTTTGTGGGCTGTAAAACGCAGAATAACTCAACTCCCTCTGCCTGAGATCAGCTAACTGCAGCTCCCAAATGAAGAGGCATTTAAAAATTCCTCCAGTCTATGACAGGAGTCAAATCCAGACCTCTCCAAATGAATAACAAGTGTAAAACCACTATATTGTTACCGACAACCCTACACAATAGAAGAACTGCAATGGAATAATCAACAAGACATTTCCAACATGCCTGCAACTCTTCATCATGAAACAAATAAAATTTATGCTACCAACCTAATTATGCTGTTATTGTTATTTGGTTTTTAGGAGTATTAGCAACTAAGGCCATATTGCTCTGGGGATATGCAGTGGTCATTCCCTGACCTTTTCGCATCCTCCGTATTTGGTGGTCATGGGCTCGAACTCCAGTCTAATCAAAAAGCGTGTGCTACGCACTGCTGCTCCTGCCCACCTGGCTACGGAGGCACTGCTAATCATGCATCTCTAGTGACTGACATGATATACTATCATTAACAATACTAGTAGATAAGTAGAATGTAATTTTAATATTACATAATATGTTTTGTGAATTTATATAGCTAAATTTTAAAAAAATGGTTCGAGCTGCAAATTTTTACACTCAACCTGTATATCATTATGAGAATTAATGTAAAGATACAAACAATATATATGAAAGTGATTACAAAAGTAATTTCCCTGATAAAGTGTACTAACAGCAACATAAGTAAAAACTCATAAATGGATTCAGTGTGTGTACAGTATGTGTTCATTGTACATATTATCATATGTACAAATCAGCATGTACAAGAATAAATTAGATGAGGAAAAGGGTGGATATTCTGCAGTTTTCTTCATAGAGAGTGGCTGTAGAGTCATCATTAAAGAACCAATTTTTTAAATCACATTTTACAAAATGAATTTTTTTTCCGCACTGGGATAGTTTTGTTAACCTGGCAGTAGTAGCAGATAAACTGACAGGTGGCCCTTGTAAATAATGTTCCTACACTGATCAATGATTGAAAATCTGGAAATTTTCTATGTTTCTAAACATAAAGTGTAAAGTATTTAGGGTCTAACAGCACCAGGGGTTTCCCCCATCTCCGCATTGTATGCATTGTTTGTGAAACACAGTACTCTGTGGAGGCCAGAGATTTAAAAAGTATATGGGTATGATTCTGTAGGGTAATGTCATGGTGCATTGTATCATCTGACCTTTTAGCCATTGGGCCCCTAATGGGACCCACCATTGCCCACACTTTGCCACGAAGAGACAGGTCAGGTACCCAGTAGATTATATTTCATATTCTGGCAGGCCCTGCCACCTAGTTTCCGAAGATTTCAGTGGCAGGCAAGAGCCTATTGTAAAAAAAAAATTTTAAATAAAATAATAATAAATAAATAAAAATGGGGTAAGTGCTAGAGTTTGATTAGGCCAGAATGGTTTAATGAGAATGACGTTGGAATTTTGACAATAATAATTTTTCTGTGTTAATTTAGGAGTTGTATGCTATCATTTTAGTTAGAGTGGAGGGAGACAGACAGAAATATGGGGAGTATAAAGAAGGCGACCCCAGACAGATAGATCAGAAAGGACATGCCCACCAGAGGAAGAAGGGGGCGGCAGGGAGGGGAGGAGAGAGAGGCCCATTCCCCCTCCCCACCACCCAGGGGAAGGAATGAAGGTACCAATCACCAGAATGGCACACTGGCAGAAAAGCTACAGACGTCATGGGCAAATCAAGTAGGTCAAGTCCGGTTGCAGTTCCTGGGACTGTGTAGTCCCATCCAAGAGTTGTCAGGTTAGTTTTTGGTCATGGAGTCCATTCTTATGGCATTGCTGAGTCATCTAGGATGTTTCACTATATTTCTAAATATAGTGTAAAGTGTTTTTGGGTCAAACAGCACCAGGGGTTTCCCCCATCTCCACATAGTATATTTTGTCGTATGATACAGTACACTGTAAAGGCCGGAGATTTAAAAGTGTGTATGTATATTTCTAAATATAATGAAACTTTAACTGCAATAGTTTCTGAAGTGATTTTTTATTATTTTTAGCATTAGCATTAGCATTAGTAGAGGCATTTGATGCAAGAAAGCAAGCTTATGCAGCATCAGCCAAAAAAAAATAATAATAAATAAATAAAATAAAAATAAATAAATAAAAAATAACCACTTCCACTTCACCCCTCTGTTCGTTCGAAATACCTGTCCAGCTGAGCCTTAAACTTATTTAGGTTATCAACTTCCACGACAAGGAATGGAAGTCTATTCCACCAACCAACCACCCGCTGGCTAAAGGCAAATTTCCTCACGTCTATCCTACATCTGTCCTTTCTCAATTTGAATTTATGCCCTCTCAGGTGATTATTCTGAGCAAGAGGAAGAATCCCATCAGCATTGAGCATGCTCAAACCATTCAAGGCTTTATACACCTCTATCAGATCACCTCGCTGGTGCCTAGTCTCCAGACACTGTAATTTGCAAAACTTAAGCCTTTCTTCGTAAGAGCACCCCTTTGTTCCATTCACTAATCTTGTTGCCCTTCTCTGTACTCGTTCCAGCATCTCTACATCCTTCTTGAAATGAGGCCTCCAAACCTGTATACAGTACTCTAGGTGTGGTCTGACCATTGCCTTATACAAGGGAATAATCACCTCCTTATCCCTGCTAGAAAAATTCCTATATATCATCGACAATACACCATGAGCTACTTTTGCAGCCCTTCTGCACTGCTCAGAAAACTTCATATCTGCCTGCACAACCATCCCCAGGTCCCTTTCATTCTAGTAGAGAAATTGCATGAAAAAACCTGTCAGTTTACATGCCACTGTTTTTGCAACTGTATTTGGATTTTGGTCTGAAGAGTAGCATGACCACCGACAAGTGCCAATGTTGTATCTGTTTAAAATTTTTGGTTATTTGTTTTTCTTCTCCCACTAGTCAATAAGCCCCTGCATTCTTATCCTAGTTATTTTTGAAAGATTTATTGTTTTCACAGATTTTAATTTTTTAATAATATTTATATACATAATAAGCAGAAATATATGTGCATGTTTGAAATTTTGCACACTTAATGGTTCTTTAAATTGGAAAATGGAAGAGAATAAGAGACTGATCTTTCTATTTTATGTCATATTTTTGCAGGTTTCAGCAGACTAATATTTTTTGTATTTTTGAAAATAAAAGGTGTAAACCACATAGCAATTTTTAAATTTTTAATTTTTATTAAAACTTAAAAAGTTTTTTTGGCACCTGTCAGGTAACTGTTTTTGCAAAATTTTGGGAGCCACCATCGCCAGGTTAAGGTAAGCACCAAGGGATCTAAAGCCAAAAAGTGAGAATAAATCGTAACTGCAAGCTTTTCCTGTACTCTAGGTGTACATCTACACAGAAGGAAAAACTAGAAAACCAAAGTTTATGAGAGGAAATTCCAATATCCTTGCATGAGACCATTAATTTCCAGAGTTAAATTATTTGGTCCAGTTACACTAGCAATGAATTGAAAAGAATTTATTGCAATCATACAAATTATGCAACAATAAAAAACAAACAACTGGTCTAAGTGCAGATGGTTATACAATGTGATTAACACTTATTAACATTGGATGCAAATCACACATTTATCCCTACATCTGGGTGTATTTTTGCAAAATTCATTCATTCCAGCAGAAAGATTTTTTTCTCCCTTTTGACATATTTGACTCTAAAATGAAAGTTGGCATGATTTTGCAAGTAATTATCACTAATTTATGCACTACACACATGTAAGCATTAATTTCAGCAACCTACTCATGTAACTGAATGACATACATACACAGCAATTGTGCACAGCCGTCCATAATAATTTCATTCATATTCAACTACCTTTCTAAAATACACTTCTGATGTTCTCAAACTCACTGTTAGCCGTCCTTAATATACAATATCCTTTTTGAAATAGATTGAGCTAAATTTAAATTTGTTAATAAAATTTTTTAAGTGATGGCAGGTTTCTTACAAATGCTTCCTGTTCTACTAATTAAAGATTTAACTTTCAGGTTCATATGTTTGAAGATACTCAAGTAATTAAATGTTTTAAATCTGCACCTCAATGCCTCCTCTTCTAGTAATTAACCTTTAATTAATAAAGACCTAAAGATCTAATTTTAATATCCTTGATCTGCACCTCAAGATCCTTGTTAATCTATAACTCATATCAAGTGAGAAAAACATAGTACAAAATGATGGTGAAAAATGGACAGACAGTAGTATCTGTTTGTATGATATGATGAAAAATTTTGTCACAACTACACTTCGTTCATATCATGAAGGCTTTTCAATGTTGATATTAAACTTATGACTGAATAATCATAAAAGATAAGGTGTGGGGATAAGGTTCTAGCAGGGATAAGGAGGTGATTATCCACTTGTATAAGGCAATGGTCTGGCCACACCTTGAGTTCTGTATACAGGTCTGAAGGCCTCATTTTAAGAAGGATGTAGAGCTGCTGTAACAAATACAGAGAAGTGCAACAAGATTAGTGAATGGAACAAAGGGTTGCTCTTATGAAGAAAGTCTTAAGTTTTGCAAATTACAGTGTCTGGAGACTAGGCACCTGCGAGATGATCTGATTGAGGTGTATTAAGCTTTGAATGGTTTGAGCATGCTCAGTGCTGATGAGATTCTTCCTCCTGCTCAGAATAATCACCTGAGAGGGCATAAATTGAAATTGAGGAAAGGCAGTTGTAGGATAGCTGTGCGGAAATTTGTCTTTAACCAGCGAGTGGTCGATTGCTGGAACAAACTTCCATCTATCATTGTAGAAGTTGATAGCTTAAATAGATTCAAGGCAGAACTAGACAAACATTTGGAGCGGGTGGGTGAAATAAGGATTTTTTTTTTTTTGGCTGATGCTATATAAGCTTGCTTTCTTGCACCATGTGCCTTTACTAATGCTAATGTCTGAAATGATACTTGCTTCAAAATGATTGTCAGTGACATGCAGCTAAAAAAAATCTCTCTTTGTGCAACACTAGCTTGACAAGTACTGGCATGCATACTCAAAATCTGCTCACTAATGATCAGAGAGAGAGAGAGAGAGAGCCTGTAGTGGCAGTTATGGAAAGTTCACACAGTAAACATAAAATCTTGCTCCAGTCCACAAATTAAATGATCACCCCTCGTATAAACTAACTTTTTAAATATTAGAAACCTTGTGATTCACATCAAGTACTGAAAATAAATTATTCATTATAAGTATTAATACAATAAATGCTCTGTAAAAACAAATATATATGTTAAAAATAATTAAATAAAATACAAATTATATTAAATTAATTAAAACAGTTAACTCTATGTTTTAAAAGCAATAATTTGTTTATCGACCCTGTAACTTTATTCTTTTATTGATTCTGATCCAGATTCAACCAGAACCTTCAATATATTAATCTAATATAGTAACGAAAATTAAAATATATAGAGTTAAATGTTTTAATTACTTTAATTGAATTTAAACTGTGAATTTGAATTCTATGCGTACTAAAAGAAAAGAACAAAAAAATATGCATACCTCCGGGTGTGTGTTTTATTTTCTTGAACTTTGAAATTAATAATATTATTGCATAAATCATCAACTAAAGAACAAAGTTCAGCCTTTAGCTGTGAACAGTCAATGCATATTAAGTTCAGGTATACAGTATCAGACTTTAATTCAATTTCATCTTTAATCTTTCTTAACTCCACAATTCTCTGAAACAAAAATTAAATTTTAATGTTCCATTATATTTATATTTAAAAGTACTGAATGTCACTTTATATACAATGCATCAGCATAAATTAAAAGTTTGCAATGCCTAATGATATGTTTTTGTTAAGAGGTTAACATATAACATATTCATCTATTATAAATACAATCTAACACTTTCTAAATATTAAAGATCAATTTTATGCATTTTATTTTCATAATATGATAACAAGCACCAATACAATAAATACTGTAGAAAGCACATACAAAAGTTAAAAAATAAATAAATACTGAAAGAATTGAAAGGCAGCTTTTATAAAGGTTATGAATATATAACAAGACATTTCACTATGTAAAAAACACATAGTGTTAGTATTAGCATGGTTAAATAATGTCAGGAGGTAGACTTTTTAACAGGAGAGACTGTTTTTACAGGGATGGGATACACTTATATAGAAGGGATGCAAGAATATTTGTTGAAACAGTAGTAGTTCTGTAAGAAAACTGCTAGTTTGGGGGCAGGATGCAATGCAGACTAATAGTTTAACAGCAATCACAAACAGCGGTGAAACTGATTCTTGTGCTGCTTCTATTGGAACATGTAGCAACCTGAAAAGCAACGTGTAGGGTTCTCGTGGGATAGACAAATGTATGGACTGTGTTACGGTTACTAAAAACAAAAAGAGGTGCATGTATACTAGCTTTTATGCTAATGCTAAATGTACAGTGTATAGTAAACAAATTTGATTAACTTGAGGTACAGGTTAAGTGATTAAATATACACACAGTAGGGATACTGGAAATATGGTGCTACTTAGACATGGCAAATGCAGAATTTAAATAAGACAAGTACAGTTTGTACAAAAAAGGGTAGATAGGACAGGAAGGATGAGGGTTATATGCTTGGTTAAGAAGTAAATAGAATCTAAGGTAGTGCACTCAGATGTTGCAGGTGCAAGCATAATATAGAATCAGTTCGGTGTGATATAAGCTCTGGGAAAGCAAAAATGAGAGTAAGAGTGTGTTATAAGCCAAATGACTGTAATGAGTATAATAAATAACTATAAAGACAAATAGGGGCCAGTAAATCAGAATCACACAGTACAAGAGCTCTTCTCAATTTAGTGGATGAGTTTTCTATATTAGCATGTTAGAGAGGCAACAAGAGAAAGCAGTATTCTTGATCCAATTATGGCAGTGCCTTTTAATGCATTAAGAACCTTCAGATAAAGGAGTCACTAGGCGGCAGTGATCATAATGTATTGATGTTTACTTAAAGATATAACTACTGCAAGGGTAAAGTGAAAGAATATTTCTTTCATAAAGTTTGAGGTTGAGCAGATTGGCTGAGAGGTGGCAAATGAAGTTTAACATTGACAAATGTAAAGTACTACATATGGGAAACAGCAACCCCAGAGCAACGTATCAACTCTGTGGTACTACACTGACAGTGGTAGAGAATGAAAAGGATCTGGAGGTAATTGTGCAGGCAGATATGAAGTTCTCTGAACAGTGCAGATGGGCTGCAAGAGTAGCTCATGGTGTCTTATCAATGATATACAGGAATTTTTCTAGCAGGGATAAGGAGATGATTATTCTCTTGTATAAGGCAATGGTCAGGCCACACCTTGAGTACTGTATACAGGTCGGGAGCCTCATTTCAAGAAGGATGTAGAGCTGCTGGAACGAGTACAGAGAAGGGCAACGAGATTAGTGAATGGAACAAAGGGTTGCTCTTACGAAGAAAGTCTTAAGTTTTGCAAATTACAGTGTCTGGAGACTAGGCATCAGCGAGGTGATCTGATAGAGGTGTATAAAGCCTTGAATGGTTTGAGCATGCTCAATGCTGATGGGATACTGCCTCTTGCTCAGAATAATCACCTGAGAGGGCATAAATTCAAATTGACAAAAGACAGATGTAGGATAGACGTGCCTAAATTTGCCTTTAGCCAGCGGGTGGTTGGTTGGTGGAACAGACTTCCATCCCTTGTCGTGGAAGTTGATAGCCTAAATAAGTTTAAAGCTCAGCTGGACAGGTATTTCGAATGAACAGAGGGATGAAGTGGAAGTGGTTTTTTTTTTTTTTTTTGGCTGATGCTGCATAAGCTTGCTTTTTTGCATCAAATGCCTCTACTAATGCTAATGCTAATGCTAAAAGACAATTAAACATTAAGAGAACTGTTATATTTTGACAAAAAAATCTCTTTCCTTGCTAGCTACAATTAAACCACAAACTGAGAAAGTGCTTAGCTTTTTGTTATTAAACCCATACCTAGGCCTGATGTAGCCGAGTGGTCAGGAGTGCAAGTACAGTAGCATGCAATCTTTGAGTGGACTGGGGGTTCAAGCCTGTGGCTGCTAATTATGATTAACATTTGTATTGATGATTTATTGTGAACTCTACTGACCTAATGGTCATGCCAGAATATAAACAAGAAAATGAATCAAATGAAGCCACCAAAGGAATTTTTTATACACAGAATAAGCTTTCATTTTCAGCCTAAACAGATACTTCACAGTATCATTATTGGTATATGATACATAATTGTTGTTGTTGTTGTTGTTATTTGGTTGTTAGGAGCATTAGCAACTAAGGCCATATTGCTCCGGGATATGCGGTCGTCATTCCCTGACCTTTCCACATCCTCCGTATTTGGTGGTGACGGGCTCGAACCCCGGTCTAATCAAGAAGCCTGTGCTACGCACTGCTGCTCCTTCCCACCTGGCTACGGAGGCGCCTTATGATACATAATCAGACAGACCTTCACTGTTTGGTTATGTATCAATAATCAAACAGTGATTACTGATACATAATCATTGAAAATGTATCAATAAATTGCAACTAGCTAGTTAACCAATAAGTCAAGTGCACTAATGGCAGGGAGGGAAAACAAGAAAATAATATTAAATTATTCTGCTCATTTATATATTTTAGTGAGTCAATCACCTGCTGTGACACTTCCACTTTGATTTTTACAAGATCAGGACTGCTAGCATTAACAATCACAGGAAATACAAGGGATGAATAATCAGAATTAAAATCAAAAACAGAATTGGTACACACTGCATTGACATATAAATTAGCCATTACTCTACCTGAGTAATTAATTAATTAATATCTGGGTATATATATATATTAATATGGAAATTAGTAATTACTCTATATAATCACCTCAGCATAAAATTCAAGTTGTGGATCTTCTGCTAAAAATTCAGCAACTTCAGTAGCAGCAGTTCCATCCAGCAGATAAGAAAATACATTATATTCATTTAGATACCTGAAAACAATTTATACAATTTTCATTAATGAACACACAAAAAAATTTTCACGTCATTACAGTAATAATAACTTTGTAATTATATTGAATACTTAAAAATTTAAGTATTTAATATAACAACTATATTAAACAATATAAAATCCAGTATTTAATTTAATATAGCTTTTGTTAGTGTTATCTGTTTAAAATTTTGGCTGACTAACATACAAGACAAAATAGTCCTCAATTTACTAAATAAAATGTTTACGATGAATTTACCGAAGTACTTCATATTTCACTGTGTTTTTGCATGATCACATTCCGTTAAGGGATTGATAAATACACAGAATAAAATATAAAGAACAAAAGCTCATAATTCATAATTACTTAGTAACTGTTTGAATTACTAACATTAAATGGCAGAAAAGTAGCAGTAAAAATAGTGTTTGACTGCAATTAATTTCTATTGCTTAACTCCAGATGTTTTACACATGAAATTTTAAAATGAAGAGAACTTAGATAATCTTATATCTACAAAATAAGCTCTCTGTAGCCGAGAATGAATATGAAGTAGGGTTCAATATCAATGTAACACCAACCAAGAATTAGAAAACTATAAGCATGGAAAAAGAAAGTTTCAGTTATAAGCTTAGGTGGAAGAGCATACTTAGATTATTAAGATATTGTTATTTTTTATTATTTTTTTTTCCCTTTTTGATATTTATAAAATATCGGAACAATCAAAATATTGAACTTACTGCATTGGTCCCACTGAATTTATCCGAAATATACTGAGAGTTTGCTGTGCAAAATATTGAACTTCTGCATCGTCTGAGTGAACACGATGTAAAAATAATGATTCTTTAGCCATTTCTGGAAACAGTAGCTTTTCTACCTAAAAGAAAAAAGAAAATATTTTAATAATTTTAATAATAGTTAAGCAAAATTATTTTTGTTCTTTTATCTGCTATCTATATATTTACCTGCCCATGAATTCAAAAGCAGCTCCCTCTGACATTATTTAGGCTTCTATGTTTTTCAAGCATTAGTGAAATATTCATCTAAATAAAGATCATCTTACACACACACACACACACACACACACACACACACACACACACACACACACACACACACACACACACACACACACACACACACACACACACACACACACACACACACACATATATAAACTGAAAACTGATTGAACACAAGTACGTTCTATGCATCCCCCTCCCCCCATACTTCTCCTTCAACCCATGCACGGTACTAAGTACTATAGGTTTTGATACCTTTCGTGTTTGGGGTTTTCATAAAAAAAAAAAAAAAATGCTTGTTTGCTTAAAGCACTGAAATTAGAGTATAAGGTTAACCAGTTTACTCTATTTACATGTAGTAGTAGTAGTGGCATGTGATGCAAGAAAGCAAGTGTATGAGCTTCTGCAGCATCAGCCAAAAACAAAAAAAAAAAAAACACACCATTCCCTCCAAATGCCTGTCCAGTTCCTCCTTAAATTTATTCAACCTATCAACTTCCACAACAACAGATGGAAGTTTGTTCTAGCAATTAACCACCCACTGGCTAAAGGCAAATTTCTGCACATCTATTCTACATCTGTCCTTTCTTAATTTGAATTTATGCCCCCTTAGGTTCGTAATCTGAACAAGTGGAAGGATCCCATCAGAATTCGTGTGCTCAACCTATTCAAGGCCTTATACACCTCAATCAGATCACCGTGCAGGTGCCTAGTCTCCAGCCACTGAAATTTGCAGAACTTAAGCCTCTCTCGGTAAGAGGATCCCTTCATCTCCCTCACCAAGCTTGTTGCCCTTCTCTGTACACGCTCAAGCAAATCTACATCCTTCCTAAAATGAGGCCTCCAGACCTGTACGCAGTACTCAAGGCATGGTCTGACCATTGCCTTATACAGAGGGACAATCACCTCCTTTTCCCTGCTAGCAAAATTCCTATATATCATTGACAATACCCCATGACCTGCCCTGGCAGCCTGTCTGCATTGCTCAGAAAACTTCATATCTGACTGCACAATTACTCCCAGGTCTTTTTCCTTTTCTACCACCGTAAGTGTAGTACCACACAGTTGGTACATTTCTCTGGGGTTACTTCTACCCATAAGCAGTACTTTGCACTTGTCAAGGTTAAACTTTAGTTGCCACTTCTTAGCCCATCTTCCCAAATTAGCTAGATCCTGTTGCAGTAGCACACTGCCATTGCTGTCATTAACAACCCTGCCAACCTTTGTATAATCTGCAAATTTCGACATTAAGCCTGATATACCTTCATCAATATCATTGATAAATATACAAATCAACAGTGGACCCAATGTCGAACCCGGTGGGACTCCACTAATAACATTAGTCCACGAACAGCAGCACCCACTGATTACCACCGTCTGTCTTCTCCCACTTAACCATCCTTTTATCCATTGCAGCAACTTACCCTTAATACCATTCTGCTCCAATTTGTACAATAGTTTTCCATGCGCAAAAGTGTCAAAAGCTTTCCTGAAATCCAAATATATGATATCAAAATCATTTTTTGCATCCAGTTCCTTTGTAACCACATCATAATATCCTATCAAATTTGTCAGACAAGACTTTCCCTTAACAAACCCATGCTGTGTCTGAATTATTGTTGCAGTCTTGTCTAGATGATCCTGCAATGCATCTTTAACCAGTGATTCCATTATTTTACCCGGAACAGAAGTTAAACTAACTGGTCTGTAATTACTCGTGTCACCCTTCGATCCCTCTTTGTGAATTGGGGATACATTTGCACATCTCCAGTCTGTGGGAACCTCCACTGAGTGCAAGGATGCTCTCATAATTATGGCTAAGGGTTTGCTTAGTTGCTTTGCCGCCTCCTTTAATATAACTAGATAGATCCCATCCACCCCAGGTGCTTTTCTTATGTTTAACTTCAACAATTTCTCCTCCACTTTGCTCTCAGTTATTACAAAATCATTAAGTATCCTGCTACACTATACTAGCTATGACTATATACATATATACATATAGTATACATATAGCTAGTATATGTATACTAGCTGTGACGAAAGAAGGGAAAATATGTTAGTCAGTAGCGAAAAAAAAAAAAAAGTGATAGCACATGGCAGGTCTAAAGGACATTTTGTTAAAGAAGCAGTTATGGCACTTTTCGGAATTTGTTTCAGAAAGAACAGTAATTTAGAGTTTTTAAGGAATAGTGCGAGTCAAAATAAATGTTTTGTTTTATTTTGTTTTGTTTTGTTTTATAACAAAATAAATAGTTATGGCACTTTTCGGAATTTGTTTCAGAAAGAACAGTAATAAGAGTTTTTAAGGAATAGTGCGAGTCAAAATAAATCAGAAGTCAGGGACAGAATTGTGGTGAAAATTCTGTGCCAAGTGACCATGATGGGTGACAAATATATCATAACTAGAAATTGAAAAACAATTTAAAATAAGATGAGAAATGATGTTAATAGTTAACTAAGGGCTTCATCAGCCAACTTCTGAGAGAACACTGAACAGAATTGCATAATGTGAATATTTGAATGTGAATATTATTACATAATGTGAATATATAGAGTCCCCCATAAAAGCCCAATTTTGACAGCTGCACATAAATAAGCCTGGTGAAATTGGGCTCAAAGGCATAAAAACTGGGCTGTTGATTAGAAAATTTAAGTGGTCTGAAAAATACGAATTTTGCTTATACTGTAATGATACCAGGCATCAAGTTCACAGGAGGAAAATGAGGCTTCTGATTCTATATACGTGATCACTGATGCTTTGAAAATTCTTCTCCTATGCATTGGGGATGTTTTAATTATTATTAACTGGGTCTTCTGCTTGAAATACCAACTAGGATAATTCGGGATTGCTATAAAAATATTCTGGATGAACAGGTTGTGACTTTTGCTGAACATTTAAGGGGTGTTTATGATTTCAATACTCCTGTATTCCAGGATGACAACTGCCCAATTCACAGGGCCTCTT
Organism: Mastigoproctus giganteus; assembly: GCF_048544385.1. Lineage (NCBI taxonomy): Eukaryota > Metazoa > Arthropoda > Arachnida > Uropygi > Thelyphonidae > Mastigoproctus > Mastigoproctus giganteus. The sequence goes on along the minus strand of NC_143578.1, from coordinate 27,677,960 downwards.
ACTATTTTAAATTGGTATGTGGAACAAGAGGGAATGGTAAGACATTTAAACTGGCCAGCCAAGTCACTAGATTTAAACCCTATAGAGAACATATAGAACTATCTTGAATGGCAAGTGAAAACACAACATTGTGACTGGAACTTGTGGGTTGGTCACTCACACACTAGGAAAGCTTTTGTGGATTTGCTGGATGATTGTTTTCTACAGCAGCATGTTTGAGAGGCAACCAGACGGAGTAATACTCTTGATTTGATTATCAGCAGTGATTATTCATGCATTAAGAATTTGCAGATAAAGAACTAGTAGGTGGTGGTGATCATAGTGTACTGATGTGGGATTTACTTAAAGATGTAACTACCATCAGCAGTAAAGATAAGGGCTTTTACTTTTGTAAAGGTGACTACAGCGGTCTCAAACAGTTTTTAAATTTTATACAAGAGGACCAACTGATGAGACCACTGTAGTCACCTTTACTAGCTGTGATGAAGTAATAATTCAAGGAAGTAATCTTGGAAGCTACTAGACTATTTGTTCCAACTAAGAAATATTGATCAAGGTTTAGGCCTAAATGGATGTCAGATGAACTAATGAGACTCATGGCAGACAATAAAAATGCATGGGATGCATACAAATTATCAGGTGACACAAAAGCCTATGGTAGATATAAACTATTCTGTAATCAAGTCACAAAGAAGGTTAGGCAAGTGAAGGTAGACTACAAGAAATTTTTAGCAAGGATACAAAGAAATACAGCAAAGACTTCTTTATTAATGTAAAAACTAGAAGGAAGGGTATGAATCAAATAGGTTTACTTGATATGGATGGTTTGACAGTTGATAATCCCACTCAGGTTGCAGACAAACTTAATGGGTATTTTGCATCTACATTCATACATTTGGAATACCTTATGGAAGTGGATGCCAGAAGTTTATCAAACTCTAACAGGGAGCTAAATGATTTTGTAATAACTGAGAGGAAAGTGGAAGAGAAATTGTTGAAGTTAAACACACCTGGGGTGGATGGGATCTATTGAATTATATTAAGGGAGGGCAGCAAAGGAAGTAAACAAGTTGCTACAATGCATAAAAGGATGGTTGAGTGGAAGAAGAGCGAGATGGTTGAGTGGAAGAAGAGCGAGATGGTTGAGTGGAAGAAGAGCGAGACACTGCTCTTCATGGACTAATGTTATTAGCGGAGTCCCCCAGGGTTCGGTGTTGGGCCCATTGTCGTTTTGTATATTTATCAATGGTATTGATGAAGGTATATCAAGCTTAATGCTGAAGTTTTCAAATGATACAAAGGTTGGCAGGGTTGTTAATGACAGTATGCTGCTGTAACAGGATCTAGAAAAGTTGGGCAGATGGGCTGAGAAATGGCAACTGAAGTTTAACATTGACAAATGCAAAGTATTATATATGAGTAGCAGTAACCCCAGAAAAATACTACACGCAGGGTAGTGGAGAATGAAAAGACCTGAATTTAATTGTGCAGTCAGATATGAAGTTTTCTAAGCAGTGCAGACAGCCTGCCAGTAGATCATGGGATCTTGTCATATACAGTAATTTTGCTAGCAGGGATAAGAAGGTGATTATCCCTTTGTATAAGGCAATGGTCAGGCCACACCTTGAGTACAATGTACAGGTCTGGAGGCTTCATTTTAGGAAAGATGTAGAGTTGCTACAGCGAGTACAGAGAAGGGCAACAAGATTAGTGAGGGGAACAAAGGGGTGCTCTTACCAAGTATGGCTTAAGTTCTGCAAATTGCAGCATCTGGAGACTAGCCACCAGTGAGGTGATCCGACTGAGTTGTAAAAACCCTTGAATGGTTTGAGCAGGCTAAATACTGATGGAATTCTTCCTCTTGCTCAGATTTCGAACCTGAGGGAGTAGAAATTCAAATTGAGGAAAGACAGTTGTAGAATAGATGTGCGGAAGTTTGCTTTTAGCCAGTGGGTGGTTGATTGCTGGAACAAACTTCCATCAGTTGTTGTGGAAGTTGATAGCTTAAATAAATTGAAGGAAGAACTTGACAAACTTTTGAAGTGAATGGATGGGTGAAATGGCAAGTGTTTTTTTTGGCTGATATTGTATAAGCTTGCTTTCTTGCACCATATGCCTCCACTAATACACAGATATTGAGTAGAGTATTAAGTGGGTCAAAGAATAAAAAAAAATTTTAAAATTAGCATTTTCCTCTTGCCCTTATTTGAAATTTGTATAAATTTCATTCTAAAGAAAAGAGCAAGGAAAAAATTTCAAATTTTTATATAGTGTCATTATTTTTACTTACCCTGGGAACATCGAAGTTAGAACTAACAATTTCTTGAATCGTCTGTTGAAAAATTTCCTCGCAGTATGATAATGAAGGTTCGAGATCAAATGAGTTATTATGAATAACTGCTTTAACTGATAACACAGGAGTCCAGACATATGTGAGATCAGAAAAATCACTCCCTATTTCATTTCCTTTCTGAAATAAAGGCAGCAATTAAAAAACTTGAGAAACAAAAAGTGAAGTATTTTTAAAGTACATTAGCACCTTTATAATACAGAACATTTAATAATATATTTATCTATATATATTTTATTTTCATTTTTATATTATATTACATTTTCATATTATATATTTTTATTTTATAAAAATATTTATTAATTATGTAGAACAAAAAGTTCTTATTTTTAACCCTAACAACAAAAGATGTTATGCTTTGAAAGAAAAAAAATTGAATCATAAGTCTATCTGAAGAAGTAAAATAATATAAAAATAAAGCCAAATACTATGAAAATTTGAGTTTCACATAATGATTAATTAAATTATTATATTTTTCTCTCCCTTTCCTCACAAAAGCAAAATATACTTTATCGTTAACAAAGTCATTTCCAGAATAAAATAAATATCACAAAAAACAAGAATGATGTGCATCAACTTAGAGATTACATTATAAATTGATATGCATAATTTAATTTCAATTTAAAATTTATATTCTAAAAATCAAATGGCCTAAAAAAAGTAATTAAAATAAAACTTAATTATATACACACTTACTGTTTAAAAATTTAACTTTGATTTCTTTATTTTCTCTCATTTTCCCAATTAAGAAAATTATAAAATAACGAGTTACTATTATTGTCTAAAATTATAAAAATTATAAAAATTTCCTGAAAATTATATCCTAATTATAAGATATTTCTGCTGCAATATTATGAAAAATTTAATAAGGATGGAACTTAGAAAGAAACAAAAAAATCATTCAAGAATATTTTTTGAATTTAATGCATGACTATGGAAATTTATTGTTTGTTAAATATTTTAATATAATCATCCCAAAAAAAACAACACTGAAATTTTTAAAGCTATCTGTGAATCTTTACATTCAAATAATAAAAGGGCTGGTACCACAGAACATGCACACAATCAATGAAAAATTTGTGTTTTAGTTCTTCATTACTTTATTTCTTAATAACAAAAATATATAAGGAAATAAAACAGTGGTTCCCAACCCCAGGTCACACTCAAATCAGAATACCAGAGATGCTCAGAAAAATTATGATGAATCATCAGAAGAAAATTTATTTTTGAAGTTTTTTTTTTTTTGCTTTTTTTTCATGATGAAAACAGCCCAAAAGCATTTTTTGTTGTGAATTAATATTAGTATTAGCCATAGGTGCAAGAAAGCCCTAGGCTTTTATAAATAAATAAATAATAATAATAAATAAATAAAATAAATTATCTATAGTTTCCCTCCTCAAGTAAGTAACTATCCAATTGATCTTTAAATTTCCCCAAGCTGTCAGCATCGATTACTCACTCTGTGACTATTTGAGGCTAACAGCTTGGGGAAATTTAAAGATCAGCTAAAGAGTTAACAACTTACTGGGTGAAATAAATATTCCAACAATCCAATTTAAACCTCTTTCCCAGCAATTCAAATTTATGGCCTCTAGTTCTGGATCATTTATAACTGAAAATTTAACCTACATTCATGTTTTTATTCTTTTTCAGAGCCTTATAGACCTTAATCAAGTTCCCTCTAGGGTGCATGGTTACCAAATTCTATAGGCCCAATATGCAAAGTCTTTCTTCATATGGGCATCCTTTTGCAGATCTTACTGAGTGAGTTGCCTCTCTTTGGACCCATTCAAAAAGCTTGTTTTTTTGTGTAATCTCCAAACTTTATTCCAAGTATAGTCTTGCCGTTGCCATATAGAGTGGAATTATGACCTCCCCATCTCTACAAGCAAATGTTTGAAAAATCATCAATAACACACCATGAGTCCTCCTTGCCACAGTGCTATGCTACACCAAAACCTTTTCTTCCTCATTAATTCAATCCCTCCAAGTGTATAAGTTATTTTTGGGTTGCTATCCCCAAAGCGTAACACCTTGCAGTTTGCTGCTTTAAAACATTTCTGACCATCCTTGAAGTCTATCCAAATTGCCTGTAGGAGTATTCCTTGGCATTGATAGCTAATTACTCCCCCAATATTTATCTCATCTGCAAATTTAGATTTCACATGATCTTACGGAGTGCTCTTACGAAGAAAGGCTTAAGATTTGCAAATTACAGTGTCTGGAGACTAGGCACCAGCGAGGTGATCTGATAGAGGTGTATAAAGCATTGAATGGTTTGAGCATGCTCAATGCTGATGGGATTCTTCCTCTCGCTCAGAATAATCACCTGAGAGGGCATAAATTCAAATTGAGGAAAGACAGATGTAGGATAGACGTGCGGAAATTTGCCTTTAGCCAGCGAGTGGTTGGTTGGTGGAACAGACTTCCATCCCTTGTCGTGGAAGTTGATAGCCTAAATAAGTTTAAGGCTCAGCTGGACAGGTATTTTGAACGAACAGAGGGGTGAAGTGGGAGTGGTTTTTTTTTTTTTTTTTTTTGGCTGATGCTGCATAAGCTTGCTTTCTTGCATCAAATGCCTCTACTAATGCTAATGCTAATCTATCTCTTTATTGACATACATTTAAGAAAATCAGAAATAATAGTGGTCCCAGGAATGATCCTTGGGTAACCCCACTTCTAATATTAACCCAGTCTGAAGAGTAACTATTATTTACAATCCTCTGTCTCCTGACCTATAGTCACCCCACAATTCATCCAAGAAGCTTACTCTTGATGCCAATGTGTTGAAGCTTATACAGTAACCTCTCATGTAGGAGCAAGTCAAATGCTTTGCTGAAATTAGTATTAGTATTAGTACTGGCCATATAGTGCAAGGAAGCCATGCTTTTGTTGCACTGGCCAATAAATAAATAAATAAAATACATGATTTTTTCTTAACAAAAATGTGTTGTATAACCTTCAGAATTCTATTTTCATCTAAATGCCCCTGTATTTCCCTCTCATTCATTGCCTCCATTATTTTCCCTACAGACTGACCAGCTACTTACGCACTTCACTCTTAAAACTGTCTTTATGTAATGGCAGTACATTGCACTTCTCCAATCCAAAGAAATCCCTTCCAAACCCAAAGATGTCCTCATAATTAACCTTGATAATAATATGCACTCTCTTGCAACCTCCCACAAAACTATATGCCATAAATTCCAGAAGCCTTACTTACCTTTAGATTCAAGTGTTTTTCTAATAAACAGTCATCTGTAATATCAACATTACTAATTTTATACAGCGACTCAGTCATGTATCCACTCTTCTCTATGGAGGATTCATCATCCTCATCATCAGCAGCAGCATCTGGATTATCTAAGAATTTCCCACACCCAGTACACAACAGTATTACATTATGCAAGTTCAAATTAACATTTTAAAAATTTAATAGGATGAAATTAAGGAATGAATGCTTTGAAAATTCATTAAGATGAAATGAATGAATACTTTGAAAATTCATTCAAATGAATGTATAAGTGCCATCAGTTGTTTAGTGTACATTTATTTACGTTTCAAAACAATAACAATTTTTTGAATATAAATCATTTTCTTCATATATTTTTTAAATAATTAAAATAGTTATTTCATTATTCAATTATTAAAATATATTAAATTATGAAAATGAATAATCAAATAAATATCAAAAATATTTTAATTTTATCATAACCCTAAAGGTTGGGAAGCCCTAATTTAGGAATGTGAATTACTTGAGAACCACTGCATTAAAAGTCTGGTGTATCTTAATAAGATAAATATTTACCTGATACTGGCTTAAGAAATTGAGCCATTGCTCTAATGAATAAATAACAGCATGCCTTAGATGGATTGACATTGCAGCTGCTACTGTTTCATAAAACTTCTTAATCCTAATTAAAGAACTCCCTGAAGCCTTTGGAAGAAGAAAAGACCAGTCATTTTTTCTTTGAATAAGAATTTGGGAACATGTTGGAAGCCATCTGTCAGAATATAACAAAAAAGTGACATAAGAGGCTAAAGTTATTTTCAACATTGAGATAAATTCTTTAAGTAGAACTTGTTACCATAATAATATGCCTGTCATATAATATCTAATACCATTTGGAAACCAATAAAGATCAATTCCAAAATACTAATATAATGATTTGGAAAGCAGAAATCTTCAGATAAAAGAAAAGAAATTAAAAATAATAAGAAAACATGGGCTTTATGAAGTCTGATTTTTGTTATTTTTCTATGATAATTTTTAAAATTAAGATATTTAATTTTTCATGGAAATAAGATATTTGACATATACATACTTTCAACTTTATAAAACTTTTCAAATACTAAATACATACTCTTTATGAAGAATGTTTCTTCCTTTTTTGCACTGACTTCCTACAAAAGCTTGAAATTCAATATGTGTGAAAGGCATACAATTACCGATTTCAAGTTCTTCAATACTAATAAATGTGAATGAGGCATACCTAGAAAGAAGAAAAATCTTTTTAATTTATGCGTAAATAAACAACACATGAAATGCATTAAATAAGATAAACTATACAGATGATATACTTGGTGGGATGAGGAAATTTTAAAAGATCTATCTGTATTTACTGAATTATTTTGCACCAGCTGAGATTATTATAATGGATAAATATGAGCATTGCAAATGCATCACATGATATATCAAGACAAATTACCATTATGCATATAATACCACATTTGATTACTGGCCTTTTGGGTGTTCTTTTTCATAGGAAACCAATAATCGTCTGTAGTAATTGTTTTATTGCTGTAATGGTTTAAGGATATTAGGATACAGGTTGTTAAGTTGCTTCTTATAAGCACGGTCAGTCACATATTTGTAAAAATCATTTCTGATGGAAACCATGTATTGGATTACAGATAGAAGTTGAGCTGGTTAAAGCTTGTCACTAATGAGCAGGCACAATGTTGGCATTGATCTTAAGGCTTGTAATGGGCTTCTTAAGTAACACAAGTCCCAGAAACTGAGGGATGAGACACACACACACAAAGGGACATAAATTTATACTGGAAAAGGATGGCTGCAAAAATCTGCTTTCAGTCGAAGAGTAACTGATTGTTGAAAGAAAACAAACTTCCATCTGGTGTTGTAAAAGTAGATAGTCTGAATAAATTTAATCAAGGATTAGACAAATTATTAGAAAGGGGATTGGACATATGATGTGAGTAGTTTCTCTTTTGAATGATGCTGTATCAGCCTGCTTCCTTGAATTATTTGCTGCTACTAATAATAAGTATTTCATAGTTGTGTATCTTCTACTGTTGAGTATCATTGTTAGTTCCATCTGTAATAGCTATCTGGGTTGTGCAAACTCATGGTAGAAAATGATGATTGTAGATAATTCATTTGACCAGCCAATATTCTTCATCATGGTCAGGACTTCAGAAACAATATTTCTGCTCCATACAGTAATGCTGAATAAACTGCTGTTTGTATATATTTTCTTGAAATTGTTACATCTCTTACATGCAAGAGACCTTGTGTGTGTGGTATGGTTGTTTATTGGCACATTAGCTGCTATGGCTATAGTGGACCTTAGGAGATCTTGTACTGCACACCATCTCATGGTTGACATTTTTTTTGTCAGAGTGTCAATGTGACTGAAAAGTTGTTTGGGATCAAATATGATTACTAAAGCAATGTGATTGATTTTGAGGTTTAAGGTTAAGAACTGTTGAGGTTTAAGATGACCAAGCGACTTTGTAATATGTTAGGTTTGTTTTGATAATATCTACATAAGAGATCCTGGTCTGGGTGTAGTACCTGTTATTACAAGCTGGAGGCAAAGGTACTGTGCCTGAGAAAAAACAGATGGTGTGGGCTGGGTACTATCTGGTAATAAGAATCTCATTAAATTTTATGGATGACTGGATTCCATCTGAGATTAACTATACTGAGATAATGGATCTGATCAGCTCAGATTATTCTACATGTTTCTTTGATTATTTTATAAAGTTTAGATATAAAAATCTCATAACTGGTTTTTATGACAGTCTTTAAATGTAGGCTGCTGCTTTCAAGAGAGCAATATATTTCAAAAAAAGCTCATCACAAGGGTGGGATAGTTGTGAGGATCAGTTGCATCACTCACTCAGTATCATACATATGTATACATTGAATCATTTGGGAAGCCATTATCAAACTCAGGTCTGTGATCAGGTCTAATATGCAGAATCCAGAGATCCCTATTATTGTTAGAGAGGCAGCCAGGTGAGAGGGGTCTGTTTCCAAGTGATAGTGCTGAACGGAGCCGCTGTTAGGCATTTCATTATTGTTAAGGTTTTGCAGCTGCTTTTAGCTAATATGCAGAATCCAGGAGAGTTTAGGGGTTTTTTTTTAGCAGTTCTGCAACAATGGTTTTCTCCATTCTATGCAGGTGGTCTTGCAAAAATCATTTATTCCTACTCAATATTCAATTAACAATAGATTTCATGCTATAAAAAAATAAAATAACAGCTATCTGACAAGAGAGCAGACAAACAATCAGTAGTTCAGAGACAAATAAATACTTGCAGTTATACACTGGTGATCACTGAATATGATCACCCCTATGAAAACTGAATGCGACCCATTGACCACGTGAGGTATGTGTACCTCACGTGGTCAACAGGTTAAATTAGTCGACCCACATAGCATAGGTAAGATGTCAGTGGTTCAGTAGGTAGTAAAATTCCGAGTGTGATGGGTAAAAGGATTTATTGGACTTTGATAAAGGACAGATTGTGGGTGCTCGACGAGCTGGTGCCTTGATTTCCCAAATGGCTGAACTGGTGGGGTGTTCAAGAGCTACAGTAATTAAAGTGTACCAGGGCTGGCATCAAAATGGTCAAACAACGACTTGACAGCAAAACTGCAAAGGTCAGCGAAAGGTTGATGTTAGAGGTGAGCGCTGGATCTGACGACTCATACAGGCAAACAGGCACAGCACTGTTGAAGAGCTGACTACCCAATACAACATGGACCAACCCAGAACAATATCTGGCATGACCATGCGTCACACGCTTGCACGTATGGGCTATATCAGCAGACGCCCCCTACGGCATCTGCTCCTAACCAAGGTTCATCGGCATAAAAGACTCACCTCGTGCAAAGAGCATGCAAGTTGGACATTAGAAGACTGGAAGAAGGTGTGCTAGTCAGATGGGTCACGTTATTTACTTCACACAGTGGATGGTCATGTATGGATTTGGCATCAACAACATGAGGCGCTTGATCCATAATGCATGGTATCAAAAGTGCAGGCCGGTGGAGGCAGTTGTATTGTGTGGGGCAAGATGACACCATCTTGGAAGACACGTGCCAAGCCATCGGGCACTTGTTGTGCAGCAATGGTTTGAAAAACACAGTTCTGACTTCCGGCATATCGATTGGCCTCCGAACTTACCCGATATAAATTCCATAGAGCACTTGTGGGACACTATGGAAAGGCATATCAGGTGTCTGGATACAACAATCATCACCTCTATACCTGGTGCCTCCATAGCCACGTGGGCAGGAGCAGCAGTGCATAGCACACGCTTCTTGATTAGACCGGGGTTTGAGTCCGTGACCACCAAATACGGAGGATGCGGAAAGGTCAGGGAATGAGCACCACATATCCCTGGAGCAATATGGCCTTAGTTGCTAATGCTCCTAAAAACCAAATAACAACAACAACAACCTCCATACCTGCATTGCTGACTGCATTATACACAGCTTGGTTGGCTATACCTGGTTGAATCAATGCCACGTTGGATAGCTGCTGTACTGAGGGCAAAAGGAGGACCTACGAAGTATTAGGTAGGTGGTCATAATTCGGTGATCACTAAGTGTATAGCTCGTGGCATTTGGTTGTAAGAATGCTTATTAGGTATTCTTGCAACCAAATGCCTTTATTTATTTTATTTCAACCAAATGCCTTTATAGCTAAAGGCATTTCGTTGAAAGAATACCTATCACCTAGGTTGAGAGAGTGCCATTATGTGCAATCAAATAGCACTCTTTCCAAGTAAGTGAAGGTCAGGCATGATGCCATGAATGTAAGTGATGTCATGTACATTTAGCCACTCTTCTGAGAATATAGATAATGGAATCTACCATTACATATCACTGTATATGAAAAATTAAAATTATTTGTCCATTTTTTGGAGCCAGCAATGACAATGGTCTCAGTGGGTGAAGATGAAATTGTTCTCTGTGGTGTAATATAATAATATTTTCACTTACTACCAGTTTGGGAGTGACTTATAACTTTATCTTTTTTTTTATAAAATAGAATCAAGAGAATTGGCGACTGTACAAGTTTTCACATAGAAACTTAGGTTTATCCATTTGCAAACAGGCAAAACAGTCTGAGATTTCAACACTATACAGATTATAACATTATATATCATGAATATAACCTGATAAAAACATGCAAATTTTCATATGCTAGGACAGTTAAGATGAAAGGCATCTTTATAGCTTTTTTACTGTTGTTTATTAACTACCATTTCAACATGCATAGTTGTTAATGATTGATAACTATATTTAAAAGTGTGTGTGTGTGTGTGTGTGTGTGTGTGTGTGTGTGTGTGTGTGTGTGTGTGTGTGTGTGTGTGTGTGTGTGCGTGCGTGTGCGTGCGTGTGTGTGCGTGTGCGTGTGTGTGTGTGAGATAGAGAGAGAAAGAGAATTTTTTTTTAGCATATTTCAAATATAAATAACCAAATAAACCGAAAAAAATTGCATTAATTAATTTTACTGTTATAACAGTGATAGCTTCCAGCTGGTATATTCTGGTAAGGTATCAAAGTTCATCAATAAAATAACAGAGTTACCTAACTTTTTTCCCTGTCTAAAATCTGTTGCAGAGAGAAAGGTGGCATATAATTACAGTAAAATATATTCTTATATTCAATAGAAATACTAAATGTATTTTTATATTTTCCAGCGACAGCTGGGAGTCTTTACAGAACAAGTAAATACGTGGGCTGTGTTAAGGTAGCTAAAAATAGGAACAGGTACATATTATGTGTACACCAATGCTAGGAGTTTGGTAAATAAATTTGATGAATTTGAGGTGTTGGTCAAAACATCAAAAGCAGATATCGTTGGGATAACAGAGATGTGATGTCATACAGATATAAGGAATGCAGAACTGGAATTTGGGGAGTACAATGTGTACAGGAAGGATAGACAGGATAAGAAGGGAGGAGGGGGTTATGCTATTAGTTAGGAAACAAATAAAATCCAAGGAGGTACAACCAGTCGACATCACTGGACAGTGCAGTGAGTCAGTTCAGTGTGACATAAGCACTGGGAAAGAAAAGTTGAGAGTATAAATGTTTTATAGGTCTAATGACTCTGATGAGTATAATAAACAACTATACAGAGAAATAGAGTGGGCCAGTAAATCAGAGTGTCTTATAACGGATGATTTTAATTTCCAGATATTGACTGGAATTTGTGGTTTGGTCACTCGAACACTAGCAAGGCATTTGTAGATTTATTGGATGATTGTTTTCTACAGCAGCATGATCGGGAGGCAACTAGAGGGAGTAATACTCTTGACCTGATTATCAGTAGTGATTCTTCATGCATTAAGAATCTGCAGATAAAGGAACCACTAGGTGGCAGTGATCACAGTGTGCTGAAGTGGGATTTACTCAAAGTGGTAACTACCATTAGGGGTAAAGGGAAGGGTTATTGCTTTTGTAAAGGTGACTACAGTGGTCTGAAACAGTATTTAAATTTTATACAGTGGGACCAACTGATGATGTTACCAACAGCAAATTCAAAATGGGAAACATTCAAAGAATTAATCTTGCAAGCTACTAGGCTTATCATACCAACTAAGAAATATTGTTCGAGGTTTACGCTTAAATGGATGTCAGGTGAACTAATGAGACGTGTGGCAGAGAATAAAAATGCATGGGATACATAAAAATTAACAGGCGACACAGAAGCCTATGACAGATATAATCTGGTCTGTAACCAAATCACAAAGGAGGTTAGGCAGGCAAAGGCAGATTACAAGAAATCTTTATCAAAGGATGCAAAGAAAAACAGCAAAGAGTTCTTTACTTATGTAAACTCTAGAAGGAAGGGGATGAATCAGATTGGTCCACTTGATATCGATGGCTCAACTGTTGATGATCCTGCTCAGGTAGCTAACAAACTAAATGAATATTTTGCATCTACATTCACACATGAGGAGTTATTCAGGGAGGAGAATGCCAGAGGTGTATTAAACTCTGGCAGTGAGCTAGTTGATTTTGTAATAACTGAGAGTAAAGTGGGGGAGAAATGGTTGAAGATAAAAATAAGAAAAGCACCTGGGGTGGATAGAATCTATCCAGTTATATTACAGGAGGTGACAAAGGAAGTAAGCAAACCCTTAGCCATAATTATGAGAGCTTCCTTGGATTCAGGGGAGGTACCCGTGGACTGTCGATGTGCAAATGTGACCCCAATCCACAAAGGAGGATCAAAGGGAGACACAGGTATTTACAGACCTGTTAGTTTAACTTCTGTTCCAAGAAATTAATGGAGGAACTGGTTAAAGAAGCACTGCAGGATCATCTAGACAAGACTTCAGTTATAGTTTGGCCACAGCATGGGTTTTTTTTTTTTTTTTTTTTGGTAGTTGTTGGCACATCGGCTTCTGTGGCCATAATGCACCTCCCAAGGTTTTTGCGGTACTTTGATCCAAGCCCAAGGCGAGATTCAAACCCGCGACCTTTGGGTTGCCAGGCAGGCACTTTACCCACCCAGCTAGCCCGGTCGGCATGGGTTTGTTAAGGGGAAGTCTTGTCTGACCAATTTGATTGGATACTATGATGTGATCACAAAGGAACTGCATGCCAAAAATAATTTTGATATCACATATTTGGATCTTAGAAAGGCTTTTGATACTGTTGCACATGGAAGACTGCTGCACAAATTGGAACAGTATGGCACTGGAGGCAAATTGTTGCTATGGATAAAGGGATAGTTGAGTGGGAAAAGACAGAGAGTGGTAATCAATGGACACTGCTCTTCATGGACTAATGTTATTAGTGAAGTCCCTCAGGGTTCAGTGTTGGGTCCATTGTTATTTTCTGTATTTATAAATGATATTGATGATGGTATATCAGGCTTAATATCCAAGTTTGCAGATGATATGAAGGTTGGCAGGGTTGTTAAGGACACTAATGAGAGTATGCTGCTGCAACAGGATCTAGAAAAGTTGAGCAGGTGGGCTGAGAGGTGGCAACTGAAGTTTGTCATTGACAAATGTAAAGTACTGCATATGGGAAGCAGTAACCCCAGACTAACATATCAACTGTGTGGTACTACACTGGCAGTGGTAGAGAATGAAAAGGACCTGGGGGTAATTGTGCAGGCAGATACTCGTGGTGTCTTGTCAATGATATACAGGAATTTTTCTAGCAGGGATAAGGAGGTGATTATCCCCTTATATAAGTCAATGGTCAGGCTACACCTTGAGTACTGTATACAGGTCTCTAGACCTCATTTTAAGAAGGATGTTGAGCTGTTGAAACGAGTGCAGAGAAGGGCAACAAGATTAATGAATGGAACAAAGGGTTGCTCTTATGAAGAAAGTCTTAAGTTTTGAAAATTACAGTGTCTGGAGACTAGGCAGCTGCCAGGTGATCTGATTGATGTATAAAGCCTTGAATGGTTTGAGCATGTTCAATTCTGATGGGATTCTTCCTCTTGCTCAGAATTTATGCCTTGAATTTATGCTTGAATTTATGCCTCAGAATTTATGCTTGAATTTATGCCTTCTCACCTGAGAAGGCATAAATTCAAATTGAGGAAAGACAGTTGTAGGATACATGTGTGGAAGTTTGCCTTTAGCTAGCAGGTGGTTGATTGCTGCAACAAATTTCCATCTGTCATTGTAGAAGTTGATAGTTTAAATAGATTCAAGGTAGAAATAGAACAAACATTTGGAGCGAGGGGATGGGTGAAATTAGAAGTTTTTTTTTTTTTTTTTGGCTTGTATATGCGCCTATGCTAATATTCAACATTTCCATTGAATACATTTTTCGGTCTGTCACCTGTTACACAGAGAAAGCTGACAAATAATTATAGTAAAATACATTTTTATATTCAATAGAAATAAAAGTATGCACAAACTTTGTTTCCCACAGTTTCCCTAGAGCTTGTACTACAGGACTTGAGGTAAACAGTTGACTTTCCAACTGTAGTTTAGTTTTAAAATATGTTTCATGCCATGGTACTGGAGCTCGAATTACACTAGAAAGAAAAAAATATAATAGTTTCACACATTTGTTTTTTTTTTTTGTGATTGTGACATACATTTACCTGATGTATATCACAATCATAAATTGTGACATACATCAAGTATGTCACAATTTATGATTGAATCTATATTATACAACCTTCTAAAAATCTGTAAATTTTATTCTTCTCTAATCAAACTTTGCTGGAGAAGAGTAATGTGATTGCTCATATTATCCACCTATTCCGTTATGAAAGGCTGCAAAATTTTGTATTAATCATCCTACAACTTTATGTAACTGTCAAAATAATACCATACAATTCTTTTTTTTTAGTTATTTTTACTTTAGTAGTTTGTTTTAATAACCTATATTTTTGAACACATCAGGTATGTCACAATCTACTTAATCAGTGGGCTACTTTTCCTGTCTTATATGAAATAGACTGCAACAATATTGCAAACTTTTGCTACTTCATTCAGTAACCATTCCAAAATTAAGACACTCAATTTAATTTTTTTTTATTAGTGACAGTTTTAAGCTTTTAAATTTTCTCATATACATAGATTCATTATATTATACAGTTTAAAACCAGTGATTCTCAAATTATGCTACTGCAGAAAACTTGTGTTTCTGCAACAAGCTGGATCAAAGTGTTCCAGTGAATAATGGTGGTCTTTTCCCAATGTGCAGAAACAATTAAGTTAATGAACAGAATGTTTTCAATTTTAAGGTTTTCTGCCATCAATTTTCCTGAAACCTTTGGTACTTGCTATTGCTTATCCCCTAATAAGTTCTAGCAGATAACAATATGAATGAACAAATGACTAAAGCAAAGCACCTATGTCTTTTCTAGCTACATCTCCATGAAACAAAGTACAGAAATAAACTGAATGCAGAATCAAAAATGTGAATTCAATTTTCAAATATGACCTCTGATATTAAGTGCCTTTGTTTAGCCTTCCAAAGCTCATCCTTTGTATTATATTTATTAATTAGGCTTATGTTATTTATCTTTATCCAACTAAAATGTGATTTCTTAAAAATATTTTATGCATTATTATTTTTCAAGGTGAAGAGACTTGTATACATATAATATAGTTATATTTTCTGCTATTAAAATTGTTTCTCGTTTGTATGATGGAATTAAATATATCAATATTCCATGGTTTTTTTCCAAAGAACATCCTAAATTTCAGGTGTCCTGCCTCCCAAACACATTTAAGAACACTGGTTTAAACATATATAAATCAGTTATAATACAATTTAAATTTAAAATAAAAAGATGAAGAAAATATAAAGTAATGTGAGTCACAGGCAAGTGAAAGATAAGAATTCATGGGGATCAGTGGAACTACAATTAACTGCAACCAATAATGATTTATTACAATATTGTCAAGTCCCAAACAAGAAGATCCTTACTTTTTTCAAATGATGAGATTAAGATTGAAACAATGAAATCAAATCATTTGAATTTACAGTTCACATTTCAAATACTAATAATAAAAAAATAAAAATAATAATAAAAAAAAAACAATTGTGGTCAAATTATACATTTTCATAATTCCACATTTATTAAAATTAAAAATGGATTAAAATTAAAATATATGAAAAGAATATTTCACACATTGGCTTCTATGAAGCATTAATTTTTTAAGACCAATTTCATAGAGACCAATGCTATGAAAACTAGAGTTCAATACTGGAATACCGAGCTCTATCTTTTTATAAAATTATTTAGTTTCATTGTTTTTCAAATTTCAATTACAGATTTATGAGTTATAAAATTTGTGAACATTATTTA